>NC_092424.1:99749144-100389566 GCF_036169615.1 Heliangelus exortis | reverse complement strand
GTGTTAAGAACCATAGTGAGAAAGAACATTGGCTTGCATCAATGCAGTTTGCACATACCAGAAATACACTATGCTGGCATTCAGTTTTTCACAAGACATTTTTAAAGTTATTTCTCTTTTTTTCATCCAACAGGTTCGCCACAAAATGACACAGAAGGTTTATGCAATGAAGCTACTGAGTAAATTTGAAATGATCAAGAGATCAGATTCAGCCTTTTTCTGGGAAGAAAGAGACATCATGGCCTTTGCCAACAGTCCATGGGTTGTTCAGGTAAGAAAAGATATGGAAGAGTAAAATTATAATAATAGAGCCATAAATCTTTTCTAGTCTTGAGCTGGTTTTGAATTTACATCTAAATTGAAATAATGGTTTTGGTTCAGTTTTTCCTTTTAAAAGATCCATTTTTACAGCATTTTACATTTTGCTGAGTTTGTGTTAGAAACACTTTTGGCTGAGTTAGAAATTATATTAATTTACATTTTAATCACTCCAAATGCATCATAAAATGGAATTAAACATATTTTTTAGATATACGCATAATTATTAGGAATAACAGGGAGGCTACCTTTGCAACTAATTAAAAATAGAGACGTAGGCAACTAGTATTAGGCATGCTTTAAGTTTCAGCTGTGGTTTGGTAGATGGGTGAGTGCACTCTCTTGGTCTCCCGCGGAACAGGAGGTTGTAGCAGTGGTTTGCATGAAACCATCTTCTGTCTGGTTGTCAGTTACTGCATCCCAGCTCAGCAGTAAAACACAAGTAATAGAGAGTTGACTCCTTCAGCTGCTCTTGAACACTGTTGCTTGAAGATGTCTCATGACTTATATCAGCATCGTGTTTGTAATATGAATTATGCCTTTGGGAAGAATTAGTGCTAAATACTGCAATTTGTTGCAACTGGCAAATTAGACCAATTACTAAAATGAGTAGTGAAAGCATATGTTTAGAGAAATTGTTAGTACTTCACTTTGTTAAATAATTAATACTTTTAAATACTTTTACATACATTGCCATGCTTCTGTATATGTAATAAGAAAAGAGAGGCCTTAAGCTTTCCTTATATTCTTCATAACATTTTACCTCAGGTATGCAAGAAATGTTCTACAAGGTTGGGGTTTTTTTTATTTAGATGTTTTGCTCTTCTGAGTATATTCTGTGTTCTTGCCTGTATTCAGCAGTAATAGTTAAACAAATAGCTGGGGTTTTTAGTAAGTTGTTTGGGCTTTTTTGTAATAATAGTAGTTATCTGGAATTGTTTTTGTTTTTCACATACAGTTGAAAGTAAGGAGAAATGTTTGACACTCAATTTTTAAAGGAAAGTGTGTCAAGTATGATATAAATGTTTGTATTTGTAAATGTATTTGTGTGATATATTGGTTAATATGGTCCCATGGGATAGGACACTGAGCTAGTTTGAAGAAAACGTAGTTTCTTAGCTAGAAACTGGGACAGACCACAATGCTTCTCTGTGCCTCCTTTTTTTTAAAAAAAAAAAACAAGTGAAATCAGAGCCCTAGATAATTTTGATATTTTTTGTGTTTTGTTTTTTTTTTAATTAAATCCCTCGAGGACAACAATGAAGGTGATATATAAAGGGTGTAGTATTGATGTTTTTTGTATGTTATATTATCTTTACATGTGAGAATACAGAATCTATTTTGACTTTAGACTTTAATGATCAAATGCATTATCATTACTCTGTGTATGTACTGTCCATTTGTGAAAACAAGCATAGTGCAATATATATATATGTATTATAATATGTGTTTATTTTTCAGGTCTTCTGTCACTATTGTACAATAAATTTTAATCTCAAAGTCAAATCTCCTTACTAGCATTACTGCCTTTCATATTTCCTCATTCTCCATGATCTCCCTATATTTTATTCCCTGCTTTCCTCACATTCCCTCTGAATTTGATGTGGGTGAATTTGAGGTGGTCATTGAATATTCAATAGTAATGCATGGTGGTGTCGTGGGCCATTTTCAGATGTGATGAATTCTGGGTCAAATCTATCAAACTTCAACACTCTAGATGATTTTAAAGAGCTTAAACTTCCTTACAGTGTTGTACCAGTAGGAAATATGCTAACTGCAACCAAACCAGACTGTTACTTTGTTTTTAATGATTTTTTTTCTTTTAAATTGCTACAGTTGTAATTAGAATTAATTTTTTTCTTTCTTATTTCAGCATACTTGTTGAATTAGGACAAAATCAGTAATGACCAGTGTTTTTCTAAATATGTACAGAAATGAAGAGATTTATAACATAAGAAATTTAGAAACAGTCTAAGATGCTATTCACTGTTGAGCTGTTTTCAATACATGAGTCTCCTTTTTCAGACGTAATATTTTGAGTTTTGACTCAGTAGTACTGTTTAATGCCAAGAAGCATGGGTATATAGCAGTCCACACAAATAAAATAATCAGGCAGTCTTCGCTTTCTTAAAAATGAAAATTAGGGGCTTTTGAAATTCAGTAAATTTCAAGGTACTGTCATAATTAACAGAAAATGTAGATTATCTGAATATAAAAAGTGAAGTTACTTTAATTAGTCTTGAAACTACATGTTTTGGTTTGAGGAAGCTTCAAGGTAAAATGCTTTATTCTTTTCCCTAGGTGTCTCTGAAAAGTAATTACTCTTCTTTTGCTTTCCTTTCTTTTTAATGTTGCAGCTATTTTGTGCCTTTCAAGATGACAAATACTTGTACATGGTAATGGAATACATGCCTGGTGGAGATCTTGTAAACCTTATGAGCAATTATGATGTGCCTGAGAAATGGGCCAAGTTCTATACAGCTGAAGTTGTTCTTGCTCTTGATGCAATTCACTCCATGGGCTTGATACACAGAGATGTGAAGCCTGATAATATGCTTTTAGATAAATATGGGCATCTGAAGCTGGCAGATTTTGGCACTTGCATGAAAATGGATGAAGTAAGTATGCAACTGAATATTTTGTCATCTATAAAACTGTAAATATAAGGTTATTTTCTTCTGAATTATAGTACCCAAAGGTATAGTCATCAAATAGTCCACGTGCTTGGAAACCTGTTCCTTTTCTCCTAGTTTTAAATACAAGGATACTTTAAATAGTGTAACCTTGTCTATAATAAACTCTTCTGGCTCATGGAAGGAGGAAGTAAACTTACTTTTTGTTATTTTTGAGAGCATGCGTGTTTATGAATTTTTGAGGTGGTTTTTTTTTGGGGGGGTGGTGGTTGCCAAATGTCTGAAAAGCTTAAAAGCTCAGTTTCAACATTAGTAACCTTGGAACAGTTCATAAAACTGACATTTCTCTCTGAGTGAAATTATTTTATAAGCAAGATAACAGTACCTCTTTTTTTACTCTAATTGTTCTCATAGCATCCTCTAGTGGTCGTTAAATGAGGTCACAGTAAGACATCAGTCATGTGTCTATTGATTAAAATTTATGCTAGGTATTCAGCAAGATGTCATACATTTTAATTTGTCAGATGTTACCATATACAGCCAAATACTCTGTTTTCATTAAATATTTGGTGGTTTTGAACAGCTTGTAGTGCTTTAAAAATAAAGCTACCTTTTGTAGTTTGCACTTATAAAATCTTCCCTGAAAAACATTGTTATGCTGTAATTTACACAATATATTCTGCCTTTTGTAAGAGATTCTTAAAAATTATATGTGTATGTTATCATTTGCAAGGCCTTTGAAAGGTTTATGTAATAATGTTGGGAAGGATGATCCTTTTAAGCCTATTTGCTTTAATGTGTTACGTTTTTTGTAATGAATTGTTCAGGCACTGCTTGGTATAAACTCTTCAATCTTCTTAATTTGCATTTACATCATGAAGTTATGTCTCTGCAACTGTGTGTAGAAGTACTGTCTCTGGTTTGGGTTTTTTTCATTCCTATGACAGCCCACTACCTTCACTGAATAGCTATAGCTGTTTATAGAGGTTCAGTAGTCTGCTGCCTTTTGCTGATACTGTAGTTGGTATTCTAAATGAAATTTTAAATTTGATGTTTTACTGATCTGTATTTTAAGAGACAGCATTTACCTTAAAGCAGAAAATTAGTAGTGTTACGTGATGTCATCTTAATTGAGACCTTAAAAGAATTAATTTTGGTTTATAGCTAATAGACTGTAAGTCTTAAGGGAATCTGATTTCATCAGAACAGACTATTAAAAAACATCAGAATGTTTGTAGTATGAATCTACAAAAAAAGGAGTGAATCCTGTATGCTATTTTAGGGATCTCAGGATCTCAGACATGATGATCCAAGACCTTTTTTTTTTTTTTTTCTTTTCTTTTTTTCATTGTTGTTAAAAGGATGGAATACTAAAATGTGTTTAATCATTTTATAAATATGAGAAGTGTGTGCGTGTTTTTCCTAAAGAGTTTTAAGTGACCTCCAGTATAGACTGGGCTTCATCAATGAACCAGTGATCTCCTGAAGAAGTTAATTTTTAACAGATTACATTTTGAGTTCTCTGTGTTTTTCATACTCAGTGGAATGGCAAACATTTTTTATACAGGAAGCTTTAGAAGTTGAGAGGTTCTGGATTGTCTCCAAATCTCATGCTACTTCTTACAAAACATGAACGCATCCCAGCTGTGTAAATATAATATTGAAGTTGGCAGGATGATTTCTACAAAATATATGCTTACCCAACACATATTTTTTGTAATTTGGAGTTCTTTTAGCAGTTGTGCACATTAGCATCTTTATTATGCTGTTGAGAACCCAGGAAAATTCTGCTGCAATTTGGTGAGACACTTTTCTGACCTCTGCAGTGGAATTGAACTCAATGTCCTCTTAAGTCTTCCAGGCCAGTCCAGACGCTTGGAGCAGAATTCCTCCTTTTCAGTGTGTGGAAAGAATTGCCAAGTGTTTAAGTGATCTTTTCCAAAATAAAAGGTTGTTTGTGTAACTCACTTATGATGGTTTTGGGGTTTTCGGGTTGGGTTTTTTTTGTTGTGTTGTGGTTTTTTGTTTGTTTTTGCTTCCTTTTTAAAAAATCTATAGCAAGGTGAATATTTCTATAATTGAATAAAGAATGGAGCTGGCCTGAAATGTTTAGTAGGAATTGTAGTTCCCTTTTGGTATTTAGGTATGACAAGACAGCCCAGGGCAAGTGTCACCAGACACTTCTTAAGGTTTTTTGTTAGAACCTAGGTAGTAGCATGGTAGTTTTGTAGATCTGGGAACTCTTGGTGCTACCAACCTCAGTACATAATGCTGTCTGGTGCTAATTTAGCTTTTAGAAGAGCACAGCTTTAGAGATATCTGTTGAAAAGAGAGGTGACCAAAAGAAGAGATGTTTACTGTTTGGAATTATCATCTCAGTTCAGCTGAAAGAAGGAACATTTTCCTCTTTTCAGAACTCATTTCTTATTGAAGCTCATCCAAGATTCTTCTGGATCCTTCTTGCTTCAGTTCATTGCCTGCAACATGCTGTGCACACCCGGGTGCAGTGTTAACACCTGATCTGAGCTATCCTCATACTCAGGTTGCTCCAGCTCTTGGCTGCTGAAAAGAGTTTCATGAGGGAGTGAAAGCCTGATTCAGTGGATAGGTATTGGTTGGGCAATCACATCTAGAGGGTAGTGGTCAATAACTCAATGTCCAGGCCTGTATTGATAGGATGAGGGATAATGGTCTTGAACTAACAAAATATAGTTTTATATTAGATATGAGGAAGAAATTTTTACAGTTAGGGTAGTGAGACACTGGAACAGGATGCCCAAAGAAGCAGTAGATGCTCCATCCCTCCAAACATTCAAAGTTGGATGGGGCTCAGCAACCCAGTGGAGTTGAAGATGTGCAAGTGGATTGCACTTGATTATCTTGTGAAGGGACCCTCCAACCCAGTCCAGTCTGTGACTTTAAGCCTTGGAGTGACAGCGAATAATTCAAGTCTGGTGGAGATTCTTCTGAGGATGAAAACTGAACAGCTTTGTCTGCAGCAATATAATAATTCTGAATCATAATAGGGAATGCAACACTCTCAACACCAAGTTGTCATAAGCTGTGAGAACAGGCTATGTGTCATGGACAGCCTATTTTAAAATTCTTCACTGCAGTTCTCTCACATCCCTGCAGAACCCTCCCTGGATATGAAGTTCCAGGGTCCACTTAGATCATATTTGAATAAGGAGAGAAGTCCCAGGTAAAACACTGGCCTGAGTGTTTTTTCCCATCCAAAAGGGAAGTAATGCTGTAGTAAGTAATGCTGTAGTAATGCTGTAGTTAGTATGCTACTCAAGCATAAAACATAGGCTTAGCATTTGAAAGACAGGAGTAACACTTTGTCCAGAGAGAAAACCGCACCCTTTAGAGCTCTTCAGATGCTGCAGTACAGAAGGCAGAGTCATCATGCAGAATGTAGGGACTGTCAGGATGCCATGTGCTGCACAGAGAAGACTTTCCTGTTCACTTGGCTTTGATGCCAGAGAGCAGAGAAGCTAGTCTGGCTGTGGCATTAAGAGTACCCAGTGCTTAAAAATACATACAGAGCAACCTCCAAGTTCTTTGAAGGAACAAGTGTGTAAATGAGAGGAGCAGTATCTAGGAGTATTATATTCAGGTGATAGTGGACCAGCCTCCCAAGGGACATGGTAGAATCAAATAGTGTTTACTGCCATGTACTAGATTCATTTTTGAGTGTTCTCAGCTTTAGATTTCTAGGGCCTTTGGTCTTTAGTTTGCTTCTTAGTGTTCATCTGTATTATTCTTGGTCCAAAGAATGCATTAGGTCTTTTGAAAAGATATAACTTAATTTTCTTATTCCAGGATGGTCAAGCTATGTGTTGCCTGGTATAGAAAGCAGAAGTTAACTTGCTCTTCATTATGGAACTGAGAAGTTAAAACTTCCTTTAGGTTTCAGCTTGAGCATGGAGTTGTAGAAGAAGACAGGTATTTGCCAGGAGGACATTGGGAAGTACTTCTTAGGTCTCTGCAGTATTTAGTCATCACTTTAGCTTTTGCCTACCAGTTCATGGCTGTCCAGGATTCTGGTTTAAGAATAAAAGCTTTTGGCTGTCCATATTATGTGTGAAAGGAAAGCTTGTAATCCAGTGTCTTAATTTTTACATGTCAATACTGTTCCGAAAGCAAAATGTTTATCCTGTCTGTAAATGTGTATTTTGACTTCAGTAGTTGCCACTAATATTCTGTATTAATATTCAGCAAAAACTGATGGCAAAGTGCATTAAGAATTTCATAAGATGACTTAGGAAAGACTTGATGTTGAAGAGGAGTGTATTTTTGGTATTTCTCTAACTTCATTCATCCGTCTGTTCTTTCTGGAATGAATGCAGTGGATTTGATTAAAGGAAACAGGGCTTATAAGTCTGAACTAGAATGCTGGCAGATCTGATGATGGTTCTGCATCACTTAGCATCTGCATTTTTAGTCTCTCAGTGTGAAACCATTCCTTAAGAGAATCATTCAGTTGAAACAAAAAATCCCTGTTAATAAACATCAGTGAGGTGGTCGTATTTTACCTTACTTTTTTATGACACTTTGCTGTAACAGAAATTGCTATTCTTTATAGTTTTTCCCTACGTTTAAAAAAATAACGAGGTGTGACTAAATATTTATCTGTTGTATCTGAATTAGACAAAACTGTTATGTGGGGCCCAGAACTCATAGCTTGTCAGTTATTCTGAAGTTTGTCCCTGACTTAAGTGAAATAAGGATGTGGAGTATAGGGTCATATTGAAACTAATGGTGAAAATAATAGAGTTGTTCAGTTTTTGAAAGATGCAGTCAAGAAAATCTTCTATGGAGTAGGCAGGGGAGAGCACATTATCAGGAACTGTTATTTCATTCCATGTTGCTTCTGGAATAAAAAACTGAAACTTCCCTACTCATTCTCAAGTATTTTGGGCTATATTTTTTGTTTTTCTGTTCTACTGATAGACTAGTTGTTTAAAGACTGAGAAGTGTTTTTATTTGAGCTGTTTGCATTCCCATTGTTGCACAGACGGGTATGGTGCGCTGCGATACAGCTGTGGGGACCCCCGACTACATATCCCCTGAAGTCCTGAAGTCCCAAGGGGGTGATGGTTACTATGGACGGGAATGTGACTGGTGGTCTGTAGGAGTTTTCCTTTTTGAGATGCTCGTTGGTAAGTAGGGATTTCTTCTGCTCATGAGATCACTGTCGAGCCTTGACTATGCCCTTAGCTGTACTTGGCTGCATGGAGGGTGGTTGTACCTCACCTTACAGCTTCTGACTTTTGGCTGTTGTTTTATTCCTGTTCCCTTTGTGCTTTGTTGCTCGTGTTCTGTGACAGCTCAGCTTAAAAACTAATTCTTAGAATACTTTTAACAGGGGTCAGCTTCCTCACCATCTCATGCAGGCTTGTGCCACCTCAGGGGCAGTACCGATGGCTTCTGTTAGACAAGATGGCTGTGGTAGAATGGCTTGAATCTCTCTTTTGTGCTAAGTCAGGATTTTCCAATTAAATACACTGGACTGCTGTGGTAACTAGAATAGAATATAATCTGTTAGGGAGATGAGTCATCTCCATCTTAAAAAGACGGTGAGGGTCAGTATTATAGTTTGGTAGCAAAATACAGAGTATAGAAGGATGGAATTGAGCATATAATTATTAAAAATACAAATCAGCATGTTCTGGGAATATTGCAGATCTGATGTTTCTTGTATCCTGAGTGTGTTTTATAAGAAATAGTCTCTCATAAACAATTTTAGCAATAAACAAAATTATGGATGCAGCTGCCCAGAATGTTTTGCAGAGCCTCTTTTTTCCCCCCTTTGTGTCTAAGAGAGAATTCTCCCTTTTTTTTATCCTTCAAAGGAAAACCGTTTTTATAAAGTGGAGAGGTACATTTTTATAGTGGAGAGGTACAGTTTTTGGTGTTATCTGAGGAGTACTTGATTCAAACAAAAATCCATCTGGATTTCAGTGCAACATGCTTTGTTGTTATTCCAAGGTTTTAGTATGGGTTGCTAAGCTTTAGTTGGTGTAGTTATTCCTAGCTTTGGAGTTGTGTCTTGGAAAATTTCTAATATTTAATTTTTAATTTTTCTTCCCAAACTATACCTTGTTTTAATATTTGTATCTAAGATATTTTTACTGTTTTTGTTTGTTTGGGTTTTTTTTTTTTTAGTTTTCAGCACATTTTTTTCCTTCTGTTTAGACTGGAAACTTTGCTTTCATTACCTTTTTGATTTTTTTTTCTCACACTTAAGTATTTTGACTTTTTTTCTTTTTCACCCTCAACAATATGTAACATAAAACACCTTACCAGTGTCAAGCTCCCATTAACAATAACCATTTTTAAAGTCTTTACGGACTCTAACAGAAGGTTTTCTCTTGATAATCTTGTTTTCTCCATATCCCACAAACCTGTTGAAAGTATTTTTGTTTGTGTTTATGCATCAGTTTCTGTGTATGGTATTTCATGTCTGTGGTATTTGCAGCAGCAAATACCTGTGGAATCAGCTATCACAGGGATTATCACTTCCCCCCACTAATGTACTGGTAGGGCAGCCTAATAACCAGAAAACCAGAATAACCCTAAAACCAGAAGTTTAATTCAAGCTGGTTGCACAAATTTCTTATTTTGTTTTAGGCGACACAAAGATGCTAAAAGTGGAATTGTTGCATTTATATTTGTATTGCAAGCTGAATGTTTTGGGGTTTTTTTGTCCATTGGTCTGTTTGTACATTTATTTATGTACCCAGCTTTTGGCAGTTGCAGTGGCTTTTTGGAGGCAGGCAGGCAGCGTGCCCTGCTGGGTTGGCCCTGCCTGCCTGCAGCACACAAGGACGGAGGAAAGTGCTGAGTTCCTGTCATTTATTGTTCATAAACCTATGGATTAGTTTTCAGAAATGACTAATATAAAAGTTGCTGACCTTGGTTACTGACTTGAACCACTTTTATATTCAAAATGTTGCCAGGTAACTTGACTGTCGGTTACTTTTATTGGTACTGATTCTTTTCAGTTGTCTCAATTTTACCTTTATTAAGGATATGTCTGCAAAGAACCTGGATTCAGCTACAGCCTGTGCTATAAAACTTTGTGTGAGGAAGGGCTGTAATTTTAAAAGCCACCTGCCCATGTTAGTATGGGCACCCAAGCTCATATAATTTATCAGTCAGCAAGATTTATTAATATGCGTTTAACAGTGCAGAAACACACTGTGAAGGCTCCTGCCCAGAGTTGATTTGCCTTAGGTGGCTCCAGGAGTAGGCAGGGTAGACCTTCATTCCCCTGAAAGAGTCTTTGGAGACTGTTGGATTCACTCCAACAAATGTGTGTTAGCAAATCTTTAATGAGTATCAGTCCATTATACCCATGGAAGCTCTTGAGGATGGAGATTTTTGTGGATGTCAGACATACTGTAATTTAAAAAACACAGTGATAGTCTACAGGTAGAAAAAAAGATGTAATTCACTGGGAAAGATCTTGCTAGTGATATGCAGGATGGAAAACATGGTTAGCTTTGTAACACAGGCATTTTGGGGAAGGAATATTTTTTGAAGTAGATGTTATTTTGTACCCTGCATTCCAATTTTTTTTTTTTTTTTTAACAGAAGTCTGTTTTAGGTAAAACAACTTGTAGACTTTTCTTTATATTCTTTTGTCAGTTTCAGCTTACGTGAGTTGGACAGCACTCAAAATCACAATTTACTGTGGTGTTTTTCAGGTGATACTCCTTTTTATGCAGACTCATTAGTAGGAACATACAGTAAAATTATGGATCATAAGAACTCATTACATTTCCCAGATGATGTGGAAATTTCTAAGCATGCTAAGAACCTTATCTGTGCCTTTTTAACTGACAGGTAAGTGTATTATTTTGCTGGTATTATTTTTATTTTGGATGGTGTATTAGCACATGAACATTTTAAAAATTAATTCCTTCCATTACTTATGCTAATCTCTGTTCAAATCCTTATTGCAAATTCTGCTCTCAAGTTTTTCTTTTGGGGTGTTTTTTCCAGGTATTGTATTTTATTTCTATGAGTAGTTCTGACAGTTCTTGTTAGCAACACAAGTTGTGCCAAATAAATCCTTGCAATGGCAGTGTATAAAACAGCAGTAAACTTGTGAGTCTGGAAGTACCTTTTTGAGCTCCGAGGCAGGAACCAAGTTGTTGTGCTCAGTGTCTAAGTAGGTGTTACTTAAAAAAATTAAAACAAATACTTCTATGGAAGTAAGCATGTATTTACTGAGTTTAGGCTTTCTTAGAATGTCTGAACTTTTTTCACTTGCTTTGTTGTACTTATTGATAGGTTGGGGTAACAAACCAGCTAGGATATGGTTTTGGTTATAAATAGATCTGAGAGGTCTCCCTTTATGTAGCTGAGTGTTCATTGATGTTAAGCAGTGTAAGTTTGTTCTTGTTCTGAACACTTATATTTTCTCTAATTCCAGAAAGCAGAGATCAACTTGTTTCTCTGATTTAAAAGAAGAGCTATAGGTCCATAATAAACTCTGTATCCATCATGACTTCTTGTACTTTGCTGTGGTCACCTGAACTTGGCTACAGCAGAGCCTTTGTAGACAAAGCTTAGGAAAAAAATTGCCTTATAATCTGTTTTGCATTCAAAGAGAGAATGTTTGCTCTGTTGAGCAATTATCATGGTTTCTCAGGAAGGATGTGCTTTAACAGGATTTTTCACTCTTTGTAGCTGAAGGGTAGAGAGAAAATACAAGTAGGATTGAATAATGTAGATGTGGTGAGGTGCACTTCCACTACGTGTGTCCGTTTTCCTGTTTATATTTAATACAGTGCTGGAGTGATTTATTTGAAACAGATTCCTTCTTTCTGGATGGGTGATCACTGCTGAAGCACTTAAAGAAGGAATAAGCATCAACCATATGATTTATTACTTCTTATGCTTGCATTGTTTTTATGTCCAGTTCTAGTAAATACTTTTAAGAGAGACTCTTCTGGTCCAACTGGAATTTTTTTGTTGTACTTAAAATTTACTTCACAGCAAGTATCAGCAGAAGATGTGTCAGGGATATTTATGGGGCAGAGGATGGAATTCTTAAAATACTTATTTCAGTCCAGCTTTGAATAACTGTTCTGTGCAGTAGAACACAGAATCCTTCCTTCACTTGCATCTTAAGGTTTATCATGTGGTTTGGCAGACACGGAACTTCTGCAGTTTTTTTTCCCCTGAGGGTGTTAGGTTTTTGTTTGTGTTTTTAGGTTTTTTTCTTCGTTCTTGCCTCAGTGATTTCTTTCTTGCTTTACTCCCCACGTGGCAGACTCCAGATTCTGGACATTTTAGCAGTTGCAGGGAGGGGCCATGCTAAGAAACAGGACATTTTATATAAGAAACTACAGATCAGTAGTTGGTGGGGTTTTTTTGTTTGTTTGTTTTTAATTTTTAATTTTGACCATGAGTGTGGTTAACACAGACAGTTTTTACTGAAAGTTTCTTTACTGCTTGTGAGCGAGTCAGAATTAAATTAAATTTAAAAATACAAGTGCTATTTTTCCTAATGTGAATTTGGCTTAATTGCTGTGTTTAGGGATGTGCGACTAGGGAGGAATGGTGTAGAAGAAATAAAGCATCACCCTTTTTTCAAGAGTGATCAGTGGAACTGGGACAACATTCGAGAGAGTAAGTAGATTAGCACAAAACTTCTGGTTTTATTCAGTATTTGCATTAGTAGTAATTAAAAAAGACACTTTAGGCTGTATAAAGTATTTTCTTTCTATGAAGAATCATGCTCAAACATTGATATTTACAATTTGTATTGTAAAACCTCTATTACCAATGTTACCAATGGTTAGTGAATAGTAAACATTTTTCCTACTGGAATTATCCTCAACTTTATTATGCTTTGTAATGTTTGGAGTTCTGTTTTGAACACTGGACCTGTATGTTTCAGAATTCTTACTATTAAGAATGGATGCTAGTTGCTTTGTGGCTTTCACTGTTTTGCTTTGGGGTTTGTTGGTTTTTTTTCCCTTTCATTTTTTTGAAATATTCTGTAGTTAGACAGTTTTGCTTGTGGTCTTGTCAGTTTTACTGCTTTTCAATTAAGGCATTGTGAACTTGATATTTTTAATGGCAAAAGTGAAGCATTTCAGTTTAGATCATGAGCTTGATTGTAACTTAGGTAGTCATGTTTTACTAAAGTTTTTTAAATGATGATTGTATTTAGAGTTCTATTCCCAAATGTGATTACCTTAACAAATGCATTTTATGCATTAAATAGTCCTTGCATGTGCAATCTAAAACCAAATTTCTCTAGTAAAAAAATGTTCTCAATAATATTTACAGATCTGCTTCATGGTTACTACATATTACTATATGTTTATTATTATAACAGCACAAGCTACAGTCTTATTAACACTGTAAAGATATCATTATTTAGCAAGTGACTGAATTTTGGAGTGAAGTTGATTGTTTCCCCTCTTTTTATAGCTGCTGCTCCTGTTGTTCCTGAGCTTAGCAGTGATATAGACAGCAGTAATTTTGATGACATCGAGGACGACAAGGGAGACGTGGAAACTTTTCCAATCCCCAAAGCCTTCGTGGGAAACCAGCTGCCTTTTATAGGGTTTACCTACTATAGAGACAATTTGTATGTGATATTTTAATATGCATTTTTAGAAATACACTTGCAGATTTTTCTATCCTATTTTTGATTTTTCTATCCTATTTTTTTTCCACTCTAGATGCATAATTTATTCATTGCATCGTATTAATTTATGTGAAAGTGTGAAAATACGAACTGGAGTTTAAGTAGAATATATAATTTCCTACTATTTTAGTAATTTTGGTAATTGATTAAAACCAGTATTTTTTATATAAACAAAATAATATTGTCTTAAAAAATTCCTTAGGAATTACTGATAGGATTGTAATTTAGTTCTAAAATAGTTTTATACTAGCAGCTTTTGGAAGAAGTTTATAGAGGATGATAGCTTCCTAGGCCTCAAATAATTAAAAACTTATAATCTGCAATGGATTTAAAAATGTATGTGATACCTCACTTAAGAAAAGATTTTAATCAGAAAGCTGCATTCACATTGAAAGGAAGCAAGTTTCATTCTGAGAATAGCATAGGACAAATAAAGGCTTGAGAGAATTTATTAAAATGAGTTGACTGGCAAGGCTGCCAAGTTGTTGAAAACCTGAATAAGAGCTAGAGGGATTTGTTTTTGTTTTTGACAGGTTGCTAAGTGACTCCTCTCAGTCTTGCAGAGAAAATGAGTCTGTGCAATCTAGTAAAAATGAGGTTAGTACCGTTTTTCCTTAGTATTAATGGTATGATGAACAAATTTTGTTAAGTCTGGTAAGAAAAGACAAAGTCTAAAGTAAGTTTTCGGTAAATTGGGGGGATGGAGTTTATATAATGATCCTCAATAAAAATGGTATTTTCTGTTTGCAGGACAACAAGGAGGTAAGCACATTATTTGAATTATGAAAGGAATAAAAAAAATTCCTACATAATTTATGTGAATGTGAAATACACGTTTATTCATCAAATTATTAACAGTAAACCAGTTGTATTTTGAAGCAGCTGTACTCAAGCACTTTTCTTTAATTCTTTTGGCATCTAGAATTTGTTTGGAAAACATGTAAGGCTTTGTTTGCCACAAACAATATCACTCTTGAGAAGCTCATGAATTTTGGCTCCAGATTTGCCCGAATGATTCGTGACTGATTTATTCAGAGTTTGGAAAATTAAATTGTCACCTGCAGTGCTAAAGGAATGTTTAAATCATGCTCTCAGTTGTAGTGAGTGTATGGAGTGTGTTTATCCAGCTTGTGAAGCCTGACAATTGAATTTAAATTTACACATGACAGGAAAGTGCTATAGAAATTTCATGTACTTGCTTACTTCATTACTAAAGGATTTGTGTTGTTCAAGTGTAAATAGTGTGTTGGTAACATTACTTAAAACTTTTAACTCCTTTTCAAAGCTTAAAAAAATATGTGAAGGAAATATGTTCTATATTGACTGGCATAAGTTTAAATGCAAATATTTATCAGACTACACTGCATTCCTTCCTGTCATTGCTGAATAGATGGAGAGATTTAGACATTGCTGGATAGATCAATAGTTTTAGAGTTTCCTTTTTTAAAAGAAATACTGCTGCTGCTTAAAATACGTAGTGTCACGTTCATCATATTTGTTTTTTATGTTGTGATAGTAAACATAATTGGTAAAATACAGCATTTCACTTCTGACAGCCTTTTTTATTTGTCTTTTCTCAATGAATCTCCAGTTTTTATGTCCTTTACAGTGTTGCTGTCCTGGGAATCTTTTTATTGTAACAAATGTGAAATACATTAAAAAAACACTTTTTTTTTTTTTTTTTTTTTTTTTTTTTTTGGTGAGGGAGGAAAGAAGGGATGAAAATAAAGCTTGAAGACATTAAAGAAATCCAAAATTTATTATTTGCAATTTATTTTATTTAATTAATATTCAGTTACTTGACTCACAGTTTCTATTCAATATTTTAGTACACATACCAAAGAATCCCTAAACCTAGAAAGTGTTTGTTGGCTTCTCTATGTGTTAGACTAAGAAATTCTACTTTATGTGGCATCATTGAACATGTTTAGTAATGCTCTCTGAATGTTGTACAATTTGGTAGTGTGCCCTTCTTTTTTTTTTTTTTAATTTAATTTAGAAAAGACTATCCTAAGAATTCTGCTCTAGTGGAAAGTCTCTGCCTATAGAGGAGGAGTGCAGGACAGGGCCAGTAACAATATTCCTTGCCCATAGAAATCTTATGACTCATAACCTGTGGCACATAATTCTGTGATAGTTAGATTTAATGTAGCATGCAACAAATTTTTTTGCTTTGGATCTGAGTCTTTAAAATTACTGGGATTAACACCTTGTAGAGATGTATCATCCTGGGGATTTAAAAATACAGTGGAAGTTTGAATGAATTTTCCTCACTTGACTTTTTTTTTGTTTCTTAATGCAATTACACTTCTTTTATGTGATAGTGTTTTTATATGTTGGCTATGCTTTTTTGACATTTTACACAGTTTCAGAAAAAACTAAGCAAGCTAGAAGAACAGCTCAGTAATGAACTACAAGCCAAAGATGAACTAGAACAGAAGTACAGGTGAGACTGCTTTGACATGTTTGGTATGGTTATAAAGAAGCTTTATTACACATTTGGTTTTGAGTACCTAAAAGGTTTTTAATCTACTGTGGGGGTTCCTGGCCCTGCAAGCAGACTTCACTGTCAATTGCTGGGTTAATTCTTGCTACTTCTGTGTTTTGTTTTCTCGTTGTTGTTGTTTTATTGTTTTGGTTTTTTTCCTTAACTCTCCATAAGAATCTCCTGAGTGATTTTCCCAGTCCTCAAATTTCCATGTGATTGCTGGAAATAGAGTATCTTTTCCATGTGATTGCTGGAAATAGAGTATCTTATGTAAAATTAATGAGACACATCCAAACATCCTTATTTCTGTGTAATCATCAGAGCTTAAAAATATTTTTAAAATTTTTTTAGGTCTACTAATACTCGTTTAGAGAAGATAGTGAAAGAGCTAGATGAAGAGGTAAGTCCATAGTTATTTCTTCTTGGAATTAGAACTTCTGTGTATGGCTTTTTACATTTTGAAATAACAAATTACATTTTGAGTAGCTGTGTATTTCTAGCAAGTAGTATCAGTTGATTGCTTGATATTCACAAGCACGAAATTGTTGTCACTACTGAAAGATCCCACTCTTTCTGTACTGCAGCTATGCATTTGTTTCTAGAATTTGTTTTTACGGTGTCTTTCATGTGGAGGACAGTGTGATATAAAGATCTCATCATTGATTCTAAACACTGAAGATGTGAGAGTAATGGGACTATAAGAGGAAGGCCTTCCTTTGCATTGTTCAGTGTCAGTAAAAGGATCCTATTTCTTGCTTAGCTCTGCACCTTAATGCTACTCCAAATTTGTCATCTCTTTGATGAGTGTGTGCAACTTAATGTATTGCTAATCCAGGTGGACATCGAGACCTTACATTACATGTATCTTTCTGTGCTTTGGGAGTGGCTGCGAGGCTGTCTTACCAGATTCATCAGATCCAAGTTGCCAAACAGCCTTTACATTGTAAAAGCTGATGACTGTAGTCCTCATGGGCTGCATTTGGCCACGTGTTCTGACACTTCATATTTTCAACAGGCAAATAGACTGTGGGCTTCTTCATTAAAAAGTAAATTAAGTGTATGAGCTGTCTTTTTAGCATTTAAAGACTAATACTATTCCTTATATACTTAGTGGTGGTTTGTTTTTTTCTAAATACGTCCAGATAACTTCAAGGAAGAATGTAGAGTCTGCAGTCAGACAGTTAGAAAGAGAGAAGGCTCTTCTTCAGCATAAGAATACAGAATACCAGAGAAAAGCAGAACATGAAGCAGATAAGAAACGCAATTTGGAAAATGAGGGTATGTTGAACCATACTTGAAGAGTTCAGTTTTGATGCCAGTTTTAAAAAGATAAGATCAAGAAATTATAATTCAGGTTATCATGACAGTGATTAACAATGTTGAATTGTTTTTGTTATAGTTAACAGTTTGAAAGATCAGCTTGAAGATTTAAAAAAGAGGAATCAGAACTCTCAAATATCCAATGAGAAAATCAATCAACTACAAAGACAGGCAAGCCAACATTATATATATATTTTTTTTTTTTAAAGTAATGGCTATTTGCAGTACAGATTTTGTTAGTAGTGAAGGGAATTGAAATGTGTAATGGCATTTTAAAATCTGTTCTTTTTCCTCATGTTCTGGTGTTAAAAAATAATCTTGAAATACAGTCCTTCTTATGACCTAGTGTTCTGTAGTAGAAACGGTACTTGTTGTATTTTAATTATTTCTGAAGTATGTTTTTAATCAATCTTTAGTTGGATGAAGCCAATTCTTTGTTGCGGTCAGAGTCTGATACTGCAGCCAGGTTAAGGAAGAACCAGACAGAAAGCACGAAGCAAATCCAGCAGCTGGAAGCTAATAATAGAGAACTGCAAGATAAGAACTGCTTGCTGGAGAATGCAAAACTCAAACTAGAGAAGGATTTTCTAAATCTTCAGTCAGCTCTAGAATCAGAAAGAAGAGATCGAAGTCATGGATCAGAGATTATCAGTGATTTGCAAGGTATTTCTCCACATCTAAAGTTAAGCTTTGCTTTTCATTTCAGAAATAACAAGTAGCTTTTGTTGATGTTTGTTGAGCTTCAGTGGGACTTGATTAGTGTACGATGCTATATAGTGTTATGCAACTGTGGACACACATTTAAGAGAAAATCTGTGATTTATTAAATGTCAGTGACAACTTTTAAAATCACCCCAAAAGGGAGGTGTGCTTAATTGTCTCAATTAGAAGCTTTTATATTTGAAAAATTTTGTCTCTAAGTAGATAAAGTATCTTTTTCTTTCACATGGTGCACAACCTCATGGATGTTTTGGTAATTTTTAGGTCGAATATCTAGCCTTGAAGAAGAAGTAAAAAATGGAAAGAGTGCATTAGCCAAACTAGAAATGGAGAAGAGACAATTGCAGGAAAAACTTACGGACTTAGAAAAGGTAACATCACTTCTAGGTGAAGGTTGTTGTTACATTCTGATGGAATGTCTTAATTTGGGCTTTTATTGCTTGAGATAGGAGATAAAACTATGGAAAAATGAGCCTTTTTTCAGCAGTTATCCTTTTTCTTTGAATATTTTGGGATTTTTTTGCAATTTGAGAAGTGGGGATAAAAGACTTTATTTTCCTTATGATCACAATCTATTATACTTCTGAAGTATGTAGTAGTATACTCCACTGTGTAGATGTATAGGTTTTTCTTTAAACCCTCAGTATTGACAAGATGAAAAAGCTTCTGATAGCATTTTTTTTTACAAACTTGTCTTTGAAACACAGAAGAAAAAATAAAAGGGAAAAAATTCTTCAATAAACCTGATCTTTGAACTGCTCTTATCACAGAATGCTGGTTGTTAAGAAGGTGATTCTGTAATTGCAGCTGGGGATACCATGGTGCATTTCTAGATCACTTTGTGATTCATAGAAAAACATTTGTAGAATTGAGTTCTCAGTTAGCTTTTTAGAGTCTTAAGCTCTCTCATCTACTCTTAATATATTTCCAATCTATTGCCGAATTTTGGTATTTAATTTATTTAATATTCTATTTAATTTTTTTTTTCAATGTAATGTTTTCTTCAACAGGAAAAGAGCAACATGGAAATAGACATGACATATAAGTTCAAAGTTATGCAGCAGAACCTCGAACAAGAAGAAGCTGAACATAAAGCCACAAAAGCACGATTAGCAGACAAAAATAAGATCTATGAATCTATAGAGGAAGCAAAATCTGAAGCCATGAAAGGTATTTATTTGACATCACAGTTGGATTTAGGCATAAATTATACAATGAAGGAAATATAATTTTCTGAAGTTAGTGGAAGGATAAGTGTAGGCTTTTTTTCATCGATTCTCTTCTTTTGAAATATAATTGCTGACTTAGAGATTAACAATAGCCCCTTTTTCCTTACATTGCTAGGTTAAAGACATTGATGGATTTTTGGAGTTAAACAGGTTCTCTATTGCAGACTCACTGATTTTCTGTTCTAATGTATTCTCAATTACCTTTTCTCAAATTTATATTACTAAAACTACTTAAAACATTTTTAAGAGCTTATCTGAGTACTTACTCAGTATACTGAGTCACTATGACCTATGATTCCATAGTCACACATGCATGAAATGACAACTGAAATATCTTGGAAAGAGGAGTAATCATCAAACAATCACAGAACATAGCTCTTACATTTGAATTAAATGGTTTAAATTTATTGCAGCTACTTAAAAACCTACCTACAGATCCTGTCCTTCCAATCGGAGAGCATTCACAAGCATGCAGATTTCATATGATTTCAAATTATCTTAGTCGAAGTCTAGATTTAGACAGATTGTTTATTCAGATGTGTTGCAGATAAAATTCAAGTTTTCTTGAAACTCGAAAGCAGGAAAATAGCTATCAGTCAGGAATGCTTGTAAAAACATTCTCTGGGTGTAGATTTACTGCAAAAATTTTAATGAATCGCTTTAGAGCAATCGATCTCTTCAGTCTTAAACGAATAAACATACTGGTTATTGATAGTATGAGACAGTCCTCCTCCTCTTGCCCTCCAAAATCCGCTAGTTTACCCTGACTGATGTCTGAAATCTCTTACTTCACAGAAATGGAGAAGAAACTTTTGGAAGAGAGAGCCTTAAAGCAAAGAGTAGAAAATCGGTTGTTAGAAGCTGAAAAGCAGCGTTCCATGTTGGACTGCGATCTCAAACAATCACAGCAGAAAATCAATGAACTCCTTAGGCAAAAGGATATACTGAATGAAGATGTAAGGAACAATAACAAAAGGAGTCTTGAGTGGAACCTGGTTTTCAACACAATACTTTCCTTGTTACAGCTGTATTTAGGAATGCTTATGAATTTAAGTAGCAGCAACTTTTTCCTTCTCTGTAGTTGGAACTGGAAACCACACTGTAGATTTTCTAGTTTTTCTGAAATATTTTGGTGTTATTGATCTCAAAAAAATGTTTCTTCTGAAGTGTAAAATGCTGTGAGATTGAGACAGGAAAAATAACTTGTTTATTGTGTGCTAGTGCCTTTATTCAGGAAACAGCTTTGACTTGTGAAAAGGTGTGAGCATGTTGTACAAAAGTGTAGAGGAAGTCAGTAATAGACACTGTTTAAATATGGCTTTCATGTAAAATTCATAGGTTTCTGTTTATTTTTCAGGTAAAAAACCTGACATTAAAAATAGAGCAAGAAACACAGAAACGCTGTCTCACTCAAAATGACCTCAAGATGCAAACGCAACAGGTCAACACCTTGAGGATGTCAGAGAAGCAGTTAAAGCAGGAGAATAACCATCTTCAGGAAATCAAATTAAGCCTGGAAAAACAAAATAACGAACTCCGCAAGTATGCAGAGTGGCTCTGTGTTTTTTAGTTGTGTTATTGATATGTAATTATTTTTTTGCAAAAGCTGAAAGCAATAGTGATTATTTAATTTGCTATACAACATATCCTACTCTATTGTACAAAACCTAATTGCTGTTGAAAACTATTTATAGTGACTAGTTGAGATTTGCCCTAGCAATTAAGTAATCTATATATTTGTAGAAAAAGATGCTTGTTCTTCAGTGTCTTACAAGACATATTTGCTCCTGATAATAAAGAGTTTTTATATTTTTTCACAAAAAACATTCTTGTGAATGAAAAGACATGTTTAGCACATGTATCAGATGAATCTCATTTGCAGCTCCTTAATGACTTGTGATGGTTTATCAGTTTAGGTTATAGAGCATAAGTCTTGCTAGGAATGGCTGAGAGGAACTGGGTTTTTTTAGTCTGGAGAAAAGAAGGCTGAGGGGAGACCTTATTGGTTTCCACAGGTACCTGAAAGGAGGTTATAGTAAGGTGGATGTCAGTTTCTTCTCCTAAGGAACAAGCCATAGGCCAAGAGAAAATGGCCTCAAGTTGTGATAGTGGAGATTTAGATTAGATATTAGAAAAAAATTCTTCACTGAAAGGGTTGTTGTCAGGCACTGTCAGACACTGGAATAGGCTGCCCAGGGAAGTGGTGGAGTCCCCGTCCCTGGAGGTATTTAAAAAAAGTACAGATGTGCTTAAGGGCATGGTTTAGTGGTGGACTTGGTAGTGTTAGGCTTAATAGTTGGACTCAATCTTAAAGGTCTTTTCCAACAAAAATTATTCTGTCTCCTTTTGCTATATCTCTTCTGTCACAAAGGTGCTGTTACTCACCTGGAAGAGGGCTGCGTGTGATGGTTGCTGTAATGTGAAACGCTGGCAGAAATCTGTACATTACAGTTCTTTTTTATTGAGTGGCTGATTGACTTTCTGGGTTATGTTAGTAACAGATGAATTCCAGCAGTGATGCGTGTCAAAGAATACAGAAATGTTTTCATGGTCTGAGCTCTAGTAAAGAAGAGACCCTAAATCTGTCAGATCAATGATGTTTTACATGAAACTAGGATTGTCTTGGTGGCCATTTCCTTTATTGGTTTCTCTTACTGGTTAAACTGTGTGACTGTAGCAGTCAGTGTGCGTAAGAGCATTAAAGTGACTTCTTACTATTGCAGTTTTCTCAGCTGTACATATGAAAAAGAGAGCTGAGGTAGCCAAAGGAAGTCTCACATTTTTGACCATACTTTGGTCAGGAAATGACTAAAGAGCTTAAGAGTGTGAATGCTCTTTTCTATTTACTTGTTTGGAGTGTGTTTCATTTCTTTTCTTTTAAAAGTACATTATCCCTTTCTAGGGAACGTCAAGATGCAGATGGACAAATGAAAGAACTTCAAGACCAACTTGAAGCTGAACAGTATTTCTCAGTATGTTTTGTGCTTATTTAGTTATTTATGGAGTACAATGTTACTTTTTCTTCCTCAGTCATCAGGTGTTTCACATCTCTAACCTGAAACTAATCCTTCTTACGTAAGCCTTCATCTTTGTCTGCAGCCTTGTCATTACTCCTTGTTCTTGATAACAGAGCAGTGTGAAAGAGCTTGTGCAACAAAATTTTCCAGCTTTGGAAGGGAATCCCAAACACAGCTTAGAGAGAGGGAGAAGTCAAACAGCTCATTTTTCTGAATAATTTTCTGCATGTTTCAAGCCTTTTGCATTCAGCATCTCTTCTGTGTTGCTCAACATAGAAGAGCTGTTTTCTCAGAATCACATGGTGTGGCAAAAAGTATAATTAAAGCTTGGAAATAAATTTTTCCATTACAGCCAGACTTGTGAGGGATCTGTGGTGGGTTGACCCTGGCTGGACACCAGGTGCCCACCAAAGCTGCTCTGTCACTTCTCCTCCTCAGCTGGACTAGGGAGAGAAAGTGCAACTAAAGTTTTGTAGGTCAGGATAAGGACAGAGAGATCTCTCAGCAGTGACTGCCATGGACAAAACTGACTTGACTTCAGAAATGAACTTAATGCCAATCAAATCAGAGCAGGATACTGATAAACAACAACCTTACAACACATTCACCCAACCCTCTCCCTTCTTACTGGGCTTAACTACACTCCCAATTTTCTTTGCCTCCTCCCCATTGAGGCATAGGGGGACTGGGAGTGGGCTCCTCTCTCCATGGATCCATAGGTCCTGCCAGGAGCCTATTCCAGCACGGGCTTCCCATGGTGTCACAGCCTCCTTCAGAGGGTCTTCCCTGGGCTGGGAAGCATGGGGTCTTCCATGGGCTGCAGGGGTTCAGCCTTCCTCACCAGTCTTCACCAGAGACTGCAGGAGAATCTCTGCTCTAGCTTCTGGAGCACCTCCTCCTCCTCATCCTTCACTGACCTTGGTGTCTGCAGAGCTGATCTTGTCATATATTCTCGCTCTCCTGGATGCTGTTGTGCAGCAACTTTTGTGCCTTCTTAAATAGATTGTGCCAGAGGTGCTACCACTGTCACTGATGGGTTGGCCTTGGCTACAGCAGGTTCATCGTGGAGCTGGCTGGCATTGGTTCTGTCAGATAGAGAGGAAGCTTCTAGCAGCTTCTCACAGAAGCTTAATGTTTTACTTTGGTCTTTAGGTCAGTGAGGAGAATGTTTAGTAGATCAAGAAGCTGTACACATTAAAGGAGAGAAAGGAACAGTTGGGGTAATTTGTCTGCTGTGGATAGGCCAGAGATGGTCTGTCTTGCAGATCAACAGAAAACTTGCAGTTGTCTGTCACTACCTGTATGAAGTCATTTGTGTGTATGGAGCAATACAATTTTTCTTGCATTTCCCCTTAAGCTCTAAATTTGTATCCATTTCACAAAAATTTTTATTTTAAATGCTTTTCTATTCTATTTTTTCCTTCTTCCCATACTTCTTTTTGCACTTCAAAGGAGATATTGTTTTCATAGATTTTTGGGGTTAAGTTATAAATTATACCTACCTACCTTCCTCTGACAAAAATCTAAAATAGTAAAAAAGAAGTAATTACTTGTTTTCGTTGTTTCTTGTACTTCTGATTTCCTATCAAATAGTGGTATTTCCATGGAGAGTCTCTTTACAGTATGTTTACAAACATATAAAATGTGCATCATACATCTGTACATTCACAAATATACAAGCTAAAAAAACCTCAGAAAACAAAAAACTCCAAACTCGTGTAAAAACTCCAAACACAAGTAAACTAATTCCAACATATTTGGGAACAATGATGTTTTGTTAAATTTAGAGAAGGCATTGCACAGTTACACTCTAATTGAGTGTGTGATCAAAGAACTGCACAGTGTCGTATAATTTTTTGTGTACATTCATGCTTGAATATGCAAATCATGTCCTTTTCTATGTGAATTTAAATTCTAGACTCTGTACAAGACACAAGTTCGAGAACTTAAAGAGGAATGTGAGGAAAAGACCAAACTTTGTAAAGAACTACAGCAAAAGATACAAGAGTTACAGGATGAAAGGTAGATTTTACTAGTTATGCTAATAATATATAAAAAATTAGTACGTCTTTTTGCTGGTTTTTTTGTGGTTTTGTTGTCGTCGTGGTGGTTTTTTGTTTTTTTTTTAACATGACCCCCACCTCTGCCATGACCTCCTATTTTTAAATGTTAATAAACTTAATAGTACATATCAATAATTTGCAGGGATTCTTTGGCTGCTCAGCTGGAGATTACTTTGACGAAAGCAGATTCAGAACAACTTGCACGTTCCATTGCTGAAGAACAGTACTCTGATTTGGAAAAAGAGAAGATAATGAAAGAACTGGAGATTAAAGAGATGATGGCTAGGCATAAACAGGAACTTGCTGAGAAAGATGCCACCATAGCCTCTGTGAGTAATATGAATCATAATTTTGGTAGAGATTTACACGAGCTTGAGTGTTGGATTATCCTTTGTTATTTACCATACTTGAAGATGAGTAATCTACAAGTATATCTGACATTTTAAAGATATTTATTTTCTATGAATAAAGTAAAGCCTGTCTATTACCATGTTTCTTCCATGTGTCTCTTTGATCTTTCTTTCTCCTGTGCCCCTACACACTTTAGAGCTCTTACCCTGGTTTCACTCTTAAGCATTTCCTTCTGTCCTGCACTGCTTTCATACACCAAATGTGTTTTCTTACATAGTCACGTGTACTTTTTGTTTTGTAGTTGGAGGAAGCAAACAGGACACTAACTAGTGATGTGGCTAATCTTGCTAATGAGAAAGAGGAACTAAACAATAAGCTGAAGGAAGGACAAGAACGTATGTATTCTCTGAACAAAATGTAATTTGATTTGAAACCAGTTTTGTTCTTTAGTAGTCCTATTTGCTTTTGTAATAGGTTTTCATAGATTTTTTTTTCTAATTTCCTTGCTACAGAAATTGCAAAGCTAAAAGAAGAAGAAGCAAATGTAGGAAATATTAAAGCCCAATTTGAGAAACAGTTGTTGAATGAAAGAACATTGAAAACCCAGGTAAGCAAATTTATTTAAAGGAATTATGAGATAACGTTCACAACTAATTTTTAACAGAAAACTTTCCATTATGAACTATCTAGACATACCATTATCACTTTATTATTTTTTGCCCCTGAAACAAAATATATTGATCTTTTATTTTGCTTGTACTTAACAGACTTTCAGTGTAGTGAAACTGAATCCTCATGATTTATTACAGAGGAACTCCTAATCCAAATGCAGTCCACCAGCAAAATTCTTCATTTCAATCAAATTAATTCATATTTTGCTTCTTTTAATCTTGATTTGTATTCCTCTGTAATTTACATAAAACAGTGTATTTTTCATTTTAATCTGGATTGATTTTTAGAACAACTGGCATTACAATCCAAAAATATATTTTGGAGCTAGCTAATGGAAATGGAAGAGACTTGAAAATAATTGTTCAAGTAGAAATGTTCAAGGAATTTGCTTGATTAAAGTGAAAATGGAATCATTGCCTCTTTTCAGTTCTGACTGGTACATTGAACTAAAGCAACTTTAAAGTACTGGGTATGCAGGTGTCTTAGGTTACAGTTAAATTAAAAGCTCTGGTTGTGGAAAGAAGAGAAGACATTATTTCTTCATGATATAAATATGTGGGGTTTTTTTTATAATTTTATAATTTAACAATTCTTTTCTTTAATTTAACAATTTATAAATTGGTGGGGTTTTTGTCTTTTTCTTTCTCATGGGAAGGCTGTGAATAAATTGGCTGAGATCATGAATCGGAAGGGTCCGGTCAAACGTGGAGCTGACACTGACGTACGGCGCAAGGAAAAGGAAAACAGAAAACTGCATATGGAACTGAAGTCTGAAAGAGAAAAGTTAACCCAAATGATGATCAAGTATCAGAAGGAAATCAATGAAATGCAGGCAGTAAGATCCTTTTGCAGATACAAACGTTGATAGTATTTTCTGTAATTCTCATGAAATTGACAGGGGCTTCAGGTAGTGTAGGGTCTCTATTCCTGCAATTCCCATGCCCCAAAAAAATACGCAGTACATATACTGAGTTTGGCTGAAAATTCTGCATAGTTTTCTGGGTATTTTTTTTTTCTGTGTATATTTTCTAGTAACTGAGTATTACGGTAATAGGAAATCTTGTAATTTATCCTTACAGCAAATAGCAGAAGAGAGTCAGATACGGATTGAACTCCAGATGACTCTGGACAGCAAGGACAGTGACATTGAACAGCTTCGTTCACAGCTGCAGTCATTACACATAGGTCTCGACAACAGTAGCATAGGCAGTGGACCTGGAGATGCTGAGGCAGATGATGGATTTCCTGGTATGTTAGGTTTATTAATATTTCTGCATTAATTTTTTTTTTTTTATCAAGTGTTTTTACCATATAAGCTGAAGTCTCAGATTGATGCTTTGATGATTCTGTGGCTTTTCACCTTCAGGTGTATATACCATCTAATTAATGATTTGGTAGTGATCACTATCCACCTACTAACTGAATCTGTCTGTAATCATACATCATCTTGCATTTATTTAAAGAATTTTTTTCAAAACACTTCTATTGTACCCCATTAAAACTAAATATTTTTCCATTTTTTTTGTGGTAGTTACTTTGCAATTACTGTGTTATGTGATGAAATGTAATACTAATACTTTCTTCTTAGAGATTCGATTTTGACTTCTTTTCTACATTTTTCCTCCTTTATGCTTCATGTTTAGTCCATATCACTCAATCCCACACTATGGAATCAATGTCTTTTACCTACCAGCACTCTTCTACCTCTGTCAGTATTGCCACTAAGCCTTCCAGTTCTCGCATGCTTCTCGATTCTGATTCTGACTCAGAGGAGGAGCCTTTGTCTTGTTCCCACAGCCCTACAGAAGTTGATAGCACAGGTGACATCCCTGAGAACTGTTTGGTTTTGTTCTTACTTTGTCTTTTTCTCTGTTTCAAAACTAACACTATTAATACATTATTTTAAAAAAAAACTGCAAAAATCAGATCTGGCAGTAAATGCTCTGCAGTGACAGTAAATTTTGCTGTCAAAGCTGTGAAGATGTTTGCATGGACAAACAACTGGCCTGGTTTCTCTTAAGTGTTTACAGATGTTTGCTGCCATTTATAAACTCACCTCTTCTAATAAAGCATTGAATGAATAAGCTTTATGCTCCTGTTTTCAAGGCAGCCTCTGTCCAGTATCTGCAGCTTGCTGGATGACTCCAAAATACTGGATACCAAAAAGTCAAATCTTTGTGGTTTTAATGAAGTGTGGAGACATCTAAATCCTCACTGTCACAAAGTGCATTACTTGCTTGTAGAATTCAAGGCTTCTGACTATTACATGGTGTTGCCATATTTCAAATCTTTTGTTTGATTCTTGTATGATAAGACAAACAAAATTTATTCATTTTTTCAGTACATTAAGCATATACTGAGATTATTTTTGTTTTACTAATCCTGTATTCTCTATGACTACACATACACCGTGTTGAACAAAACTTTAGTGTTAATGTCAGAGGTGGATTTTTTAAGTGTGTTCAAATTTCTGTATTTCAATTGAGGTTTCTTTCCTCTGAAGACAAAACTTGTTTTGGAATAATGACATTACTTCATCAAACTGGAGTAAAAAATAAAGCATTTTCTCTCTTCATTCTCTGATTTTGCTATTAGAAGCTATTAGGCTTCTAATAAAAGAATTTTTAAGTATGTACATGATTTTTCCTTGTTAGCTGCTGTTGTGGTACCTGCATGGTTTTGTTTTATTTTAAAGTAAAAATTATTCTAAAGCAAAAATTATTCTAAAGCAGGACTTCTTTTTCTGACATAATTACAACAGATTTGAAGTGTAATGGTTGTTTTTGTTGGGGTTTTTCCCCTCTAGTTCTTATAAGCATGTACTGTGAAAATTTTTGAATATTCTGACCTTTGGCTGATCCGTTAGTATAGATTGGACACCAAAAATGAAGAAGTGTAACCAGAAGCTCATTTTGTCAGATTTCATGGGATAATATTAATGATTGTAGAAGGAAATTTTTTTTCACACCTTTAAGAAACATTTGCTTCCTGAATGTGGGAAAGAATTTTTTGTGTCAGCATTTTTCTTGCTACCCTTTTTATCACATATAGTTGAAAGGAAAAATTTAAAGTGTCAGGCATGAGGTAAAATACACATTATGGAACTACTTCATTTACTTGATACATATAGTGAGGTGTCATCAACAGCAGTGGTTATAGAGACTGAAGACAGGCCATACCTGAATAAATAACCTTGCTTGAAGTCTCTAGGCAAAATGAGAATTCTTTGAACATGTTATAACTATTTGTTACACTGTGTTAAACATGGACAGGTCCCTGAAAATATCCTCTGATGAGAGAAAACTGCTTTTGCAATTTTGGAGCATGTTTATGCTCCTTTCATGGTTTTGTGTTTATTAAAACTTAAAGCTTCAGTATTTTTGACTTGTAGGTTTCTCAGCAGCAGTAGATGTTATCTGCTAAGGTGTGAAACTCATTAGGAAAATTTTATTGCAATTGAGTAGTTTCAATAAGAAATAGAGAAAAAAATGTATTAAATGCAGCTGTAAAAATAGGGTCAAAGGTTGTGTGATACTATGTATTACCCAGCACTAGGAAAGCATGATGCTGGTGAGCCTTTGGTTGCTACTGAAATGTGTGTCAAACAACAGCTGAGCTGTTAATTCTGTTGATAAATCAAATCTAACATTTTAGTGTGGAATTAAATATTGCAAGCAAGTAAACAGGCAGTTGAATTTAGGAAAGGCCTAAGGATTAGCCAAAAATTACTTATTTTGAATTAGAAACCTTAGGAGATTTAGGCAGAATTCTAAAAAAAGAAAAGAAAAATTGACAGGGCAAAAAATATGAATTAAAATACTAAACTTCTGAAATTTTACCTGGCATGTAGAGGATATAGATTGGTGGGGGTAGTTGGCCCTTTTTTTGTCTTGAGCTGGATGTTGTGTGGGCTGTACTAATATCTTCAGATGCTGCTCTAAAAGTTGAAGGTTGATAGATTTAAGCATTTAAAATGTCTTTAAAAACTTACTAAAGGGAATGTGTGTGCTATAATTGCAAGTTTATTCTTCCCCTTCTTCCTTATGCCTACTGCTCTACTTTTGTGATTGCATTGATAGTCGTTGGCTCTATACAGGAATACAGTTTAATTTTTCTTGAACATCCACTGTGATAAACTCTGCAAAACCTTATAATTTTAAATACTTAATGTTCTCATGTTTGCTCTGCAGCTTTATTTTTTATCTTTGATAAGTATTTTAAAATGCACAGTAGTCTCAAAAATAATGTTTTGTGAATATCTCTGTTTTTTGTTATATAACTTTTTTTCAGAATCAAGATTGGAAGGCTGGCTATCACTGCCTGTTAGAAATAACACTAAAAAGTTTGGATGGGTTAAAAAGGTAAGAAAACCAGGATTATTATCTAGTTTTATGTATAGTCTACAGGATTTCATTTATTTTCTCATTACCTGAAATATGTTTACTGGTATAATTATGTTTGAGAGGAGTTGGTTAGGACAATTGTAGTATGTTGATACTTCTTAACCTTCTTACTTATTTCTAGACTTTCATTTTTATCTCTTCACAGGTACTTAAGTATGTTTAAATATCAATTTATTTGGTAACATAAATTGATTTGTCAGATAATTAGAATTTCTTTTTGTGCATTGACTTTATTGACAAATCATGTACTCAGATACAGTACTACTATTGTCTATTTAGCTACCATTTTAAAAGACTGTAGAAAAAATATTGCTGTGACATCTGTAGCAATTGCTGTGACATCTTTGACATGTGTGATAAGCTTGATTAAAACATATTTCATTCTCTTCTGTCTCTTTGCCAGTATGTAATTGTAAGCAGTAAGAAGATCCTGTTCTATGACAGTGAACAAGATAAAGAGCAGTCTAATCCCTATATGGTATTAGATATAGAGTAAGTATTACCATGTGCTTTTCCTTCTTCTGATTTGTGGGTGAACTTCGCCAGAAAGACTGACAGGAGACCTTTTGAAGTCTAGTCCAGGAGCAGGGGGTAACATGGGCATCCTTTCACAATTTGAACTGCAGAGCTGGGAGCTGAAGTATGGGTTGTACGGAGTGGTGCAGCAGTAGTGGGGTGCTCAGTCTCACACTGGTACCTCTGCTGAGATCTGATGTGACTGAACTGCTTCCTTTAGCTCATTTGCCTCATGTACACAGTGTAGCAAAAAGCAAATAAAAAGTGTAAAGGAGAGGCTATAATTTTCAGTGTTCATACATTTTCACTTACAACATGTCCTTGCAAGTGGATTGTACAATTAATTAAGATATTTCCTTAATAAATACAGAATGTGGACATCCAGAGGCTGGAGTGTAGGGAGAGGAGGATTGTGTTAGAAAGCTGCATGTGATTATAAATTAATTAAAGTCATGTGTTGTTGTTTTTTCAGTGCTGTATTTCTTTTTTTTTTTTGCAAATATAGCTGGATGCTTGTGACATTTTCATTTAGGAGTTTTGGAAGTTCATGTGCAGGATTGAAAGACAGGACTAAGCAAGTGATTATAAATTTGTGCTGACAAATCATTAAGGGCTCTAAGTCTTGATGTGGTATATTGTGTCCTAACTTAATCTGTCAATTTGAATTTATCATTTTGTTAACATAAGTTTTTGTCATTATTGAAATAATTTCCTCTAGCAAACTCTTCCATGTCCGACCAGTCACTCAGACTGATGTGTACAGAGCAGACTCCAAGGAAATACCTAGGATATTCCAGGTATTCAGAAGTAAATTAATATTTCTAGTGTAACGAAGATGGTATTTTTCACATTTCCAAAAATATTTTCATAATTTTGTCTAATGATATATTTGCTAATATAAAGAACATTAAAAAAATCTGCTCCATTGTATTTCCTCAGTCTTTTTATGTAATTACTTTGTATTTCCATTTGTCATATAGGAGTACTGAGATTATTTTGCTTTGATTTTAGATTCTATATGCTAATGAAGGAGAGAGCAAAAAAGAACAGGAATTTCCAGTGGAGCCCATGGGAGAGAAGTCAAATTACATTTGTCACAAAGGACATGAGTTTATACCTACTCTTTATCACTTTCCAACCAATTGTGAAGCTTGCATGAAGCCACTGTGGCATATGTTTAAACCTCCTCCTGCTCTAGAATGTCGCCGTTGCCATATCAAATGTCACAAAGATCACATGGATAAAAAAGAAGAGATTATAGCACCTTGCAAAGGTAAATATCAGATACTTGATATGCATAAAGTCACTGGTGTCACAGGGCATTCTGATACTTCAGAGGATTCTAGTAGTGGTCTGACTAACTAAACATAAAGAGCTAGGTTTTTATTTTGTTTGTTAGTACAAACTAGGTTTTGTTTGTTAGTACATAGCCATTGGAACCTTGCTAAGAATGTCTGCACAAGGATCAACTCACTGCTGTGAATTAATGGTGTGTAGCTGATACACATATGTACCAGCACACAGTAAAACATGGTGTCCCTAAGACCACTCACACTGTGTGTTGTGCTGGATTGCTATATAAAATGATACTGTTAGTGCATGTTATGGAATAGATTATTTTCAATTAAGTTTACTCCTTGTGACTCAGGTTGTGTAGTTTCTTGGGCTCAGGCATACCTCTTCCTTGTTTTTTTTTTCCTTGGGAGTGTCTGTCTTCTCTAGTAGAAAGTAGTTACCCCCTAAATGTGAGGAGGAGGCACTGTCAGGAAACAAAGTTTGGTAAATTTGGGTTTGCTTTGGTTTTGGTTTCCTTGCTGATTTCTCTTTGTGTAGACTGTGTGAGTACAGTAATCTGGCAAGTAATTTTTGATGTGTGCATGTTTAGAATTATAACAATATTAATTTTAATTTTAAAAATTCTTATTACAGTGTACTATGATATTTCAACGGCCAAGAATCTACTACTGTTAGCTAATTCTACAGAAGAACAGCAAAAATGGGTGAGCCGACTGGTGAAAAAAATACCCAAGAAGCCTCCAGCACCTGACCCCTTTGCCCGATCTTCTCCCAGAACTTCCATGAAGGTACAGCCAAACCAATCCATCAGACGACCAAGTCGACAGCTTCCTCCAAAACCAAGGTGACACAAGGGCTGCTATTCAGTTTATTGTTTTAAATATTTTACTACGGTTAATGCCATATGCATTGACAAAGTCAGTTGACCACAGATGTTGTTAACTACTGATATGTGGTCTAGCATGTTATCTTCTACAAACCTCAGTTTATAGGAACCACTTTTTTCTTATTGAAAGGACCTTGCATTGCCTCTTAGTTAACCCTTCCATACTGGTAATGTCCCCTATTGCTTTCCTGTGTAATAGGCAGAACGTGAAGCACCATCTGTAGCCTGATAGTTCTTGTAAACTGGCAGGTAGTAGGGTGAATGAGAGTTAACTAGGCAAATGGTCAGTGAGAGCACTGTGAAAATTTAAAAGTAGAAAAGAACAAAAAAAGCTTTAACACTTTTCAAAATGGTCACTGCTGTACCTGAATTGAAGCTGAGCATTAAAGTTAAGTGCTTGTGGCTCTAATGAGCCTCAGAAAGAATTAGGTGCCTTCTAAAAGCAGTGTATAAGGCCTTACATGTAGCAAAAGACTGTGTGTCTTTTGTTTCTTACTGTTTGGTTTTGAGGCATGTGTTGAAATTCCTGCCCTGCTCGTGTTGAAATTCCTGCCCTGCTCTAAGGCTAGATATCTGACTGCAGATTAGTGTGTTAAGAGTGTGTTTCATCTGACCAAATGTATGTATCTATTTCTATCTCCATTTACATTTAATTTTATAAGGATTCATATCCTCCTAGTGTAGAAAAGGAGCATACAGCATGCTCTTGGACAGCTACAGTAAAAAGCTGGTTCAGATGCATCCCACTTGCTGCAATGGGAGGCACCTGTCTGAGCATCACTTGACCTTTTTGCATGAGAGCAGGAAAATGGGAGGAGCTGGATCAACATTTTGTGGAGTAGCTGGAGCACTTACTAAGGCATGGGAGAACTGGTTTCAGTTCCTCATTTAGCTTGAAAGGACTCATATCTCACGATTGCTAAAATACTGGTCTTATCAAATTCCTCCTCTGATTTGGAAAAAAAGAACCAACCCAGTAATCAATTACTGGACATGTTTTAAACATGCTATGCTGTATTGTGGAAGTGATAACATTTTGCAGGTAGTGCATATGTGATTGCACAGTACAGAATTTTCTCAGTTTTCTTTTTCTTTTTTCATCACCTAGACTAATAATGCAGAGGGGAGTAAAAGAGGGGAGTGCACAGTAAGCATGCTCTTTCCCTGATGCTGCTGCTATCCCTGAACAGCCTGAACTACAAGGAGTTAGCTCTAAAAAACTAATGGTATTTTAATGTGTGTGGAAATACAAAGTGAAAGGAATCAAAGCTCAATTTCACTTCTCTCCTAGCTTCCATACAAACTGTTTTTTTCTTTGTGATTTCTTTACATACTTCAAGTCTGACCTCATAATTTCCATTTTAAATGATCAGGGTTTTTTGATTATAACCGTGAGGATAAAATTTGTTTAATTACTACCTAAGGACTGAGTATTGAAGGGTTTCTGTGTGCAAAACTAGCAAAAATATCAGTGACTGGATGGAAGTATGAATCAAGGAAACATGCATGAAAACTTTGGGCACAAGTAAAATGCTTTTCCTTTGTGTAGTATTTACAGTTTAATTCATTAGTTTTATTCTGTTTCTTACTGCTGACATAAAGGCTATGTTGTAACTTCTGATTGGTTTTTGACAGCTGTTCCTAGGTGCTCATAAATTAATTCCTCTCCTTCTAAGACCCTTCTTTCAGTCCCCATGAAATTTTTTACAAAAAAATTTTTCATAAAACACTGTTTACTATTACACCTCTTTTTAGTTGGGGTCCTCCAGTCTGAGTCAATCTTAAGGGATTTTTTTCCCTATATGTATGTGTATATATATATTTCTATCTGTATACTTTGTAATGGTGGGAAAAGGAGGAGAAGGAACATTTATGTGTAAATTAAACTTTCCAAGTTAGGTTTGCAAATGTACCTAACAGATGGAAATAGTGTCATCCTGTGAGGTCATCTCCCCTATCATCTTACTAATGCAGGCCTGTCAAACCAGTGGAAATCTGTATAAATTTACACACTTTCAATTAGAAACCACATACTTATAAATTACTCTAAGTGCTATAGTAAATTAATATCTGACTGGTGCCTCTATGAGGCTTTTGTACAAGGACTTACTGTATGAAGTAATAACAGTCTCTTAGAACTTTACTAAGAATGAAGCTTGAGCTGCCAGTGAAATCTGGGGACAGTGTGGCTGGGGACAAGCTGGAGATGAGCCAGCAGTGGGCCCTGGCAGCAAGGCAGGCTCTGGGACTGCACCAAGAGCAGCAGAGCCAGGTCATTGAGAGTAGAGATTATCCTTCTGTTCACTCCTTAGTCTGCAGGGAGATACAGCCCCTCTGCTTGGGCCCCCAGATTCAACCCAGACATTGATGAACTGGGGAAAGTCCCAGCAGGGACCAGCAGGATGCTCAGAGCAGAGGCTTGAGGAAGCTGAGCTTGTTCAACCTGGTTATTACAGCAGCCTCTCCCTGCCTGTGAGGGGTATCAGGGAGCCAGAGCCAGGCTCTTAAGCCCAGCATGATGAGAGGGTGAGAAACAAGGGACTGGGTTCAACCAAGAGAGATTCCAACTGGATAGAAGGGAAAGCCAGTGCAGAGGAGCTGGGCAGGCTGGGCAGGGTCCATACCTGGGGGCTTTGAGGACCTGACAAGACAAAGCCTTAAGCAGCCTGGGCTGGCCTTGTTGCTGACCCTGCTTTGAGCTTCAGGTTGGGTTTAGAGACCACCCAAGATCCCTTCTGACCTGCATGGTCTTATAAGTCCTGTCCCTCCTAGGAATTTCACACACTGAATTTTCAGGGCTGTTGCTTTTCATGATAATGTAAGAATCAGGGCAAGCCTGGCTTTGATATAGACTATACAATTTCTGCTTATCCATTCAATAGGATAACTCCAAAAGGATTGAAATTTAAAAAAAAATCCAACTTTTCTTATATTTTAGTGCCTAATAAATTCTTAAAGTGTATAGAAATTACAGTAGCCATAGTTAAAAATAAATGAATATTGGTCTTTTTCAGGGATATATCACATTTTAAAATGTATAAATTTTAAAACCTGAAAACCCAAAAAACCACTGAACCCAATTTTGCTTAAGGCATGTGATTAGCTGTATTAAACATTGTGGGATGTTTTAGTTAAAACAAACTGAACTTTGTTAGGGTAGAGTTTCTGTCTCTGTCTACTATGGTTGGTGTATAATCCTGATTTAAAATCCATTTTGCTTGCTGGAGAGATGACTGGACTGGTTTTCACTTCTTGTAGCTATAACAGTTGAGAAGTTAGTACTTTAGATAGTTTCTAAGATCCTTCTATAACGACAGAAAGATTAATACCTCTAGACAGTGATTCATCCCATCCTAAAATAAATGCCTAAAATAGGTAAAATGACTCATTTGCTGACACAGTTTGCCTCGCTTGCTCTCTTTGTTCTATGCTGGAGGGGTGCAGGCAGCAATGCCTAGAGAACAAGTTGATAAATTCTGCTTTTTGGCATTGCTTAGCTTTAAATAATGAACTACAGGATAGCTGTGTAGAGTAATTCCGCTGTATTTGAAATATATATAGTAAAATCCTACTGTGTTCATAAATTCAGATGGTGTTATTTTACTTTGTGTTTTGTTCAGCAATCAAAATTATTTGATTTTACTGGAAAAACTTTGCATTGTGTTACTGTTACTGAAAGAGACAGCAGGAGAGCTTAAAACTGCATCTCAGTCACAAGAACAGCAAAGCAGAAAGCAGATAATTTTATGAAATAAACATGTTGGTCTTTGCAGAAGGTTTTTTTTTTAAAAAAAAAAACAGGATAATTGTTCTATGGAACTGAATGATTTGTGAGGTAAATTTCCAATTAATACAGTATTCATGGCTTGCATGAGCAATGACTGAATCCCCATATCTAATGATAGGCAAAGAAGGAAACCCACCTTTAATAAAAAACCCACAGTCTTTTATTCAAAAAGGTTTAGTGATAGCAAATGGAATTTTGAAGTCTTTCATAGAACTGTGACACACATTAAACATCAAACCCTCCTGTTGCAGATTACTTGATCTGGCATTTAAGGACTGGGATTGGTCATTTGATGATGTTGATGATATTGATGATGATGATGACGATGTTTTTGATTTCTGAAGAAGTATGAGGGGTAAATCTAAATAGTGAGGAATGGATTTGTTTGCCTTTGAATACAGCATGCTATGTTGGATTTTGTTTCTCAAAACACAGAAAATACAAGATCTCATTTTAATATTTTAAACAGTAAAAATGAGATTCTATTCATGATGTTGATGAATTTTTACAGGAGTTACTTCATTAAAACTATGTTGTTGCCTTTTCCAGTGTTTTAATATTTTTAATTTTGGATCTTTATTGAAAATTCATGTCTGCCTGCCCAAAAAATAAATATCTGCTGGTGTTGAATAGTTTTTCATCTATAGTGGTAAAACTGCTAAACCTCTGCAGATAATTTTTGAAGGCAAAAATAGAGACTGCAGCAGCTGGATGTTTAGCTGAAAAAGAATTGGTATTTACAAACACTTCATTTTTAAGCTTTTAACATAAACTCACTGGTCTATGGCTAGCAGACATGAAATCCAGAGTTCTGCATTTTGCTTTTCTATCTGTGTTATGAAGTGAATTTGACTTGGCTTTCCTTTGCAGTGCTGTGCTTTTGGGGTATCTAACCATGCATTTGAAAACTATGTGAACAATGAGCTTTGCAGCTTATGTCACCTGGTTTCCGTGACTGCATTTGAAAAGATACATCCATTTTATTGATCTAATTTGTCCCCTAGCTTACTTAAACATGCAGTATGAATATATGGGCAATAGTGGTAACAGTTTTGTAGTTCTCAATGTTTACATATTGATGCAGTGTTATGTTTACACAGAAAAAAGTCCTAATGTTGAATTCCTAACAATTCTTTTAAATGGTACATAAGGTGTGTCTCAGCCTTACAAAAGAAAAGGCAATGACAGCAGCACTAGGGCTCTACATCAGCTGTGTACTCAGTTAACTGAGATACCAGCTCCTGTAGAACTTACCTGGCCCAGTCTTTACAGTAAAAATAATAATTAAATATACAGCATCTTTATGTATTAACTGCTTAGAAATTACTAATCTTTCAGAAGTGACTGTTACACTATGCACATTCTACTTTGCCCTCATATATTACAAGGGAGTTTAACTGATTTGGGATCATGTGTAAGGATGTGCTGTACTTAAATAACAATGCTGTTGATGCAGAGGAATGATGGCTCTCCAAAATATGATGATAAGCCTTTCTTAAATGAAGACTTAAAGGAAGTATATTTTTGTCAGGTTTACATTTGTTGCATTTACTGACCAAAATTCCTGGTTCTCTTTCAGCTAACCACTTTCCGTGAATGCAGATACAATTCAAGGTGATAATTTTCTTCCCGTTACAGCAAGACTGAAACATCCCAAAATATATTAAAAAATATATATATTTTCCTGAGAGATTGTGCTATATATATCAGAGGTTTACATTTTTGCTGCAATATAAATTACTAATCTCTGAGGGTTTTCTTGTATTTTCCTGAGTGACTGATCAAATGAGGAATGGTTGGTAAATAGTACAAGAATATGTTAGGTAACATTTTGAAATCTGTTCCATAAAAGCTTTGTTGGCAAGACACATACACTACATTTCATAAAAGGATTGAGAGGAATGAATATTAAGATGGAAGAAACTGACTTTTCACATTCATAAAGATGCCACCAGCATGTCTTCAAGAAGAACAGGAGGAAGATCCACCATAGTGATATAGACTGCATCTGTAAGAAGTGACCATTATACTGTGTATATATATTGTACTGTAATACTGCAAGAGGGTTTTAAAAATCTTTCCACTTTATTTTTTTATGCTTATTAATCAGATCCCGTTACTTATCGCAGTTGCAACTATGCACTTGTATAAAGCCATAATGTTGAAGTTTATATCATTCATACACGCCTATCAAAAGCTGCATGTCAGTGTTCAGCAGCTAGTGTAAGTTTGAAGTATATACTATAGTTTCAGCTACACCATCATGGGCAGTCCTGTTTTACCTGTCTAATTGCCTTAATTTAATTTTTTTCAAGTTTTTTGCCCATTCTGTCTATTTAAGGAAAAGAGAAGGTTTACCAGCTCTTAGGATGCAATTTTGCTTTGTGGCAGAAAAAATAGTGCACTATTTTTACACCTAGTAAGTATATCAATGTCAGCCTATTTTGAATGTATATCGACTGGTTTTAAGGGTGGAGAAGTGTTGGTTACAGGAACAATGTCTGATACCATTGGGATTACTAAACCGTTTGCTTGTAAATGTAACTGCTCATCCAGCCCTTTTTACAAACCTCAATATTAGTTATTGACTTATATTAACCCTCATTAAGTGCTATGAAACTTCATTTTGCCTTGTTTTTGCCTACTCTCCTAGATGTGTTTTTTATTTCTGGAAAAGAAGAGAGAATCTGTGACTATTTTTACATTTCACAACACAATATCCGAGGACTGTCGCAAACTTTAAGAAGAGTAAAACATACTGTAGATGTATTTTAAAATTTTAAATTTGGTTCTCTAGCACATAGCTGTAGGCATAGATAAGTATTTCAGTAGTGTGTTTTGAGAACTGATAGCTGGGAAGAAAGGGCCTCAGAGGCACTTAATCTGACTTCTTTTTTTAACTTGGAGTTGTACAAAAAATATAATTTATGTGGGCTTACTCATGATGTGTTCATAATTATCCCAAAAAATGCATGTTTTATACAACTACAGTATGCAAAGTTAAAAATATTGACAGTAAAAAATGTAGTCTCCTATTTGGTCTCTTTATATATATAAATATATATATATTTAAAAATATATATATATAAAATATTGTGTGGGAGTGCAGTAATTTAAAATATGATCTAACACTTCAATGAAGGAGGACATTTCACTTTAAGATTTTGTTTGTTTTTGTTTTTTAAAGAGTGTTGAAATTTTTGGAAGGATAGGACCATGATTTATTTAACACTATCATGAAAGGTGGACTTGGAAACACTGAAATACTGAAAGTGAATAAACATATTTACATTTTGTAACCTCTACTACAGTTCAATGTAACAGAGCCAGAATGTATTCAGTCTTCTACTTATGCTCTCACAAAGTAAAATATTGCTTGTGAGTTCTTAAATTCAAACCGAAATCTTTCATATAATTTCTGTTAGGAATTCTAACCCAACACAGAGCTACAGTGGTTTTTTTCCTGCTTGTTTTGATTTACAGAAGTAAGGTATATTTTTAGGTAATGCAGGTTTGCATAGAGCACAACATTAAAAATGTATGCAGTAAAACTGTTTCCATTCACTGAATGCATAAATATTTTATATATATATATATATATATAAAAAAATGTTACGTTGTGGGAAGTTCTATCCTTTTCTGAATTGGAGAATATTATATATATATATTTTTAAATAAACTATTTGAGTAAGGTAAAATAGTTTCTGAACTTGAGAAGCTGGTAATTAATATGGAATATTTATATAGGCAACTACTGCAGCAGATGTGGGGAAGGCAAGGGCTGCTCAACAGGATGTGCCTGCAGGAAGCACAGACTCCAAGGGAACCTTTTTGTCTGACCATCAGGTGCTGGAGCTGGATCTGTTTCACTTTTTGTCCTTGGCTTGCCCTCATTTACTGTGAATCCCTGGGGCCCTGTTCAGCTTGAAATGTTAGGAAATGTACTGTATTACAGTGTTCAGTAGCCACAGCTTAGTTCCTAGTTATGCATCCAGCAGCCTGTATTGAGAAGCTATCACAGAACATTGTGGGCTGACAGGGAGTACTGGAGCTCCTCTGGTCTGACCTCTGCCTCAAGGCAGGGCCAGCTTAGCATTGCTTCCTCCTGGCCTTTGTGCCTCTAAGGATGCAAGGATCATAGCACTCCTGTTTTCTTTCATGCAGTTTTCCCCAAAAACGAAGGAACAGCATGGGCTTTGTTGAGCTGCAGTGTGGGGATCATTGGCTGATGGTCTGAACCTCATTTTCTACCCAGGGCACAAAATGCAAAGCTGCTCTTGTGTTATTCCTACTTGTCCTCCTGCTAGAGACAGAGCTTCCATCTGCTGATCTATGGAATGCAAAGATCTCCTAAACATTAGTTCCTGGAAGCTATTTTGTTTCCTTATTGTCCAGAGGTAATATTTTAAACTTCTGAGAGAAGAGCATGTTCCTGAAATCAGGAATAAATGTCTTAAAGCTACTGACATTCAAACACTTCCTTTTTGTAACAGGACTGTCCCAGCAAACAGGACATTTTTATGGCTGCGATCACTTGATCTGTAGAAATTCTCTCTCATTCCAACTCCTTTTGTTTCATAAGGGTAAATAAATAGCATAGCCAAGCTGCAAGTTAACCTTCTGGAAAAATCAGGGGTCAAACTTGGAACCAAAAGTTGAAGACACATGTAAGGAATTTGCTTTTTGGTTCCCAGCCAAGAGCTCACCAACACGGAAGCTGGACAGGAAGATCCCATTGAAGGTAACGTGTCGGTTGTCACAAAGACCCTTCTACAAGGAGATTGCCACTTCCATCCTAATTGTGTACTGCAATTTCCTACTTCTCCTGATTCCTGCCAAAGCTCAACCCCTCACAGTGCTGCCAGCAATCCAGCACCGAGTCTGCATACTGAAGGAAACATCGTGGCTCTTGTGCTTCTTGGCATGAGTTGATGCTGTAGCCAAAATGTGATATGGACCATAGGCTCAGGTATCTTGGCAGACAGTGACTGATCAAATTTAAAACATCATTGAAGTTTTACTGCAAATGTCTAAATCTCTTACTACCACCGCTGAAGGCACTGGACCTCCTACGTTTTTGACAGGTGTTCAGTGGCTCTGTAAAGTCATTAGGGCCAGGAAAGCTGCCACTCGAAATTACAGACACTTCTTAGTTTCTTGGGCAGTGTCAGATGATGATGAGAAATTGGAGCATTTGTATTTATAGTCTTACATTGTATTAGTTCTCCAGCTAGCTTTGAGAGAGTCGTTCAGAGAAGAGGATTTATATGTCTTGGTCTCATGTGCCTTCACCCATCCTGTGCTTGTGAGGCCAAATTGTGGGATGCTGCTGTTAAAAAGGGGGAACTCGTACAAAACCAAGCTTATTACCTGCACAGCTCTTACAAACCCTTAGCATCTCCTTATTCTGTTTCTAAGGTGGGAGAACATAACAGTCAATGGTTCAGCTCAGGCCTTCTCCACATTCCTGGTTATTTTTTCTTGGCATTGATGTTAAAATAGTGATTTGTTTGTTTTTTTCATAGAATCACAGAGTATCTCACATTGGTATGGACCCATAAGGATCATCAAGTCCATCACCCTGCTCCTCGCAGGACTGCCTATAACTAAACCATACCAAGAGCATTGTCCAGATGCTTCTTGAGCTCTGACAGGCGTGGTATCTTTTCAGTTATTACAGTTGATTTTCAGAATATTTTCTGGATTATAATCTCTGATGATACTACCTTTTAATCTTAAAGCATTTTGTGTTATTTTTTAAAGACAATCCTATAAACCACTTCAGGGAGTATCAGCATCCCATGGACCATGGGGTTTTGCCTACAGCTTCCAAGTATCCCTCATGAAAGGGGGAAGGAGTCTTCTTTTGGAATTCTCTAAAAGATGTTGATTTGTTCTGAAACTAATGCATGTACTTTGCTGAACTTGCCTAAAAAGTGGACAATGATGTACTCAGACATGCTCGTCTGAGTATAATGAGACAAGTCTACTGAGCTGTACATGGCAGAAAAGAACACTTAGTCTAAACACATCAAATCTAGTTCTCCTCAGAAACTACTGCAGTGAATAGTAGTGCTCCCCATAAAACCATTTCTCCCAAGATTTGGGGACTCGAAGGAACTGTAATTTGGTACAAAGATTCTAATTACCAAGTCTAACCTAACTAGCAAGGCTGGTGCTCAAAACATGTTCCTAAGCACCACATCTGTGTGTCTTCTTGAACACTTCTAGAGATGTTGATTCTACCACCTCCTTGGGCAGCCTATTCCAGTGTTTAATTACTCTTTCAGTCAAGTTTCTTCTAGTCAAGTTTAATTAGGTATTCCTAATTAAACCTCCCCTGGCACAACTTGAAGCCATTACCTTTTGTCCTGTTGCTTGTTACTAGGGAGAAGACACCAACCCTCACCTCGCTGCAGCCTCCTTTCAGGTAGTTGGAGAGGGTGATAAGGTCTCCCCTCAGCCTCCTTTTCATTGCCCTCCTCTGAACTTGCTCTGGACTCTTGCCTTTTGTAGGCAGGATGCATTGTTTTATAGTGGTAAGAAAGTCAAGTTGCTACCCAGTACTTGCTATGGGAAGTGTGAAGCTGGATTTGGCCACTGCTGCTCCATCAATCTTACAGAAACTCCAGGATTAAAGTAATCTTTGACAATTAAAGTCACGGTGAAAGGTAGCAAAATTACAAAGTTATAATAAGTGTATGCAGTTCTGCATATCTTGAGGAACTTGTAAGCCATGTCTTCATCCTGAAAGAGCAGAGAGCATAGTGTTTGCATGTCCCTGCAGCCCTTTTTAGATTGTTTGCAGGATGTACATAGAAATGCTTTTACAGCCAGGGCAATAGCATGTGATGCTTCAGCTGTATGTCCCCATTTTGAGGTCTTGACCTTCTGTGTTCAGAGATAGAAACTTGCTTGTACGTATGGTGTTGCATTGTTATGTCCCTGCATTCCTCTTAGATCATCAAATTCTTCATATAATTTGTCATCACAGTTGCCTGCTCTTCAGGGTAAGCATGGCCACCCAACAAGAAGCTCATCAGACTTGTAGGATCACTGCCAGTCGTGCTCTTTTCCTTCAGCTTCTCAAGTGCTTAGACTTCAGGCACTGAAGTGCCATGTTAGCAACATGTCTTGGATGTGTGCTGTGCTATATATGCTGTTCAGAGCTACTGGAATGGAAAGGCTGGACATGTGTGCAAGATTAAGACAAACATCAAGACAGAGAGAAAAACATCCTTGAGATAAGAGAAACGATGAGAACAGCAGGTTATGTTGATGGTGCATTTCAAGGAAAACAATTTAAGATCTCAAGTCACTTCTGAAGTCAGTGAAAACTCTATAGTCAATTGCTTAAAGGTGAAAGAATTACTTTACAGCAATTGGGTAACTTAAAGTACACTTTACGTAAGTTCAGTTTGTGCTTCATTAGAGTCCTGATTTACATGACAGAGGTGACACAGAGTTCTTCTATTTATGCTTTTTGTACAGTATGAGGCAGGTCAGTTTCTTGGTAGTACTGTCTGAAGCCTCCAAATTCAGAAGGTTTATTTCACCTGTACAGCCCAGAGGAGGCATTCACACAGATAACTTGCAGTTACAGTAAGGTGGTAAGAAGAATATATTTTCAGGATGTAACCATGTTACTGTTCAGTTCAAATCATTATCATTATTAGCTAACTTGTCACATTTTAGGGTGGTGCAGGTTCTGGCCTTTGAATTAGTTTCCAGAACAGATGAAAAGATGTCTGACCTCTTAAAGCTCCCTTCCTGTGAATCAATAATACCACATAATACACAAAAGTACTTGTTTAGGATACTGATTTATGAGCTGCAATAATGAAACAAAGCAGGGAATAAACAGAGTTATGACAATTATTCAAATTGTCCTCTAGGTATCCTCAATTAAATTTCATTAAGAGTATCATGCAGTGTAAAAAAATTATTTTACCCCTGGTCCAAAGACAGAGATGGTGCTTGCCCCAAACCATGTCCAAGGTAGAATGGAACAGTTGACAGTTTAATTTGAAGATGTCTATATGAAGATGTCTAAGATGTCTTGACATCAGGAAAGAAACACCTGAGGTCCTTTTGGACTCAGGTCTGTGAGACTGCTGAAGTCTTGCAATTGGATCCTGCACAAGTGTTGAGCTGGCAGGTCCTCACAGTGATGCTTATTGTGGCTCTAAGATACCTATTTAACATCCATCTCCAAGAACCTTTAAGTATCTTGGAGAACTCTCACTTAAAGTCAAACAAATAAGTACAAATCAAAAATTTAATAACCCAAGTCTTTTTTCAGCTTTCTCACGTTCCAAACTGGGACACCCTTAGACCATTATTAGTGATGAAAGGCATCATTTCATGTTCTGTTTCATACAGAAGTATGAATTTCAAGTATTGAAGAATCTTGGAACCAACGGAAATGCAACACACCAGCCTTAAAGGAGTTAACAAGGAAGAAATAATTATTTATCATCATAGAAAATACATGGTTGGGAAATTACTTCATTTGAGTTGATTTGCACATTCATTTAGCTTTTCATTTATAACAGTTCTTCCTGTGGGAGTTGAAGTGTTATTTCCTTTTTTATTTTTTCCCTGTTACATATATCCTGAAATGGATACTGATTGTATGGTGGAGGAAGTGTAATTTTACCTCACAGGCATGAATGAAGGCTTTCTACAAGTTGTGAGTTGTCTGGGATCTTTTAGCTGATTGTGACTTTCTCCAAAGACTCAAAGTGCTCTCAAATCCAGCTTCTGAGCTTCAGTGTTTGAAGTCTGTGCCCCCGCGCCCCACCCTGCTCCTTTCTGTCCTGTTTTAATGGAGCAGCAGAGCCAGGGCAGGGAGCAGCTGCCTGCACAACTGAAGCCAATGGAAGAGGCTCAGGGGTCAGGCAGGGACAGGGAGTTCTCAGCAGTCCAAGTAATAAAATCTGCTGGTTTAGAGCAACACAAACACACCCATGTGTACGCAGTCCCACTCTGCACAAAATGCACAGCGTTACAGAGGAGGCCCAGGGTGTGGGGGCAGATGATGGGCTCACGTTTGCGTGTGATATTCCTGTTCACTGAGGTCAGGCCACAAACAAGGTGCCTCCTCCTGCCTGCACTTCACTTTCAAGCCTGCAACCTGTTGCCTCTGGAATCATGCTCTCATTCCTTTTTTTGGGGCTGTAAATCTCATGATCAATGTTTACTCTTCCGTGCTGTCAAACAGCAGCCCCAGTTCATCACATCCACAGCTGGAGAGATCTGGGCTAACAGCAACACTTCAGTGGGTGGTATTGGATCTCAGATTTTGTCTTTTCAAAGACAAGAAAACTGATACTTTTTGAAAACCCCAACAGGACCCAAACTTCATCAACCAGGACAGGAAAGGCTGTTTTTACCTCTGAGCTTGCTGCAACTGCTGCAATTGGACACCAAGTGTGTACTTGAGCACTTCTGCAGGATCTGTGAATGGAGCCCAATTACTTCCAGCCCTGTGAGCAGAAGTTGCTTACTGGCTTAGGCAGACCCCAATAAATCCAGGATGCAGCCCTGCCTGCCTCTGGTACACTGCTGCAGTCTGCAGCACACATCTTGTTGTGTCCACCCCGACAAATCAAGTTTAACAAGATTTATTGTCCCTGTGTATCTTGTCTAAAGCTGTTGCCTTCAATCCAGCTACTGAGAAGATGATGGTTTTATGTACTGGAAAAAACTAGGTCTGCACCTCCACTTCTGTGGGGCTTGATCATACCTCCACCTTCTGAAAGTGAAATAGATCAGTGTTGGATGAGGAAGGGGGCCAGGGAAGTGTGTAAAACTATTTACTGGTACTTTCTGATTTGTTACACATCTCTTGCAGCTTGAATGAGAACTCATGGTCCAGCTTTCCAAGTCCACAAAATTACTTTACCTTAAGCTTGTGAGTTACCCAGATTTGTTTCTTCTACTCAGTCTCTCATTTTTTTTGCCTAAAGTTTCTAGGATTATTTATTGTAGGTATGTTAAGCAATCTGTAAAGAAATTTGCTTAGATGCATTTCCAGTGTTTTATGACAACAAAACAACTTGGAAGTGCAGATCCTCACACTGAAAATGGAGTGTCTTCAAATTGCTATGGCATCATTCAGGATGTCAGTATCAGACAGGGTTTAGACTCCATATCAATCTTTCTCTATCAAGAAGATATGTAAAATAAAAAGGCGAGATGAGAATTAAGTGTTTTATTTTATGATGCTGGAGCTCTTTAGCATTTTACAGGTTAATATAAACAGATGCTTCAAATATTAAGGTGAAAGCTGCCATTAATGACCTGTAATGAATATTTTTTTTCCTCCATATACTGAAACAATAAAAAAATAACTATAATGAAAATTAACTGTAAGTATGACATTATTCAATCATGAAGAATAGCATTTATTAATATGACATGGAAAATGTATCACATGCAACCTGCCACCATTTAGACCACTCCAGATATTTTATACAGCTTTAATAAAATCAGTAACAGGATGTTTGCTGTTTTAAACAAGACAGAAACACTTATAAATTTTACTGGAACAATAAGAAATCCTCATCTTGGAAACTGCTCTCAGTAACATGAGATTCATGAAACTCTGTCCACAGATGTACTGCTTCCCACTCCTTCCCACTTTAACGTGAGTTTCCAATGCAGCTATTTCTGACTGTGAAGGTCTCAGTCTGACTGCAGAGTGTACATTGGCAGAAACATCTGCTGGAGCAGATCCTGCTCTTCCACTGGACTCCAGTGGTTTTGTGTGTTGCAAGGAAAACCTGCCTCAAATGTAGTCAGTGCAGCCTTCTGATAGTTTTCAAGGGTGTCAGGCCCAAGGGTGCCTTGGTTTTAACATGCCAATCAGCTGGAATACCAGAACTCTCAAAAAGACATTACCTTTCATTTTGGAGAACATAATGAGACACAGGCAATATAGGATTACTTCTGTACCTTCTGGCTGGAAAGGCATTATTTCATAAAGCAAAATCCTCTGTTAATAGTTCCCGAGAATATCCTTTTCCCTTTTTAAATATTCCTACTACAAATTGATTAGAATCTCCAAAGCAAAAGCTGATGTCTTTACTTTAGGCAGGCTGAAAACTAACAAAGCACAGAGTGGTATCACCAAAAACTGACAGCTGATGAGTCTGTTGTGATGCCTCAAGTAAGCAGACCAGTGTAAACAGACCAGTGTGAACAGACCAGTGTGAACAGACCAGTGTCAGTGTGGGTTGCACTGGGGGACTCAATATCTGTTCATGATCTGTTCAGGAACTCTGCTTGAACACAGTTTTTAACTCTGTTGGTCAAAGTTTCATTAAGTTCTATACATAGTGGTATCTTCTGTTCCTAAAACAGAATGTTCAGTGAATGAGAGCCCAGGTTGAAAAAGAAAAATTCATAGTTGAGTTTTTGCTCTATCCTAATAAAATCTGGGCATATAGAAGAAAGTGACCATGGGTATCCTGTATCAGCTGTGTAAGTTGTACAATTTAAATGTTGCATGCAAGCATCCCAACTGGATTATGACTTAGTAAAACAGAAGCTTTTTTTTTATTTGGATTGGGCCTTGACTCAGATTTTCTTAATCCTCTAAGATCCTAAAAGATAGTTATGGTGTAGAACTAATTGAGTTGCAAGAAGACAAACATCTGTTGTTTTAAAAACTCTCAGCAGATGTAAAAAGATGAGATGATACATTGGTTGAAAATTGCTCTTGTATAATTGAAGGACCTTGTACGTGACCAGAAAGTACTGAAGTGACAGGAGAAACATTTAAATACATTTAAATACAAAATACCTTGTTCATTTAGTAAAAAAACCCAGAGAAAATGTGGTATCAATAAAACTTGTCTTAAATGACCAATAAAAATATGCTGCTTAAATTAAGTATCAGAGTTATTTATAAGAGAAAATAAACATGACTTATTATGCTTAGGAAAAAATACTAGGCTTAAGACACAGCTTTCTCAACCTTTATTCTGTTGTTAGAACTTAATCGTATCACCTTTTTTTTTTTTGATGTAATCTATGTTGTATGCTGATGAGTGTCTTCTAATCAGTCTTTTTAGTTTTCCTGTAGTGCAGGATTGTGACTGTGACCCAAATATTGAGAATGAGCATGGTTATGAAACGGATGAGAACTAAAATGGAAAAAAAAACCAAACTTGTAAGCATAAATTAAAAAAACCTCAACTGCTGTAGTTTTCAGAAGATAGGTTGTTTTGTAAACATTCACTGGTGTATAAACAGGTTGGTTCCCGTTCTGCAGCTCTTTTTGTCAAATAACTGAATTACCTTGTTCAGGAACCCAGAAATTCTCAAAGTAAATATAGCAAAGAAGAGATTTAGCACTTTCAAATTATATCTGAAAATAACACACTGCAGTACCTTTAATTCTTTGTGACAAAACCAGGATAGTGCAAGCTTGAATAGTCTCATATACAGTCCTATTTACACCTAAAACTAAACTTGAAGCTGAAGCTCACATGTCCTTTATAGTTGGGTGTGTTGTTTATTATTCTTTACCACTATCTGTAAAATTTCAACTTCAGGCAGACACAAAACACTTTTATCTGTCAGATTTTAATCAGAGGAAATCTGACAACTAAGAAAAAAACAATTTTTCTTGATTAACTTTCAGAATTTTTAAAAACCAAAACAAACATAGCATCTCCACCTGTGAGACAGCAATTGGAAGTATGGTTATATCCAATATCCATTTAGTGGAAGGAATTTTCAGAGAAATGGACACAAAAGTTTGGTTTTGAGATATGTGTTATCTGACAGTTTCATACATGTGTATGAAACCAAGCTGAACATGCTGAAGTCTTCAGTGTTAGATGTTAACTGCAAACATTTTCCATTAGAATGGCACACACTAATTTCATTTCATTGCTGACAACATTTTTTGATAGTTGTACCTAAAAGTATTCATATACTAAGCTGAAATTAACATTTTCTAGAAATTTTAATGCACAAGATCTACAATAAGGAAACGTATAATTTGTAAAGCTATCACTCAACTCTTAAAGATTTATTAAGCTGTATTTTACTATATTTTAAGTTTTTTAATGATTTAATCTGCTACTTTAATAATTAGGTTAAATTTGTAGTACTTCTGCCTTTTGAAAAAAATAATGGCTTCTGGACTACTTGTCCCCATGCGATAATCATAAGTAGCTTTTTTTTTTTTCTCCAGGTATCTGGCTGACTTATAATCCTGTAGGACTTTTTGAGCAGTAACTCCTTCCAACATCATGCTAAACCACTAGGTTCAGGGTTTGTTCCTCCAAGACCAGATAACTGCTTTTGCAAAGCAGCTAAAGCCAACCGTGGCAGCTGCTATGTTGGAAAAGCAGGCAATTCCATACATCACTCACCTGCAAGATCATTCGTAGTCATTAGAGTTGTAACTATTCTTGCTGCAAATTGAATGAATTCTGATTAGTGGAGCAGACACATTTATACCTTCAAAAATTATGAAATACCTATTTTTTAGCAGAGAATCTTGCATCAATGCACACAGTGTGTAGACATTCCCACTTTCAGTGCATCCACTCTTCACTATTGTACCTTCAAGCTCTCAAAGCTGAGTGACACTGTAACAAGGGTCTTTTTTAATGAGAAAATCACTGATAGGATTTTTGTATCTATCTCACTAGATTGGATGTGGTCAGTTTACTGCTTCTCTTTATTCAGCTCCCTCCCTGATTAGTTGATACTAAATTACATCCACAACTGAGCTGGCATGACTTAACCATTGTAAATGTTCACATGCATGCTTTTAGGCTTCTGCAAGTATGAGGAATTCAGCTTTCCTTCCCACAACAAATCTAAACATTAATTATTTCACATTTGCAGCAGAAGAAAACAATTTACAACGTTTATTGCTATTATTCAGCAAATGTACCACAACTTCTAATTATTGCCTTAAAAGCACGTGTTTCACAGGGGAATGGGTCTAGCATCACTATGTTTTATAGTAAGAATATTGTAGCCAAGTTTTTTGAATATGACAAAGGCACTTCTGAAAAACAGCTGTAGAATTATTCATGCAGTAGATAATTAGCACAGGAACTGGACAAATCACTGTTGGTAGGTTCTTAAATTCTCTGTTGAGAAATGTATTTGTATGTTGTCACAGAGTTAAAGGTGTGTGTTTATCCATAGATGACTTCAGAATTAGCATTGTCCAAATGTCTGCAAAATTTAGTACCTTTTCATGCTGGATCACTGGTAATTTTTCTTATATCCTAGAACACTGAAATCTTGTCTTCATAAAGACACTCAGTTATTTCAACTTTATCAGGTTTCTTTGACCATATTTCTATGTTTCTAAGTCAATGTCAATGTGATTGAGCTGGTGTCAATGACAGAACCTGATCTCAAGAGACCCTGGTATCTGAGTCTCAGAAGCTGGCACTAAGGGAAATTACATTAGGCAAGATTTTTACTTACTGTGACTGAGTCAAGATCTCCTGAAAGAGGCATTATGAGGAGATACAGCTTTACACCAAGTTTTCCATCACTTACTTGCACAGGTATATGCAGACAAGCTCCAGGTCAAGGCACTCACTTGTCCTGACTCTTTTGTCTGCCAGAGACACCGCAGCTGAGCCACCTTACTGGCTGCACTGATCAGTGTGCAAAAATTCTGAAAAACAGGTAAAAAAAGAGAGAGAAAGAACCTCTGCCACTGTATTATATCAGTGTTTTGCTTATGCCTGTTGGTATGTAATGCACTAAAGCTTTTTAGGACTACCTTTTTCGTTAAGGGAAAAAAAAACAACCAAAAAACTTTTTCAGTATTTTGCAACTCAAGCATTTCAACTTCTAAGTAACCACGAAATAAAAAATTAAAAGTTGCCAGGAGCAGGGAAGTCGTTTCTGAGGTACTGTCAAGAAAGAAGTTCAAAGAGCACAACTGATACTACTGTTGACAAATGCTTGATAGAGGCAAACACAATGAAAAGCAAAGAATTAAAAACAGCCTCAACCTGCTACATAAAACTGTTGATGCAAGTTAGCTAAAATGAGACTGATTTAATGTAAATGGCAAGGTTGATTCAGACCATCTGTTACCATTATGACAGGCAAACAAAACCATAAAAGAATGAGAAAACTAACAAGAATGTGTGGAAAATGAGTCCAATTGGTGGGAAAAAGTAATGAAGAAAATTGACTGTTCACTCTGTCATCCTTTTAAGGGGGATTTTGCAAAGACAGTGGGTAGAGGAGACCTCCATATGGGTCTCTGTGACACGCCTGGAGTTCCCCTGCAAATAAGGATTGGCCTTAGGCTTTGAAACTTTCAGCCCTATTTTATCATCTGTAGCCCACAGTTTGGCTCAACTAAATGTTAACTGTCCCTCTTCTGATAAAAAAGGTGGAGACCAGCTTTCACTTGATTATGGCATTGCTAGATTACATTTTTCTTGCAAATTCTACGACTTAAGGGGAAAAAAGATCTTGTGGAGTATTTAATATTCCCTATTTCAAATGTTTTGCCTGATGCTTTATTTCTTTCATGTTAAAGGTTTATTAATGGGGATTATGACACTAGGAATAAAAGAGTCAACCTTTTTTCAACATCTTAAACTTTTGCTAGCTTTAATTAAGGCACTGCAGTTAACAACTTAGCCTCATAACATTCTTATTTTTAATACTCTGTACTGGCCAGTGCTGCTTTGCAGCTACTCAACAGCTGTGAACAGCTCTATTTGAAAACTGGTCTTGTTCTCAAAGCTAACCCTAATTATTAATTCTTCCAAGGACAAATATAACGAGAGATTTCAGTGATCAAGATGTCCAGAAAAAAAGTTATTTCCTATGTAGACCTAATCTCAAATAATAATGCAGCACTTACCATGGCCATGTCTAGTATGCACTTCCTCAGTGTTAGCATGTACCAGCCCCCCCCAAATCTGACATTATGTTAAGTTTCATAGCACTGAAAATTCTAGGGTAATGCAGCTCTTGAAACTGCCTCAAGATTTTTTTACAAACATTGGGAAATAATCTTATTGAAACTTTGTAACAGACTATATTATCTAGATAAAATATATTAAGTGTTGGTTGAAACACTAAATGTTCCTATTTTTCCTACTGTCTTTGGTTGAACAGTGCCTGGAGTTTCTCGAGAGCTACTCCAAAGAACAAGACTTGAGATTTAAGCCCAAATCCTATTTTTTAAAAAAACCAATACACTTCTGTGTTCATCATAGCAAATACAGTCTGCATGGGCAGGAATCAAAGAAAAAAGATTAATGTTTTTTACCTGCATCTCACAAAGATGTAAATTAAGAACTGATCTTCATAGTAGTTGTTGGCCTTCTAAAGCATAGCTACACAGAAAACTTACTCCTTGTAGAGAATTTAATGTGATCCCAGAAATCAACATATGAATGTGGAATGCATGCTGAGGGGTGGCTGAAAATGATTTACAATGGAAGCACAAAACAAATGATGACATAGCTACTAGGCAAAGAACTACCAAACAAGCTACATAAACAAAAATTCCCAGATTTCAAAGGATACATGACTGCATAGAACAAAGCTTGTTTCATTTTTCCACTGAAACGCAGAATAAACAAAAGGAGAATGACATCTGAAATAAATAAAAAATGCTTGTCAGAGAAGGGACCCAAATGCACTCCCTGATAGTTCCACTGGGCACCATGTATACAGAAACTTATTTCCTAGTTTTTGTCTCTTAAATTTGACTGATACCCAAAACACTCAAGCTCCAAAATAAATGTTTGGGGTTTTTTTTTAGAGTCTGAAATGTTTATAATGTTTCTCTCACAGGGAGTAATTGCATAAAGAACAAGTTTACACTGCCACTCCACCACATCTGTATTAATTAGATCTTTCTCCTCTACCTGATGATCAATTTCCACAAAATTTGTAAGACTTCTGTTACATTCAAGATGTTCATTCCCTCATCCCCTTGACTCCAGCTAGAACTTGTCAGTGGATTCCAACCACTGCAGTACTGTATGTAAACACAGAACTGTAAAGAGTGCTGAATGAGCCCTGTTTTATTTCCAAAAAACGGCCTAAAAAAGTTACCTTGTGCAATGATGATGGGATATTCCAGGTATGTCTGTAGAGGGTAACTGTAATACATCTGGTACCTCAGAAACACAAGGAAGCTGAACAGAAAGACATAAAAACAGTGTGACTGCATGAAGATAGAGGATAGCTCCTTCACAACTTGCTGTTTTACTGTTTAGGTTGTGCCTAAAGGCTCCAAATAGGTGTGGTTTTCAGCTGATCAAATATAAGGTATAAGCCTGATGACTCTTTAGTCTTTTTCTGTTACCCTCAGAGCAGGATGTGCAGAGCTGCCCACACATCTTGTTAAGGCCTTTTTGTCACAGTGTGTAAGCATAATTTTATTAATTACAACTGATGAGAAAGAAATTGAGACTTCCAGGTGTAGAAGATACCTTCTCCTTCCACATGCCATGGCATCTTGGGGAAAACTCTGGTTTCTCTACATCCATAATTCAATCTGTACATTAACCAAGTTTTACAGGAGCAGAAAACATCTTTCAAGCTGTCCAGATTACACTGTTGTAAGACTGCCCAGTGTAGCTGTACTGATCAGACTCAGAGACTGTTCTTATGTGCACCAACAATGGCAATTCTGCTTCCAGGCACTCCAGAATATATTCTCTAAATGGAACTGAACTTTTATCACATTCTCTTTACTTTCTTCAACTTTCATGAAAGTCCATGGGGTTAGGAAGAAAGTTCCAATCTGAAGAGAGAACTGAAGGATTCTCAGAGCACTGTTTGATGTAAGGAAAAGTTGTTTCCAGCATAGGAAGATGGTTAAAGGAACTGTCTATCATGTAAAAAACTGGCTCTTACAGAATTCAGTATCTGAATTTTGTAGAAGTCTTACTTCTTGTAGGGTCAAATACACTCCTTGCCATCAGCACCATGCTTCTGTGTCACTCCTTTGCCAGGGCACTACTATGCAGAACAACCCCAGTTTTTAACAGCAACCCCAAAGCTCTCTGCAACTGGATCCAACATCTTTAAAGGCTGCAGGATACACAGTCTATTAAATAAACAAACAGTCCCAATGTTTCAGAAAGGCCTCACTGCAACTCTTCCAAATTAGTTTTACCCAGGCCAGGTGCAGAACCTGCAGTGGTATGGGTACCATGGTTAGCATGCAGGTGCTGAGGAGACATTTATGGCTTCTCCATGCTCATCTGAAACATTGCTTATAAAGCCTCTTTACTGCATATCAGCACACATGAATTATTTTAAAATGCTGGAGCTGTGGGTATGTTATCACTGCTGGCACTAGAATTTAGCTCGTTTGCTCTGAGGTGTATTAAGGGTAAACAGCAACAACAGGGGTTCAGTGCCACAGAGAAATGCAGTGAGTGAGCAGCCACAGCAGAGAGCAAGCAGAGCTCCATGCAGAGAGGTGTCTGTACACCTGAGTCTCGACAGCACCAGACCAGGGTCAGCAGCTGTGCCCATAGCTCAAGACAAGTCACAGGCACATTCAGAAACAACATACTGGGTTTATGAGGTAGTATTTCTGAATAAAAAGCACTTTTTTAGCTTTGTGCAGAGAGCCAGCAACCATCTAGGAAGAAATTATTTAGTATGAGGGTGGTGAGACACCGGCACAGGCTGCCCAGGGAAGCTGTGGATGCCCCCTCCCTGGAAGCATTCAAGGCCAGGTTGGAAGGGACTTTGAGCAACCTGGTCTGGGAGATATCCCTGCCCATGCAGGGGGCTGGGATTAGATGGCCTTAAGTTCCCTTCCAACCCAAACCATTCTGTGATTCTCTTATCCAGCTGGATATTCTGGCCACCTCCATCCCTCAGTTCAGCAAATAGAAGGCTTTTCAAGGTATTTTCACTCACATGCTTGTACTCACATTTACATATATGCATACAGAGTTCCTGTAGTTAGATTCCATTTCATACAATCCTCTTTAAGCAAGACCTGGGAAGTCTAGCCCATGTAACCTTATTATAGACTGACAGATCTTTGGGGTTTGACAAAGTTTGTAATTTCCTTAAAGAATTACTATGGTTTAATTATTTGGGTGAGAGAAGCCTGTCTAACTGGTACACATACCTGCCCAACAAGGCACACGAACCACTAAATATCCTAAATACATGACTTAAACACAACAGTAGGTGTTTGTCTCCAGCTATGTGGATGGCCTGGGTTGGTCTTGGGCAAATTAAAGAAGACAAGTTTCCCCTTAAACAACATTATGGAAACGCTTTAAAATAGGAAGTTCTTCCTCCACAGAGTGCAAAGCTCAGGGAAGGCGGGACGCGGCATCTGCACATGACAAGCACACCAAGAGTCAGGCAGTCTGAGGGGAGGGTGACCACGTTCCAGAAAGGAGCGGGTTTAGCCCCAAAGAGAGCAAGGACTGCTCACGGGGCCCTTTCAGACTGCAGCTAAACACATCCCATGAGTGGCCAGAGCTGTAAAGGATAAAACTTCATTATTAATTGCCACCAAACGCCCGCCCGCCGCTGACAGGGATGGAGGGGGGGTGGATGGGGGTGGCTCGCCATGTTGTCGCGCTGTGTTCCCCCCAGCCCCGCCGCCGCCTTACCCGGCCAGCTCCAGGAGGAGGCTGCACACGCTGAGCCCCCGCGCCGACCGGGCCGTCACCACTGCCACCATCTGCGGGCCCTTCATCACTGCGCACACCGCCCAGGTGCTCCAGTTGGCCAGGTCCAGGAGGGTCAGCGCCATCGCGCCGCGCTGCGCACCCGCGGCAGCCCCGCACTGAGGAACCTGCGGTGCTGCGCGCCGTGGCAGGGTGGGGCGAGGAGCCTGCCCGGCCAAGCCCAGCCCGGCCCAGCCCCGCCGGCGCGGGGGAAGCCGTCACAGAGTCCTTATGGCGCCCGCGTAGCCCGGGGCGTGGGGCGTGAAGGCTGCCGGGCCCGTGAGGACAGGAGAGCCGGGCTCCGCAGCGACCATCCCCGCTCTGGATCAGCATCGGGCCTGGGCGAGCTGCCGGGCGGTTTGGCAACCCCGAGGAGGCCAGTGCGACTTCCTCGGGAGGGCTGGTGCTTCCTGTTAGCTGCATGCGGAGGAAGGGGTCGGTCACCGGCAGTCCCGGTGCTGCCGAAGGCCGCCGTGACCGAGGAGAAGCGGGGCTGGGGAACTCGGGTGTCCGGGTTCCTCTCCGTGCAGCCGGTGTGGCTCCGCGGTGTGGGGCCCGTGAAGCGTTAAGCTACAGTTTAAGAACGCTGCCCCCGAAATTACTCTTTGTTGCCTTAAAGCAAGTCCGCAGGACGGTAATCATGAGGTGCTGGTTGCTCTAGAAGGTTCGCCATGGGTTGTGTGTACTTAGGAGCAGTGTAGGTCTCTCTTGGTTGGATTTTGTAGGCTGGATTTCAGTTTTCATTCCCAAAGAGGTGTCTCCGCTGCTTCCCCTCCTGTGCTGCTGAGGTGATGCTGTCTGGTGCTGATGCCTGCGGTGAGGATGGCATCGTGTTGACAGGGGCACTTTCTATTGAGCAGAAAGAAAGTTCAGCAAAATTAAAAATTCCTGCACTGAAAATGGATAAAAATGCTGGACCCATCATACTGTCAGAGCAACTTCTCCAGAACATACACCTACCCATCATACACAGTTAAAAAACATAAATCATGATTTTCAAACCTTTTGTGGTTATCAGCTTGTCAGAACTCAGAGTAGCTATCCCACGAATACTAATTTGTACTGATGACACACATACAGAATCTTAGGTATTTCTTGTCTTCATATGGCTGTGACTATGCAGTGTCAAATCCATACCATTAATTCAGATTTTACCAGCAGCATAATGGCTTTAATTGGTTATTTGCATTCTTTTTAATTCTAATGGAAGTGGTATTTCTGTATGAGCAATAGTTTTAGCACTTGCATTTCTCACAAGTTGTTTTGTTTTGATAATATGATTTCAGTTTTATTGCATTCATTCCACATACCTGATTTAAAAAGCAATAAAAAGCTGAATTTATAAATCATGTTGCCTTCTGTGTAATTCAGACATCAAAGCATCAGGTACATAGGAGAACATTAAATCGCAAAACACTGATTTTAATAAATGCACCTGCAAGTACAGAGTTTTAGTTTTAAAACTTTATTTCTGTTATTAATGATTTAAATTAATCAAGCATTTCAAAGTAAAAAAACACTAGAAGAAGAAAAGAAAAATTGAAGTTACCTTAAATAATGACTTCCAAGATGTTTTTGTTAAACAGTTCTCAGCCTTGTGGGAGCTGGGTAACCCATCACACAAGATGAAGTTATCACACATTTAAAATTAGGTCAGAGGTCTAGATGTGTCTGTCATTTCAGATAATATCAGAATAACAGAAATGTTTAAGGTAGAAGTTGTGTGTCTGCATTGCTATGTGGATGGTGATTCCACAAAATGCTATAAAAATAGAAATAATACTCACTGCCTTATATCCTACTAGAGTAATCCAGAAGCTGAACTGACTTCAAACTATTAAGCAGGTCCATGAGCATGTTCTACTGCGTTTATATTTTTAAAAGACATGAAATGTTTACTTTTAGTCAGCATTTCATTTTTTTTAAAGATCTGTGTCAGTAAAGCAAAATTATTTGCTCTCCTTCCCCAGTCCTGTCTATGTGATGATATTTCTCTACATCTGTTTACTGCCTGCTTCTCCTTAAGTAGCAGCTTAGGGACAGAACAGACGTCACGGTGCTCAACAGCCCTGTTGAAGATTATGACAAAAAATAATCTATGAAGAGTACAAGAACCTATTCCTGTCCTATTTATCTTAGTTTTATTTCAGATTTCAGACTCTTTCACTGAGTAAGTTGCAGCAGAATGCGGAACCACTTTAAATTACAGACCAGTGAGTAAGTTTATTGCATTTGAATCTGCAGAGCTGCCTGTTCTGCAGCAGATGGGCAGTGGTTTAACACTGCTGCACCTCAAGTAGAACTGTGAATATTGATTAATATTGAAAAAAAAAACAGTGAAAGAAAATAATCTTTCTGTTATAACCAGAGACAAAAAGCCAAACCAGAATTCTTTTCTGATAATGATGTTGGCTTATCGTAGTGGAGTTTCTAAGCAAAATAATGCCTTGAATTTTGTGGTTTTTCAAGGAATGCAGAGCAATTCCTTGCTTTTTATTTCCACAGCCTACTATGCTAACAGTGAGTAGTTAATTTTATAGCTAATTGCTGTTCTAAGCTCCAGGTTAAAATAAAGGAAATTCCACAACTGAGGAAGCTGGGGGGGCTGGAGTCAACCCCCAGGAGATGTGAGAAGGAAAGCTGGGGGTGGATAGAATTATCCAGGGACAGCATGTTTGCCCTGGCAGAGGGTGTGACACTGTGAACACACACAGCCCTGGGAAGAAACTGTACCAACAAAGCTGCAGAACTGTGACCATTTTGGGATCACAGGGACAGGGTGGCATAACCCATGACAAGTGCTGTGATGGAAGGATACAAGCTCTTTGGAAAAGCAGCAGGGAAATGAGTGGAAATCTGTTCAACACAAACAAGCATCTCATTGCCTGAAGCTTGCTTCTGCTTGGGAGTGAGCAGTGAGAGTCAACTGAGATCTGAAGGACTGGGATCAGTGGGGAGATCAGCATGAAGAATATTGTGTACCTGCTATAAATTGTTTGATCAAGAAGAGGAAACAGACAAAGCCTTAAATACCTGGAAGAAAGCTCTCGATTGTAGGCTCAGGTTCTTTGGAAATGTAAAATTGCTCTGACATCTGGACGAGCCACCTGGTGGGTTAAAAGCAGTACAACCAATTTTTGTGGGGCTTTTTTTTTTTTTTTTTTCCCAACCCAAATGGTAGATCTGTTACTCAGAAACAGAAGGAAGTAGTAAAGAATGTAGAAGCCAAGGACAGCCTTTGCAGCAGTGACTACAGGACCTTAGAGCTGAGATCCCAAGAGCAGCAAGGAAAGCAAATAGCATAATAAAGATTCTGAGCTTCAGGAGAATGGAATCAGGCTTGTTCAGGAAGCCTGCCTCAGGTATCCCTCAGGAAATTGCAGTGGCAGATGGCCAGGACTAGAAGACAGAGGCAGAGGGAGTAAAATTCTAACCAGAATGGAGAAAGACAGAGTTGGGAACTGCAGAAGAAAACAAAATCTGCTCTGTTGAACCATATGAGATGCATCTGAGGGTGCTGAAGGAGATGGTCAACATTATTGGAAGGCCCCTGGCTGATTTTTGTCTTTGGCAGTTTGGTTGCCAGAGATTTCCAGATAACTGAAAAAAGACAATTGTATCTTCTTGCAGGAAGGAATATCCAGAGCATTACAGGCTGGCAAACCTATTCTCCATGAAAATTTCTGCCATTAAATTTATGGAAAAAATCTTCCATAATGGCCACCTCTGGTTGTTCCCAGGTGCATGAAAGACAAGATGGTGATTTGGAACAAGCAGTTTAGATTTACCAAGGGAAAATTTTGCGCCTCAATCAGCCTAATCCCTTCCTTTGAGAAATCTGGCTTGGTGGATGTAGTTTACCTTGACTCTAGCAAGGCCTTTGACATGGTATCCTTGTAGCAGAAAAAGTGGAAAGAAAAGTATCCCTGTAGAGAAAGAGTGGAAACTCCAAGGTTGGTAGAAAGCTGAGCAGTCAGGCACAGAGAGCTGTGGTTGTCAGACTGACACTGGGTGAGTGGCTGGATTGTGGGCCACATTGTGGGCCGGGTGTCTCTCTGGGACTGATGCTGGGGTGAATACTGCTTTAAGTTTTGCATTAACCACCTGGCCAAGGGGTGCCCTGCATTCTCAGCAGGTCTGTGGACAGTACCACATTGCTGGCAGCCTTCAACGTGCTTGGCAGCTGTCCTGCCACATGGAGGGATATTGGCAGGCTGAAAAGATGGGCTGACAGAAAATGGATGAAGTTTAATAAAAATTAAAGCCTGCAGCCTGTGACAGAGTAATCCCATGCATCAGTAAAGGCTGCGAGCCAACAAGGCCATACACTTTCAAGGAAAAGGACATGGGGGTCCTCAGGGACAAAAAGTTGAATGTGAGCCATCATGGTGGTCTAGTGGACAACTTCATCCTGGGCTGTGTTAGCAAGAAGGTAGCCTGCAGGTTTATGGACATGATCCTTCCTCTCAGTTTAGCACTTGAGAGACCATACCTGAAGTACTGCTGAACACTAGAACAGGGGCCTGGAGAGGCTCTGGAATCTCCAGCTCTGGAGATGTTCACAACTTAGCAGGACTAGATCCTGAGCAACCTGGTGTAAGGTGTGGGAAGGTCCCAAGCTGAAGCCAGACTGTAGCCTCTGACAGAAGAGGGCTGTGGGCACAGCTGTGATTGAAAGGACTTTGGAAGTGCCTCCTCAGCATTTCTTGGAGAAGCATCTGTGTTTCAAGGAATTCCTCCAAGCAAACACGAAGTTTTCTGAAGAGGGTAAAGTGTACCTGACATGGATTCAGAGTAGCAAGCAGAGGTTTTAAGAGAGCCATCATACTTTTAGAAAGGTTTACCTATTTCCATCTGTGCAGGTTTTAGGAAAAGCAGGTTGAGTCCCTAACAAATGATTAAAAATACCCCACTTCAGAAAACTGTTGTCTGCTTTAAGATGAACTTAAGAAATGTTCTCCTGTGGAATGTTCTTTAGAGTGTTCTTTACAGAATACAAACAATGTGGTTGTGTATGTACATAATATATACAAGCATATGATGCCTGGAATGGCAGTTTCATCCACCTAATGTTCATAAAAAATCATCTTCTCCCTTTCCTGTTCTAGGATTCTTACTATTCATGCAAAAAATTTCACAGCACAATGAAACCTTCTTTGCAGGAAAATCCATTTTTATTTTTATTTTGGTTTGGGTTTTTTTTTTTTTTTTTTTTTTTTTTTTTTTTTTTTTTTTTTACTTTATACTAATTTAAATGTCAAAACCAGTTTTAAATACAGTTTCTAAGCAACACTATTTCATTTACAGTTGTCACTGATCTTATAAAATACAACTTTATAGTTAAGATGCCAGCTGTGAACTATATAGAGACTGTTCTCTATTCTAAAAGTATGAAAAATACAGATATGAATTTACAAAGGTTTTGTTAAAAATATTTAATTTTTTATTATAAGCCAATAATTTTTATTCTAAGGCAAACACACAAAATTTTGAGGCACTGGAAACATCTATACACTAAGATACCAATATTAATGATTCTCAAAAGTCAACCAGAGAAAGCAGTATATCTAATTGAAGAATTAAATTGATACAGCTACCCACTTATGCTCTTTAACTGAAAGAGTACAGAAAATGAATTGTCTAAACATGAATAATCTTTTGTTTGACAGCTGGCAGCAAATGGGAAAAAAGCTTATAAAACTGAAGCACAAGTGATACATCATGAGAACTCTTTACAAGAAGCTTACAACACAGTTTAGTATCTACGCAGTGTCTTTAATAAATGGAATTTCCACTGATTATTTACAGATTTCAGTGCTGTTATAGTTTCATCTAGTCTTTCTAAGAGACTCTGCTTATATAAATAAGGATTAGTTGGCAAAGTTCATTATGGAAAAAGAAAAATTCATTTTAAACTTGGGATGAAAATGTCTAGAGAATATCTGTTTGCTTCCTCCTATTTGCAGGTGCGAGGGCAATTTTAATGAGGACCTTAGATATTCCCAAAAGGTCTTTTCTGGAGATTGCTGTACATAGTGGACAGATCCAAAGTAACTTTTGAAATATAATGCAGGGTACCAGAGAATGGTTAACTGTAGTAGCATAAAATAATTTGCATTTCAAAGGAAAGTGTAATAATTGAACAAAATAAGGTGTTCAGTTCAACACAATTTGCCCATATCCCGTGGATTATCAGATCTGTTCCACATGGGAAACTTCTTTTTCCGAAACAGTCATTTTCATCTTAGGGATATTCATTGAGATATCAAGTGCTTAAGAGTTAATTTCAATGGGAAATGAGAACGAACTGGAGTTTTGAGAGTGAGCAGAGCTATTCCTGTCCAGTGGTTTGCTTCCCACCAGGATTTTAAAGTCATTAGTTAGCTTAATCAGGATGTCAAGGTATTAATTCCACATCAAAAGAGACAGTGCAGTTGTGGGTTGCTGTGATCTCAGAACAAGGCACAAGGCTACGTTTTCCAAGCTTGCACTTTTAAATGACTGAGCCAAAAATCCTTGCATATTTTGTCTCTGTTTCAGGTGTCCCTTCAGACTTTCCTGTTGAAATCTACTGGACTGAAGTGACCTGTGCAAGTACAGCTGAGGAGGAGTGCAGGGGTGTATTAGGGTCTTGCTGTGCTGTATCCATGTAATCACTGCAAGTACCCACTGCAGGACCCCCTGGCATCACAACGGGTGTCCTGTCTGATTAGGGACACACTCAGGACTCCAGTTCATTACTAGAAGCTTCCTGGTGCTGTTCATACACGTGATGTAATGACACGAATCTGCTCTCTAAGATTTGTTCTTACCTGGCTGTCAGCAGGGCACTAGTTAAGCCTCCTAGATGTGTGTGACTGAAAGAGGCACATCTGTGCTTTATGAAAAATATTTTCTGGAGGAGTAGCTAGAAGAATTAGAAATATATTTTTAATTTTAAAAAGTGGTTAATCTGCATTAATCAGGTGTAGTTGAAATAGGAATGTTTTAAATTGTTCTTGAATGTGTTTGGAAAATGTTTGCAAAGTGTGTTCTGATCCCAATATCTCTGGTGAAAATCTCTCCAGATTGTAATTAAATTTTTACAATAAAAGACAAAACCTGTTAAATACATCATTCTTGACTGATGTGTGTGTTTAGACTTCAAAGGTGGAGATTCCTCAGGGAATCTACTCCAGTCCTGTATTAATTAGCTTCCCAGAAGGTTAACAGGATTCTTCCTTGATATAATTTAAGCCTCTTATTTTTACTTTCATCTGTCACTCACATGAAATGACAGCTCTTATTCCAGTACTATACACATATCTAAAGATTGCTGTCCTCTCCCCAGACTGCTTTTTCTTCTTCAGGTGTTTTAAGTCTTTTTTATCTTCCTCATAAGCTGTATCTTCCTGTACTCCAATTACCATTATTGCTTCTCTGGACTTTGCTTAGTGATTCACATCTTCAGAGCAACACATGGAAAGTTTTGTCCAAAACTGGGAGTTCTTCAGCTGGATCAATGCCAGTGCTAAGTGGTGTGGAAGGATTAAATCACTTACTGCTTAGATCATCCTCCTTCCTGTACCCTCCAGTTTGCAGGGTCTCTCTGGGATAGAGATTCTTTGGAGTCACACAGAGCAAAGAGGGTGGAGAATCTGGAATTATTATTCTCCCACAAAACCAAAAAAGATGCTATACCCTGCTGTAACTTGGTGTGCTCTTCAGTGGATTACATGGTGAGGAGTGAGTGCCATCTGGAGGTGAGGAAACGTGGGGCTCTGTTGGCCTTCACACTGAAAAACAAAAGCCTCATGTTTTAAAAATGTTTGTACATGAGTAGGAGCTATGAGCCTGGCAGATACTGGACATCTACCACTCCACTCAGTGTAGAGTTTGTGACTCAGAGCAAGAGTTGAGGCTGCTCAGTATATCTCAGAGTAAGGAATGCAAGTAGCTTTCAGTATTATACAGTCACCAATAAATATGTAATGGCCTCTGCAGTTTTTGGAAGAAGCTTCTGGCAACACAGGGACAAGGCTTGCTCTGCTCTGTTCATCTTTTGGATGTTTGAAGACAAAGCAGTTCCTGGTGCAGTTTTCTGCTTTCAGGCGAGAGAGAATTAATTTTAGCTGAACAAGAAAATACCTTTCCAACAGTACATTCTCATTTGGTGTGTCTGAAAACAGCTGTTTACCAAAATTAGATATTCATGTCTGCGTGGGGTGGGATTAGTCTTTGTCTCCTGGGCTGATTACATGAGGTGGTCTTCCTCCTCTCTGGGTGGCTCAGGTGACATCTTGAAAGCCTTTGTCACCCAGTTCTCACTGTGTTGAGGAAGCCAGTAGGAGAGCTAACTGTGGGGTGCCTGGACTTGAGTTTCAGTGAGTGGGATTTGATTCCTCTTTTTATTTTTTGTTCCTAGAGACCACCTGGATGTTGACACTGATCACACTGTTCCATACCATAGTGCTTTGGAACTGATTTCTGCTGCTGAAGTGTAATGATAAAACCAAATAACCTGAGCTGCAAAGCATAAGTATACAGATCCCCACCTGGACTAGGTAAGAGAGCAGCCTGTTGTATCAAGCCAATGCCAATGGCTTCTGTGTTGGTATCCACCTGGGACTGATCATGGTCCTACAGGAGCTACATACAGTTCAAAAGGTGGATACTGTATGTACATTCTCCTTTCTGTGCTGATTACTGCATTTTCCCAGAACAACAGGTCATAAAAATGTACATCTGTGTAATGAAGATGAACAGGCTCTAGGTTTTGTCTTGATTTAGCTTGCTGATGGTTTCCCTGGCCAATCACAGATCTTAGGAACTATGAACCTGTTAAATTCAAGGTTGATGAGAAGAATGTAAGAAAGGTTGCTAAGCCAACACGCCTTCAAAGCAAAATGTGAAAGCCTGCTTCCCTGTCAATGAGTTTTCATCAGCTAAACCAGAAAAAAAAAGTAAGATAAGAAAATGTGAGGGCAGTAAATCCAGAGAAACAAAAATGAAAACTAGTGTAAAAAAAAGAAATCTTTCTCCCTCAGCAAGAAGGGATGAAGAAGCACAGAAAGTGTCTTAGCTGCCTTAAGTTTTATTCTTTAGAGCAAGCTTAAAGACACAGATGACAGGATGATGAATCCTTGTCTAGCTACATAAATTGCTACAATTTACTACATTTCATTGCACTGACAATTTAAACTAGGTTGGTTTTGTTTGGACTCATTGGAGGTGGTCTTCATAAATTGTTTTTTTTTTTCAGGACATTAAAATTTAGGAAGAAATAGCCTTTTGACTTTAATCATCTTTTTGATGTTAGTGGCAATGTTACTGTAGACTATCATGGGAAGATGGATGATATCTGTGATATACAGAGGATATTCTCTGTATATGACCCAGTTATCCTAAATATGAAGAGTTTTGTCTCCTATGTCATTGTTGGACATCATCCGTCTTGGCTGTTGAAAAAAAAACCTTGCTAGACATTAGTATAGGTCTCTCTGAGAAAATGAGGAATTTTTTACATGCAGTGGAATCTGTTGGCTAGAGCCATTCAACATGCTTTGTTACTCATACTTTTTACTGAAGCACTAAGAAGGCTGGAGCTCAACCTCAAGTTTCCTCTTTTTTGCTCCAGTGGTGAAGAAGTAATCCATGTTTATCAGAGCCCTGCCAAGTTCAGTGTTCAGGTGACTACCAATAGTCTGGTTGGTTGAGTTGGGAATTTTGCTTGAGAACACAGGCACATATTTTGGCAGTGGCTTCTGCTCCTTTTTCCTACCCTGGAAAAAACAAAGAGCATAAATAAGTTTTCATAATGACATCCATTGCATGTTGCAAAAATACAAGTTACTGAAATTATTTTTAATATCAATATTTTTGTTTTTGAAATTAGTATTTAGGTGTTCTTAAAAATGTCATACTGAATGTATATGAAAATGTTGCAGAAATACAGTAGAACAACAGTTTTTCATGTCCTCTTTCTTGGGAGTAGGATAGTACAGAGAGATGAATAATTTTTAAATGTATAAAGTATTGTCTGGGACACAAGTTAGCCTGGTCTAGAACGGTTATGATGTGTGAGGGGTTTTTTTGAATTCTAGTAAGTGGCTTGGATTTCAGTGTGATGACAGTATCTTACAAATTTTCACCTAGGAAGTTGGTCCTTCTAGCACTTGTCTTTCCATGGAGTTGTTAATACTGGAACAGTTGTAGCACATAATGTATTCCTTTGTGGCAGAGGTAGCAGATGAATGGCATTTCAGTTCTCTTTTACTTTTCTGAAAGATTTTAATCTTAAACCATTTGCTGATTATGCTAAGGTATGCTTCAGTTAGAAATATAAGCCTCACTCAAAGCGATGACACAAAAAAAGAGCCTGGATTGTATTTCAGTATTTGTTTAAAACTTACCAGTTGGTCATAGTCGCTTAGGAAACTCCAGTTCTGGCACCTTGAAATAGAAGTAAAAACACAGTGTAAAGTTTTCTGTCTTTAAATAAATAGTTAATGTTGTTCATATTTGAATGCCTGCTCAGCTGTTCAGTTGGATACTTACCTAGCTCTTAAACCTCTAAACTGTACTAAACCTATCTTTTCTGTGGTGAAGCCCAGGGCTTGCTTTATTGCCAAATGGAGCCCACCCTACATGAGCAGTGGGGTTTTTGCTAAAGAAAGCTGAGGATGTCCGTAGTGTATCTGTTGTGCAGATGCAGTTAAATTAGCAAAGTTGAGAGTCACTCTAGCAAACTTTTGTTCCATGCCTTGACTAAGACACAGATTCTTATTTTTTAAATGACTGATACTCTGCTGGCAGAAATCCCTGGCAGGAATTCCCAGAGTCTTATGTGCTGCCCACAAACACCCACAGGAGTATTTTGTGTCATTAGGCAGCAGTGGAAGAAGCAAACTGAGGAGTCAGAAGACCTGAGTTTTGGTCTTTAGCTCTGTTCTACACCTGTGGGACTACAAAGCAAATCTTGTGATATTCTATCAAATGCTCATTCTGTGTACTGGAGTTTGAACATAAACACTTAAGATATGTGGCAGAGACAGAGAGGATCTCAATTGCAGTTTCTTTCTGTGTGTACACACAGTCAAAGCTTAGGTTGTATGTGTGCAGCTCAGTCTGATGAAACCCTACAACAATGGGGCACATTCAGGAGATTTACAGATTGGGAATCCAAAATAAAGTTTTGGCAGAACACTCTGTTCAGCTTCCATTTCAGCTATTTCCAAAAATATGAGAAGAGGTGATAATATCAGTGAGTCTGCAATAAATTATAAATGTTGGCACATTTATATATTCATCGTGAGAAGATATATCAAGCCAAGAGATAGTCAGCATGCAGTCATTTGCATCTCTTTTCATCTTAAGCCCATCATGCCAGGAGATACTAGCATAGATTTTGTCCAGTGTAGGAAAACAAAGGCAATAAGATCTTAGAAAGAGAGGTGTTAGAGTTTGATCCAAAGTCCCTGCAAAAGAACATTTATTTTGGTAGGCTTTGGGTCAAGCCCTAAGGCTGTCAAGGAGCATCAGTACCATTCTCAAGATGAGTATAAGTAGCGTGAACTGGAGCCAGTGACTTACCAGATTTTTTTTCTTCTCTGTTCAGCCTCCACAGACTCTCTCCAAATCTTATCCTGTTGAACCTGGTCCTTTTGCAGTGCTGCCTGCTTGTTTTCCCAGGCCTGAGGAGCTGGTTGTGCAACAACAGGTTTCCTGGGTTGGGTGCTGCTGAGAGACACAGGTGGAGCTAAGGTTGCTTTCCCCCGAGGTGTGGTTGCTCTCTGCCAAGACCTTACCATGGTATTATAGTTCCTGAATCTAGAACTCATTCCTGACTTGTCCATTTTGAGACTCCCTATATCCCCCAAATTGTTTAGTATATTCTGACTGTTGGGAAGGTTAAACCTGCTATCATTTGCACGTTCAAACCATCTTCTCTCCTTACATTTTCTTTTAGCTGCTTATTTGGAGTGCTTTCAGCAAATGAAGGTTCCCAGCAGCACTGACAGGAAATGCTCAGCACGGTTTTGCTCCCCTCTAATTTAATGCTCATTTCCCACTACTTTATGTTGCTTCAGTGCTTGAATGCTGAAGGAGTTTTCATGGTAACAGCAATTTTGTAAGCAATGACTATTACTGAAAGCCATCAGATCTCCAGCTCTAACCATCAAATGCTCAGCTTGTGAGGCAATCAGTGCTGCTGGCAGCTGAGACCACCCTCTCTTCAAAATCCTCAGAACAATAAAGTCTAATTTAGTAGCAAAGGGTGCTGTGGAGATTGCTGCTGAGTACATTAGGAGGAATTTTCTTGTGGTTATGTGGCAGAAGCAAAATCTAAAAGCTGCTGGTTTCCCTGGTGTGTTTACTGTCTCCATTGGAAACAAGTCTGACTTTTCAGTATTCACTAGAAAGGGAGCAGAGACCCAGTGAGAGAGCTGCTGGAGCCTTGAACTCTGGGGTAGAGCTTGTTTGTTTAAAATAAGGTATTTCAACAAATCCATGCTTTGAAAGCTCCTTATTTTCAGGTTTAAAAAGACCAGCAGAGATCATAAAAAGTCCTCTTTTTTTGTACTTAAAGATTTCTGCAGAAGATATTAAGCAACTATGACAAGTAGTTTTCAAGTAGCTTTAAAGGATTATTAGTATGCAAAATGAGAATTTTCAAAACAGAGTCCAAAATGTCAGTGTTTGTCTTTACAGTCAGCCTGTTGGGCTTTTTGTGGTATGAAGTCACTTCCTCAAGTACTTGTGACCTTGCAGGAAAGTGGAGTATTTGAAATATAAATTTCCTCTGAAATTCTTGACTGGCATGTTTTTGAGTAGTGTGGCTTAACTCCAGAGGAATTTTAGCCTCTTGCTTCATCTCCTGATAAATGCTAATGAACTTTTAATCTACTTTTAAAAGTTTTTTAGTGTTTTTTGTTTTTGTTTTTGGCAAAATTATCTGGTTGCAGTATTGGGAAATACATGCTGAATTTGGCAAATAGTGTCTTTTAAAATAGTTACAACTATACAACAACCCAAACACTTCAGATGGATATATCTGGTCCCAAAATACTTCTATATTTGGAAAAATACTCCAACTTTGAAGACTGCAATAACATAACTTTAGAAGAGGTAAACTCCACCTCAAATCACAATGTTTATTTTGGGTTTGAATGAAATTTTAGTAGGCTTTTTTTTTGCTTGTATTTTTTTCTGTGGTAATTGAAATCTGAACTGGTTTTCATTGCCTCCAGCCAAAAACAAACGAAAAAATGTCATATATCTGCACATCATTATCATGAAGAAAAGTGCTGTTTGTCAACCTGGCCTGACAGTTGTCTCTGTTCCTCTTGTGGAATCTGCTTATCCTGCTGCATTAGTTCCAGGATCCTCTTCCAGCTGGAGCTGTGCAGCTGGTTGGAGAGCAGGGTTTTAGCAGCATCCAACTGCTTTAAAAGGAACCTGAAGCACATTTGGAAGACCCAGTGCACTTATCTGTGGATGTGGGTTTTTATCTTCTTACCAGGTCAGGAAACAGTCCTGTTGGGAAGTCTGTTCCTGTGCATGGAACACTTTTAAATTCTTGTTTATGAAGTTCTTGTATTTTTTCTAATTCAAATCCTACCTTCAAGTCAATTCCTGCAACTTAAAAATAAAATAATAATGGCTGCTTGTAGCCACTAAATAAACTTGGTGGAAAAATTACAAACAGGTGTTTAAAGTCTGTGCCAGTGTGTGTGTTGTCTGCAGACTGCCCTGGTTTTGATTCAGGGCTATGAAGTGCCTCTTAGAACATCTTATTGAATGGGAACTCATAGGTTAAAGCCTGATCTGTCAGAGAGACTGCAATCTCAGAAAAAAAAAAAAGTCTTAACTGTTTAGGAATTTTTCAGGCAAAACAAAAGTTAATATGAGTCTACATGGAGGTATTGAACACTTCAAAATGTTAAGTAATTTCTCTGGAAGTAGTAGATGTAAATGAGATCACAGCAGTTTAAATAAACTGGTTTCTAAAAACATCATAACACTATGACTTTAAAATTCAGCTGCTGTTCCCAAAACAAATCACTAGGAGCAGTTATTTTGAAAATTATCCCATTTTGTACTAGGACCAGAAGTCATTAAGGGAGTAGTTACACACCATTAAAGCACAGCAAGATGGGTGGACATTCCTGGCTGTTACTCTAAATTCCTTACAGAATATGCTAGCAGCCCATTTAGGCCTTTTACTGGATTAACAGCTCAACAGAATGGCTGAAGATACTGAACTGTTTCCCCTCTTCCTATCTGCCAGATTTGAATGTTATTTGTTCTTTGTAACAGCTGGGGTCATTTAAGCAGGGGGCTTATTTGAATTGGTGCAACTGATCTGAATTCATACAATTGGTATTGCCATGTTTGTTCCAGTACTTAAGTGGTGGCTATCAAGAAAGTGGAGCCTCCCTTTTTACAAGGAGTCACAGGGGAAAGACAGTGGTCCAGAGGAAAATATCTCCAGAGGAAATAGTTTCACAGTGAGAACAGTCAGATATTGGAATAATTTTCCCAGGGAAGTGGTAGATTCCCCAACACTGGACACTTTTAAGATAGGGCACTGGGCCATCTCATCTAAACTGTGTTCCTACATAGAAAGGTGGCAGATGATCCTTGATGTCCCTTCCAACCTGGCATTCTATGATTCTATGGACTGATTTACTGTATACTTCTTTTCATCCTGGAGTGGAATAAGATGATGCTTATTATAGCTTCATATCATCTGTATCTGCAAATTGATTATACCCTCTTTATTTTTTCTAGTTGGAGACTTGAAACTTGAAAAACGTTATGATTGTCCCTGTAGGAGATTTTGCCTTTGCTTAGGAGTTTGCTTTGGGATGAGTTTATCTGACAAGTAGTGTCAGTGCCCTTCAATCTGAGGAAGAAACTGACTGAGGCTGGTTTTCTGTTGTTGCCAGGTAAGTGATGATACACACTACAAATTAATCTATGAAGAATATGTCAGTTATTTTCCCTTCTCAAAAGAAAGAGAATCTTGAGAGGCTTCCTATGAAGGAAAAAGCTCAGGTGTTTAGGTAAGCTGTTTTTATTTGACCACAAGAGGGTATTGCAGTATCAGTTATTGAAGACACGAGGTACTGTTCGACTTCACACACAGTACCTTATTTTTTAAATACACATTTCATCATAGAATCATAGAATGGTTTGGGTTGGAAAGGACCTTAAAGATCATCTAGTTTCAACCCCCCTGCCATGGGCAGGGACACCTCCCACTAGACCAGGTAGCTCAAATCCCCATCCAACCTGATCTTGAATAGTTTCAGGGAGGGGGGCAGCTACAACACCTCTGGGCAGCCCGTGCCAGTGCCTCACGACCCTCACAGTAAAGAATTTCTTCCTAATGTCTAACCTAAATCTCCCCTCTTCTAGTTTAAAGCTGTTACCCCTTGTCCTATCACTACATGCCCTTCTAAAAAGTCCCTCCCAAGCTTTCCTGTAGGCCCTCTTCAGGTACTGGAGGGCTGCTCTAATATCTCCCCAGTCTTCTCCAGGATGAACAAACCCCACTCTCTCACTCTCCCAGCCTGTCTTCACAAGAGAGGTGCTCCAGCCCTCTGATTATCTTTATGGTCCTCTGGACTCACTCCAATAGTTCTATGTCCTTCTTATGTATCTTTCTGGAAACTGATTATTTAAATTCAACATTAGTTAGGAAAATCAGGTTTTGTATGCCAGTATTTGATGTCCTGGTACAGAGGTAATTTATGAGCTGTTTTTTCCCCCCAAATTTTATATATTTTTTTCATAGTAACAAGCCTCTTAAAGCTTGAGAAATTCTCATTAATTTCACTGGAAGCCTTCAGAGGCGTATTCCAAAACACTGAAAAACCTAGTGGAAATTGCTTTGTTGCATGCAAGAATACACCATTTACAGAGGGGAAATAATAGCAGAAGGTTTCTATGTATCTGCTCTGATTGGAGGTGCATCTTGGTCTAGGATGGGTGAAATCAGTGAAACTGATCTGACTTTCCCGCATAGTTCTACTTGCAGGAATAAGGTCTTAAATCTTTTTGAACTTATCTGTGTTTCCCAGGTTTCTCCTTTACATTCAAGTCTATATCTATAGTTCTGTATCTATATCTGTATAGCTTCGGTATATATACAAAGTTTTCTAAGTTTGTATAGTGTTGGGGTACTTTCCTACAAAATTTCTGCCACCTAAACTTTAAGGACAGTGTTGTCAAATGCTTGTGTCATATTTTGTACAGTTCAGATCATGGAAGAGGGAGTGATAAGGATTTCTCTATTCTCCCACTCAGAGATCTGCTGCAGGATTCAGAAGATAGATGGTATTACTGCCTGCCTGCCTGCCTCACAACCAGCCCACCTGTAAAATTATAAAGATCACAGCCATATCACGTTATCTTTGAAGAGCAAATTTCTGAGGGACAAAGCAATTTTCACTTAAGAAAGCTTGTGTTTGTGAGATATTGCAGAGAATTAAAAAGCACACATTGAAAAACAAGCACAGTGTGTATGTCATGTGTGAATAAGAACCAGGGGTAAGATCATTGGCCTGGAGGAGAGGGCAGCTCCCTGGAGACCAGCTTTTCACAGCAGATCACAATTCAGAATATCTCTGCCATTTCATGAGCAGGATGGAGACCCCATGTTAGTCTGCCAGTATGAGCAGTGTTGCCTGCCTCAAACAGTGGCATCTGCCTTGTCATCATCTTCCTCAGATGAATAAAGATCGTCAAGTCAGTGAAGATTGCAGGCTGGAGTATGGGTCATGGTGATGGTTGGCAGCACAGGGTGTTAGATGATCAGTGAGAGGATGCTGAGCAGAGAAGTGACCTGTGGTGAGCATTACTGGGGAGCTTTCTCACTGGCCCTGGGCATTAACCATGAAGGACCCTAGAAGTGACAGATCCTGCTGACAAACTATGGATCTGTCTGGCAGGAGCAGAATGCCTTGGGTTGCTTTGATGCATCCAAGATGGTAATAAATCCTGCAAGCTACCAGTTTGGAGTAAAACTCCTAAACAAAGAAAAGGTAGCCAGTTAAATGCCTCATTCCTTAAGTTTTGCTGTATCTTTGATAGAAAAAAAATAAACTTATTTCTTGTCATAATGGAGTTCTGCTGAGAGAGCCTGGCATGTTGACTGTTGCATCAGTGGCATAAAAATACCACCAAGAGGATGTCTGCTTCCAGTGACACTGTCTGACACTTAAAAATAAAATCAAAGCTGTAATGCAGACTGTAAGAAATCTGTTGTGAATTTTTTAAGTTCCCTTTTAATAAAAATTCTAGTGTTACAAAATGGATTAGCTACTTATATGCAGTTTGCATTTAAACAAATGTAATTTATTTGAAAAAAAATGTTACTTACTTGGAAAAAATATTGAACTGCAGCAATTCCAAAGACTATGCAGGCTTGTTACATTAGAGTCTTCTGCTTAAACCTGACATCTGAGAAAGGTGCTTGGATTTCAGAGAGGGAGCACTGCAGGGTTGGTGTGTAAGTCAGAATGTTTGGAAGTATCTGTTCTGAGGAGAAGGGACCCAGGAAGAACTGGGTGAGGAATGTTTTCTGTTGGTATTTCATGTAATTTTTGCCTTACATGCTAGATCCTGTCAAGGACTGTGGTTCCTGCAGGGACAACCCAAGTTGTCTGTAGTCAGAGTTTGGTTCACAGCCACACCACAGCAGGGAGCTCTGGGAACCACACGATGGAGCTTGGCTTCATTCTGTTCATCCTCGCCATTTTCTTGCACAGCTCAGAAACAGGTCTAAGAGAACTGCAGTGTATTAAAGTAATTCAGTACTTCTGAAAAGGCTGGGCTGGGTGCTGCTGTGTACCTAAGGCAGTCTGAGCCCTGCAGCCTGGCCTGGCTGCTCTGAGGCTGTGCTGTGCAGGAGCAGTTTACAGGGAGCTAAGGATGAGCAGCTTCACAAATACTACAGAGAGATTCAGTTCTCTCTCTCTGCTACCTGAAGCACTTTAGTACTTATGAAAGTATTTTATTCTGTGAATTACAGTATTCCAGGTGTGTATCACTATATATTTTAACGCTCAATATGCTGATATATTTTAATTCTCAAGATGCTGTTTGTTTATTTTTTTTATTATTATCTTTTTTCTTAGGTAATCCTCCAGCAGCTAAGAGTCTGTTGATGTGGACTGTAATACTTTAAATGTTTAATCTACCACCTGCTCACTGTATTCAGGAAGGACATTAACTTTCTGTTTCAAGCCAAGATACCGAACATCCTCTGCTGCAAGTTAGGCAAAGTTTTCAAATTGGGGTACCTAAAATTTGTTTTAAATTTTGTCTCTGGCTATTAAATGAAAATTACATTCTTGTAAAATACTCCTAGCCTTTGCCATTTCTGTTGGCTGAGAACTGAGCTGCTTCCTTTTAGGTTTTTTCAAGGCAAGTTTCAGAGTTGAAAACTGGGGAGCCTTTTCTGAACAGTCACAGGCTTTATGATTTTTTAGCAAAGTTTTCAGGATCTTCATTAGAGATTTCTATCAGCGTAGGTTTCCTTCATTGTAGAAGCTAGTGCTAAATCATGCTTTGGGCTGATGTTTGGAAGATTAGAAGGAAGTTCTTCCTAAAGGCAGGTTGTTCCCATAACTTAATGTAGGAGGGTTTGTGTATAGCCTTTTCTTTGATAAGCTAGAATCTGGTGTCAAGTTTCCTGAGCTCACAGGAGAATTCAGATCTGAAGGGACCTCAAGAGATCTGTAGCCTAACCTGTTCCACAGAGCAGGGTCAGCTGTGACATCAGACCAGCTGCTCAAGTCTTTCTGCTGTTGGTCTTGAAAGTCTCCAAGGGTGGAGACTGCACAACCTTTTTGGGTAATGCATTTCACCACCTGGCTGCCCTTGTGGTGAAGTTTTGCCTAATAGGTTTGTCAGAACCTCCCTTGTTTCAGCTTGTGTCCATTTTATTTCATCTACCCACCATGCACAGCTGTAAGCATCCTGTTTTTTTTTCCAGTAGCCTCCTTGCAGATACTGGGAGACCACTCTTGGGTCTCCCCACAGCCTTCTCTGCTCCAGGCTGAGCAAGATTAGATCAGCAGTCCTGTTGCCTGTTACACAGATTTGTCAGACCTTTGCCTAACTTGTTCTGTTCTTAGTCTCTGATTGATTTAACCACATCCACTCATGCCCAATGAGACAGATGCTCCATGAGACCTAGAAAGGAATCATAACAGAATGTACTGGGAAAGCACAGCCCGTTTTGCTGTTCTTTTCTTGGATCACCTGCACAGCTCTGTCCAGTTCAGCTTGGTTCCTTCTATGGTTTTAGAGAGCTTCTTTGTTTTGTTATGGTGCTGGAAAGTTTTGTTCCCTGAAGAAGTAGAGAGCCAGAACAATGTGAAATCTTCCTGGATGTATTTGCAGCTTTGTATTTTTAGCTCATCTGTGCAACAGTTCATGTGCAAATACTCAGAACAGCAAAGCAAAACCAAAAAGTTACTTTCCTTAAGATACTACTAAACTTTAGAAATCTTTGAAAGCAGTAGACAGCCATGAAATTAAAAATACAGTTGTAGAATTAGGATAAAATCCTAATTAGGATACGATCCTACTTTCTTACAACTGACCTCTTAATGAGAAACAGGCAAGACCTTATTCTGCTTTTTGTATGAATTATTCACATGATTACACACATGCAGTGTGAGAATTTGTTTAAAAATCCAGCTTTGATCACAGTGAAGACATAAGGACTCCTACCAGCCTTTTCCATGCAGACATCATAAACTTTTCAGCAAAATGAGGTAATGGAAAAGTATTTGTATTTAATTTTGAAATATAATGAAATCATCTAATCTTTGATGAATGAGATGCAGGGTTTTCAAAATGCTTCCAAGACCCTGAGTCCCAGAGCAGAGAGCAGAGTACAACCAGCAGCCTGACTGCATGGAGAACCTACTGTCAGGTGAAATCTCCTACAGCTTCCAGCATTCCTGCTGCTGAGCTGCAGAAACCTCTAAGCTCTGGGGTACTGGGCTACTGGCATCCTTGGTTTCTAGGCAGACTGCTCAGGCCTTCCATAGGTTTTTTAAAGAGTGGAAAAGAAAGCAACCAAAATAAGGATATTCAGATGTACTTTTTTGTTCTTGATAATCTGCTGCAGAATTCCAGGTCATTGCTAGTGCAAACTATGGAAAGACCATTCTGCAAATCTTGGTTCTTGTCTGCTGTGCATGCTAGGAATCCCTTAAATATATTCTCAATTTTTTTAAGACTTACTAACTTGTACAAAAATCAGTTGGGTCATTTGAATTATTCACACAGAGGCATCTGCTGCCATTTAGGAAGTCCTAGGATGCTTGAGAAATACATGCAGGGCCAGGAGACCCATAGCAAACCCACAAGAGATCCAGGTCTTTCTACCACAGCAGGAGTGAAAGACAGGAACATCTGTCTCTCAGATGGCACTTGATGACTGTGGGTGTGTAAATATTCACAACTGATGTCCAGTTAAAGGTGTTTTTCAAGCAAACCTCTCAGTCATCTTTACTTACTGTATTTTGGCTTGTGCCCCAGGGTGGTCTTGGCACATGCAGGCTGTGGGTTCTCCTGGCTGCTCTCCCCCTGCTCATGGGCTTTAACACTGCAGACCAGGAAGGAGCAGGCAGCCCCTGGCCCACAGGGTGGATTAAATGTCCTTGTGAGTGCCTAAAATCCTTGTGAGTTCCTAACAACAGCTTTGCTCCACAGATCCATACTACTTGTTGTAGTTGTGTCCCATAGACCTTCATTGCCTGTAAGGCCAGTGGAGACACCCTTATGGATGCTGAAAATGAGATTTATTAATAGATAGAGATTTCTTAATAGAGAAAGGTCTAACTACACCTACACCAGGAAAAGAGTGCCTGGCCCAGCTCTCTGGCTGAGAATCAGAAGCATTACCCACCTTAGTGGAATTTGATAACTAAGAGGTTGCATTATATGGCACAATATTTTGTTACTGATTAGCCAGGAGTGAAGGGTGGAACTTCATAGAAGAAATAATTTATATTTTTGTGTAGGAGGAAAGTATGTCTTTTTTTCTCTACTTGATACGGTTTATATTCCCAATTCCAGCCATTCTTCTTTCACAAGAGTTTTGTTTATGCACTTGAACCTGACAACTGGAGAATTAAGGGTGTGTTTGGACTGCCTTTTTTGCACATCTGATTATGAAAACCGTCTCTGCCATTACCATAAAATGAAAAAGCAGAAACTTCCTTATACTTGAGTTTGAGCAGGAGAGCAGTTCACAGGAGCTGTCAGTTTTGGTGGTGACTGAGCATATCCATTTTGGAAATGGCTCCATAGCTCACTACTCTAGAAAAAGCTAATTTAGGGTTATAACAACAAGCATCTCTGTGCAGTTTATCTTTGTTCTTTGTCTGTTCCCCTTCCTCTGGGCTCTTATTAACTTGCCACAGTATAAATATTCTGTTAGGCTGCATTCTTTAACTTGCATAAACCTGCAATTTTGCCAGAGGATGAGAAAACAGCAACAACCAAAGCAGACATTCAAACTGCTGCTTCTTTTGAAAGCTTTTATCACAAAATACAGATTAAAATATGGTTTTAACCTAAAAATAAAGTTTATCTTGGCTTTCTACATACCTTTGTTTATGGTGAGCATTCAAATTCATTTCCTTAGAATAAGGACTTCTTAGCACCCTAATGTGTGATGGCTTCTGTACTTTTTACTTTCTGTTTTTTAGGACTCCACTATTGGTACTGTTGTTAGCTGGGAGACGTAAATAGACTTTGAGCAATAGATCACACCATAGCAACCCTCAGCTTCTGTTTACAGTTCAAATAAAAGTCTGTGCTGTGGAAATTTATGTCCTGAGGAATTTTTTAAACCAGTATGCTAATTGGTTTAATAACAAAAGGATTAATGCAGATAAATTGAAGGTAAATTTACACTCAATATTTAACTGATGAATAATTTTATTTTTTAAAAGCTGCCAGTAAATAATGCATCACAGCCACTTAGTAGGGGGAGGGTGTTTTTTGACTTACTTATCATACGACAGTACCGAGGGAGAGATTCATGGAAGCACTCAGCAGAATATAAGCAATCCCATTAAAGTTTATATTAAAATTCCCTTTGTTTATGGGAGCAATTCTGTGTATGTTTTGAAAATCCAAATCTGTTGGTTTATAATTTCCTCACCTTTTGGTTAAAGAAGCAGCTTTTACTCAAGCAAAACTTCTATTGACTGATCTGGACATTTGCTTGAGAAAAGCTGGTGGAACAAATTATATGCCTCTGAAAATACTAGCTGCAGGGGGGAGTTTAGGCCTTTAAATTAGATTCCAGGAAAAGCATATTTTCCTTTCTGCAACTGATACTACTAAACTGCTGCTAGCAGTGCTTTGTTTAATATGCAAATTGGATAGGTTTTATTCCAGAGGGTAATAAATTCCTGAGAAATTTCACCTATAGATGTTGGTCCTTCAGCTTGCTTGCTTTTACACTTGGCTAGTGGCACAGAGAGCATGGTCAGGGCTAAGGTCTGCCTGGGACTGAGGCAACATTTTGATGGATGTTGTATTTTGTGAGGCCCTTGTGGGTTCTGGCATGGAGAGTATCTGGAGAAGATGATTTGGAGGCAGGGCAGGGTTAGGTATGTGATGATGTCCTTCTGGTTTGGTTTTTGCTCATGTTTATGTGTGCTGTAGGATAATCTGTTTTAATTTAAGTATGAATTGGTATCTGGCCAACTGATGGTGTGGCTTCAGATGCTGTCACTGGACAAATGAAGCATGTGCAATCCCAACCAAAACTGAGTCAACCAGCAAGTCCAGTGGCTGTGACCTGTGTTCACTGCTCAATAAATGGTTGCCTTAGCTGAAGAAGCTATGCTGGTGTTCTTAAGCCATGTACTGCTAAATGTTGCAATGAACCATTGCATGGTCAGAATGCAAAAATATCATATCATAGTAGCAAATCTGACATCTGTAATCCTCAAATGAACCAGATGAAAGTTATATTGTGGAATATTATTTAATATAATATATACTATATATGTATATCATATATGTGATATATGTCCTAATATAATATCTTTTTATTGGGGTGAATAAAAAGGTCTAGTGCAAACCTTCAGTTCATTCTGGACAGCATGTAGAACAGAGGGACTGCATAGGAACCAGGGGGCACCAGACACAGGATACCCTGTGTATCTTTAGGCTGGGGCTGGTGGGTGCAGTGTGTCTGTGTGTGGGCTGGTGGTCTTGGCTCTCTGGCACTGCTGAGGTGGGAAGTTCATGGGGCAGAGCATGAGGCAGTCTTGGGGAGGGCCTGAAGATCTGGAGGAGCTGTGAGGTGAGGTATGACACGGGTGGTGGGAGGCAGGTGTGGAGGTACCGGGTTAGTATTGCAGCAGAAGTGGGACTGATGGACAATTTAGGTGATGTGGTGTGACATCCATGGCAGGGCCATACCTGGAGCATCCCTCATCAGCACAGGGAGCTAAGGAAACGAGGTGTGTTTAATATGGAGTGGCTGGGAAGCTGGGAAATCCTATGGGTACCTCTTCCCTGGTAGAAATGATCAGAAAACATAATAGCTCTTGAATTTCAGTGGAATGTGATTCTTGAAATCCAGGGGCAGCTGACCTCCCAGAGAACCTCCCAGAGACTCCATTGTGGTGCTTGCTCAGAGCCCACCTGCAACGGGCACAGATACAGGTTTGTGCATAAAAATGACCTATATGAGGGAAGAGTCAAGCTTTTTATGTAGTGCTTGCTGCTATAGAAACCACTGGCTCTGTGACACATGCCCTGCTATGGAGGCACAGCTGGCAGCAGCTCTGACACAGCTGTGACCTGCACTGTCAGTTTTCTGTATTTTCAACCTAAGCCCATCTGCCTTCTGAAATGCCATATACCTCCCACTCCTTCAGCACGTGGCTTTTTAACATTGGGAATAAGGACACAAAATGTCTGGAGCTGTTTGCTCTAAAACAGAATTCTATAGCTTTGTAGCATAAAGGTTTATCTGCTGTTTTAAGTCTGCTGCAACATGTATCCTGGGCTGCATCAAGAGCGCTGTGGCCAGCAGGTCAAGGGAGATGATTGTCACCCTCAACTCCACTCTTGTGAGACCCCACCTGGAGTACTGCATCCAGTTCTGGAGTTCCTCTACTACAGGAAGGATATGGACGTGCTGGAATGTGTCCGGAGAAGGGCCATGAGGATGATCAGGGGGCTGGAGCACCTCTCCTGTGAAGACAGACTGAGAGTTGGGGTTATTCAATCTGGAGAGCAGAAGTCTCCAAGCAGATCTTATTCTGGTCTTTCAGTATCTTAAAGGGCCTACAAGAAAGCTGGTGAGGGACTCTTTAGGATCTTGGGTAGTGGCAGGACTAGGGGGAAGGGGTTAAAACTAGAGTTATGTAGATAACTCTAACAGATTAGATATTATGAAAAAGTTCTTCACCATGAGGGTGGTGAGACACTGGAACAGGTTGCCCAGAGAGGTGATCGAAGCCCCAGTCCCTGGAAGTTATTAAGGCCAGGCTGGATGAGGCTCTGAGCAACCTGATCCGGTGTCCCTGCCCATGGCAGGGGGGGTTGGATCCAGATCATCTTTAAGGTCCCTTCCAATCCTGGCAATTCTATGATTCTGTGTGGATGCCTCTGCTGGTTTGAATTATGGCTGTGACTTTCCCTGGAAAGTCACTTTCAGCCATCTCTGTGGTTGCATCATTATACAGGTGATGTATGAAAAGCACTGTCTGCTAAGCCCCTCTTGTTAGTTAAGATGAAAAGTCTGTAAAACAACTGTAACTGACAAATATTTCTGAAGCTAGAGGAGGATGGAGCTGTCAGCTGTGAGGGGAGAAAAGCAATCTTGTATTGATCTTCAGTCAACAGAGCAGTCCTACTAATGCTTGTTATTCTAATTTCTATCACTAGAAAACAGAACAAGAAAAAAGACAGCATAGAACATTCTAAAATTCTATCTGCTAAAAGTAAAATGGAGATTGGGTTCATGAATTATGTTAAAGCAATAGATGTGCTTGCTTCTTTACAGGTTACAAGATCCCTAGATGAAGAAAAAGGGAGCTGCTTTGTTAAAATCCAAATTGTGAATGTTACAGATGAGGCAGTATCTTGAAATCATTTACCTGAGAAATGTATCTGAAAAAAAAACCAAACCAAAAAAAAACACCCAAAAACCCACTACAAAACAACAACATGGAAGTACAAAATAAAGCTCTTTTTTCCATGACCAGGGTTAGTTTGTCTTGAGCACAGTCATGTAGTATAGTCACTTAAGACAGATGTCCAGAAATCCTGAACAGGAGCTGGGCAACAAGGACAGCATCTGAAAACAGTTTGTTGCTTCTGACACCAGTTCTGCCTCCTATTCACTCTCCAGCCTCCCATCTGTCAGAGAGGCCATAGCAAGGGGGAGGCTGACCCTTTTATTTTCTCCTTTAATTGATTTTTCCAATGGCTGCACCTTGTTTAACTCAGGCAAAACAGTATCCCAGAGTGCAAGAAGGGAAACTGCAGGCAGGTGGTGTCAAGTAAAGACAAACAGAATGGATCCCACCTCTTCTTGGCTTACAGGAGCCTCCTCCTGGGATCCAGCTGGGAGCATTAACCCAGCCAGGGATAGCTGCTGCCAGCCTGAGGACCTCTCACAGGAGACAGCCTTACCCAAACCTTGCACCCTCCCTGGAAATGCCCATAGAAGCTTATTACAGAGCACTGGCATTTGTTTGGCCCCCAGGATCAAGTAATTAATGGAGCCCTGTTAAGCACTACAGGAAGAAAAAATCCTAAAGATTTTTGCAGGTGTTTTGTGATACTTAAAGCTCTTCCCATCGTTTCTTGTTCCACAGTGCCATGCTCACCTCCAGAGGATATTTACCTTCTCTAGAGGCAATCTTCTACTTACAGAAAATTTATATACTTTTCACTGTTATCTGCTTCTTTCTTTTTCAGATATCCTAAGGTAAGTGGCTGAAGTTCAGCTCTTGCTGTTGTGTCATTGGTCTTAGCAAGAGTTTGCTTTTGACTTCCATAGCCCCAAGCAATGACAGTTTCATTAGGTTTGATGTGTTGCTTGACTCACAGAGAGCCCTGTAGAGAGTCTAAAAATTATCCTGCTTGTTTTGACAGAGATTTCTTTGCAGTTTTAAGAGCTGAACTTATTTTGGGTTCCAAAACAGGAATTTTAGAACCCTGGTGTCCCACTGGCAAAGCACTGAGTGGGGCAGAGGCAAGGCAGGGACCATTTTATGGAGGCTGGGGAGCTGCTGTGGTAGGGAAGAACCAGAACATCAAATTCTGACCTCTATTTCTACAAGTTATAAGTGAATTCTGCAAGTTTTTACATTGTTTTATCCAGCTGCTCTGCTTTCAAAAGCTGGGACAGGCTGTGCTATATGCCCAGCAGTCTCTGGGGATGAAATGTCACAGCAAAATGTTGGTGCTTCTCCAGGTATCCCTGAAGACCTTCTGCAAGTCCATGGTCTTCTTGCATTATCAGACCTACACAGCTCCAAAACACAGACAGGCAGACATGTGGAGCTGACAGGCTGCTGTACACAAGCCATTGGAAAGTGCAGGCTGAAAGAAAGATGCTGGCCTGCCACCTCTTCTACGTCAGGTGTTTTCAAGGGTTTTGAAGCTTATCCTTCAGCAGAAGGATTCTGGCAAACTGCAGCACCAAGTCTCTTTAGAAACACTGCACACACCCACTCCTTCTTAGTCTTGAATGATCTAGGATTATTGCTGCCAGACAAACTAAATCAGTCCTGTCATGAGCTCTCAAAGCCAGGCAATAACATAACCAACTCAAGGGGGTTTGCTTTCCTTAATTTTTCAGGGTTTTGCAAGCTGCTGAAATGATGAAACAACTAAAAGAGTGCAAGAGAAAGGATTGTATAGGATTGTATTAAGTAAGCTTTCTGGTGGGAGGCATGCAATTATCCAGTATGCACTGTCAGCACATGGAGCATGATGGGACTATAATTTTACTTCTGTTATTTCCCCTGGTTGCCAGAGAAACCATAATAAGAAAAGTCAAAGTGCTCCTGTCCTTAATGATCTTAACAAACTCTCACAAACAGTATCAGATGTTATAATTATTTTCCCTTTGTTAAGATGATATCTGATGTCACACCACTGTCGTAATCAGCTGGTTTACTGATGCAGGAATCTAGACCTAGAACTATATAAAAAACCCTACAGAGTAGAAAATGGAACAAGCATATTAAATAAAAGTGTTCATGCATATGAATGATTTCCTTTGCCTTTTCTTGAAAAACTTTATTGATGTAGATAGATGTTACGTGAGACGAATCTAGCTGTGGGCGCGAGCTCAGTTCGCGAACAGAGTCAATCGAGCTAGTGTTGGTTCGGGTCAGTATCAGAGAGCTAACTTCGGTCCGCCTGGCTCTCGAGCCTCTTCCGGAAAAACCACACCTCTTCTGGGCCCATCACCCGGCAAGTCCTGGCACCTGCTGCCTACAGATAGAAGTGAGAAAAAAGGGCTGCAAATTCCAAGAATATCAATCCCTGTTAAGTTTAAGTTGAGAGACATGGTGATGAAGGTCCTATTGATGGCTACCTGTATGCACATTGTGAGGAGCTTTGTTTGGGGGAAAGCAGGAGGTCTCTTTGGAGACCTTTGTTTCTAACCACAGGCCAGAGCAGGTTTGCTTGGCAGCCTTGGGAAATACCAGTGGTGTCCCTTGGATGGACTTTAGGAGAAGTGGGACAGGGAGGTGTGTGGCAGGGACCTGCTGGAGGACAAACAGCTTAGGAGCAGCAGTAGCAGCAAGGAAGAAGAAGGCCAGGAAAATGGGCACTGAAGCTGGTGAAGAGTCTAGAACCAGTCTTATGAGGCCTGGCTGAGGGAAATGAGGTTGTCCAGCCTGAAGAAAAGGAGGCTGAGGGACAACCTTATTGAGCTCTACAACTACCTGAAAGGAGGTTGTAGTGAAGTGTTGGTCTCTTCTCTCTAGTAACAAGTGATAAGACAAAAGGAAATGCCTCAAGTTGTTCCAGGGGTGGTTTCAATTGTATCTCAGGGAAATCTTCTTCACTGAAAGGATTGTCAAGCACTGGAACGCGCTGCCCAGGGAAGTAAAGGGTTTACCATCCCTGGAGGTATTTGAAGTATGTATGGATGTCGTGCTTAGGGATGTGGTTTAGTGGTAGACTTGGCAGTGCTAGGTTAGCCATTAAGCTTGATGATCTTAAAGGTCTTTTCCAACCAAAACAATTCCATGATTCTACAGCATTTAAATATTCTTATGTTGATAGTACGCTTCTAATACAGACATAGGTATCATCTGATCTGCATATCACAGGGTGTGATTATTGAGCCACTTGATCCTGTATTGAGCCATAAAGCTATACACATAAAGCTATAACACATGAAATTCTGGGAAAAAAGCTGAGACATGCAAGTGGAAACATTAAAGTTGGGCTTGTGTGCCTGTGTTGGCCTGCCTTTCCTAAAGCTAATGGAAAATGGAGGTTTTCCCCTTGTTTTTGGAAGAATTTTCTCAAGCAGATTTAATACCCGGTGAAGAAGAAATGACAAAACCTCCATGCCTTATTAGCAGACTGCAGCTACCTTGTAATGAGTTTTTCTTAATAATGTTTCCATTATTTTCCTTCCTACTGAGGAGGGTGAGTGCAACATATATAATTTAAGTAAAATTAGTGCAGTCCTATTTTTAAATGTCCCTGTGCAGAGTAAAAATTGGGGTGTTGAGTGGCTCTGGTGTTTGGGAATTATGTCTGACAGCCCTGGGAAAGTGTGAAGGAGAGCTGTCCCCTCAAAGCCTGTGAGTAGTCACGCTGATAACAGGTATGTCAACAGCCCAGGTTTGTGTCCAACAGGGCTTTTGGGTCTCTTGTCTGGATGGAGATTTGATGAAACTGAAAAGAAAGCATTTTTAAGTAGGTGTTTGGAAGAACAGAAAGCATTTTTTTCTCACTGTGTCCTATAAATAGTAGAAGAAACGAGGAGGCCCCTGCTGTCCGACCTCCATGTTGTAAATTATCTCCAAATAAAATTTCATCAGGTCTTCAAAAACATCTTGAGAAATCTTTCACTGCTGAAGGAAAGACAGCCAAATGGTTTTCACATTAGCACAGTGGCTGCCAGTACTGAGAGCCACTGAGGGGGGTGCAAGAGGTTTTCAAATTATTTCAGCCTCTCCTCCCACCCCCCCCGTGCTGGTTTACATCTCTTCACAAGGCACCCGGGCATTTGTACCACTGCTGGGAGTGCAGGAGAGGAGGATGCAGTTATACACATGCTGCAAACCAGCATTTGTATAATATAATGCATCAAGCAAATCATCAGCCATGAGACTCCTGTCAGTGGCTGAGGAAATGGAATCTGAAGTTATTGCAAGGTCTATCATTAGAGGCAGTCATTACAGTATATGGAGTGTTCTCAATATATACCATTTCCCCATTATTTTCTGTTTGCTCTGCAAAGTGTCTCTTTGTTGAAACATACCCTCTTACCAATCAACAGCACCATTCGTTGTTGCTACACTGTGTGCTTTGCCTGTAATTGGTAATTGGATCATAACTCTGTGACTGTCACAGCAGCCCAAGTAGCGAGCCATTTGTCCCTGCATTTCTGTTTGCTTTTCTGCTGGTGCTTGATTTGTAGCCTAGTTATGAATTTACACAAACTGATCATGTTAATGAAAACTTGATTCAAACAGCCACCCCAGCATTTTTTATTATTGCTGTTTCTTTTCTGTGTATATAATGCTGGCCCTGCTTCATGTTCAGGTAAGTGGTGAAATTGAAGTTCTTTGCAATTTCAATATAATAAAGCTCTCCCTATTTGACAAAACATTGGTGTTTTTTTAAAAGTGGTATTAACTCATTATGTATAATTGAACACATACATTTTCTATGGTTATATTTGGACATGCACATTATGCATAAATGTTCCCATATTACACAAGAATATTGAAACTAACCAAATCTAAGGTTATTCTGGGATCAAAGCAACCCTTATTTTCATTTCCCTTTGGGTGTATGAGAAGCCCTGAGTTCTGTGGCTGCATACTGCTTCTGTTGGAGACTTGGGCTTCCACTGGAAAGATGTTCACTGAGCACTGGGAATACCTTGCAGCCAGACCCCACCATCCAGCTCAGGCACAAGAAGAAGAGATCACAGGTGTGTTCCTGGGCTGCAAAGCTCTGCCAAAGGGGCAGTGTCTGACCCCCATGGAGAAAGCTGCTCTGAGCTGTTCCTGGGACACGGGACAGCTCTTCATCTATTCCTCTTCTCCAAGGTGATGTCTTAGGCTGGACACACACAGTTGTAGCTCAGCACTGCTGTGCCCCTGAAGGACATTCTTGTCCCTTGTCTCTGAAGTTTGAAAATTTCAAGAGTCTATTATTCAGGGCATATGTATTTTAATGCAAATAACAACAATAATATGAATATTGGTAAGCAGCTTCCTTTTTTTGGCATTAAGCCAGGCAAGTGAGACTTCTTTAATTTTGCAAAATCATAGTTGACTCAAAACCAGACCTCTGTACTTAGAAAGAGGTGTACTGCATACACAGTGGAGTTTAAGTTTACACTTTCCTTATTAAAAAGTCGTGCTCCATTCTTTTGAAGTCAGTATCAGAAGTCTCACAATCAGAAAAAAAAATCCCTAACCAGATAATGTAAAAGAAAAATGCATGCTTGAGTTATAGTTGGTGCTTCAGGATGCAGTCAAGCTTTGAACATGCTGCTTGTTTTCAGGATGCAATCAGAGAGTAATCCTGGGCTCCCTGTCTGGGCAGTGCCTGCTGAGAGCACTTGGAGCTTCCCTGGGTGGGAGGGTTCCTGCCTCTTATTCTTCCAGCAGGTCTGCTGGGTGGCTGCCTGTGGCAGGAAGAGTGTTACAGCTCATCTGGGGCAGTGTTTTGACAAGATGCTGGATGTGCAATGTCACAGAAGGGCTAAACCCAGCTGTGTACTCTCTTGGTGCAGGCAGGCTCTTTGGAGAGGTTTGCTGCCAAACTCCAAAGTCTTTTGCTGCTCATGGGTGGAGAGGCATTTATTGATTCTGAGTTTTGTAACTTGGCTATGTACTTTCTGGCTGGTGGTATAAAGCAGTTCCCGAACAAAAGCTGCCAAATTTTAAGTTTCTGGTGGTAAAAAAAAAAAAAAAAAAAAAAGGCAAAAGCAAATAATATGAGTAATATGAATAATAACTTTCAAAATTGCTGAACTGTTTTAATAAAAATTAAAGAACTGGTCTGAGGTAGAGATCTGACAGGGAAATTTTCAGGCATGATGATTAAAATTCATAATCACATAATTAAAATAATCACAGTATTTGTCATCACAGCAAACCTGATATTTAATATGGGAAGGTCAAGACATCCATCCGCAGAGCAGGACAACTTGTCCCCTGGCAATGAGTTACCCATCTCTGCCTGAAGAATTTGTGCAAATTGCTTTCAGATGCCCTTGAGCTTTGTCTATGCCAGCTGTCACGATTTCATTCTTATTAGTGGTTTGGGCCTTTGCTGGTTTGCAGTTGGATGCTGGAAGCCCCTGGTCCAGGCCCTCTCCAGGCACCTGCCAGCAGAGGGAAGCCGACAGCCACGCATCCATCTCCATTCCCAGCAGGAACACAGAAGCCGCAGAGGAATGAATGGATGGATGGATGGATGGATGGATGGATGGATGGATGGATGGATGGATGGATGGATGGATGGATGTCTGCCCTCACAGTTACAGCTGCTCAGATTTTTAGTTTCTTACTGTCTGATGGGGATGCTGCATGAGGGCTTTCTAATGAGTTAGGAAACTGAAAAGCAATGTGTTGATGACATAACTATACATACAAAATACTGAACAGTACACATGCATACACTGAACATTTTTTATTAGAAAACACACCATATGAAACTGTCTCAGAACCTCTGAATGGGTCTTTAATAAAACACCAGATTAATGAACCAACATTACAGACAAGATCCTGAGAGAGAGCTACATGCCTGATAATCACATCTTTGCTAATTTTATTCTCCTGGAATATTCCAAGTGTCTCTTTTTATCACAGACCATAAAGGGCCAAGCACAAATGAACTGGAAAATACCTTTTAGTGGGCTGTCTCAGTCACTTGATGATGTGATGATTCTTGCTGCCTGTTCAGTTGGTTTCTGACTTGTTTTGCCAGCAGGTTTAGCCTGCACAGAGCCTGCAATCACCCTCTCAGTTTAAGGGGTAGCAGAAGGGCCCTGCTCTGCAAACAAACCACATTCCTTTTCCCAGCAGGAGCAGTGGGCAGGAGGGCAGCTGCAGGAAAACCTCCAGCAGCGTGGGGGGAGAGAAGAGCACTGTGTAGGGATGAAGAGGGTGCAGGGTCAGTGCTGAATGTGCAGTGTTGAAGGAGAAAGGGAGGATGTGCCTTTTGCTCTGGAGTTTTTGTAAAAGCACAAAGTAAGGTGAGAGAGGTTGCGTGGGAGAAGGGAGTGACACAGATATTGGTGAGAGCATCCTTTGGAGTGGATGGCAGCTGAATGTGGAGAATATGGATTAGTGAGGTTAAAAGAGTGGAAGGATGAAAGGTGGCAGGCAAAAAAATATGAGGGAGGAGTATGAACATTGTGAAACAGAAGAAAGATGAGCACAAACCAGTGTGCACTTCTGGTGCTGCCTGAGAGCAGTGAGTTTCCTCAGCTCTCACTGTTCCTCAGCTTGACTTTTATAAAATTATAGTGTCTTGACCATAAAGGTCACAGGTCTTTCAGGATGGAAGGGGCCTCACAAGGTAATTTAATCTTTGACATCATCTTGCCTTCCCCCTCTCTGCCTTGTCTGATTCATTAAAGTTTTTTTTTTGTATCTTCTATGAAGTTACCACAATATTTTTTGTGAATCTAACTGGTATATTGCTACTAATAAAAAACCCTGTTACCCTGATTGCTCAGGCTTGTAGATGCACATCTTAGCACCTATGCAAGGAAAGATGGAAACAAGCAAATACAAAGTGTAGCAATGCTTCTGACTTCTGTGGAGTTGCATCTCATTGTGTTGCCTAAATGTCCACCATAGCAGCAAACTTCTGTTACCAACTTGAAGCATACTTGCTTGTCATTCTTTACAGATCTCATCCCAGGTGTAATGTGAATGAGAGGTGAAGTACTATAGGCATATCTTAAGGTCTGGAAGAGTTTTGCCTCACAGCCTCTGCTAAGGGATATAAGACCCAGATCCTGGACAATTGCATTCACTTTTAGAGAGCAAGCAGTCAGCTTCCCCGGATTGCCCATCACCTCCAGGAGGGATGTGTTATCTTTGTATATTGCATTATTCTCATTGTTCTCTTAATTATTTTCAGCCTTGCACTTGTTTTCTGATATTTGGTAAGATATCCTACTAAACACCACAATTATTGCTTTAAAAACATGCTGTCCTGTTGTAGTCAGGCTTTGAAGAATCCAGCTGTGCTAAGAAGGTGGAAAAGCTGCCTCTCTGGAAGGAGAAAAGTATTTCAGAAGGAAGAGGGTGTGCTCCTAAAATACCAGGCTCATCAAGGAAGAGGAGGCAGTGATTCTCCTCTCAGCTGGGGTGGGGCAGGGGCAAATCCTTCCCTTTTCTCTTGCCAGTCCCACAGTTTCAGATTCCTTTGCTGCAGGACTAAAGACTTCCTCACAGGGCTGCTGCGGTTGTCTTGGCAGCTTGTGGCATGGTACCCAGAACCACAGCCACTCCAATCAAGGACAGGAGCTGAAGCATCAGCTCTCCTGCTTCTGTTTGTCTGGGTTGCTGCACGATTTGACCTCACCAGTGGAGTTCCATGATTGCTGTTACAGAGGTTTTCTTGCTGCAAAAAAGTATTTCTAACTCTTTTTTTCAGGGAGGTCATGCTCTGGAAAGACAAAGTGTACATTGTTATTGTGGAAGAAGAAAGACGCTGATCTTTTTCTTTCTGTCATCCTTTAATACAGTCCCTCTTTCTCCTCCATGTAAACGCTGTTTAAAGATGTCTGGAAACAAGACAGATACCCACCCATACACACGTGTACATACCCGTCCTTCTTTCTGGAAAGTAATTTGAGCTCCACTCTCCATCCACTGATGATGATTTTTAAAGGGCAAATGTCATTTGCTCAAGGCAGTTTAGAAAGCATTTCTCTGCAGGTTGATTAAGCCTTTCAAGTATTTTTGGTGGGCCACAATTAATGAAACACAAAAGGATAATCATCTGAGTGTTTAGAGAAAATAAAAGTACGGGCTGTTCCAAACCAAAGTGTGTTGGTTTCCCCAATGTCTCATTCCACTTGATCCAAATGAAAGTTTTTAACAGAAAAAAAGCTTGCACTTGAATGTTTAGTTACTATGAGTGGTTGAGCCTGGGTGCAACATGCATACAAGTTTGCATATTGGAAATGTACTGTATTCCTTTTTCCTGTGTTTTCTGCAAAGTGACCAGGGAATGACATAAGCATCAAGTCAAATTTTGAGCTGTAAACTCTCATCTCTGAGAATTATTAAAATTTGGCAGGATGGGTTACTCCACCTTGAGCATTTATGGCCTAAGCAAGCCAGGAAACACTGGAAATACTGGAAAAACCCCACAATCTTAAGGAGTTTTGCCTGAATTTTAAGACCTTACTGTGAATGTGTCTTTGGATGCATTTCCAAGCCCTCTTAGGGCTCCTCTTCACTGCTTAGGAAGGCTTCTCCAAGATGATACCACAGGGTGAGTGCTGAGCATTGGCTGAGCAGCTGTGCCACATTAAAACACTAAAAATCAATAAACTGGATTTCCTGTAAAACAAAGACCCTTCAAAAGCAGAAAAAGGCTGTTTGCATGAGGACTCAATCGCAGGCTCGAGTGCTGAAGGCCTCAGATGAGGCAGAGCATGCCATTGCACACCTATAACCTCAATTATATTTTGTCATCCAGGTCAAGATAGATTGAGGGGTTTTGTCCAGTGAAAATTCACGTCCACATGAGCAAAATTTTTTTTACAATATTCCATCTACATTCCCTAAGTTTCTACCTCCATCCTTTCAATTTCATACACATCCATCTTACAGGCAGCAGAAATGCCTGGCCTTTTCTGAGGGGTCCTGGAACATTCTGCTTTGACCTTGGGTCTCCTGTGTGATACACCCATGGGTTTGCAAAGGGGTAGTGACCTTTCTCTCCAGTTCTCCTTCCTAGCTAATCCAGTTCTGTGACACTATGATGACAGAACTGTATCTCTAGAGCCAGGCTTTCACGAGCCAGAAAGACTTTCTTTCTAATGCTCTGTATGTCTTCATTTGTGGCTTTTTTTTGCATAGTAGCTGCAATAAGCTCTCAGAGGGATATCCCTGGCACTTTGTCCACTTCTCTTCTGTCTCTTCTCTTCTCTTCTCTTCTCTTCTCTTCTGATTGAACAATCATCTTGGATGTTATTCTAGCATCTGGGATGACTCATTACTGTAAGAATATTTGAAATTCTCTCAGTCTCGTCTCACCGGACCAGCTCTAAGGGAACAAGTTACATTTTCTGGAATATTAATACCAGGTTAAAAGACAACTCTTTATTGATTCTGTGTCTTTACTTGGTGCTGGGAGTCTAAATATTTACAGACTTCCACCTTGTAAGACTCATTTCATTACAGAAAGTAAGTAATGCAATTTAAAGCAAGCACAAATTAATGAGATGAAGATCTCAGAGTGTTTCTCCAAATTAAAAGAAGCAATAAAATTTTGTTAGGCATTCAAGCGCAGTAGTTGGTGCACCACAGAATCACAGAATTATCAGAGGTGGTATGAACACCTAGAGATCATCTAGTCCAACTCTCCTACTAATTCAGGATCACCCAGAGCACACTGCACAGGGCTGTGTCCAGGGGGGTTGTGAATATCTCCAGAGCAGGGGACTCCACAACCTCCCTGGGCAGCCTGATCCAGTGCCTTGTCACCCTCATAGTAAAAAAGTTTTTTCTTATGGCTAAATGGAACTTCCTGTGTTCCAGCTTGTGTGCATTGCCCCTGGTCCTGTCACTGGGGTACCAGCCACAGACTACCAAGCACTCCATTCTGCAATGGAATACTTGCATTTTATCTGCATTACAATTCCTCTTGCATACCTTTTCTGGAGTCTCCTCTCCAAAAGCTATAGAGAATTATGCAGATTTAGTTGTGCTTAACTGGAAGTCCAGGGGTTTCAGCCCGTGGTTGCATTTTGGAGCTAGGAGATGAACCAGAGATCAAATTAATGTGAACTATTTTGCTGCACAGTTAATTTGGTTACTTTTAGAAATTTTTCTTGTGTCATGTCAAGTCCTACTTTTCATTTTGAACATATTTTGTGAGTCTACCAAGCCTTTCTCTGATCTCTGCTCTTCTTCAGGCCTTGCCCTATACCCCACATAGTTTTCTGTTGATAGTCTTTCTAAATGGACTTATAAGTAATGTACTTGGCACTAGGTGTATTAAACTAGTTTTTCAATAAGTCCTGTATTTCAGATCATAATCTATCTTTAGGAATATGTTCTACTCATTGGGAAGAGTGTAGGTGAGCTTGCTTTGCACTGGTTGGGCATACCCAACCCCATGCCACTGGCCACTGTTGTACACAGAGATCTCCTGGGACAGTTTTCTCTCCCCATTGTAAATTCTGCTGTGTGGGAAACTCTTGAAACCTGGAGAAGTAGAGGAAAGTTTTGATATAAATACTTGTCTCCTAGCCAAATAACTCCTAAATGCTCCCAGTAACAACAGAGGCAGCTGAATGAAAGCCCCAAATGCAATTTCCCTTGTTTATCTGACTAAACCTCATACAATTTGAGATTTTGTGAAAGCAGCTTAATCAGTTCTTTCCAAGAAATGTAAAAAAAAAAAAATAGATCAGCTTCCAAACCCTGCCTTATTGCCTATCATGGAATAGACAGAGAAATTATAAACCCAGAAGAAAATCATAGGAGTAAATTGGATCACTCCACAGCTTGGTGAGCAGAGATCTTCCTTTCTGAAGTTCAGCATGTCAAGAAGTACAATGCAAATTTTATTGCTTATCTTGTTTATTTAGCAGTCTTGAGAGGAATTTCAAAAAATGATGGGAAAGAGAGAAGGTGCCTTTCAGAATTTTAATTTCTGCTGTCAGCTGGTTAGTTGCTTTTCCACTCTTTTGTCTTCTGGGTTTATTTTTCATGGATGATTCAGCACAGGTGGAAGAGTAGCAAACCTCTGAGCAAAACTCACTCTGTGTCTTGCTGGTGTACAGGAATAGCAGTTTCCCCAGGTGTTCTCAGGCCATGGCTGAGGGCTTGCTTGCAGGAGCAGCTGGGCAGAGGTCTGGCTCTGATGGCTCCAGTCCTGTAGAGAACTAAGAATTGACCCCTGGCCATCTATCTGTTTGTGGATGGGATGCCTGTGCCTGTAGCACAGAGCACCCTGATGACACTGGGCTTATTGCACTGTACCCACAAGATCAGGGCAGCATTTCTGGGCAGTACTGGACTTGGTACCCCTGAGTCCTTTCAAGGGCACCTTCCAACCTTTTTTTAATCTCAGATCTTTCCCTGCATTTTTTCCTTCTGGACTAATGAGACCTTTAGTGTCTGCAACATCTTGTCCAGGAAGTCCTTCAATCCTGTAATCAAGACAGCAATCTAAGAAGAGGATCAGGCTGATTGCAATTCTTCTGTTATTTTTCTCCTGTTATCCCTTCTATTTCATTGCCAAGTAAGGGATCTTAGGATGTTAACAGTCCACAGCCTACCGAAACCACACTGAAACAGGTTTGGCCACTCAAACACCTACAAAATTTCCTGACTCCCATTATATTTTGCATTTTGTCACCCACAGCAAATCAAATGTAATGTGAAATATCATCTTAATGCAGAAACCTTTAAAAAATTGCCCTCAACATGCAAATAACAGTAATAAAAGGTTCTGTAAAGCATTTGTCTTATTCAGAGTCATTTCAAACACATTTCCTTAGCACTACAAAGGCTCATACCAATATCAGTGTCCGCAGTATCAGACCAATATAATCTTAAAAATAATCTAATCTTTCTCATTTCCTAAGTATCAAAACATTCTTCTGACTTTCCAGACTGATTCCAATGTGACAAATTAATACATCTCAGACTTTAGCTGCATTAACAAGTGCTGAGGGTGGTTTTTGTGGCAAAGGCAAATCATTCCTCCTTCCACTGTGATAATTAATAGTGTCCTCCACAAGTACAGGCTCACAGGAGACCTGTCACTCTCTATGACTACTGCAGTTGTGATCAGCATTAGAGATTACATTCCTGTTAATTTTTTAAATAATGAGCTTCAGTTCTACTGTGACTGCTGAGGCCAAATGGATGCTTTATAAAACAGTGATTGATCTGTATAGGACTATTCATCATCATCTTTCAAATGCTTATTATTAAGCATTGGATAGCTGGTGATACTTCAGATGATGCCTTGGAGCTTTAGGCAAAATGTTCCTGTCTTTCTGAAAGCCTAAAGAGTTATACAGGAGCTGGAGAAACTGTAGTTGAGCTTTTGAATACTTAGTCTGGGATTTCACTGGGGTCCTATGGAATCAGGCTTGCTTTAGCAACATCCATCAGAATTTACTGGACAGAGACAACAGCTGCAATATGACTTATCCTGTTTCAAAGAAACTTGGGGCTGTTAAAATCTGGTGCTATTGATTTAAACCTGTGTCATACTCTGGAAGACCTTAAATCCTGGAGACCTTTCTACATGCACAGCGTGGCACACAACTGCCCTCCTGGCATGGCCTCTCTGGAAGGAAGAGCTCCCATGGATATCTCCTGCTTTTTTAGCAGCTTTGAAGTTAGGATTTTGAAGTTACTGTACCTTCCATCAGAGAGTCTCTCCATTAGAGAGTCTCAAAGAGCTTCCCATCTTTACTGGATTCAGTCCAGTCAGCAGCCATGAAAGAGCCAGACAGTTGTGTCTTTGCTTGAAGTTACAGATGTTAGAGCAGGGATTCCTTGTGCTGCTAAAACACATAAATTTATGCTTTCCTTTATGAGCATCTGTTCCAAATACACTCCTGGTAGAAGCTGGTGGCTGTAGGCTGCTGCAAGTTTTCACTTGCTGAGCTGGCCTCAAGGGCTGGTTTGGGGATTATCTTGTGTTCCTCTTTAAATGTCTCCTGAGGCAACATCTGACCACAGGGCTGGAACAGTTCATGGACACTTCCCTGGGTCCCAGTGCGAGGTGTGGGGTGGGAGGAGATTCCTTGGAGGTTCCTTCTCCAAGTACAGCTACTGCCAATGGGGAAGAGGCACATCTGAGGCAGCAACATGTCCAGAAGGAGTATGCTCAGCAAAGAGATTAGAGAAAGCCAGCACAGACACTGCTGATGGGTGCATAAGACTGGCAAAAGATTTTCCAGGGTTTATCATTTTTGTACAGAAGAGTATTAGAAAAGGCTTATTTTCTGAAGCTGAAGTGATTAGAGGAAGAATTCTCTCTGTAAGGTTGCTGGTCCCTTGGGCCTGGAGTGATTTCTGGGTTTTGAAAGAGCAAAGGGGAGATAACAGTGAGGAGCCCTGTGGAGGCCTTGACAAATTGTTCAGCATGTGGTCCCTGTGCCCCAGGAAAGGCTGAGGACATGGAACAAACACTGGCTCAGAAAGTGATTGCAAGGGGAAAACAAGAGGAGAATAAGCCCCTGCAGCTCATTGCAGTCAGGGCCACGTTCCCAAGGGCTGCACATCACTCAGCCCTGTGCTCTCAGGCAGCACAAAGCTTTTCCTGTACCTTATTCCATGGCTCTGGGCTGTCTGAATGCTCGCAACATTACAACATTAAATCTGTCTGTAGGTAGCTGGAGATTTAGAATTCACACCTGAAAGCTGAGACATTGTTTTTGTGGTTGGAGGAAATGGTTTCCTAGCAAGAGGCTGCAAAGAGCCTGTGCTTTTTTTGAGAAACTGGGTTGACAGACAGCCCAAACACATTTTATTGAAGTTCATTAAACACAGCAGGTCTTGGTCAAGAGATCAAAGACAGACAGAGCAAGTAGCCAAGGAGAGGAACTGATAAATCTGAGTGAAAGCATACACAGAAATTGTGAGCATGTGATAATCCCAAGAAGGCTCTCAAGATGTTCCTGTTTCTACAAGTGGTGGTGATGAGGCATATTAGTGTCCTGCTCATACCACTAATTCCACATGGTTCTTTCCAGCCTTTCTACTGGAAAAAATAACTTGATGTGGCACAACTGATTGCTTTTAGTCCCTAGAAGGCAACATAACCTGGCCCCTTGAGGGCATCACTTCTGGACTCTCCATTTACCTCTGCTTCCAGCTCAGCATGTGTCTGCTGCTCGGAACCCCTTCATCTGCCTGTGCCTCTGGTTTTCTTCATGTATTTTGTCATGGGAGTATTTTTGGGTTAGCCAGAAGGTCCTTAGGATCACAGCCTTGGGCTTACAAGTCTAAACAGCACCCAGTAATGGCACAGTAATGCCAAAGGGATCTGGAGAGAGAGAAGCCACTGCTTCTGTCCAAAACCGAAACCTGTATGTCAGGATCTCCAGCATCTCCTTTACTTTGAACTGAACACTGTGCTGATCTCCCTACTATGCTAAAAAGCACATCAAATTAGTGGGAAAGAGTTGAATTTTAAAGCCCCCCAAACCTGTCACTTATTATTCAAGACTGGATCACTTTGAGGGTAAAACCCCTCAATTTATTTGGGTTTGGGCCCCACTGAAAATGAGATTTTCAAGTCTCATAGCAGAACAGATAATGGTTGACTTAGGTGCCCACTCACTGAATGCATATATTCACTTCTTACCTTGAGCAGCTGCTTATTCATTCACAAGGTGAAATGTAATAACTTAAAAATGCTAAAATAATTGTAAAAAACAAACAGCAAAAATTATAGCTAGGTGATTCATGAGTAGCAATAAATAAACAGCCAACATAAATTATGCATTGCAGTATCTGAGATATAGTAAAAATGTCCCTGTGGGCAGGGATAGTTAGTCTCAAAAAGTGCACAAGAAAAAATAATGTAGTAACAAAAGCATTCCCAGAAAATGGAGATTTATTCAGATTATGACATTTCTATCAATTTTATGGAAACATGGAAAATTTAAAAAAATATATTCAGTAATATACTTACCCTAGAAATTAATAATGCAATTTTATTGCACATAGGAGATATATGGGGATCTCTTTAAAAGCAACCCCAACATTGCCCTTTCTCTAGCCCCAAACAGGATCTCCTTTTTTGGGCCAGTCCACTAACCATGTAAAAATGTCTCTTGTAAAAGCCAAGTCTTCCTGAACCTGTCAGCTCAATCAGATTCGACAGCATTAAATGTGTTAATTGCCAGAGTCTGTATTGCCTGACTGTCACTGCCTCTGAAATACTTAATTTCACTTACAATTGTGACTCCAGGTCACTGAAGACATCAGCAGCTTTGCTTCCTATCATGTCCAGTTATTCCTGCCGGTGCTGTGCTGAGAGGAAAGGATTTTAACTCCAGCAAGACAAAGGAGGACAGTCTTCAAAGCAGGAAAAAATTGAATTGATTTAATAAAAAGAGCCTCTGAAAGCAAACCTTGCAAATGTGGCTTGGCAGACCCTTGCTGTATGAAAATGGTTGGTGCTTTGCAAGCTGCCTCCAAACTGCCCAAAACTACTAATCCTCCCAGCACCGCAGTGGTTTATAGGAACATTTCCCTTGTTCTGGCACTTCAGCTCTCCTGAGCTGTACAGGTAAGGGTTCTACTTCAAAAATAAAGATTCAGCCCCATACAACCCCATCACAGGGCTGTGGGTGTGTAGCTCTCCTGCACCCCACTCTGTCATTGAACCACGGTGCTTCTCTGTTGTAGCAGACAGAACATCTCTATTTACACGTTTGTTTTTTCTGTATGTCACAGTTTAACACTGGCCTGGCAATTAAACCGAGTAACAGACGCTCTCTGTTAATCTCTCTCTCCTCCCTTATAAGAAAGGAGAGAGAATAAGGGAGAGAGACTTATGGGTTGGAAACTAAACTACACAACTTTAATGAAACAGTAATGATAAATAGGAAAAAATTACTGAATATATACAAATATACAAGAAAGTGGATACCACATTCCTCCCCCCTTTTCCCCCAGTAGCTCTCACGTCACCACCGAGGCTGCAGGGCAGCCCTGGGAAAGTCCAGGCTGGACTCCTGGAGTCGGCAGCAGTTGGGAACCGGAGGCAGGAACACACTGATATGGTCTGGCAGGGATCAGGACCACAGGCAGACGAACGGACGGGATCCTTCCAGGATGCTGGGTGAAGGAAAGGGAAGCAGGAAAGGCAGGAAGGGCAGGCAGCTGGAAGCTGGAAGCAGGAAATCAATGGCTTGGCCCTCGTGATCCCTCAGATTTATACTGAGGATGACGTATATGGGATGGAATACTCTGTTTGGTCAATTCTGGCATCTATCCTGTCCGCTCCCCCCCAAAGGAGGGATGCAGGTGGGACCTCTTTATGTTTTCTTCAGAGCTGAGCAGTGTCCTTGGCTCTGCACACCAGTCTCTAGCAGTAACTATAAACATCAAGTGTTATCAGTCCTAGAAACACACACTGTCTGAGAAACTTGCTGTTAATTTCAGCAAGTGCAACTACTTACAAGAGCCTTAGCTAAAAGCAAAAGTACAAGACAGAAAATCACCTCTCTCCTGGCCCAAACCAGGACACTGTAGCAATATGGGGTGTTTTTGTCAGGGAAAATGGAGATCAAGCCAACATTTATTAACGAAACACGAGGAGGAAATTTCAGAAACTCCTTCCGGGCAACTTTCATCTTGGTTTTGTTGCTGTTTTGAAAGAAAATTGAAAGATGTCAAAGAAAATATATGACGATAATAGGAAAGCATTTATTTCTGCCACCATTATTTCTGTGGGCAAAACCCAGTAATTTCCCTTGTGTTTTGTCCACAATATATACTTGGCTGGAGCTGGGTGAACAAATGGACCCCTGGTGTGCTCAAGGGCACTTTTGGTGGGGCAGGCTCTGGGTGTTTCCGCCAGCACAGCTGTGGCAGTGGGGGGACACAGAATGGGACCCATCACTGCTGGGGACAAGTGCTGTCCTGGTCATGCTGCTGCCTTCCCTGGAAGCTCTTGTTCCACTCAGGGCATCACTCTTTTGGGCTTGTGGTCACAGATTCTGGTCATTCCTCCCCCGTACCAACATTTCCAGTGCTGATAAGAAAACATTTCCGTTCTGTTGGCATCAGAGCTTTGGTCAGCATGTCCAAAGAGTGAATAAGCACCTTAGGGGAGTAGATTGGAAATTACTGAAACCCTAAAATTTTGCAGCATGGAATTAAGCCCCATAACTACCATAACTCCAAGATCACATTTGCTGCATCTGCTTAGTGGGTTATATCTGAGAAGCTAAATGGTGCCAGAAACAACTCTCTGTACAGAAATATGTGTCCAGCCCTGTGCTGAGAGTGGAGCAGAGCCAATTTTGGAGCACAAAAGTGCAATAGCACAGCATGGCCTGGCCATGTCAGTAAGATCAAGCCCTCTTCTGCTCCAAAATAGAGGCTGCGTTGAAATGGAAGCTGAACTGAAATTGCCTGCTGGAAGTAACTCCTGGAGATTACTCTGTGCCAGCCTCTGAACCCTTCCTAGGAATAACCTGGGGTGGCCTGGCCAAAGTGCACCTGGAACCTTCCTACTAAGGTGACCTTCCTACCTGGCACTGCTCCATTTACTGCCATGGATGTGGCTGGTTTTGGCAGAAGAAGAATATCTGAGAAAGGAGACAATCAGTAGGGCTAAAAATGCACAAGAAGGCAGCAGTGGAAGGGGCAGAGGCTTCAGAGACACCAGATGAAAGGAACACAGACAGGTTTTGCAAGGGGCTTTAGAGATAAGTGCAGACTGCTGTTGATAAATGTGACAGATATAGAGGAAAACAGATTTGTCATGGAGATGTCCTTGGGATCCAAAAGCAAATTTTTTTGGAGTAGACATCAGCCAGCAGTCATTCCCCTTCACTTCCATCACTGCCTCTTCCAGTTACACCAGTGATTTAGTTCAGTTGCAAATGTTACATGATGGATTAACTCCCAACATCAGGCTGACACTGAGAGCTCTTTGCTGACGTTCAGATGAGCAGCTGATGGAAAAAACCAAGCACCCCCTGGGCCACACAAGTTATGTCTGTACCAGTAAACTAAGGAAGATGAGAACATGAGGCAGGTCTGGCATGGGGCTGTCCATGCTGTGGGATTTTTGGCACAGCCCTGGGCAGCTCCAGGTCTGGGCACAGCCTGAGGGTGAGCTGGATCCATCCCTCTGGGCAGGGGGTGCTGGAGGGAGCAGTGTTTAGCTGTATGGCTGCAAGCTGAGCCTTTCACTCTCCAATCTAGACAATGTTCTGGACGTGGAATGGGTTATCCACTAAGATGTATGCAGCATATTAGAAAAATTGAAATTAAATTGTAAAAAAAAAAAAAATTAACTCACATTTCTGTGGATCAGGACAGCAGGGCTTGCAGAAATGTTCTTTGCTACCATGAAAGCCATTGTACAAAAAGCTGGTTGAACTACAACACAAAAATGAGATTTGATCTCTTGTTAATTTTGTATGGTTTTCACCTGGGTAAAAAGATTCCTTAGTTTTTTTCCTTAGCTTCTTGTTTGACAAAATTTGTTTCTTGTATGACAAAAATCCCCATAGAAATGCCAGTCATTGGAGATGACATCTTAGTCAACTCCCTCCCTTGGAAAAAAAAACCCAACACCTCAACAACCCACAAATAGAAAAAAAGTAACAGTATTTCAATGAAAACTGCTGTATACACACAAGACTGTTATGTCTTACTTTCTGCATTTTTATTCTGCAAGAGGCAGTACCATTTTCTGCATATGGCAAATGTTTTAGAAGAAGCTTTTACCCTTCCTTCTTGTGACCTGAAAAATACAGTAAAGTGTTTTTATTTTTCCCAGCAGCTCAGTACTCACAATTTTCACAATGCTCATTCTACTGTTATGTTACAGATGTTTTTTTATTCCCAGCACTTTTATTAGAAAAGCTGCTTCTTCATACATAAAGCTGCAAGAACTTTATGTGCTTCTGATGCTATGATGCCAGTGGAACACATTGTAACATTTTTCTATTATATGACTTCCCATTAAAAATGCAGTTCGACTCACTGTATTTAAAGGGACATTACTATCAAATGAAAACATTATAATCAAATTTTGTATCCATTTCAGAAGGAGGAATTTCATGATTCAGTGAATTATAAGCAGGAGTTGGGAACATGAAAATAAATGCATATTTGACTGGGATACAATATTTGTGACATCTCATCACATAGGCATGGCATCTGAAATTTGTTTCCCAGCTCTAATATCCTGGGTTTAAATCCACATGTAGAATAAAAATTAAAACAAGAGAATGTGAAATAAGGGGAAGATACTTTCCAACTGGGAATTAAAGGCATGCTTCTGTGCAGGTGTGGCAGTTTTCCCTCATGCAGATGGGCTCATCATGGTGATGTGATCCCCCAACAGGGATGGAATGAGGATACTAACACTGACCTGCTGCCCACTGGTATGCAATGGTGTGTACAAAGTTTCATGAAGGAAGCTCAAATACATTATTGTCAATAGGTAATTTAGAGTTTGTAACAACGTGGCATGGATTCCCTTGCTTTCTAAACTCCTTCCCAGAGGGGATTATAGGTGTGGAAAAATCCAACCCTATAGTGTCAGACCTGGCCATCCCAGGGAGTGTGACTTAAATGCTGTGGTCTGAGGAAATGCTCAGCCATTGGATATCCCTTGATTGGATTAAGGTGAAACAACACTCAAAGTATGTATTTGAACATAAGATTTAATTAGAACTATGGAAAGAGTAACTCATAAAAGCTGATACTTTTATTATTATATTTGATCAGGCTGCACAATCATAGAGGCTGATTGTTTTGATAACTAAAGTCACAATACACATATGTTCAAGCTGCACAACCTGGGAAAAAATTGTGGTAAGTATTGTGTTACTTGATGATTTAAGGAAAGAGAAAGAGAGAGAACTGAAGAAGAAAAGAGGCAAAACCACTCGTTCTAGGTCCAGTGCTGGGCCATTCTACAGTGGAGGGTAGAAGAGGATCTGGAAGAGACTGGAAGGGGACCAGTGTGTAAAGTACATGGCTACCATTAAAGCCCCACGAGCACTAGAGGGGATTTCACACACTACTTCAAGTCTTGCTTTTCCATCCCCTGGTGATGCAGAGTTAAAATATCTTTCTTGGTTTGAGATCATCCAACACAGTAATTTATATTCTTAGATCACTTCTCTGTGTTGTCCAAGAAATTACTTGTGATTTTGAAACATGATGATAGCTGTATATCTCCCTAAAAGCCATTTTGTTCAAAACTGTACATAGTACATTAAATGGTATAAGCAGGTGCCAGAAAAACTGTGTTAATGTACTTGTTGTCTGAAACTGGACGTTAAAAAAGTCTGCTGGTTTACAGTGGAAGATTGCAATGCTATTTTTATACTCCCATTTTGGCCATTCCTGTCAGCATATGTCCCTTCCTGTACAAACCAGGACTATTGCCTAGTTTGACACTTGTGGACAATGCTGTAGCTTTGCCTGTGGTAAGTGGCTGTGCTTGATGACAGGCAAAAAAAATCCTCATCCAGTCAAGCATCCAGGGTTAAATCCACAGTGGAGAGATTGGAGTAGCATGGAAGAGCTACATTAGAAGTCTGTATAGTCACAGTAGCAACTTGCTCCATCTCCAGAGCACAGCAGGGCCAGAAGATGAGTTTATATTTGTACAGCTGTAGCACAGAACTGGCAGATGCACAGACAAACACCACACAATAAAGGAAATAATTTTAAGAAACTTATCTACATCACGCAAGATGCTGTAACTTATGAGTAGATTCTTTTTTTTGATGCAGTATGATGGTAAAAATTATTTGTTTCTAACAAAAAGTAAGTCTTGTTTCTCAGCAGTATCAGCAGGAGAGACAGATGAGCAGACTCATGGATTGCCTCTTCTCAGTAATCACCACAGTTATCCTTGGGGACAGGAGGCCAAGGAAAAGCCAGGAGAGGCTGAACCCATTCACCCACTGCCCATGCTGGTACCTGCAGCCCAGCTGGCAGCCTGTGGGGAGGCTGGGATAATCTCACATGTCCCTGCACAGTGTTTCCCCGTGTTTCCCCATGTGTGCCTTTGAAAAAGTCCCTGGGGGAGCAGACCAAGGTGCTCTGAAAGATTAGTGGGCTTTTACAGAGCATGGAGGTGGATTTTCCTGCCACTGGAACCACTCATCCCAGTGCAAAGACCACCCCAGCATGGAGCCCAAATGAATGAAATGCCTTATGGGATGAAGAAGAAACCCACGTTCATTTTTAGGCGCTCTAGCAGTTGCTGTCTGATTCTGTTGCCATGGATACAACAAATGAAGCAATAACTTCATTCAGGATTAGCTATTTTTACTATAATTACACAACAGGAAATTGTTCGACTATCCTCCCCTCCTCCTCTCCCATGCTTTATTTTTGTGACACTTCAGGTGCCTGTACTGAGACCCCAAGTATTAATCAGTTCTGTGATCTTGGGGTGCTGCTCTCTGGGGAGTGCTGATGGTGCTGGGGGTCATGGGCTGGGCAGGCAGCAGGCAGCAGATTGTGGGCAGGGGCCCACCCAGCAGCACAGCACAGCTCTGCAGGACCCCATGGTGTGGGGGGGACTTGCTGAGACCCTGCTCTGAAAGAGTTAGTCATGATAAATTTTTTTTTTTTTTTTTTTTTTTTTCTCTAGAATGAAGTGCATTGCAAATTTGGGAGTGATTATGATCAGGCCAGTTTCAAATCACTTTCCAGAAGGGAGGTGAGATTGCTCCTGAGCCTCCATGGCACAGGCTCACAGCAGAGCTTCATGTATGGTGTGAGCACCCAGCTGTGGGTTTCAGTGGTGGTGGATCAGCCTCTTCAAGAGCATCAGGGCTTCTGCAAAGTCATTTGTGCTCCATAGGGTCCTCTTCTGAACTTTTGTTTGGGAATGCCACCATGCATACTGCTGCAAGGGTTCTTAAATATTTGTCTGCCTGTGGTGGCATGTGGCTGGACTAATTCAGGTCAGTGACAGGTGCTAAAACCAAGGACTTGACCCTGGTTTCTTACTACTCTAATTCTGCAAGGTCCTCAGTCTAAGATCCCTATGAGAAAAGTCCTACAGAATTTAACAGAAAGTAAAATATCTATAGATTTCTGTAGGTTTTTAATGACCCTGTAAAATTCAGCTATGGTATTGTACAGAGCATCAAAGAAACGACTAAAATTGAATGCATTTTGTTTGCTTCTGTTAGACTTAAGAGATGTTTTTCTTGTCTGCTGCCTTCATTTTTCCAGCATCTGTGTAGCAGATGGGCTCAGCAGCTTGTGTTCCTCTCTTCTGGTGGCACACTCAGGGGCACAGGCTCACTAGCAGCTCTGTGTGAAGAAGACAGAAAGCAAAGTGTAGGGGAAGGAGCTGGAATTAGGAAGTGTGACCTTACCAGTGATGATGGACAGGCAGGTGGACACACTGCATGATTCTATGATAACCCAGTGCTGACACGATGCTCCAGAAGGGGAGAGGATGAACATGGGGGCTGGGGTGACATTCAGCCCATTTGGTGAAAAGTGCATCAGTAAAATGAACACTCCAGGCTTCCTGATCTATGTAGAAGAATCCAGCCATCGGTTAATCCATACGTCATCCAGCATCAAAGGAATATATATAAAAGGAAAGAATGTTACTGCATAAACTATTATCAAAAATCATGTCACAGTATGTGACTCCTGTAACCCAGGCAGCTCTGTGCTGGACTCTACATATACCTTAAAATTTAAAGAGAAAAGAATCCTTAAAAGAGAATGTAGAAAAAAAAGCTTTTTTTTTTTAAAAAAAAAGAGCATGCAACCCTCCATCACTGGACATGAGGAAGTTTTGTCATTTCACTTACTGCTGCTGCAGTTTTGAAGTGAGAAATTTTATTACCTCTGCAACACTGCTTCTTTATGGACATTTTTGGAAGTTATCTACATTGATCTAACAGAGACAGGATGCTGAACCACGATTTGAGAAACATGGAACAAATTCCTGACTTTTCCCTGGCTGTGCACCCACCCCTCCCCACTTCCTTTCCTTTCACCTCTGTGTTGAATTTGATCATGGTTCAAGGAGAAGGTAAAGTAGAAAGACTGCTTAAATATAATGAAGAGGCAACAGCTAAACTTCATCACTGAGTTTTGTGGACTGTACCAGATTATGGACAATTCAGAATAGGGTCTGTTACCTTTACTCTGGCTTCTTTGTTGCCATCAAATAGACTTGTCCCAAACCTTAAACCTCATTATTTAGGATTAGAAACTGATTTTGTGAGAAAGTGAGATTTTCTCTTCTGGATTGCTGAGGACCAGTTCACTAAGCAGAACAGAGATGGAGGTACAGCTGGTTAATTTTAGGCATTTGGTGTTTGGCACATAGCTTTCATTTGGTAGAAATGTTTCCCAGGATGTGCTGTCTTTCTCCACTGAATCGTGTGCCAGCACTCACCTTGTTAGTGTATCACTCCTCATCAAAGTGGATGTTCAGACCTCTCTGCACCATGTCATTAAAGCTCTTCACAGGGGTATATTTTTGCTCTACTTATTATGGAAGACAATTTTGTCTGGGTCCTTCAAGACCCTAATAGGACACATCCCTCTTTCCATCTGCCTGCTAAAATCTGCAGTACTGCAGCCCATTTGCACTCCTCTGCAAAACCAAGCACTGGTGGGAGTCTTATCTTTAAGAAAAAATCAAAGTCTTCATGGCATTATCAGTAGAATTGAGAATTAAGTATCTAGTTATGAAAGGTCAAGATTGACAGTACTGTTAACCTAATTAAAACTTTGAAATATTGTTGTTGTGTTGGCCTAAGTGCTTAAGCAGTGCTTGGAGTCAAGAACTTCATAATAATTAGGGTGTGACAGAAAGATCTTGGGTTTAGAACCAGTTAAGGCCTACAAGCAATTAAGACCTATAAAACAAATTATCTCCAAGACCTTAATTCTTCATTTTCAAAAGATCAGTCCCGTGATTTAAGTTTGTTATCACTTTGTAGTGGGGAATTTTAGCTGAGCAACATGAAGATTTTAATTAGACACAGAATCTTACAAATTAAGAGATGAAAATAAAGAAGCAAAAATTGTATGTTTAATAGATTTTATAAATTTTAAGGATTTTTATGAAGCACTAGGTCCCTCGTTCCTCAGGTCACTGTGTTTACAGATTTTTCAAAATTGTCTCTTCATTTCTCATTTTGGAAGCCAATTAATTTTCTTTTTATTTTTATTTGACAATGGGCAAAGCCACAGACTCATTGCTGACAATATTTTCCCAAGTTGAAAGTACAGCTTAATAACTGAGCTCTACATACCCAATGGCAAGGAAACTTGTATGAATTCAATTTTACTTGACAAGTATAACAAGATTATAACTATGTAGAAATTACTTTAATGGACACATATTTGGTGATTTTAGGCAGAAAGCTAGTCTGGAGAAAATCTTTGTGGAGTTCAGTGGTTATGAAAAAATTATATTGTTAAGCACAATAACATCTGTTTGCAGAGTCACATATGAATTTAGCTCTTTGAAACTTGGTCCATGTGAACTGGAAGGATTAAACCATTTTATATTATTAATTCTGTAAGGGGTTCCTTTACTTTTCTATTCCACATGGCTTTTCCCTACCTTGCAGATGTTGTGGTGCTTGGAGCTTTCAGGTCTTCAGATTTAACTCTTCAGCTGTATTTCAGAGAGACTGCCTTTCTCTCCCTCCACCTCATATCCCCAAATTTGTCATCAGCACTCCTTGCCAGACTCACTTTTCATGTCAATAGAAGATAATTCCCATGATCAAGGCTCTGTGGCAGTGCCATTATAACTTGGGCTGTGGAGGAGTCATTGCAGCCAAACCTGGTGGCTGTGTCAGGGTGCAATTACCCTGGTCTAGAGAAGGTCCAGCTAAGAGCTGTATGACCCACACGGCGTGCCAGCTGTTGGCTTGGGTTGGTCTGGTATTCTTTTAGTTTTTCTTTTGCACAAAATTGATTTTAGACACATTTGCCCATATAAATATTGTTGCTACCGTTGGTTGTCATGTGTGATTGCTAAAAAAGAGTAAGTTTTTGTGCAGAAGACCACAAATGGGAATGTTAGGTGTGGGAGCAAGATATGGCAAACCAGAAGAGGACAGTGACAGAGCTGGAACATGTGAGATAAGGAAAAGAATCTGGGAGGGCAAGAGGATGTCACGACGGTGAGGTCAGAGAAGGAGATAATTGAAAACTGAGGGATCCATAATAGGAACAGCAAGAAGTATCATAGAAGAATTATAGAATGTTTTGGGTTGGAAGGGACCTTAAAGAACATCTAGTTCCAACCCCTCTGCATGGGCAGGGACATCTACCATTAGATCAGGTTGCTCAGGGCCCCATCCAACCTGACCTTGAAAACCTCCAGTGAGGGGGCTGCCACAGCTTCCTTGGACAACCTGTTCTAGCATCTCACCACCCTCATAGTAAAGAATTTCCTCCCAATATCTAACCTAAATCCCCCCTTTTAAAGTTATAAACCATTGACCCTTGTCCTCTTGATATGTTCCCATGCAAAAAGCCCTACCCCAGCTTTCCTGTAGGCCCTCTTCAGGTATTGGAAAGCCCCTACAAGGTCACCTCAGAGCTTCCTCTTCTCCAGGCTGAACAACCGCATCTTCCTCAGCCTGTCTTTGTAGAGGAGGTGCTCCAGCCCTCTGATCACTTTTGTGGCTCTTCTCTGGACTCACTCAAGGAGCTCTGTGTCCTTCTTATGTTGGGGACTCCAGAGCTGGACACAGCTCTCTCCAGGTGGGGTCTCACAAGAGCAGAGCAGAGGGGGAGATTCACCTCCCTTGACCAACTATCTTTGCTTTTTTTGATGCAGCCCAGGACATGGTTGGCTTTCTGGGCTGCAAACATGTATTGATAGCTCAAGTTAAGTTTCTGGTCCACCATCACCCCCAAGTCCTTCTTCTCAGGACTGTCCTCAATCCTGTCTCCTCCCAACCTGTACCTGTGCATGGGATTGCCTTGAGTCAGGTGCAGAACCTTGCACTTGGCCTCTCTGAACTTCATGGAGTTTGCATGAGCCTACTTTTTGAACCTGTCAAGGTCCCTCTGGATGCCATCCCTTCCCTCCAGCATGTTGACTTCACACAGTTGGGTGTCATCAGCAAATTTGCTGCGGATGCACTTGATTCCACATTCTGATAAAGATGTACCAGCCCTCAAGGAACATCACTCATCACACATCTCCATTTGGACATTGAGACATCAATCACAACTCTTCAGGAGCAACCAGCCAGTCAGTTCCTTGGATTTTTCCTGATCTTCTGCATCTTCTGAGGTTATTAGAGATGTGAGAAGGACTGACCTCAAATTGGCTGCTTACTGCTGACTAGATACCCAACCATTTTTAAAACTCTGGTGAGATAAAGCTCAGATAAATACACATACACATTACTTTATGAATTAGAAAGTTTAGTTCAGTTTATGGTAGGAACTGTATTAGGAGAAGGCATGGTTTTGTTTCCCATTGTGGAATCAAAATCAGATAGTCTAATAATTAATGGAAATTGGTATTACATTTAAATTCGTGGAAGATTAGATTGTGTCTTTTACCAGTACAGTAATTTCCTTAAATCTTCTTGGTACTTGTGAGTTATCATTATTGAAGATCAGCCACCTTCCTGTCTTACAATTTTTTTTTCTTCTTAAAAAAAGTATAACCCATCAAGCCACATAACTCTGTGAAATATGTTTGTGTTGTTCTTATCAGATTGTGTGTGAATAACAAGCATTTTTTCTACAAAGAGCTGCATTACTTATGGACCAGAGTTCTGTATGAACTCGGATCTCTTAATTATTATTACGAGTACCATATTTAAGAAATGCTGCTTTGTATTGTTATGTGTTGTACCAAACAAGGGCCTCTTCTGAAAGTGTTTCTTTCAGCTAAATATTAATTCACCAAACATTCCTGTCTTGCTGTTTTCAGCACCTACTTTAAGCTTTGTTGAAGGCAAACAACTAGTCCCTTTAGGCTCTCTTAATAGCCAGTGAAGAAAAATAGGCACTTTTATGATTCTATTGCTCTGTTGTAGATATTTAGTTGAGAAGGAGATAAATCCCACCCTGTCAGTGACTGTTTCTCTCCAAGTCAATATATACTACTAGGTTTATGTACATATTTATATCCACCTATGCTATGTGTGTGTGTATATGTGTAAATTGTCTGTTAGTTTGAACACATGCTAGAATTTTATATTCTTACGAGTCATGAAGCATAATTCTTGGTCATCTCCTAGACTTCTGATTCCTTTTTCTATGCAGCAATATGTTCAGGCTGGAATCTCATCTTTCCTTGGTGAGAGGAAAGGGTCTGTTTTCACATGGCTTTGTGCAGGACAGAAAGTCTTCCCAGGGCAGGGGTGATGGGAAGTAGAGCTGCACACTTGTGAAGCTGTGACCAACACTGGCTAGGAGAAGAGCCTGAGGGATTTTACTCAAAGGTTTCCCATGAGCAAAGGAGAGGAAAATGCCTCTCAGACTCAGGAAAACCAACAGCTGAATCAAGCACTTTAAATTTTAAACTGGATTTAGAAAGGAGCTTCCTTTGGAAAGATACCACCATGTTTTTGAACTGGTACATCCAACAAAGAAGGTATGCCTTGAAGTGTGATTTCAGGTCAGTTTTGTCTTCTATCCTTAACTTTTTAGGCAAGATTTGCAGCACTATGGTTATTGCTAGCTTCTTCTGAATAGCTTTCAGACTACCGAATTTGGGCTATTTTCTGTTTACAAGTCAATAAATATCTGGAAAATCTGTTGTTCACATAGGTTTTTTGGGTTTTGTTTTGGTTTGGTTTGGTTTTGCATATTGTGTCTGTAGCTAAAGGGTAGGTGTCCAGAGACACAGCATCTCTCTCCTCAGGCTAACTCATTCAGGAATGCAGCAATAAGGGCAGCCAGAGTAGGTATTTTTTTTTTTATAGAGGAATCTGTTAACCAGGCAATTAAATTAAATGCCTTGACATCCTAATGAGTCTTGTTTTGTCTCATCCATCGTTCTGAGATGTTCCCATTCTTTGTCTTTTTTCTCAGATGTCCAAATGTACAAATAATTAGCTGCCTCTCTTCTCTGTTGAGGCTCATTAACCATTGCAGGGCAGTAAATTCAGATTCAACAGGGTGGTTTCTGAAGTCGGGGCAAGCTAAGTTATTAAAAAGCAACTGAGTACACAATGTGGTGATCCTATCACAGATAAAGACTCCTTTGCAGCACTCATTAATGACCTGATCTTATCACAGGGAAAGACTCCTTTGCAGCACTCATCAATGACTCATACAGTATCCTTGGTATCTCCAGAGTTTGTGGCCATTTTCTTTACTTTTCTAAATATTAGCAGTTGTGAGTGCTTACTTTCTTAATGTTTAGCACTTTGACAAAAATGTCTTATATTTTTCTGGAAAGGAGAAAAGCCTGGAGGACTGGAGGACATGTTAAAAGCAGCTAATCCAGAAAGCCTCTGATGGTGTTCTTTCATTGCATCAGAAACAGAAACTCTGCAATGAATTCAAACTTTCCAGCCAAGCAAAAACTAGCAAGAATGTCTCCTGCATACCCCTAGGTGCTTTTGCAGAGCTCAAGTAGTTGCTGGCTGGTGCTGTCTGCTATTGCATCAGAATTAGTGCTTATTGTCAGTAAGGAATCTGCAAATGCACCAAGTGTCACTGACCCTTCTCACTTAAACTCTCTGCCCTGTTTCTGTTTCATGTACTATGAGTGATGCACCATCTTGCTCAGCTGTGTGTGATCTGATCACTTGTACCCAGCAGGTGACATCTCAGGGCCAGAGAAGTAGCAAAGCCTGGAAGGAGCCTGTCTAGAAAGGCATCCTGAAGTTATGGAAAGGTTAATCCATAGTTTTAATCTCATTTCTACAAATCAGGTTTTTCAGAGAAGAGAATTGCTACTGTAGAAATATTACTTGGCTTTTGTAAGTAATGTGTTGTTTTCTAAAACATAATTTTTTGGGGGTATTATACACTATGTTCTTTACTTCTTTTTCCCTACCATTTGGAGTGCCAAGGTCTCATTCACCTTCCATTTTCCTATAAGCAGGCAGGTAATCACAGAGAGGCACTGAAACCACAGAAACATGGGAACTGTCCAGAAGAGAGAAAAACTTGGATTAGCTAGGGGACCTGAAGAGACCAGGGAAAAGAAAGCTGGAAAAGTCTTCTGTATCCACCTACCAAATCCTTTTGAGGTAGGTAACTTCATCCAGCCCTGCTACTAGAAAGAAATAATAAGGAGAAGAAGATACCTCTTTGCCTATTTAAACCTCTAGGATGAAAGAATGCATTAAAGACTGGATCAAAAAACCCCCATAAATTTCTAAAAATCTACCCCAGTGACTCATGAGCATCTCCGCTCACAGGGACAAGAGATGGGACTTGAAAGATGAATCTGTTTCTGAAGAAACCATTATGGGGATGGAAATGGTCAGTGACTCCTCAGGTACAACTCACAATAACAACTGCTCTCTCCAGCAGCACCAGTCACCCCAGCAGCCCATCCATACTGCATTATTTTCTGTCCTCAGACCTTTTTCCTTGGGGGCTGGAAAGCTTCTTGTGACACAATGGTAAGGTCTCAAGGCAGAAACCCTCTTCACAGAAGCTTGAGGGACACAAAAACTTTGAGTCAAAGAGCTGGATTGACACTTGTGGAAAGGTTTGGAGGAGTAACAGCAAGCAAAGTTTTAGGAAAAAAATTCCTTCTTCTTAGAACTGCTCAGTGAGCTGTGAGGTAGACAAAGGAACATCCTGCAAACCCAGGGTGCTTGCACCTCACTCTCCAAGCTGCTTGTGCTCATCCCTGTGCTGAGCACAGGGCAGTTCTGGGTTCACCCTGTGCTCATGGTCCCGTAGAGCTTCAGGGGCTAGGAGAAAAGAAATGAATTCAACCTGTCCTGAAAAATGAGCCTCACAAGAAAAAGCAGATATTTTCAAGGTGCTGTTCTGATGTCACTCAGTTCCTCTCATGAAGTCACCGCTCAGTGCCCGTTGCCATAACAACCTGTTAGTCTTTTTTTGCTATTACTCATGCAGCACAAATGCCTACAGGTGCGTCACTGCTGGGAAGTTCACCTTCAAAATGTTCATTTAAAAATATCTCTCCCATGCAATATCTTACTAGGAGAAAGCACACAGCCTTAGATAAATGTTATTTTTAAAGAAAAAACAGCTCCAACTCATTCTGTGCTGTCTGGAGAAAAAATATAAGCAAACTAGAGGAAGAATGAATGAACCAGCATTTTAGCTAAATGCTTTACATTTATGTTCAGTACTCCCAAAACCTCATTCAAGAGCTCATTTTAGCCACTTAGTTTCTGTCTCATTCTGTGTAGCAAAGTTCCAACAAATAACCTTTAGCTATTGTGGTGAAGCCTGCAGCTTTTTGTACTTATTTGTTTTGGTTGTTTGTTGTTGTTGTTGTTGTTGGGTTTTTTTTGTTTTTTTTTTTTTTTTTCTAGAGTGGTCATAAATAGAGCAAGTGCCCTAAAACACAGTGTTTATCCTTTCTCTGGGCATTATTATGCTCATATGAAATACCTGTCTTTTTGCTAACACTAAAGACTAGCAGCAATATGCCAATGCAACAAGTTGTGTTATGGATGGAAAATGCCTTTCATTGGTGTTCGAAATGCTGGTGCTGGTTCTGGACCAACAGCTAAGTCAGTTAAAGCAATGAATGGCATTTAATCTTATTGGAAATAACTTCAAACATTCTTGGGTGTGAAAAAGCTCACTGAAATATTTATGGTCCTGCACACTCATATTGTGGTGGAGCATGACAGCTGAGGGAAAGCCATAACCAATGTCAACACTGAGCACTCATCTGCTCCTTTCTCAGTCTGACTCCCTGACAGCAAACACCATAGAGATTGCTAACAAAAATCTTAAGCAAATGGTGCCAAAAAGCAGGAACTGTTTCCTCGAAGATGCCTGTTGCCCTCCACTGATCATAGGAGAAGCTTGTGGTGACGAGACTCCTCTGATCTTGGGATCAGAAGGATGTGTGCAAAGTTAAATAGGATTAGCCTGGCCTTGGTGGCTTCTGCCTGTGGTCTGGAAGCCTCTCTGGCTGTGCTGCTTTTGGGGCATTTATCCTTTAACTGATGCAATATACATTGCCTGAGTGTCTGAAGTTTGAGAGGTGAGCATTGTGAAGTAACCACATTCATGAAATGTGCAAAACCCTTCAGATACAGTAATTTTTCAAGAGTTATTTTGTTATTTTCACCTAAGGATTTTTTTTATTTTTTATTTTCCCCCCAAAATTTTAAAACATAGTTTACAGTTTTCAAAGCTTTTCGGACTCAACCTAATTTTAATTTTAATTAATTTTTCTGAAAGGGGGAGCTATGAAGTGCTGGTAAAATTTATCTCAGTGAAGCTGGGTATATATGAGATGCTTGCCTGTATTACAGTGGGCCTCCAGTCCCCACTTCCATCCTCAGGGTGCAGATCAGTGCTCTGACCACAGGCATACCTGGCAGGGGACAGCAGCCCCTGTGTCCCAGCACACAGCACAGGACTCAACCTGGAGCTTTTTATGGGGTCATGTGCAGATGAACCCCATCTCCAGCATCATGTGTTATTATGTCTGTATAGATTTAGCTCTTGTCTTGCCAAATAAATGGGCTAAACACTCCACAGGGGATCCTGGAAAGCATCCTAATCAATTGTCCTGGTTTGGGCCAGGATAGAGGTGATTTTCTGTCTTGTACTTTTGCTTTTAGCTAAGGCTCTTGTAAGTAGTTGCACTTGCTGAAATTAACAGCAAGTTTCTCAGACAGTGTGTGTTTCTAGGACTGATAACACTTGATGTTTATAGTTACTGCTAGAGACTGGTGTGCAGAGCCAAGGACACTGCTCAGCTCTGAAGAAAACATAAAGAGGTCCCACCTGCATCCCTCCTTTGGGGAGGAACGGACAAGATAGATGCCAGAATTGACCAAACAGAGTATTCCATCCCATATACGTCATCCTCAGTATAAATTTGAGGGATCACGAGGGCCAAGCCAGATTTCCTGATTTCCAGCTTCTGGCTGCCTGCCCTTCCTGCCTTTCCTGCTTCCATTCCTTCCCCCGGCATCCTGGAAGGATCCCGTCCATTCGTCTGCCTGTGCTCCTGATCCGTGCCAGCCCTTATCTGTGTGTTCCTGCCTCCAGTTCCCAACTGCTGCCGACTCCAGGAGTCCAGCCTGGACTTTCCCAGGGCTGCCCTGCAGCCTCGGTGGTGACGTGAGAGCTATTGGGGGAAAGGGGAGAGGAATGTGGTATCCATTTTCTTGTATATTTGTATATATTTATTAATTTTTCCTATTTATCATTACTGTTTCATTAAAGTTGTGTAGTTTAGTTTCCAACCCATAAGTCTCTCTCCCTTATTCTCTCTCCTTTCTTATCAGGGAGGAGAGAGAGATTAACAGAGAACGTCTGTTACTCGGTTTAATTGACGGGTCAGTGTTAAACCGTGACATCAATAAACAATGAAAGTTAAAATATAATTCTTTTTTTTACTTAAAATAAGTTTCCTCATCTCCAGAATTCATGGAAACAGCTTATGAAGTGGCACACATATTTCTACTGTGTGAGGTTAATGCTTGGTCAAAATAAAAAAATAAGGGTAAGAGGTATTCAAAGACCACTCTTATTTCAGAGGGGTAAAAATTACCATTTACAGAGTCATTCTTCCCATTTTTAGTCTGAAAAACTTACATTACAATTAGAATCTTAGAATCATCATGGTTGGAAAGGACTTGCAACATCATCAAGTCCAACTGTCAGTCCTACACCACCATTAAATCATCTCCCAAAGTGTCACATCTACCCATTTTGTTTATACCTTCAGGGGATGGCGACTGCACCATCTCCCTGGTCAACCTATTCCAATGTTTCACTACTGTTTTGGTAGATTTTCTAATTTCTAATCTGAACCTCCCTTGGTACAACTTGAAACCATTTCCTCTTGTCCTATCATTGGAGAGAAGAGGCCAACAGCTGCCTCACTACAGCCTCCTTTCAGGTTGTTGTAGAGGACAATAAGATCTCAGCAATAAGAACAACCCCAGCTCCTTCAGCTTTTCCTCATAAGACCTGTCTAAGGATAGTATTCCAGTCAGAGACCTGTAAATTATGAATAATTTCTTTTTTTGTTATAGACAGATATTTCAGAAAAAATGCAATGGAATCAGCCCCCCCCCCCTAAAACTTATTAAATAGATGGGAATGTCAAACAAATATACAAAACAATCTTACACCTCAATAAAAACACTGTTAGGCTTGCATCCCCATACAGACCTATTCATATAACACTAGTTTAGCTGCAGGATTCATGAGTCAGTGTTTCTACTGTCAGGTTTCTGCAATGTGGGCTGGCAGCTCTCTGCTTGGCCAGTACAAATTCACAACATCCGGACGTAAATGACTACTGAGGTTTTTTCAGTTTTACTCCAGGATCAGGCAAAGAAGCAGTGGGAGATCTGATATTGCCTGATCACTTCATCTGAGTTTGACTTTTTACATTCTTGTTTCCACATCACTGTTGTTTGAGTACACTGTTCTGGCTTCCATTTCCCTCCAGTTACCTGAGCTGTATTTTGTGATCAATGTTAGCTCTGTAACCTGCTTGGGAACTGGGGAGGATGGGGAGATTTGAATTGTAATTGAAGGGAAGAAAAACATTTGTACTTAAGAACCCAAAGCAATATAAACCAGTGATCTGAGCACAAAACAAATGATTATCTGAGGTTGGGCACATCTAGATGCACATTTTAGACAAATTGTTCCCCAGGTGTTACTCCTCACCCTAAAACTTCTGGCTTTACTTGACTTAGCCAGAGATTTTCAGCACTTCTTTGCTGAAAGTATACAAAAGGCTGCAATGGCCCCATTGGATCTTTGAAGTATTTTGTATCATCCTGGACTGACCTGGGACTGCACAGAGGTACCAGGAGACCTCATAAATAGGGATTTTCTTAAGATGAGGGAAAGGAGGCAGGAGGCAGATGAGGGAAAGGAGCTGCCCAGCTGAGAAATCAGAAACTTTGCTTCCCTGCAAAAGAGACATATGTCAGGCAGGAAAGGAGCTGGGAAATGGGAATACTGAGCACCTAGAGACATGATGTCAGTATCTGTTGCAGACCTGAGATGTGCTTACTACATTTTCAGTACACTTCATCTCTAAAAATGAGGCAGATCTTTGTGGTGTGACATTGGAACATTAACGAGAGTGTATTCAATCTCTTTCTGTGGTCCAAAGGGTATTCCCTGACCAGGGGCATGAGAAGCCTGCCAGAAGTGCTCTTAATTTGCTGGTGAATGTCAAAAGCTGCAGAGAAGGAGTGTCTGGGGAGCAGTGCCCACAGGTCCACAGAATCACACAGGTGATTCTTCTGCATGCACCAGGTGGGTGCAGGTGTCCAGGGGCTGGCTGAAGCAGTCTGCTTTCTTGCTTATGGAATCTCATCAGCTTTCTCTGCATTACCAGGCAGCTTCTCCTGTAACAGATGCCAAATATGCCTGGATCAGCTACGCATTACCTGAAACTCTGGTAAAGGCATCACTGTGAAAAGTTTTTGGGGCTTATTTCCTTTTTGAACTTTGGACTTCACTGACTGGGAACAAACCCTCCTTCCTTTTCTGGTTGTAGCTCAGTTCTCATCAATTCATGTCCCTCACAGTCACCAAAGACAAACACTGAAATGGGAATGATGCTTAAACTCCAGGTATGTGTCTGTTAAACTATGAGCATATTACTGCTTTCTCTCTCTCTCTTTCCTTCTATGTATTTACCTGTATTTCTCTTTGTTTCTTTCACTTCTCCATTTGCAGTTCTCACATTGTCAAAATGGTCTGTGACTCTCCAGATATTTTCCAAGAAATTGCCAGATATTTTTTATACACTGCACTTGAGCTGCAGTTTAATGATTGAAAGTCCTTGTCAAATTTTGATTAAACTTTATTTCATAACTTAGAAAAAAGTTGCTTGAACTGGATGCAGAAATCATGTGGCACATGATAGTTTACATTCATGTCCCTATTCATATTAACAAGTACACTCAGTTCAATGTATTACAATAATAATAGAATCATAGCATCACTAAGGTTAGAAAAGACCCTTAATATCATTGAGTGCAACTGTAAAATTAACACTACCAAGTCCACCACTAAACCATGTCCCTGTGCACTACAACTACAAATATTTTAAATACCTCAACTCAGCCAACTCAGTCAACTAGTGACTCAGCCACTTCCCTGGGAAGCCTGTTCCAGTTCTTGATAACCCTTTCAGGGTAGAAATTTTTCCAATTATCTGATTTAAATCTCCCCTGGCACAACTTATAAGATATTAAGAATAACAGATTTGTTTTACGATACTCTGTGTCATATTGCCATAATGTGCTATCATCTGACTTAATAAACCTTTAATAGGCCCCTAGCCTGTATTATTTCTACTGGACAGTTCATATTATGAATTAATATTTAATCTGAAAGGGTGCTGTGGTCAAACATGCATTTGTTGGTTTGTTTTGGGATTTTCTGCATGGTGTAACCGTGATAAAAAGTAGTCAGATTTGTGTTGCCTGCCATGAAAGATTTATTATTAGTTTTGGTTTTACCTATAAGGGTTGTCTATTAATTGCAAATTGTAAATTAATTGTAAATGCTATGTACCCAGGAATAAATAGATTGTAGCTACTCTTACAAGCTAGAGGCATTCTCAGATCAGTGAGGGTTCAGCCATGAATGTCACAAAGCATAAGCACAGACCATGGGTCAACATGCTGCAAATTTTGGAAGCAAAATTGAAATCAATGGTGCTTCAAGTAGAGGATCAGAATTCTCTCCATTGTCCCATCTCCTTCTATGCCCACAACTGCCTTGGTTACCAGACTCTAAGATAATTGCTCATTGATGAAAAGCATACTCTAATCCCTGAATTTTGAGGCAAATTACAGACAGCCAAAGAATGTGTCTGCCAAGCACACAATGTGTTGCTTGTGTGGTCTATCAAATTATACAATTCCCTACAATTAATCAACTGGCTTCGGTAGATACAAGAAATCATATTTTATTATGAGAAAGGGCTACATTTCCTATTAACACAACCCTCAACAAAATCACTAAAGAAAAATAACAAAACAGTATATTTTTGCTTTGTTTTTTTGAGTGTTTCAGATGGTTTGGAACAATGAAAAACCTTCTGTCTCTCTGGCTTGATGTCCCTAGTGAGCTTTTAGTTACTCATCTGTGCTTTTCTTCTTCTGGAACTGCCCTGCCTTGCCAAGCTTTTCTCCTGAACCTCTCCCCAGTGAAAGTCACTCTTATGACAGGAGACAGGAGAGATCTTTTCAACTTGTCATCTTATACACCTGCCCATGCCTGAAATTCTCTGAATCAGGCTTCTTCCTTTCTCCCTGGTTCTGTGCACTGGAGTTTTGTCATCTTTTTTTTTTTTTTTTTTTTTTAAACCTGAATGATCTCAGGCAAGAGCCCAATGGATGATATGAATGAAGCATTCTGGGCTTTTCTGGAGGTGGAGTTATCACAACAGATGCAAGACTTCTTTCTAACTGTCTAAATTATGCACTGAAAGCAGCATTCACTGTATAAAATATTCATTATACACAGATCTTGCCAAATTCCTATTTCTAGTTTATTATATCCTCTTCCTAGAGATAGCATGTGACATAGCAACAATTTAAAATTTGATACTTAAACCACTTTCCAAGTTAGTCTCCCTCTCTCTGGTCCTTTTCCTTATTTCCAAAAAGGAAGAAGCAAGAAGCCTTGAGATAGGTTAGGTAGGCCAAGATAACCTGTTTCTAGGGAAGACTTCAGTAAATACTAAGCCTTGAAACATTCAGACAAGGCTAAGCCACAGAATGTTAAAACCAGTCCATGAGCCACAGTTCAAAAAGCTCAATAACACTTTATTTTTAAGAATCCATGAGGCACAGCTCTCAAACATCACAACCGTGTCTGCTTGACTTGCAGTGTCTTCTCATCTTCACTAAAAACATGAAGTTACAAGTTCTCAAATGTCATAAATACTATGTAATTTGAGCAGTGAGTAGTCTATAGATGTTATGAAGGAGAGTGATAAAAACCTTATTTAACTTCTTTCAATATTCTTTTCTTTCTTTTTTCTTCCTGCTTTTCCTTTGTGCTCTTAACAATTGGCATCTGGATTGCTTCCAGTATGAAAATCAAGTAAATGGATGGCCTGAATATATCAGTGAAAAAAAAGTTCCACCACAAGGTTTGGATTTCCAGAAGAAATTATTTTTTATCTCCAAGGTAAATATCCATTAAGGAGCTGCCTTGCACAGTGCTTTTTTTGGGATGTGAGAGAAACTGACCCTCATTGAATCATGGTATTATTCAGACTGGGAAGGACCTCAGGAGCTCTTGCTCAAAGCAAGATCAGCTACAAGATCAGACCACGTTGTTCAAGGCTCTATTCAGTTAGGAATGTTAATGTTAAAAGATAAAAATGTTATCACTGACATGGTCAAAGGATGCAGGGAAGCAGTGCTTGTAGGCACAGGTAAGAACTACATTTAATGTCTTATTAGGCCAAGTGATACTGTTGAATAAAGGGATCAGACTTTCCAGCTGAGTCTTTTTGTCATTTTTTCTTGAAGAACTCAAAAGGAAAAAAAAAAAAAGCATCAATATTTGGTGAATGGGAAAGTGTGGACTGAAGGAGTATGGAAAGCATAATTTCCTTTGGCAATGGAAAATTGCTTTGAAATCCTACATGAAAGATGCTGGAGAATGTAGGTACCCTGCAGGACCTTCTCAGACATCTTTGCCATGTTAAACTCTACCTCTGGAGTAAAACAAATCATTTTGGTGTATGAAGGATTTATTGGATAAAGTTCTGCTTTCATCTAGGACCTTTCCAGCCTGGTAGCTATCAGAGCAGGTTATGACAATAATTGTCCTACTGAAGACACATGAAAGCTTAACATGCACTCAAAAACCACTCAAGTAGACCTGTTGTGGAAATGTCAGCACCACCCATTACTACTGATTGTATTGACAGGAAGGTCTTGCCTTGGGGGCAGCCAAGGCTGCCTGCTCCAGGGGGAGAGGCAAGCTGGGAGGCAAGCAGGAGCCAGTGCACAACCACTCAGCCCTACAGGAGCTGATAACAGGGTCAATGGAAGCCCCTGACAAGGCATGCAATGACTTAAGGCCAGGAACCTTTTAAGTGCTCCAGACAAAAGCAGAAGGGAACAGGGCTGGAGACAGGGTGAGGAAGAGACTGCAACATGGCTCTGTAGTCTGTCCATGTGGGTAGACCTACAACATCACTCAGGATGGGACCAAAACAGGGCTAATCATGGGTAGGTGCAATAGGAATTCTTCTACAGATGAACGGAGAAGGACAAATACATCTTCATATCACAACAGTTAAGTGTTCATTTTTGTCAAGTGTTACTCCAATATCATGCAGTTTTAATAAATAATCCATTTATATTGGTCTTGCATCATAAGGTCATTTGCTTAATCCCTTGTAGGCAGTGACAAATGGCAAGCTGTGGCTGACTCAACTCTTTCTCTTGCACCCCCTTATTATATGCATTTGGAATAAAACTGCTGTACACCCCATTGAGTAACCTTTACAAAGTGCACTGCTTCTTGGGTAGGATTCAAGGAAAGGCAGAGCAATTCAGACTTAGCTTGAACAGAAGCCAACTTTTCATTGCAATGAATTTTCACAGTAACACTAATAATTCTGGGACTAAGCTTCAAATAATTACTGTTATAATTGTTTTCCAGCATCCATAGGTGTGCTGGCTGCTTCTCAATCTGAATGGAAAGACCAGGATGTGTGGTTTTAAAAGCTCACAATGTTTCTGCTTCTACAAAGTTAACTGAAATCCAGTGGGAATAATTTTCACGCGTGCTTAAGTCTCTTTATGAAATGCCATAAACTTCACTCAGGTGTCTAGAAAAATTCATTTGAGGTTAAGATTGTTACCAGGCAAAGAACATACCTGGTCCCTGTGAAGCAGCTGGAATTTGAGGCAGCCCTCCTGTGTCCCCTAAGGACATGAAAATGGTCATGCTTGGTCAGAGCAAATATCCACTCGTCCTAAAAATGCCTGTAAGCAGTTAGTGACCTAGGGAAGCATAAAAGCAGAAGCCTGTGCCTGTGTGATTTTTCATAGAATGGTTTTGGTTGGAAAAGACCTTTTAGGTCATCAAGTCCAACAGTTAACCTAACATTGGCAGTTCCAGCACTAAATCATGTCCTTAAGCACCACATCTAAATGTCTTTTACATACCTCCAGGGATTAGTGACTCAACCACTTTCCTGGGCAGCCTGTTTCAGTGCCTGAGAAGTCTTTCAGTATAATATTTTTCCTAATATCCAATCTAAAATTTTTCTGAAACAACTTGACCATTTCCTGTAGTTCCATCATCAATCATTTGAAAGAAGAGGCCAGCATTCACCTCTCTACAACTTCCTTTCCGGTAGCTGCAAAGAGCAATACGGTTTCCCCTCAGCCTCCTCTTCTCCAAACTAAACATCCTCAATTCCCTCAGCCTCTCCCTATAGGACTTGTTCTCCAGACCCTTCACCAGCTTGGTTGCCCTTCTCTGAACTCACTCCAGCAGCTCAATGTCTTTCTTGTAGTGAGGGGCCCAGAACTGAACACAGGACTCAAGGTGCAGCCTCACCAGTGCTGAGTACAGGGGCACCATCACTTCCTTTCTCCTGTTGGCCACACTGTTCCTGACACAAGCCTGGATGCTGTTGGCCTTCTTGGCTACACTCAAGGCTCATGTTCAGCTGGCTGGTGACCAACACCCCCAGGTCCTTTTCTGCAGGGCAGCTTTCATGCCACTCCTCCCCAAGTCTGTGGGGTTGCATGGGGTTATTGTGACCCAAGTTCAAGACTCCACACTCAACCTTGTTGAACCTCATACAATTGGTCTCAGCCCATCTATCCAGCCCATCCAGATGCCTCTGCAGAGCCTTTCTACCCTCAAGCAGATCAAGACTCCCATCCAGCTTGGTGACATCTGTAAAAGTACTGATGGTACACTTGATCCCTTCTTCCAGATCACTGATAAATATATGAAAGAGAATTAGACCCAATACAGAGCCCTGGGGAATACCACCTGTGACTGTCCACCAGATGGATTTAATTCCATCCTCCACAACTGTTTGGGCCTACCCAGCCTGCCAGTTTTTCATCCAGTAAAGCATACACATGTATTTTTTTCCTTCTACCTCCCCCCATCTCCAACAGTTTCAGCTCTAAGGATTTCCTCTGCCTGTCCTGACTTGTCTGTTCAGTAACCTCCAAGGAATCTCTCCTTTGTGGAATTCCAAAATTTCCCCTTGAAACTGCTCTCTATCTGATATTTCCTTTAATTTTCTTTGCTTTTTTGAACTTTTACCAAACACTGAGCTGATAGTTTTAAGGAAATAGCAGCTGTTTCCCAAGGTCTCACTCTTGAGTAGCTATGTTCTGCTCAGAAGCCAATATTTTATGTGACTTGCTTGTCATCATGTACATCCTTTCACATCTATATTGCAATTCATCTGGTATTTTACTGCTTAACCATCTATTTTCCTAAGGTCCTTCCTAATGCTGATCTGCCTACATTTCTCCTTACTACTTTGAGCAGCTCTGTGTTACCAGCAAGTCTTTCCAATGCTCTGACATTACTGACCTTATGAATATGTCATGATGTTGGTCCTGAGATCTTTGGGGCCAGTTACTTCTTAGGTGGTCTCCTTTTATCACTCATGCAGGATCTTCCTGCACACAGGCCTAGGTTGGTTTTTGTTTTTGTTTCTTTTTCCAGGCACATTCCCAGCATAAAACACATGCACAGTTTAAAAATAAGAATTTCTTTTAAATAATTCATTTTTATAATATTTTGTCGTTTGTTTTCCCCAGGTGGATTGGTATCCTGGGTTCTCCATATTTATTTATAAAAATAACATTCACTTCATTTTGCCCAGAAGGTAAATGGTATTACCTTCTCAAACAATGCTTTTTTGTATCTTCACCATGTGTACATTTCCATGCATTATCAAATATTTCTGCATGGGAATATTGAAATAAATATTTAATGTGAATGCATTTGCCTTTTAATAATTGCTGTACTTTCAGATGTGACAAATATGAGAAAAATAAAGGAAGAACTAAACTACACATTCAACATTTTGCTGTTCCCATGGTATTTAATTTATTTTCACTTCATAGAGGAAAGAGTGACTACAGGGGCTAAACATGACGAAGATACAGGCTTTCCCTTTATGAAGCTGAAGCATAATGGACAAATAAAACATTACATTGCTTCTCCTTTATTATGTAAAGTTTTAATTTTTAGAAAAGTGAAGCAATAAAGGGTAAAATAAACTTCTCATTTACCAGTGCATGATTAGATTAAAAACAAGTATCTCCAAAATGCAATAATCTGCGTATTCCATTTAGTGACTGCTGCTCAGCTGTGTGCAGAAAGCTTTCTCCAGGCAAATAAAAGCTAAAACAATATTTCTTAAAAGCTCAATAAATCCTAAAGCCTGACAAACACTACTGATCTCCTTATGCACAGCAGGGCTTTTTAAGAAGGGAGATGTCCTTTTTTTATGAAAGACTTTATTTAATTCAACAAAGATAAAACAATTTTGGAATAATACATTGCAGTCACAGTAAAAAATATTATGCCTGTTGACATGCACCATTAGAAATTATATTCTATACAATTCATAGACACACAAGTTTCATGGAAAGACTATGAACTTTATTATATTAATAAATTCATTCTTACTCATTACCTCACAGAGTTGAAAGTATTCCTTCTCAGGCCTTCTTTATTAAGATTTGAACTACACTAGCAGCCACCATGTCTAGCCTGCAAATGCTCTCCCTATTTCTCCAATTTCTAAAATCAGAGACTTCTACCATGTTCTTGCTAACCTTAAATTAGTAGTTTTAAAGAAAATATAAGTTAAAGCCATGGAAACTGTCACACTTCATCAGCCAATGAGAAAAAGATGCTTCAAAATGAGCAGGGCAGTGGTCCAACCCAAAGACTGGAAATATAAAAGCTGAAGACTGAGATTCAAATGTGTTTAGACATCAGCCCAACCTATAACTGCTAATACCAATATTGCAAAAGTATCATAAGAATGATTTTTCACAGTGTTTGTCAGTTCTTTTTGTTTAGGAATGACAATGAATTAATGAACATGGACACTTTATGTGAGACTCTGCCACAGAAATATCACTGTGAATCTTCGAAGGAAGAAACCTGACAAGAGTGTTATATTTAAACTGTATCACTTATCATATACCTTTATTCTCTCAGGATGCTGTTCGCTGCCTTTATTATAATCAGCTACCTAAATACATATTTTATCTTAAACTTATGCTTCGGTTTTAGACAGACATTTGGTAATGATGAAATAAAATACATATATATGTAATTGTATTCATTACATGGAGCTTTAGCTTCTGTCTCTTCAAGCTTCCTCAGATGCTCATATATTCTCACAAGAGGATAAGCTCTCTCCAATCACTATGTCTTTATTCACCTCATTAGAAAGGCTGAAGTGAGACCACCTCCTGCATAACCAGCTTTGGAGAAGCCCAGCAGCAGTGTGTCCCTCTGCATCTGCTAAGTCACCCGAGGCAAGGATGCTAAAGCATTTGGCAGCCAATATCAGCATTGCCAATAACAATGAGTCAGTGTGAAACTGCTCTCACATGAATTGTGCTAGATTGAAAATGACATGATTGGTAAATATCCAAGTACAAAACTGTATGAAAGACCAAAGACAGTTCTGCATGCTTGACAGAATTCTTTCATGGCAGTCAGTGAGTTCAAGGGAAGCATATGAATGAGAAGTTGTAGATGAAAAAAGATGTGCTGTGATAAGAAAAAAAATCAGATTATATAACACAAACTATCTGATCTAGCATAAATTAAGATGATATAACATGAGGCAGGATTAAGCAAGGAGCTGTTCTGCTTTCATAGCTATTAATACTGCATGATTAAGGTATCACAAAATTATCATATTTTTACCTTTTAGATGGTTTATGTGGGCTTTGGGTTAATATGGCCTTTCCCCATTTTGAGCAGTTCTTCAGGTTTTGGATGGAAGATGCATCTTCAGGACTGAACAACATGTCAGTGCTGTCACAGAATCACAGAAAGTTAGAGGCTGGAAGGGACCTCAAAAGGTCATCGAGTCCAACTCCTCTGCCAGAGCAGGGTTACCTAGAGGAGGTCACATAGGAATGTGTCCAGGTGGGTTTTGAATGTCTCCAGAGAAGACTTCAAAGCTCCTTGGGCAGCCTGTCCTAGTGCCCTGTCACCCTCACAGTGAAAAAAAATTTCCTTGTGTTTATATGGAACCTCCTGTGCTCCAGTGTATATCCATTGCCCCTTGTCCTATCACTGGGCATAATTGAGAAGAGCCTGGCATCATCCTCCTGGCTCTCTCCCTTTACATATTTATAAACATTAATGAGGTCGCTCCTCATTCTCCTCTTCTCCAAGCTGAAGATCCAGCTCCCTCAGCTTTTCCTCTCCCTTATCATGTTGATCGCTCTGCACTGGACTCTTTCAAGCAGTTCCTTGTCCTTGAACTGAGGGGCCCAGGACTGGACACAATATTCCAGATGTGGGCTCAACAGGGCAAAGTAGATGGGGAGGAGAACCTCAGATGTGACTAACCACCTCCCATCTAACACACCCCAGGATGCCATTGGCCTTCTTGGCCACATGGGCACATTGCTGGCTCATGGTCATCCTTCCATCCACCAGCACCCCCAGGCCCCTTTCCCCTTCACTGCTCTCCAGCAGCTCAGTCCCCAGCCTGTATTGGTACTTGGGGTTGTTCCTACCCAGATGCAAGACCCTGCACTTGCCCTTGTAATTCATAAAAGTTCTCCCTGCCCAACCCTCCAGCCTATGTCCCTCTGAATGGCAGTGCAGCCTTCTGGGGTGTCAGCCACTCCTCCCAGCTTTGTGTTTTCAGCAAACTTTTTGAGAAGACACTCTGTCCCATCATCAAGGTCACTGACAAAGATGCTGAACAGAACTGGACACAGCACTTGGGGGACTCCACTAGTCCCAGTTCTCCAGCTGGACTCCATGACATTGATCACCACTCTTTGGACTCTATTGTGTAGGCAGTTCTTAACCCATCTCACTGTGGATTCTTCTATCCCACATTTTGTGAGCTTGCTCAAGAGGATGTTGTGGGACACTGTGTCAAGACTACATCCACTGGTCTCCCAGTATCTGTCATTCAGTCACAACATCATAGAAAGCTATCAGATTAGACAAGCATGACTTTCCCTTGCTGACTGCTCCTGATAACCTTCTCTTCCATGTGCTTCATCTCATTTCTGAGCTGTCTGTGGGGAGAGGAACAGGGGATGTGGTAGGCAGCAGGCTGGTGGGACAAGGGCATGGGCCTTGTATTCCTCACCACAGCAGTGTGTCCCCAGAGACAGCGGGAAAGACACTGGAGAAGGAAATGAGCAGGCAAAGGGAGAAGTGATAGTAAATTAAAGCTATGGGACTGAACAGCCTCCAGATACTCTGAACTCATCCCAATTTGGAAAAGCCACTGGATGCTTCTCATTTTTGTGCTGAGACACTAGAGCCAGACTGCCCTGGGGAGTGCCTGCAGCAACAGCTGTGGCTTAAAATGCATTCTGAGACCAAGCAGGGACTGAAAAAAGACTCATAATGCCTCAGTCATGGCACCAAGCTTTTCCTGCAGAAACGTGAGACCCCAGTCACTGCTTGGGTTTGGTGGATCACTCACACAACGTGTCCTTCCCAACCTTCCCAAAAGGTCATTTTCTGTAGGGACAAGGTGAGGGGGCTTTTATGGGCTGGTTCATGGCAGTGCTGCTCAGGGGAATCCTGTCCCCTGAGTCCTCAGGCCACAGCAGGAGGGACAGGAGGGACAGCATCTCCTGCCTGGCTCCTCACTGCACCAACCAGGCAGATGGAGGAGGCTGCAGGTGAAACCTGGGCTGGGGAGGTGCAGCAGCACTGGGCCATGTTTACATCCCAGGTTGCTCCTGGGGTGCAATCCATGTCCCAGGCTGGTCTTGCTGTGCTCTGGGTCTTAGCAGAGAACTGGAAGGATTTGGTGGTGTTCCTGTATTGAGCTAGATTCGCAGTATCCAGAGACTGTTCAGCCTGTAACTTTGAACACTGCAGTTTGCTCTAATTCCTTCACCTTTATGAATGGGTTTCATAATTTCCTGTGCTCCCCATATGGTGCCAGTGTCTAATATAAACCAGAAAATAATTAAATGCATCAGAAGTCCTTCAGTTCCCTCTTGTGTTAGCTTATCCTTCTGTAAGCTGACTGTTTTAAAACACTTTTTGTGTCTTTCCTTGGTAAATACTAAATAATAGAGTGAAAACTTGCATTATCCCATCTTAGGTCTTTCCAGCTGGTAATACCATAGTTCTGCAAGGAGGCAGGGTAGATAGCAAAGAGAAACATTGGAGGTGGATCAGAAAGTGAAGTCAAGCTGAAGTTAATGAAGAGTGAACGAGCTAAAGTTAATTGTGAATTTATATTGCAAAGTGATTATTCCTTTGGAAGTTATTTAACCTACAAATGCTATAACTTCTATCTAATATGAAGGAAAATAATTAAAAAAACACATTTTTTTGGCTCTGTCATGTTACAAGCTTGTAACATGACATGGTCACTGCAATGCTGTAGTCAGTTTCTCCTACTCCTTACTTTAAAATAATTTTACATACTATACCAAGAAATAAAATATAAACAGCCAGGGAGCTGCTTAGTATTATTTGTTGCTTACAGTCTGGCCCAGGGTCCCTCTTGGAGTTTAGAGCTCATGTGATGTTAATTGTGGTGGTATGTGTGTGCAGACAGTGATAAACTGGTTTTTGCCCTCAAGAGCTTAGAACTTGCAATAAAAAAAAAAAAAAAAAAAGAGAGAGAGAGACTGTTTCCTCACTGTGCATTTACACATCACTGATCTGTCAAGCCTCTCATGCTGGGGAGAGGTTCCCAGAACTGGCTTTTGTTCCACAGTCTGCCCATGGCTTGGCACTGTATCTCCTGTTTGCAGAGCTGCACTCAGCATCTCTGCTGGGCTCTGCCTGCACCACCTGGGGGTCTCAGGCACATCAGGTGCAGGAGTGAAGTAAAAGCCACAGAGCTATGTGAAGATCAGGAGTGCGCTGCCTGACAGAGACCTACCCTGAAAGAAAGATAGGGTTTGAGGTGCTGCTCTGCAGGGCCAGCTCCTCCATCATGCTGCTCCTGTGCTGGAATCTGATGCAAAGGGCTGCAGGGATGGGAAAGAAATAAGTCAAGACACCGCTGCTTAAGAGCATAAGGTAGGAGATGTCTGAAAAGATAGGAAAGCCCAGAAAGACTGTTGGACTTTGAGGAAAAGCACTCTATGTTAAGGCGTGCCTATTTGTTTTTAAAAGTTACTGGAACTAAATTGGTACTTTAGGGACTGATGTTAAAATCCACTGCACCACAAGTGGATTAGTGTTGCTTATCATTACTTGCTTCATTAATAGTTACAAACCCCTCTGAATTCCCCAGATAACTCCTGAGGAATAAACAAGCAGACACTGTTCAGTACTGCAAAAACCTTTAGATTTTAAGAGATGAAGTGTTTGCTGCTGACCTGCATCTGAACCTAGGTGAAGCTGCCTGGGGCAGTCTGCAGACTGTCAGGGTGGATTTACAGCCTAACAGTTCCTTAAGCTGGAAGTTTCATGGACCTCAGCTCCACTGTTTTTCATGCAAAATCACATTCTCTCTATTTTGGTCCTTAATTGGTCAAGTAGCTTGACCTATGCCTTATCTATGACACCACATCCCACCTTCCTAAGGAAGTACTGTAAATGTACAGGTTTACTTTACCACTATACAAGAATGTACAACTCTCATGGTGTTAGAAGTTTGTAAAACTTTTACAGACTTTTTTCCTTCTACTCCTTTCTGTCTGTTTTTCTTTTCTCATTTATTTTGTGAGTGAGCGTGGCTCTCCTTGTGAACTTTGTAGCTGTGAAAAGGGAATGAATTGTCAGTGGAGAGGTGATGAAACCATTAAACATCCTTATTATCGTTAATGGAACTATGAAGATAAAACTAGATGAGCCTTATTATCTAGTACTGTGTGCAAGCATAACTGAGGTGGACTGTGGTTATTTAATGGAAAGGATTCAGAAGAAATATTAATAGATTGAATAGTTTAATCAAAAAGAAGGATGGATATATCATAACATTAAAAATTATTTCATTTTTTTATGACAAACTCATCTCTCTGAGCATGGTTCTGGAAACATTTTAATTAAGCTTAGCAAGTTTTAATGCTTGCCTTTCATTTCACCTCTTTCAGACACCATTATACCAGGTTGCTCAAAGCCCCATTCGACCTGGCCTTGAACACTTCCAAGGGTGAGGCATCCACACCTTTCCTGGGCAACCTGTGCCAGTGCCTCACCACCCTCACACTAGAGAATTTCTTCCTAATGTCCCTATTCTACCCTCTCCCAGTTTAAAACCATTACCCCTTGTCCTGCAAGTATGTTCCCTTGTAAAAAGTCCCTCCCCAGCCCTTCAGGTACTGAAGGCTGCTAAAAGGTCTCCCCAGAGCCTTCTGTTCCCCAGGCTGAACAATCCCTACTCTCTCAGCCTGCCTTCACAGGAGAGGTGCTCCAGACCTCTGATTGTCTTTGTGGCCCTTCTCTGGACTCAATCCAACAGGCCCATGCAAAAAATGTGACATTTCTTATGGTAGAGAACATTCAAAGCAAACATTTGGATGCATTTGGACATGCAAATCTAGGAATTCTGCTGCTTTCTTTTAGGTAAACTTCCTCCTAGAAATGAATAGAGTAACTTGGGGAATGTATTATACACCAGAAATCTGTGACTTTGCATTGTCTCTGTATTGTGCTCATTTCTACCAATCAGCCAGTGAGAGATCTTGAAATATTCCAGTGAATGATTCAACAAAACAACATTTTTCAATTTTCCTTTTTTCCTGGTCATTCCGTGATTTTATAGATAGGGTTCAGGATTATATTTTAAAATGAAAAATGCATGTTCAGAAAAATAGTTCTCAAAACAAATTCTGCTTCTTGCTTCTTCCTTCCCCAAATGTTGCTATTAATTCACACGAGTGGGTCACACTGGTTGGCTGAATCAATGTCCAGCTCATCATGCCATGACCCTTTTTGTCACATGTAGTCATCAAAGATCTGCTGCAGAGGTAATTTAGTCTCTTAATTCTTCCTATTGGAATATATGATCTTTCTTCTGGGTGTGTGAACCTGTCCCAGCCCTGGCTATGCCCCAAGTGAACCTGCAAACAAGTTGCTGAGAATTATAAAGCCTGCATTAAAATGTGTAGTGGCTTATCACATGACTTTCTGATAGAGCCTCATTTCCAAGTACACTGGGTACCCTTCTGTCTGGTATTTACAGGTTTCTGAAATGTTAAAATGGTTGTGTCACATCTATAGATTCTGGAATACATGTGCCAAGAAATGTGCAAGTCCACCTACAGTTTCAATGCAATATTTCTAATTTTTCTATAGCAATATTTTTTTCATGCAGTGCAATTAGTGCTGAAATGACATGGTGGCATTTTTTGAATGCACACTTTACATACCAGTATCACTGGCATCAGTACAATAAAAGTTGTGTTTGGAATTCAGTGATGACTCAGAGCACACCAATGATTTTGAGTTTGCTAACTAAGGACTTTGCTCAGTTACAAAACTTTTTCTGAAATTCACCTTCTATATATGAGACATTTTGTGCTTCCTGGACAAAACTAAGATTTTAAATGGTGCTTTTCAATTATAAACCAACAAATATCTGTAATGAAAATAGCAGTGCATGTTCAGTAAAGTGCCAAGATGTGTTTGGCATTTCAGTGCTTGTCTGGGGCAGATTCCCTCCCTTGTGCATGGTCTGTGAACAGCAAGAGGAATTATTTGTCACACTGACAGAGGAGGGGGTCCTGTGATACAGGTAATAAATAAAAGCTGTATTGAACTCAGAATAGCATTCACCAATGACAGATTAAGAATTAAGGTCAGAGAAAGAAATAACACGAAGACTGAGAGGAACATGGACAAAAATGTATCTTTCATGTTCTGCTAGGCAGAATTCAGGGATAATAACCTGATTTTGGGGGGTGGCAAATACCTGGTATTATTTTCTCTGTGAGACTTGATTATAAGCATGAATGAGAAGATCTATTTTAAGGGGGTTTGATTGATTGGGCTGGGGGTGGGAGGAGGTGCAACCTGTTTTAGAGAGTGAGATGCACAATTGATACAGTTATTAATAAGCATTTGTGGTTGCATAAGCTGGGAGTGGTGGCTGCTGGCATGAAGGACACACTGTGCATGGTGCTGTACAAACATACAGGGACTGACTGACAGCCCCTGCTTTGAAGAACTGACCTCAGAAATGAGGTGTCCACTTCTCTTTCTCTACCTGGAGCTTAACTTGCCCAGTTGGGCAACTATATGCTTTTTCTGTGACCCCTGGGTGTCTGACCCTGCTGTGCCCAATTTACATGACCCTGCATTAAGGATTCACACAGCTGTAAGGTCCCTCAGTATTTTTCACAGTGACAGTACACACCTAACCTGTGCCCAAGAGCCCTGCTATAACAGAGGTCGTGCTTTTGTTGTTGCTTGCCCCAGGTTAGCTTCAGGACAGACAGCTGGGCTGACTTGCCTTTGGGCTTTGGTCGGTGAGGTTGGTTTGTGCAAGACAAGACAGAGATGCTTTCTCCTACTGCACAGGTCCCGGTGTGTGGAGGGCCAGCACAATGTCACAGACTTTCCACACTACCTTTTGCAGAGAAGAGTGTGCTCTGGTCCCTTTGGAGGGGATCTGTAGGGCAGAGGATTTCTGTTCCCACTTCAGGCAGCACAGCTCCTGCAGCCTGGCTGTGTCTAAGCCACAAGAGCTGACAATGATTTTTAAGGTTGGGCTCCTCTGAATCTCCTGGGAAAAAGAGGCTGTAAAATAAGCTGTTTAACCTTTACCCACACTCCTTTGTAGCTTTACATCTGTGTAAAGAAATCTGAAGAATGCATCCATTATGACACACAAACTCTTCCCCTTAGCTCCAGTAAGTCTGTTCTTCCAGTACAGTGCAGCCCTCTGAAGTCAGAATGTATTTCTTCTCCTCAAAGCAAGGCATTTCTCTGCTGACGCACCTTCTACTTCCCAGCACTCTCTCTTCTATCTTTGGGGTTTTTTTGTGCGTTTGTTTTTTTTCTTTTTTTTTTTTTAACTGCATTTTGACAATCAAAAACAAATTAATGACATTTAGATAAAAAACAAGCAAACAAACAAAAAAGAAAGACCTCCTTCCTCCCTCAAGATCTGTAGCTGGCTGAGTTGATTCTATCTACTTACAAAGAACATTCAATTTTTCCTGAGGATTTGTGATAAAACACCCTGTGAAATTGTGCTATAGATTAATTTTTTTAGCTTAACATATCTTGAGGAGATTAAACAGAAGAGTGTCTGAAAATGAAAGATGCAGTGTCAGCCACAAATAGAACATGATTTGTCTCCAATTTGTCCCATTAATCCTTGACAGGTTTATTCCTGCAGGTAGGTTTCTCTTATTTCTATTTAGGATGCTGATATTGTCTTAGCATGTAAAACCTTAAGCCAGTATCTTTATCTCAGACACAGTGCTTTTTAAAGTTAAAATTATGAAAAAACTGTAGGAGAATGAATGAGAAGGGCAAACTGGTAACCCTGTCAGTCAGCTGAAGGGTTCCTAGTGATGCTTTTTGTCAGGACTGAGGTTGTCTGTGGCTCACCCCTGTGCCCAGCTGAGATGCTGCTGTGCTGGGCTGTATGAGGGGAGGGATATCGGCCCCTGAGCAGGGCTGTGGGGACTGGGGATGAAAGGGGTTGGAGCCAAAGGCTGGCAGCTGATAGCTGTTATGAATTCCCTTCTGTAGGTAATGACTGTGTTATGTTTTGTTGTCTTGGCTTCTGTTTTCTTTCCCGATTTCTCTTTCAGTACTATTTCCCTATCTGGTAGTATTTTCCCAAATATACTTACTTTATCCTTTTTAATTTTGCTTTCTTTCGTCCACCTGAAAGTTTCCTCTAACTTCCTCTGTCCTTTCTACAATAATCTTTTTATATTCTCTCCTCTAATGCCTTTGTTATTCTCTTTTCCAGGTCCTCTTCCCTCTTTATCTTGCTCTATACCTCCTTACCAAAGGTTGGGAGTGGTGCTCCTTGCATGAGTGATCACTGCAAAAGTTCTGGACAACCTCCACCTTCATGAGCTCCCTTTTCAGACTTCTCTCTTCCAGGTAATGGCAGATGAAGGACTGTGTAGTCTATCACATATTTTCTCTCTTTAGACTGAACTTAGCCTCTAAAAACTAAGAAAAGAAGAAATAAATTAAGTTGCACAATAGAATTAAATCCTCATATTTCTGACAAATGCCCTAAGGCAGATTTGTAGGAAAAATTACAGGAACAGAAGTACGTATTATGTTTCCTCTGAGAATTTCTTGTCAGAAGCTTTTTGAGCCTGTGTTGCCTTTATATATTTCTTCTCAATGCATAGTACATGCCAATGGCTGTAAGGCTAAGGAGAAAATGTTATCTCCTAAATGAATCCCTGCACAGCTTAGCTCACACATTTTGTCTTCCTGTATCATTCTACAGTAGCTCGAGGAGAGTGGCAAGGGCAGTGATTAACACTCTCAGCCATTTCCTTAGAGAGCAGAGAGAAAATTATTTGAATGAGCTGCATGATTCTTCTGTTTCCATTAAAGTTAATGTAAGCCTTTCAGTGCTAAATATGGAAGAGAAAATGTTGCTACCTCTAATCTTGCAATCTTGGGTAGCCATTGCAAGGACCGGATAACCTTTTCTTTTAACAACACTGTTGTGGATGATTTGCCACTCTGCAACACTCAAATCACAGCCTGGCAGTGCTCCAGAATGCACAAATTAGGCACTCAGCCCCTGGTGCCTCTCCTTTCCTCCCTGGTAATTTGGGTTAGTCTTTGCTGATATTTTATCAGTAGTAACAGAAAAATGTTAGACTCTAAGTCCTGCTAAACTCCATGGGTTTTTCACTGAACTTTTGATTTACTAAGAAGAAATAGAGATTTCTTCACCTCAAGAATGTGTATGAATTTAGTCAACAGTTTGGTTGGAAAAACATTTTTTAGCAACTAGATTATCAGTATTGGAGCCTTGTACCTTGGTTCTACCTCTGTGTTTTCTCCTGTAGTCACTAGACCAGATATGATTTATTTTTTCTATTTACCTCAGCAGGTGCCTTCCTAGAGAGTGGCAAACTTTGTCTTTCTCTCAAACACTGCTTCTGATACAGCCAGTGAAACAGAGAATGGTGACTGAATGCACCTCTATATCCCTACCTCTCTCTGGGTGGAGCATTTAGATCATCTGCATGGCCCCACACTCCAAATCATGGAAACATTAGTGAGACCAATTTGCTTGTTGGACACCTTGTCCTCTGCAGTTGTTGGTTTAACCTTCACAAGCAGACCACCATTCAACCTAGTGCCTTGATAATCCTAATGGATCCTTTTTTCCCAGAGTTTCACTCCTCTGATGATGGGAAAGTCTTTTTACTGCCAAACTACACATCTGACTCATGCCAAACCTTTGCATCAGCGTATGTATGTATGTGGTTTTTGTTAGCTCTTCTCAGTTCATCCCCCAGCTGTGCTTGTGAAGTTCTATCTTGTTCCAGCCTTCATCATGCTTGGATAAATAAGCCAAACTTCTAAGCTGCATCTATTAAAAAAGCTCCTCTTTAGCCCAGCCATCTCACTTATGCTCCTTTGATATACACAATTGGACTACTAAACGGTTTTCAGAACAAGGTTCAGTTTCATTGCAGGAATCGTTTTGTATTGTTTGATCCTAAACTAAACCTCTTAGTTTTAATGTCACTTAAAAAATATTTTGCTGTTGTTTTTTTGTTTTGTTTTAATTTTTTTTTTTAACTTCTCCAGAAACTGGTTTTAAGTGTTTTGCTTTGGCATCTGAATTTATAAACCAATTCTTATTACTTGCTAGGTGCTTTCAGGTATTGTTTGCTTGGTCAGTGCATTTACAAGTATATTTTAAAACCTTGAAATTCTTCTGCTTTCTTCTGATCTAGTCTTCCCAAAATGCCAGTTAAGCCAGAATCCATCCTATCAGTCTAAATGGGAGAGACAGCTCAGGAGCCATGAATCTCTAGACCCTGCTCATGGTGTCAGTTTTATTCAGTCCTTGGAGTGTGCATAATGCAGTCACCCCACAGAGCCTCCTCATGTTGGGGTAGCAGATGCCATTCCTCTGAAAACTGTTCTGCTGCAGCTTTTAAAAAGACAGAAAATGGAATAAAGAGCTCTGTCTGCATGCACACATGATTCAAAAGCTCATGCTTTAGCAGCTTTTGCAGCTGTCAGAACCTCAGTTCCAAGAGCTCCACCTCCCCACCCCAAGCTGTAGATTTAACTGGGGATAATGCAGCTGAGCAGGAAGCACCGTGAGGAAGAGAGAGATCTTCAGACATGTTCTCATAAAAATCTAGAAACCATTAAGCATTGGGTCACAGTATTTCTGGCATTGCAGGTACCTGCAGATGTCTGCACAGGAATGTTTCCTCCTTCGTGCTTTTCCCTCTCTTTGTGAGTGCCAGTAATATGAATGCAAACAATCATTTTCACAGACACTGAAAACCAAGCAATTATGGAATACAAACCCTTCTGGCAACGAACAAAGTGACAGGAACCTTAATTATGCTTGAATTCACAGTAATATAATATTCAGGAAGGAAGAAAATCATCAGGGCATAAAAAAAAGGGCTTTTTTGCCTTTTTTACGTGAAATGGTTCTGGACATGAGCCAAATCCACTTCTCAGTGATGCTGATGCAAATTAACAGGAACAGTGTTTACTTGCAGTGCAACCTTAGCTTGCATCAGTGTAACAGGAAACTGAGTTTGCCACATACCCCAGGGGGAAGGTAATTTTGACCAGCTGGCTAATTGCATGTGAAACAACTGGATAATTGACCTCTGTATCTTTGAAACTTGAATTCAGGGCCACAGCTGAATTGTAGCCTTTAATTACTGCGGAGGGAGGCTGGAGAGAGCCATGCCATGGAGAGATGCAGTCTTTGAATATCTTTGAATTACAGGAGCTGAAGTCTGTAACCAAATGCCATGGCTTGAGTCTGCCTCGGGGGGAGTGAGAGGGAGCTCTGCAATCCAACCAGAAAAACAGTGTGAAATTCAGATAGAGATGAGCAGCAAATAAGTATATCAAAGGGAGTAATAGAGATGCTGATCAGAGAGCTCCATCTAGAAAGCATGCTTCAAACAGCTATTAATTTTTGTCTGATCTACATATCTCCAGTTGCTTTCTAAATCATCTGAACCACTTCTTTTTGAAGTGTGAATTGAAATGTACAAGAGAATATTTTCATCAATTAGTGGTCTGCAAATTTGGCAATTGTATGTTTTCACTGCGTGGCTTTTAAAGTGCAGAAAATGGACCCTTGAACTGAAAAGGAAAAAGAAAAAAAGCAAAAATGAAATGTGGTGGAGTAGCCAGAGCTGGGGTCAGTTCTTGGGTGACATGCACAAGTCAATTCAATTTGGTGCAGGTACTGGAGGTTTTGTGGGTTGTAAGTGCTTGACATCAACAAATAAGACATTATATACTGTTAAAAACTATTATTATAAACGTTTTTGTTAAGTGAAATAGCCTGTGGAAGCCTAACCTACATAAAAAGTTCTTTACTGTATTGCTTAGAGCTTCACATTCCTGAACGTGTCAGCTGAATGCCTCACTGAATCATTTTGGAATCACTAAAAACCCATTGTTTCAACAATTGATTGATGTTAGAAAGAGGCAAATTTTCAATATATCCAAAGATGTTTTTAAATAGACATAATTTTAATTAGAACTGTTCCTAATTTCTTAGCTCACAAACTGTGATCCTGAAGCCAACAGGAGAAACAGAAATTACTTCTATAGAAAAAACTCCCAGATCTTTATGATAAATTGTACAAAAACTTGTCTCATTAACTTAAAGAACATTTTTTCTACTCCATTTTGTCCTGGTCTTATCTTTTATGCTCCTGTGGGATTACAATTGGACTGAAAATGAAATTAATTGGAACTGTTGGTGCAAAATGCTGGGAGTGCCTGGCTGACTGATCCACTACCCACTTATTTATAATTGAAACCAAAAGGAACACCGGGTATTTTTTACTTTAAAAACGTTAATAATACTTAAATATTAATGTTTTCTCTATACAACTATATTGTCTCTGTTTTCAAAGGGTTTTCTGAAAAAACCCTTTCTTATGCTCTGTATTTTATAAGAACAGGATAATACAAGCCCACAGTAACCAAGCTGTTGATTCTGGCTTTAATGCTTTAAAAAGCTTTATGCTTAAAAATTTAAAAATGTTTTAAAATGGTTTTATCAAATGACCTTTGAACAAGAGACAAAGGTAAACCAAACAGTATTAACAGGCAAAAAGAAGAAATGAAGATGATAAAGAAAGCAAAAAAAAATCACTTGTCTTACTTTTATAGTGTTTCTGCTGAAATGCTTAAATGATCTGTCAGTAATAATTCCTTTTTAATTTTTTTTTTTTTTTTTTTTTTTTTTTTTTTTTTTTTTAGATTTCCTAGCATGTACTCTGGGTAAAATAATGCAGATGTATGGAATTGTATAGTACTGAGCCCGTGCTTGGGTAACAGGCAAGATGAAAGGACCTCATGCTTTATGCTTTCCAAATTCCTTTACTTTTTTATGCTTTTTAGTATGTGGAATAACCCTCTGAAAACTTTGAACAAGGCAGTGTTCCAATCACACACTGGTTTGTCTGTCAAAAGGTCACGCTCTCTAAATGTCATCCAGCTCTTCCTTTTTTATTTATATTGATTTCAGTGACTTATCTTGTGTCATTCCTGGCAGATCTGTCCTTAGACAATAGGAATTAAAAAAAAGACAGCAGGTTGAAGAGAAGCTTAATAAGTGGTAGATGGGGATAAAAGACAATTTGGAAAAGCAATGTAATTTTCTCAGCTCTAGCAGACTGAAAGAATGGATTTTAGGTGCTTCATTACTTCTTCTTCAGGTCACTAAGTCTAAAGAACAGTATGTCCACAAGGGAGATGCTGCTTCCTTCAATTGGTATATGGTTAATGAAATATAAAGAGACTCCCAAGTCCACTAAAATCAGAGAAATCTTCAGGAGAGACAACTTCAAGGAGACAACTCTGCCTTTAGAAGACATTTCTGTCTGAGATTGGCACCTATGGCTCTCTTTCCAGTCAACAAGAGGACAGTCACTTATGGGGCATGAATTGCTACATCTTTGTAAACCTACTTTAAGATCACAGAATGTAAAGGACCTCAAGGATCATCTAGTCCAACCTTTCTAATATTATAGTTGGTTTGAGATGTCTCAGCACCCTGTTGAGTCATAGGATCATAGAATTGCTCAGGCTGGAAAATCAGGCTTCAAGATCTGTAGAACAGCAGAGGAGAAGGCCTGTGTGGGGTAGAGGAGTGCTGCAGACACCCTGGCACTCACTGACCCTGAAGTTCTTCAGGGTCAGCAAAGAGCTGTAAATTAACTAAGGAATCTGCCATCTGGATGTTGTTATGTCCTGGTACCAGGTGCCTCCAGTGGGAATGGATAGATAAGGTTTTATGGTAGTCGAAAGGGCACTTTGAGGTGTAAATTGTAGATCAATCAATAGATGCTACTGGGATGCTATATAAGTGTAATGAGCCACACAATAAATGATTCTGATTGTGCACAGTAATCAGGGTCTGTGTCTTCGTGTCTTCCATCAAAGATCATTGAGTCCAACCTCATCCTAACCCTATTGCCCTATTTTTCATGACCTACCATTAAACCATGTCCCCAAGCACCACATCTGGATGATCTTTAAACACATTGAGGGATGCAGACTCAACCACCTCTCTGGGGATCCTGTTCCAGTGCTTAACAACCCTTTCTGTAAAGAAGCTTCTCCTGATATGCTCAACTCCATTGACCACAACCCTTTGGGCCTGGGCATCCAGCCAGTGTTTAACCCAGCAGACAATATGCCTGTCCAAGCCATGGGCAGCCAGCTTTTCCATGAGGATATTATCAGTGTCAAAGGCTTTACTGAAGTCCAAGTAGACTACAACAACAGCCTTTCCCTCATCCACTCAGCAGGTCACCTTGTCATAGAACAAGCAGGATCTGCTTTCCATGAACCCATTCTGACTGGGCCTTACTGGTTGGCATTTAAGTGTTCTCTGATGGTTCTTGAGATTACCTGTTCCTTAACCTTCCCTGGCACCGAGGTGAGACTGACAGGTCTGTAGTTACTGGTATCCTCTTTCTGTCCTTTCTTGGCTGAGACTTAAAACTTTCCAAAGTGGAAGAATCCACCACATCCCCTGGGACATCATTCCAATGTCTGACTGTCCTCAGAATGAAAAATTTTCCTCTTGTGTCCAATCAGAATTTCTTCAGAAGCAACTTCTGCCCATTGCCCCTTGTCTTGTCCATGTGATTCCTTGTAAATAGGGAGTCTCCATCTTCTTTGTAGCTGCCCTTTAATTACTGGAACATCATAATAAGGTCTCTCCTAAACCTTCTCTTCTCACGGCTGAACAAACCCAGTCTTCTCAGTCTTTCCTGATATGGTAGGTGCTTCAGTCCTTTGATCAACCTCAAGGCTCTTCTCTGGGCCCTTTCCAGCCTGTCCACATCATTTTTGCAGAGCAGAGACCAAAACTGAGCACGATGCACCAGGTGTGGTCTGACAAGTGCTGAGTTATGTGGGATGATAAGATGAGAGACACTGGATCTCAGATGCATCCCATTCTTCTAAAAACAACCACAAAAGGAAAAACAAGGTAGGTGACTCACTGAGATGTGGGTGTTTATGTTTATGTTGTTCACCTCAGAAGTGACCTATATTGATCAAGGAAGGGCCTGGCAACTTGGGTTACCAAGTTCCAACTCACACTCTGCCTGAAGGAATGTTCTTCCTTTCTTAAAAGAAACATACAAAAAAGTCTAAAAAGAACAGTAAGAATTTGTGCTTTTGGGTCAATGAAGCACCATGGTTTTGAAAAAAACCTGGAATCCTGGATGTCCACCATGCAGGGATATGCTGTATACTGAGTGCTCACAGTGCTGAAAATACAGTGAAAACAGCTGCAAAATTCTATTATGTACACCAGGGATGTGACTAAGGATTGCTTATCTTAGAAATAGCTAAATTCCATACAATATTGAGTCACTTTAGAAAAATAGGTGTAGGAATTAAGATCCTGTACATTTAGGTACATCAATTATGCTTAGCTCTTGGCATCTTATGGAGCAATTTCCCAAAAGTGCCAAAATTCACTTTATAACTAATAGAGAAAACAAAGTGCCAGAGGGAAATCCAGACTGGTGAAATGAAGGCATCTAAATATATGTCTGCTTCCCAACCTCTGTAAGTAATTGTTATATCTTTTCATTGTGTGAATATACCAAGCAGATAGTTAAGGAAATTACACTGGTGCAGTTCAGTTGTATCCACACATACATCTGATGCAACTACACTATGGACACTGTGGGGTATCCTGTACAGTCCTCAGTTACTGCTAGAGAAGAGCATGGGTCTCGCATACATTAAATGTCTTCTCTACACAATCACGTGGACATTTCCAGCACCCTCTCTGATGGAACTGCATAATTGTGTGGGCAATGTAAACACATCCTAAGAATGATTCTTCTTGCCTAAGCTGAGATTTCTGCACAGCAGAGGTCTGCACCAGCAATAGTTATGCTCATCAGTTACAGTCCCTGGGAGAAACTGGCAGCCTGAGAGTGCAATTTATCAACCTATCTCAGAGGTCTACATAGGGGTGCAATAAACTGCATTGTACAAAATAAAATTCATTGTAAAAGTGTTCCTTCTGTCCTTTGAATGTAAAGGGAGCCTAGAGTTTGAATGTATAAAATTTAAACAAATTTATCTTACACTAAGTTGCAGATTCAAAAGCAAATCAATAAATCAATAAATCTAAAAGCAACAACTGGCATTCTTATCATTGATACCCTACATCAATATTTCTTGACATTTTTTCTTTAAAGAAATATTAAATTAAAAAAATTAATAAAATTTGAGTGTCGTTTAAATAATCCATGCCTTTTTGGAGTCATTGTGCCCTACTTGGTGGTAAGAAAACAGTTACAAATATGTTCCCATACTCCCACTTGTTCCTTTTATGTGCAATTGAAGTTTATTATTCTTTTTTTTTTTTTTCTTCCCTTTATCTTTCAGCATGTATTTCCTTTATAAGTTTTAGAAATTCTAGGCTGGTGGGAGGAATGAATTTAAATGGCTAATCTGGAAGTTTTATCTGATTTCTATTCATTTGTCATTCCAAAGCCTTTTTTTTTTTTTTCAATTTGTTCAAATATATTGTATTAAATGACTTTAAATCTCTTTCTATTTTAATTTGTGAGAAGTGTTCTGTAGAATGTTTATCATTGCCCACCAAACAAATGATTTCAGAGCAGTTTTGTTCCCATTCCTAAATAAGTCAGCCCATGAGCTTTTATAACAAAGTGTAAAGGATGGTAAAATTACATTTAAACTGAAAAAGAAACATTAGCTTGCAGGTACATTTAACACCACAGCTACAGATTTGGTCAAAGGGGAGTTCCCAGCTGACTCCTCTGACACAGCCCCCAAGGTACTTGTGCAGTTGTCACTGTCAGAATTCACAGGCTGCAGTCAACGAGTTCAGATAATTAAAGATTGCTCTGGCTCTGTCTGCCTCTTGTGTTGTCTCTAATTCTTTAACAGGTTTACTCATCCAGCTCCAAATACACACTTTAGCTACATAGTAATTTTCCTGATGTATTAAGATGAAAAGGCTTGGTATGTACCCAGTTTAACCTCAAAATAGCTTGCCTTTTCCCCCTCCTACTATCCCCATGGGAAGTTTATTCCACAGTCTTATTGTCTTCTGAAATGCTTCTTCAAATTTTTAAAAGGCAATTGGACCCAGATGTTGGATGCTCTGGTACCTGTGGAAAGAAATTGGTATCCTGTCAGTTATGATTTTGTCCCTATTACCTGTGCTAATCTCAGTCAGCAGCTGTTGCTGCCTCAAGAAGAATTTTTCATGTCTGACAATTTATATCAGTGCTTCTCCAAATTAAAACAAAACCATCCTGACCTGCGAAATTGGTTTTTTTTTTTTTTGTAGATGCATTTGTTATATATGAAATGAAATTTCAAAACATTGCAATTTATTTTTAAGTGTAACTCCCACACTTTGTTCAGCCCTGTTCATCAGCTCAATACCAATTATAGTTCAGACTAAGACTTAGCCAGCACATTCCCTTTGTCCATCTCTATGCTGTGTGTAAACATAGTTCTTTATGTGCCCAGAGTTAGCGATCTAGCAGTTTTCAAGCATATTAAAGAGAGGTTCACCTAATCAGATTATGTTATGGAATAATGAATTGTTCCCACAAACCACCTCTACTTCTCCCACTTAAAAAAGAAATAATATCTGAAACAATTCCTTTGTTTTGATTAGCAGTTTCTTTGCAAATTATTGTTTCTGAATTTCAAGAAACAGAGAATGCCTTAATGAAACCCCAGACTAGAAGAAAAGTATAATTCTTCTGTGTATACTGTCAATAAATGGATGATAGTTATCTGTGGGTTGTTAACAGTTTTAGAACCTAAACCTCTGTATTTTGCTGCAAAGGAGTGAAGTTGTTGTTTACATCCATCCTGACAGAAAGTTCAAGAGAAAGGGAGTGAGAAAATCCCAGGGTACAAAATCTGCCATTTGTGAGAAGCTTCAGCACTACTTACGACAAGCTGCTGTTTTGATTTAGAACAGGAACACATTTTTAAAAGACTTTTTTTTTTTTTCTTTTGTGCCACACTTTACAAGCTGCCTTAAAAAGCCTATCTGATTTTCTCATCTGAGAGATGATTCGTGCAAGTCTCGAAGTTCACAAAATGCAAGCTCTAATCCTTCCTTGCTCTTCTGCCTCATCCCTCTCCCTGATTCCCTCCTCATCCAGGCTCCCCTGCTACCAAGGTCCTCCCACCTATCATCAGAATGTTCTCCACCACAGTGACCAGAGAGGTGTAAGAAGAGGGGTACCCCAACAGTGACACCTTCCTTGACACAAGCCATGCCAGAGCAATGTTGGCCAAGTCTATTACAAGACAGTCCCAGTGCAGGTGTCTGAAGTCCAGGGTGTGATTTTTAAGACTCAGGCAACAAATGTGGGAACCACATTCCTTAGTATGTGTCTTTTGTAGCCCCACCTTTAGTACCTCCAACCTAGGAGTCTTCAACTGCTACCTGTCCAAAAACCAGCTGGAACGGCTGAAGTTCCTTGAACCCATTATGTGAGACTTTATTAATCTGTTAGTTTATAGATGAGTACAACAAATTACTATGGCTGCTTGTGTTGATATGAATTAGGAAAGAAGGTGTCAGAGTCAACAAAATAAAACCCTTCATGAATGAAGAAGTGCTGACAGTTTCTGCTCCTCTAGTTATGAGCTGGATACATTCAGTGCACTGGACTATTTTGCACCTCTGTAAAGATGAGAATATTTGCCTGGATACAGTTGTCAAGGATTCCCTGGGATTCCCAGTGGTCCAAACCATAAGGGGAGTCATCCCTGTTGAGAGCAAGGAAGGTTTACAGTTATTGAATGGAAGAGGGTTTCTGTATGCTTGTAGATTCTAAGGTTGCTAATCATACTCTGTGGGCCTTCTTTAGGATCACAAAAGCAGCATGATCATAGACTTTCTGCAGGAAATACCTATCTGCACAGTACCAATCTCAGAAGATTACGGGGTCTGTAAAGTGAAGACAAGTTATCAGTGTCAAGAGCATGACTGAGTCTCCTTCAGTCTTCTGTTTCCTTTTAGACTTTCTCCCCTGGTTTATGTGCTTTCCAGGAAAGATGAACTCAAACATGTCTTTGGAGTACTAACAAGTAGAGTTCTACTCCCTTCCTAAATGTTCTGCTGGTGGAAGAACAGATCCCCATAACACTGTCTTTCAGCTTTTCTTTGAGGTTGGCTCATGGATCCAATTTAAAATGTTCTTTAACCTGGGATTATTTCTAATCATATGAAACTTTAGTGCTATTAGAGCTTTTCACTGGTTTTGTCCTTCCAAAGCACCACATAAATCCTCTGAAGTTCACCACAGCAAGTAGCCTTCAAAATCAAAAGTTTATCCAAGAAAAAGCATTGAGTTCATGCACTCATTTTGTATTCCAGGCCTCAGAGAGCTTCAGAGAGATAAAATCCTATCATGGACATGTTCTGAAACCTCTATGCTCAACAGCTGCAGAAGTTCAATTATTGGGAAAAAGAGTTTCATCTCTACTATGGACAAGAGATTAAACAGCTGTACCATACGTGCCTCAGCAAGATTTTCTTCCCCTGTGATACCAGTAGGAATCATCAGTGCAGCTCTGCAACAGAGGGCTCATGACTGCACTCTTACATCCCAGGCAACTCTACTCTGTATAACATCTGAACACATTTGTGCCACTAATCCCATGGTGCTCAGACTGCTCTCTCAGCATGCAGAGCCTGCCTGCAACTCAGGAATCCTTGTCCCAGACTCTGCAGATTGTATCCCATGCAATGGATAGAAGCAATGCTTGTACTGGGTGAGAAGCTGTACTGTATAAGTTCCCTGAGATGCAAAAGTTTTAAAAACTGACCACACAAATTAAACAAAGAGAGAGACTGGAAAATATCCACATTTTCTGTGAATTTAATCACATTCTTTCCAACTTCCAAAAGTATTCTACATGACTCCGCTGTCAATAACCTAGTTCTGTAGGTTTTTATCTCCATGCTGGATCACAAATCTTTTCATCCTTTGCTCTCTCTACGTCATCTACATCTGTAGCTCTTTCTATATCACCCAGCATGGATAAAAAAGCAACATATCATTTTTTTCCTTTAACAAAACTGTCTTCTGACTCCTGGTGAATGTAAATCACTATAATCTCCACTGAAGTCAGCAGTGATGTATCAGTGAAACCAGCAGTGTGAAGATTAATTCAGAGGAGAGACAAACAGCAGGGACCAAACCAAAACAGACTCTGAACATTTCACATACTAACATTTCACAAACATCTCTTTTTTTGTAAAAGTCTGGATTTGAGGGCTGGGGAAAGCAGGTTTGGAACAAAACTTTTGGCAGTATCTGTGCTAATAAACCAGACAAGACTGTGCCAATAAGGCAGATGACAAGTCTGTTCTCCAGCAATGACAGCCAGTAGCACAAAACTCCTTGTCTCCAAAAAAATTCCCTTCTGTCCCAAGTGTGACCTCATCTATTATGCACAGACAGTTATATATGCCCCATATTATCCAGAAGTGTGGTCTGGGCATGAGAATAAACTATTCTAACATGCGTGATATCAGTTAAATCATGTGGACAACCTTTTAAATGTTCAAGTTCTTAGACTCTTTGTTCCAGCACTATTTAGTTTACAAGCTCAGTCAGGACTTCATGAAGCCCCTTAGTCAATCCCCTGCCCAAGGACAGGATCACTTCCATCACCTATGATATTTCTGAAAAACTGCTGGTAACATTTTCTTTTTAAAAAAGTTGTGTTAGAAACTCTACACCTTCTCTAGGCAGCCAAATCTAAAACTCAATATACACATCAATTGAAATTTTTTCCTATGGTCTCACCTAAGTCTCCCACTCCCTCAGTTTTTATGCTCATTATTACTCATCCAGTCCACTGAAAGTGCAAAACCAAATATAGACAATTAGCAGCACATACATACATGCCAGGGTTCTGGCCCATCACTTGCTTACATTTAAGTGTGGAAATATGTTGAAGTAATTCACATACCATCATGAACACATATTCTCTTTCTTGGTAAATAAAGTAGCAAGTACTATGTCATTTAATAACGTCTAGCTCAAAATGTCATAATTTAAACAATTCATCCTAAAATAAATAAACTGTGAATGAAAGCTCTCCACAGCTCCACCTAGGAAAAAGATCCAGCACTAGAGTGCAGGAATGGTCTTTACTTCTGTGAAGCTCAAATGAAACTGAGAATGTTTCTTTTTGTGACTTTGCTCATTTATAATGTGCCTGTTGCTATAGCACTTAAATGCTAGGAACAAACACAGATAAACAGAAATTCTTGTTATCAAAGTGTGTTGGTTATGTTAATGTCTGATTTTATTCCTCTTCCCAACTATATACTTTACACGTGTGAAACTATTGGCCATTTGGATTGTAAAGGCCGTATATAGAGGCACTTTTGTTTTATTCCTGTCATTTGTCTGAATTGATATATATAATCCTGTGGAAGTTTCCACTGCCACTTAGCACTTACTGCAATAAATATGTTTTGAAATTTGTTATCTGGATGTATGAAACACTCAGCTCTTCAGTGTTGCTGAAGGGCCACATACACTTTCAGTACAGAATGACTACAGTCATGGCCTTATATAGAAGTGGTGTGTTAAAGAATATAGAAGGATACACCAATGATCTAGAAGGCCTTTAGGCCTACATAAGCTTAGGCAAAAAGTCCCAGAAATACAGCCCCCAGAAAAAGCTCTCATGATGCTGGTCCTTGAAACCATACCCACACAGCACAGTGGGCAGTGCCCCCCACCCTTCTGTCCATCCACCCACCCTCTGAGCCTTTTTCTGGGGCCATCACTTTCTTCTATTCCCAGACCTGCCTCGCTGGACTGCTGCGAGCACAGAAATGGCTTTCAAGGTGGGTTGCTCATCAGCACAGACGCCTCTGGAAAGAAAAGCCAACAGCATTTGGTAACAAGAAATGGTAATGGACATATCTTGAAGGGATCCAGGGCTCTGTACACCTGGATGGCCTCTTTGTTTGAGCATTTTTTTCATCATAATGTTATTTGGGACACATTTGTCCAAATACTTACAGGTGTCACACAGCAACTCTTTTGGGAAGTTGGTATCAGCTTCTGACAGAATCCAAGCGGAAAAATGCCCTGCCTGTTCAGATGCTGGATGCATGGCTGGGACTGAGCACAGGGCTGACAGGCAACACAGGCAAGAGGAGTGCAGCAAGGCAGCAGACCACAGGAGAGCCCAGGAGATGTGTCTGAGTGTCTGACAGAATTTTCTCTGCAAAATTGGTAGGAAAAGGATTGTCTTTTTCTGGCTGTGATGGAAACGTAACAGTGGAAACAGACTGACCCAGCCAGGTTACTCGCACAGCTGTGGGGCACCAGCTCATGACAATCAGTCACTTCTCTCCTCCAGTGTGTTTCCACAGACCCATGGGATCACACAGATTTTCCTTTAGTCCTACAGTGTGTCATGATCCTGGCACTGCCAGCACCTGAGGAGATGGGAAGCATGCCTAAACAAAGCCTGAATTCAAAGCCTGTTTTCTCATCTGTGCCTCACAGCCCAGGTGAAGAGTATCCCATGGACCACACTGTTCTTGGGTTTAAAAGCCCATCTTGGGGTGACAAGGGGATCACAGGTGGGCATGGAGCAGTTCTGTAGCAACAAGACCTAGATTTGCTCATCAGGGGGACTGCAAGGCAAGCAGTGGGTCTCCTGTTGAGTCTGGTGTCACAGCTGTGCCTAAGAGGGATTCAGCTGCTCAGCAGCACAGCTGCAGCCTTCCTGGGAGACTCTGCCAAGGAAAAGCTCCTGGTAAGGTAAGAAGTCTCCTGCTGGCCCTGGCACAACTCCTCTGGCTGCTACTTTCCATGTCACTAATTTGCACAAGTCACCTCAAATGGGATAGTTGATGCCTGTTGGTTTTTATGCTACTGTGCATTATTCTGTATTAGGTTGTCCCAGGCTGGCCATGCCACAGGGATAGTGAATCCTTGTCTTGTGCTGGAGATGGATCCATGAGACAGTAGAGCATGTCACTGGATAGTTAGATTCTTACAGAACTAACATATATCCTTTAATAGAAAAAAAAAACTAGATTATGTTTTGCAGAAGCAAAGCAAAATAAGTGTAAAGCACTTATAAATGTAAGCACTGCTCAGCAATAACTGAGACTCCCCTGTGTTATCAACATAGCACTATAGGAGCTGCTGAAGAAAATTCACTGCATCCCAGTCAGATCCAGTTAGGTATGGGTTGCTGATTCAGCATTTGATTTGGAACAGCTGATGCTTTTTCATCAAAAATACAGAGCCTTTTTCTTACAGAGAGCTATCCAGCAAGGGGCAGTAATTTTTTGCAATATCCCAGCTGAAGAGTTACCCACTTATGGCATTTTCCTTTAGTAGATTGAATTATACAATTACCTGTGGAAACATGTAGGTAGGAAGGGTTTTGGTTAGGAAGGGCAATGTCTGCAATAGCATCACGTATCAGCTGGGAGAATTGGATAGTGTGCACATTATAACAATTAGAGAATCATCAATTAATGTGACCAGATGCATATTGTTTATTTCAAGTGGAAGAGCAGATGAATTAGGTTTTACTCTGATTACTCTGACAGCAGTTTGACAGAGGAATGTTTGCTGACTCATGAAACAGCAATGATGTTATTCAGTCTGAAAGGTTCCAAGGTATACATCAGTAACATATTCCAAGAATAAGCAGTTTAAAATAACTAAATGCAGAACCCAGTCTTGGAAGCAGCCAGCCATGAGTAAAGCTGGTAGGTTTTAATCCTTGTATATACAAAAGGGAGAGCAACATTTATTCACCAATAAGCCACCTCCCGAACCCCAAATTCCTTTAATAGGACTTTGGTATACACAGCTGCATTTCAAGAAGTGAAATGCCTGCCGATGGAGGGCACCAATTAGTGCAGTGCTGAAGGAGAAAAGCAGTGACAACAGTGCCAAAATTCTCTGCTGCAAGAGGGAAATAACCAGTGGAAGGAATAAGCAAATCTTTAAGACTACAGAATATAGAAGACAAATGCCTTGCTAGTTTTGTAGGTCATAGCAGACTTCCCATTACCAGAAAATATCCAAGCATTTTGCCATCCTCGAGAAGATTTTATAAATGGCATTTACTGGAATTAATCTGCTCCAAAATGCCTTTCATTGGGATACGTTTAATTCCTCAGTTGGAGGCTACATCTGTAAATGAAGCAGGATCCCAGTGCTGACCTGGTGTTCCAAAGTGGCCACAGAGTGCCTGGTAGCATCTGGGCTCAATGCAGAGATCAGTCCCACCAGGTGGTTCAGATAGAAGCCATTGGTCAGTCAGTCAGGGTCAGCTGGCCTCAGGGCCAAAATATTTTGTTTCCAAGTGGAGCTGTTGCCAGAGAGGAGTGCCCAGAAAGGAGCTCACCTTTTTCATGACAAAGTTTTGAGTTAATCCCATTCACCACTGGTGAGCCCCAGAGCTGCACTCCTCTGTGCTCCTGCTTGGGCTGCATTTGCCTCCCCACATGGCGTGGTGCAGCTTCACTGTGTGGGGACACCAGACAGCACACAGCCCCCAGGATTCCCTGCATTGCAACCGCATCTGCTGTCACCCTTAAGAAAACTATTACTTTTACTGCATTTTCTTTTCCATAAACAGGACTAAGGTCCTTACTAAGTGACAGGATACCTCCCACTTCCTGCTGTGACATGAAGCTTAAAATACCGAGCTGAGGGTGGTACTCAAGTGGGGGCACAAGGAGGTCCCAGTTCTGCTGTCCTCCCCTGAGCAGAGCTGCCCCGTGCATGGGGTCTGCTCCATCCCCAGGGCTGGGCACCGGGTCAGACTCCTCACTCTCCTGCCCACAGCAAGCTCCCTTCTGCCATTGCTCCCTGAGAGCAAACCTGAGGCTGTGTCCTCAGGATGGTGTGCATGGAGAGCACTGCCATGCTGCCTGCCCAAACCCAGTAAATCCACAGTTCTGAACCAAAGCAAGTGCTGCTGAGCTGGTGCCACCTCAGAGTACCCACAGACAACTCGAAGGCCCCTAGCACAAACCTTTACTCTCTATATCCAAGCAGGCAAACTCAAGAAAATAGCAAAAGTGTCTGGGAGTCTCTGTGGGAGAGCAGTGCAAGGGGGATGACTGTCACCTGTGGAATTATGAAAAATCCAGGAGTCTTAAAAAGCCACAGATTTTGTCCCTTCAGAATGAGCCTGAAGAGGAAATTTCAGCCTATATTTTAGAGATGCTGTTTCTGTGGAAATTATTTTTAAAATAATTTTGAGAAAACAGGCAACATCTTCCTAGACGGTTGTGGTCAGCAGGAGAAAATCTGCCTGGCAGTATCCCTCAGGGAACCATGCTGGGCTTGAAACCATCCAATGTCCTTGTTAATGATCGGAAGGTTGGGATGCAGCAAGTCTGTACATGATCAAACTTAGTCATAATGTCTGGAGGAGAGTGCTGACATTCAGTGAAACATGGACAAGCTGGAGAAATGAGCTGACAGAAACTTACTGAAGTTCAGCAATAACAAATGCAGTTAGGTAGCAGAGTAGAAAGACATTTTGCTCTGTGGTTTTGAGTGAAAGACATACTAAAAGGTAAATTTAAAAATAAAATCAAAACTTCAAAAAGAGCACCTTTCTCTGAAATTTGTAAATTGCAGCATAAGGGCATCAGTTATCTTGCCGAAAATTTTTGCCAGTTCTTCACGCATCTGGTTAATTGTAAGACTTGTTTGGTTTGATTTGTTGTTATTAGGTTGTTTTCTGGAAAACCAATGTAGAATAGCCTGTCTGGATTAACTAGGGTGCCTGGAGGATTTAAAGAGAGCATTGGAGTGTTATATCCATAGGGTGACCAGAGGAGCAGCTCAGGCAGGTGGGGGTGCATTGCAGTCCTCCAGGGCTATCAAGGTCAGTGAGAGTTTGGTGCTTGCTGTGTGAATACCTCAGATGAGCACTGTATAAAGTATATCTAAAAAAACTATCTAAAAAAATGTATAGTTAATTCCTAGCTGGATGCTGTGAGCTTGAATCTTTCTCTCTTATTTTACTCTTGCACAAAGTGTAGAAGTCAACAGTGTCCCCTAGGGTGGATGTATGGCTGAGATGGGGTTGTCTCCAGCCCTTCTGCTCCCTAACTGCTAAACCTAACCCTAGCTGCTCAGAAGTGAAGCGAGATTCATGTTCATGTTAGAGCAATAAAAGGTTGATGAAATCCTTCTCCTGGGACTTAGGGAATTCAGAAAAGCAGTCTCTGTCTGAGCAGCTGACACCGTGATATCGACACCCATGATGAGAGAAGCTCAGAGCTGATGTTCCTCCTCCAGCCTATGCCCTGTGCTGGGAGAGGAGACCCATGTGTGACCTTCCTTGTGGGAGAAGGAAGCTGATTCCCAGGTTCTTCTCATCCCTGTGCTTGCTCCTTGATGAGAAGTGGGTGCTATACTCAGCTGCTCTGGCTCTTGTGTGTGAGTAGCTGTAAGATATGGTGGGTCCCCTGCAGCACATGGAACACCCCATAGCCTGAGCATGCCTGAGGCTTTGGCCACCAGGGAGTGTGGGCTTGAGACCTTTCACCTTTGAGTCCCAAATAGATGTGGTACTGGTGGGTGCTGAGCTGGTGGGATTGGTGCTTGTGAGGGCTCCAGGGCCCTCTGAGGTCCTACCACATTCCACTGTGTAGAAATCTCCTGTGCGTGCTAAAGGCTAAGGAATGGATATGGGGATGTCGGCAGCAATATTGTACTTTTTTGGGTTTTGCAAGAAGAAAAATCTTGTAGTATCTGAAGAACTTTGCTGTTCCTGAGTCAGTGGCTCACAATACTGGCACAAGGAATGCCAGTGGTGCAGCTGTATCTTTGCATGCCTGTAAATAGGCCACCTTTCACCATTCATGACTGATGGTCTGCATCCTACCTCAGAACACCTACCAGACTCTTGCCCTAACACTGTCTGTTCTGGAGATAAACATCATCTTGGAGGGTTTTCAATAGCTGGAGATTCAAAATCACTAATGTATTTTAAAAGCTAAAAGTATGCACCTTTTATTCCTTTAAAACTTCTAGAAGAATTAGCAGAACAAAATCCAGTGCTGCTGTGAGCTGCTGGCTTATGCAGTGCAAAATACATTCCCCTACACACTGCCAAAGTGTTTCTCCAGGAATCCTCAAGAATACAGTTATAGTTAATGATTACGTATGAGTTCTATAAAATAAAACAGAGAAATACAGAAAAACTCTCGTTAAAAAAATTTGAACTTCATCAGTGGTTTATTATTTATTTAATTATTTCACCTTAAATAAATTGGTGTGAAATCAAATGAATTATGCAAAACTTGTTCCTGGCTGATTTACCAGTGAAGGTGTTTGTAACAATAATAATGCATGTAAATCCAAGAAGAACTGGAAAGACAGCCCAGCCCCAGGCTGAGAGCTGGTTTATGGGCACTTTTGAGCTTTGATGGCTGTTGTTATTGCAACATTTAAACCTTTTATGAGGTAGGTGGCTGAGATAAAATCCAGATATTGCTGTTTCTTAGAGCTCTGGGGATACTTACATGCCTAAACAGCAATTTTTTACACACAGTTTGTGGAGGGTGTTTGCTTTTGACTCCTGGTTGGAGTATCAGATCCTCTGCCTCTGATTCCATTCACCCAAAAAAAGGCAACAGAAGTTTGGTGCCCCAAATAAAACCCTATTTGTAATAAATGCCCTCTCTACTGTGCAAGCTGAATTTTTAGGGTATCATGAAGAACACAATTCATCCAACTTTTCCTCCCACCATAACCCTCCATAATAAAGAGAAAATGATTCAATGGAAACTTATGTTTTTTTTGGAAGAAATAGTCTAATGAGTTAAAGTGAGAGTTTGCCTTACAAACTCTGTCTAAGATTAGTGTTAACTTTGAAGCCTGGCTTGAGAATATGTCACAGACAGCTGCTGTTGTGCTGTCTGATTTCAAGTCAAACAAGGGAAATAATCCTTCAAAATCCTTTTTGACTTTTATCAATGACTCTTCCACAGGAGAAAAGCTAAGTCCAAGATCTATGAATCTCATAGGATTTTGCATGGTGCAATTTGCCCAGGGATGGTATCTAAGACCTGAAGCACTGGAACTGGGGCTAAGGGCTAAGTGCTGATCTGTGTGACTTAATTAAACTGTGCTCTGCCTTAGGTCTTGGTTGTTGATTCTGCTCACTTGTAAGATCGGTCTTTGCCATTGGTTTGGGATCCCAGCTAACTGCCTCCCCAAAATTTCCTGGTCATGTCTCCAAAAAAAGTATTTTCCAAGTGACAGGTAAATGGAGAAAATAAGAAAACTTGTACTCTGAGCCCATGAGAGCTGTCATTCAGCCATGGGAAGCTGTATATCAAAAACACATGAACGTCTGTTATGGTGGCTTCCAATTCTGGCTGTCCAGCTGGGCCTCATAGGAAAGGCAAAGTGTTCTCTAAGGAACCATTTAAGAGGGACAGGGCTGAGAAAAAGGAAATGACAGCAAAAGGTGTGTCTGAATATCAGCCTGATGCAGGGCCAGTTGGTGAGGCAGATGTAGGCTGAAAGAGGAGTTATAGAGCAGCCATGTAAAAGATGCCCTAAAAGCCCAGAGGTACTTTTCTCCTAAGTGTATGGCAGCAGAGAATGGTTATTCTGTGGGGTGATAGAAATTTCTGCACAATGGGCAGGGTATTCCTAGAAATAGTATGCACTTAATTGGGAAATACCTTCCATCGATTTAAAAGATGGATCAGTGGTTTTGAAGAAGAGAGAAAGGAGATGAATGGTGATGTAGTAAAGCTGTAAAAGGTTATTGAGGAATGCAAAGTTACAGTCTTTGGTCTGTGTCACTGAAAAATACTCTCTTGGGAGGGTTCTCAAGCAATGCACAGAAACCTGAATGCTGATGATATCAGCTGAGGGCAGAGAATGGTGCTTCCAATGCTGCTGTCTTCCTTCAGTGGGACATTTGCCTATAAGCAGCTTGGACACTTCTGGAAACAGTGCTTACTTAAATGCAGCCATACTAACACACAGCATTCAGAATAATCTAATACCCTGCAGTGTACAAAATGTGATTCAGGTGGGCATCTGCACTGCTCCATCACTCCAGAGGGCATCCTCTTCCCTAAGGCACTGCTGCAGCATGACCAGAAGGTCACCAGCTCTAGGTGGGTTTGGACTGGTAGCAGCAGGAGTGGGGCTTTTTTAAAAAATTATTATTCATTTTTCCAACTTCTTCCAAAACACTCTCCAAGAAGCTCTATTTAGCTAGGACAAAATGCACAGTAGCTGTAGCTGAACAGTGTTACCTCTCCTGTATTTCATTGGACTAAAGAACTGATAGCTAAAAATGTCAGTAGCTCATTTTCTCTGGCTCTGAAGTTGCATTCAATAACAATCAAGAGGCTTTGGTGATGAAACAAAATGGGCCAAGTATTCAAAGGCAGCTTTCCTGAAATAGTGTGTAAACACTTTAATGTATGACTGATGCATTTCAAATGCCACTCGTGCAGGGAAGGAGTTTTACTGTCAGACCCAAGTTCAGGAAAATGATGGGGGACAAAGCTCTTCAAAGAGATCTGGTTCATTAGGATTGATGGGGTTTAGGATGCTTACAAACTCTTTTCTTGCTTTTCTTACATCTGATTGATTTATTTCAGATAATAGGTGAACAATTAAAGCTATTCACAAACAGCTTCTAGCTACAAGAAATGATCCAATTCTGGTGGGTTATGAGCATTGCAAATTACCCATGGAAAATTCAGACTGGAAGTAAACTTAGTGAATTTGCAGTGCTTGTTTCTGAAGTTCTTCCAAATAATTATAATTCCTGTGTAGTCTCTTTTATCCCAGGTTTTCAAGCATCTTGCAGACGCTAATTACTTCCACCTTCCATGTGGCAGGACAAGAGGAGAGAAAGAAAGTCTGCATGCTTGTTAGAAGACACCCTGGCTAGGCTGAGGTCTGTCCTTAATGCTTCATGGCCTCCAGTAAAGTGATGACAATTTATAATTATTTTCAACTGGATTCCTCAGATGATAGCCACTTCAACGGCATTAAATACAGGAATGAGACAAGTACAGGAAATACAGAGTTCAAAAGGAATGTCATTAACAACAGTTTTTCTCTTGGAAAATGCATCAACTCTGGGCCCACTTACAGCCAGTTACTTAGCAAATGTTTAAGAGCCTTGGCTATATGGGAACTGTAGGACTGAGTAGCCCTAATTACTTTTCACTGCCCATATCCTTGGTTATATAATTACCCTTTGAGAGCCATTTATCCACTAAGGTGCATAAATCTCACTTTTAAAAGCCCCAAGTATTAGTGAGTGAAGGGAGAAAGGAGAGAAGGGAACATCCCTCTTTGCAAAGTAACCATGGCCAGAATTTTGGTACTGAAGTTCTCGGAGACAGAATTATGTCAAATAAAGCTGTCAAGCACCAGAGAAGCTGCTTTGTCCTCATGTCCAAAGGCAGGAAATGCCACGTGCCAGGAGCATTGTCCTTGTCCGGTTTCTTCATAACTTCTAATAAAAGGGACTGTGCAGACCAGCCTTGTGTAACCTGCTTCCATCCTGCACTAGTAGTATGACTGAATATTAGAATCAATTTAGGTTAGAAAAGGCTTTTAAGATCATGAAGTCCAACCATTAACCCAGCACTGCCAACTTCAACACTAAACTATGTCACTAAGTTCTGCATCTGCTTTTAAATACCTCCTTGGTATTTGGTATGGTGACTCCTCCCTGGGCAGCCTGTTCCAGTGCCTGACAACCCTTTCAGTGTTGAATTTTTTCCTAATATCCAATATAAACCTCCCCTTGCATAACTTAAGGCCATTCCTCTTGCTCTATCATTTGTTAGTTGGGAGAAGAGACCAACATCCCCCCTTGCTACAACCTCCTTTCAGGTAGTGGTAGAGAGCAATAAGGTCCCCTTCAGCCTCCTTTTCTCCAGACTAAACAGCCTCAGTTGCCTCAGCTGCTTCTCATAAGACTTGTGCTCTAGACCCTTCACCAGCTTCTTTGACCCTCTCTGCACATGCTCCAGTGCCTCAATGTCCTTCTTGTAGTGAGGGGGCCCAGACCTGTACACCTTGGGTCACAAGGTGAAAACAGTTTTCCTTTGATGGTGAAGTTATCTAAGATCACTTCTGCCCTCCTTGCTCCAGGACAGTCCCCTCTTCCCCTGCTTGGCCACTGCCAGCCTGCCTGAGGCTCTGCAGGGACTGAGAGCTTCTCTTCTTCTCTTACAGCCTGTTATCTACACACCAGTGACATCTGACTGAAACAATGGGTTAAACTGTGTTTGAGATGTAGTCAGAAGGGCTAAATGTGCATTGCAGGCCCTTAATATCCTACCTGGATGTTTTCTGTAATGCTGCTGCTGCATGTGGGTTACTCTGAAAACTTCTGTGTGGGAAGAAGATGGAAATCTCTCCTCATGTAAGATTATTGGATGTTGAATAGTGTGTGAAACCCAGTTTACAGTTTGCTGTCATAATAAATTTAAATTTCCAAAACAATAAATGTCTCTTAATATTTGTGAAAAACTTTTCAGATAGGAACTTCTACTTTTTAGCAGTTGATTTTGAACTGTCTTACAAGATCAGTAGCCTGAAGTTACAGAACCAGAAGTTACGGATGCATAGAGGTGCCCTCTGAAAATCTGCAGTGTGGGAACATCTACTTGTTTATTTTGTTACATCTGGTGTCTGGTGGGAATGGCTTAGATGAGTGTTAGCAAATTAATTTCCTAAATGGAAATAAGATGATGTCTTTGCCCAGCTTACCAGCGAAAAGTTACCATGAAACTGTCCTGTAGCAATCAGAAAACCTTTTGAAAATATTTAAATTTTGGTAACAACCTAACAGGAGTTTATTCTCCTCCTGAATGCTTAAACAAGAATTATTTTCAGTAAGTTCTTGGAAAGCTGTTTAACCTGTTCATTACCTTAGCCAAACTCTCCATTTTCAGCTCGATTGTGAGTTGGAATTAACCTTCTCATCTACTCTGCTGCCCTGTTACCTGTGATCTCAGAGCCTCGAGGGAAAGAACTCTCTTTTATAAAAGCTAAAGAAGAGCTAATAAGGAGCAGCATATTGAAAAATGAGAGGTATGCAATCTGAGAAGTAAAAGATGATGAATGATGAAAGATTAAACTATAACCAACTCGCATTTATTATGCTGGTGGGACTTTTTAGAGCTTCCTGATGTACTGAGATGTCCTGAGAGAAAAGTGTCATGCTGGGTTAACCCCAGACACCAGTTAAGTACCCAGAGCCACTCACTCACTCCCCTTCCAGGTGGGAAGGAGAGAGTACAAGAAGAGCAAAAGTGAGAAAATGTATGAATTAAGATTATGAAAGTTTAATAAATGAAGGAAAGGCAGGAAAAAAAACAAATAATGTACAGGCAAAGTAGACTGATGTCTACTGATGTCCTAATCAATGTTTACCTTGGAAGACAAAACTCCCATTGTTTTGTTGCTGAGCACAGTGTCACAAGACATGGAACATCCCTTCAGCCAGGCTGTACCTGCCCAGTTTGTACATGTGGGGCAGAAGGAGAAACAGAGAAGGCTGGGGTGCTGTGCAATAACTGTTCAGCAGCAGCCAAACCACTGGTGTGTTATCAATATTTTTTTTTATTGTTATCAATAAAAACCACAAAACCACATGGGCTGCTCTGATCAAAGTCAACTCTGTCCTAGCCAGAGCCACTGCAACAGCAAACTGGAAACTGCTTACCTGATAACATCACTTTGGTGAGTAAGCCAATGGCAGGTAGTTTTTTTGGGTTTTTTTCATAATACTGCATTTTCATTATGCAGTAGATTTTGCATAAACTGAAGCAGGTTTGCTCAGCATCCATGTCATGTAGAAGGCATACACAGATATAGATGAATATACAGTACTGCTCGGAAAAATGGGTAAACTATTTTTCTCTAAAAATCTCACCTCTCAAATTACTTCTCCTTTTTTTAGAGAAAAATCACTGGTAGGGTTTCTCACACATGTTAGAATAGGTCTTTATACTTTTTTTTTTTTTATTGACTTAAACTCTATCCTGCCTTATTTATACAAGCATACCCTCAGAATTCCCATGTGTTCCATATAAAATATTGGTGGACTACAAAGATAGGTAGAGTTTGGGTTTTCCATCTGTTGGGATAAACATGAAAGGATCATAGTATTTTGCTTTAGAAACAGGGATGAAGTCCCCATCTCATGGATGATTTACATTTCTGTCTCTTGCTTTTTGTGGGTTGCCTGTGTAGTGTAGTGCAGTGATGTGGTAAAATGTGTATTTACAGAAATTACAGTGCTGGCCTCCAGCCCTTTCTCTAAACCCTGGTGCAAGTAGACCAATTACTGCTTCTTGCCAAGTAGTAATGAAATTAGTTCATAATGTGATTCTCTAAAGCACTTGGCTCCACAAAGCCATTTGTCTTATCTCTCTAATGCAATGAAAAATAAAAGCTTTTCTGTATTTAGAAGTGAATTTGGAAAGCTATTGCCCTTGAGGTAATTGTCCCAGCATTAGGGATGGGCTGAAGTAGAGAACCTGGAGACAGGACATTCCTGGAGTATGGGAGGTTTCTCCAAGCTCCTGAGAGTCCAAAGAGATTTCAGTAGGTTTTAAAGGTCAGTGTAACATCCAGCCTGACTGCTGGCTCCAGTGCAAAGCCTGGACTGAAGTTGCTGTCCTGGAGGAATGCTGCAAGCGAGTGATGAGGTGAAAGCTGAAAGGGTTAATTCTGCATAGCCTTTGCTTCATGGATGAGGTCCCAGCACATGGTGAAAATTTGCCTCTTAGAACCTACAGCTTCAATCCCACAGTCAATACACAGGGTTACCTGTGACCTGCAAGCTGACAAAGCCTAACAAAGAGGTTCACAAGTTCACTGTGGATGACTTGACCTCCCTGTTTTCACCTGGTGTTCTCTTCATTTGTACTGTTGTCTCCACTAGTGCTGTGGACAACTGCATAAATCTTCTGCCCAGGCAACATTTTCTGCCAGTGCTGTATAAATGAGAGGGAAAACAAAGGTTGGAAAGGACTTATCCCAGTTCAGATGCACTGGAATCTTCCCTTAACAGTATAAAAATAAAAGGCAAGTCAGCTTTGACTCTGAGCACCTCGGTGTCTTTCTGTCACCTTCAAAATTTGAATACCCCCAATGGGGCTGTCATTTCCTTCTGGGCCTTCCTGCACCCTGAAATTAAATTAAATTAAATTAAATTAATTTCTCTGGAGTTTAAAGGTTTAATTCAGAGTCCAACACAACTCAGCTCCTGAAGCAGGGTCATAAGGCATGTGTATATAATCCATCTGTGACCATTGCATCAAACAGAAAAGGAAATTGCATATTTGTCTGTCATATATTAACTCACTATACAAGGAGCATTCTGGAAGATAAAGAAAGAGTATATTGGATCATTATCCTTGCCATCTTTGGAAGAGTGAATTATCCCAAAGGATTTATCTGCCAACAACGTTTCACTTTGTAGAAAGAGTTTGCATAATTCCTTTTTGTGTCTGCAGCCATGGACTTTACATACCTCGTGGCAGGAATGAGGCTGGATTAAAGACAAGGCAATTGTCTCAGCATCTTCTCATAGATGTTAGTTGGGAGTTCCTATTACCCAAATGCTGCATAAGTACTTACCTTGTATCCCAGCATGACATACACATGGAAGCATCTTGTTGTCAGTTGTTTGATGGAATTTGAGTTCCAGGTCAAGTAGGTGGCTCCTTGACAGCACTGTCACTATTCCAGTGCCCAACTGATTATATCAAACCCAGCCATCAACTGGGTCAGTAACCATGCTCCTCTAGCACATGCCTTGGTCATAATTTACTGATGAACCATGCTTCATTCCTGCATTTTCTTCTGTCTAAATAAAAGGAAGCAAACCAGTAACTATGACAACTTGCAGGAAGAGTATGCCTTTCCTGTGTGTAATTCCATGAGGGATCAAGTTCAGGGGAATTTCTAGTTATGCAAGTAATTTTTGGCTCTTAGTCATCCCGAGGATACTTCTAAGAGAGCTGGGGGTTGTCTGAGTCAATGGGTATAGTTCATGTGCCTTGGGTTAGGAGGCAGGGTTTTATCAGGTAGTGCCCTGGGTTAATAAGTAGGGGTTTATTATGTACATCTCCAACACTTCTAACAGAGATGAAGTCTAGATTAAGTCCCCTAAATTCAATCATCTGCATCTAAAATGGGTAAGCTCCCATCACTGTTAATGAAGATCTAGTAAAAGCAATCAGTGAATGATTCAGCTGACCAGCCACAAGATACCTGCTTTATGGTGAGCTGAATTGCTCTTCAGGCTTCATTGAGTGTAATGGGAACTTAAAAACCTCACATACCAAGAAATATCTAAATTTAGGTTCTTGTGTCAAACTGACTCCTGTACCGAATGTTCCCTAGTCCATGAAGAGCAACAAGCAATTTTACAGAGTGAGTTGTTTGACCCATTTTAGAAGTCTGCCTTAGGGAAAAAGTTAATTTCCTCTATCTAACAGGAAACTAAGGCTGTACCTTTAAGATAGCTATAAAGTTAAGCAATCCTGAAACTCTCAAGTTGATTCAATCTCCATATTGTTATGACCAGAACCTAAACTAAGATCTATTTCCTGGTACATGCTACTTATTTCTTAAGAAAACACCTGGGGAAAAAAACCAAAACCAAACACATATAAGCATATAACTTCAGGCTCAATCAAGAGCAGAAAAAGTGTTCTGTTTTTGTTTTCCTCCCACATAAACATTTAAAATGGGCTTTTTTTTTTTTTTTTTTTTTTTTTTTTATAAGAAACACTATCAGTGTTGTGCTCATTCCTATAAGTTGTTGTCCAAGCTAGAAGTTTAGTAGAAGACAAATGATTGAGTTACTATGTGACCTGTATTTGTAGAGTTAAAAATGTATGCCTCATTTCTGTATTATTAATCAGAACTGCCACGCTTAGTTGTCAATTCCTAGTAGGAAGGCAAGTCATTACACAAATTAAAGATGTGCATAGTACTCTGAATGGTAACTGTTAGAAGATGAAGGACTAACAAGTTCTGTGGCTCTGGCCCAATAAGGCAATTCGTTTTTAATTGAGAAATCCCTTCTTTTATGTATGGGCATGGAACATTTTGAATTTTTAATTTTTTGTCTACATTAATTTAATATGACTTTCCTTAATGCTTTTGATGCAACTGTTCTTCAAGATGCTGTAGAATGCCAGACTACTGGCATCTTATGTAACTCTAAAACATTCTTCATTCTTCTGAAATCGTGAATGCTTGAACAAAAGGTGTGTGATCAGTGGAACTTTTGTAAGGTTGACAATGGAAACAGAGCACTTGTAAAACTTGTGCCTATATCCAATGATGCAACGGAAATCAAATGTACAGAAGTAAAAATTCTTCACAGTACATCTCTGGTGTTCACTCACAGGACTTCAGTCACCAATGAAATGATGCTGAAGAATACTTTTAAGCTCTAATGATTGAGATTCACTTGACACAAATGCCTCTTTATTACCCAGTAGATGCACAATTAATATTACTGCTAGACATTTGATTGTCCTTACAGCTTAACTGTTTTTTATGAATGCAAATCAGAAAGCATCAGTCAGTGCTGGAAAATAAACTAACGAGCTTGAGAGGAGCCTAGATTTAGGGGAGCAGAAGTCAGATCTTCTGGTAGCTGCTTCTCATGGAGGGTGAAAAAATTATCATGAACTGAGTAAAGTGGATAACTGAGCCAGAACTGCTCAATCATTTCTTGAATGAAATTTCCCCAGTTTGACAGAGCTCCCAACACTGATCAGCTGCAGAAACACTGCTGTCTACTCACTGCTGAAAACTGCCTAAGGAAACAACCAAACTCTGTTCAAGAAGGAAAATAAGTACTGGCTACCTTCCAAAAACATTGAGTTTTCCATTATGTGCTTCTGTAGATCATCCTTATGGTCAACTTCACATAATGTGAACATCTATATCTTGAAGGTTTCAGTCACTCGTCAAGAGCTGCAATGGTACCCCTTGTGTCTTAATCTTCTATAACAGCCTCCTACATATAAATTCTCACATTTTAAAATGACACCCTATCTTAAACCTGACTTTTCCACATTTTAGGACCTCTTAAAAAGGATGTTTTTAGCTTTATGTCAGGAATGGTAGAATTTGTTCTTAGAGTAATACCTCAACAATCTCACCTATCCCTTTTTCCCTAATACAAGGAAAGTGTTGGCAGAAGAGTGCACTTTGGTTCCTGGGCTTTATTTCTCTGTTGATTTGTTTTATCAAGGTTTGCACTTTTGTATGTTATGCATACACACATACAGTTCTATTTTGGTGTGAAAGCAAGCCCCTGATAAACATTTTAAATGCTTATTTTTAGCAACGATTCTATTTACATAGTCATGACAGTGCAAAGACAAACCCCAAAGACAAAATAAGACTTGCAGCAGAATAATTATTTTCCTTGAAACAGCAGGCAAAAGGGTTGTAAACTATAGGCCTGCAAAGTAAAACAAAATACCTTCCTCCTGGATGAACTGGTGAGGCAATGTGCTTCAGTTGTGCTTGCAGTTTGGATTACACGTCAGGATTTTGCAGTACCAGTACCTATTTGTCTACCATTACTTCATAGCTCCTCAATTAGACAGGACCTCTTGGACTGCAAAATCTGCTTTAGGAGAGATGTGATTGCAGGATTTTTTCATAGACCTGGATTTTCAGTGAGCAATCTGTGTTATCAGATGGAGACATTCTCAGTGCTTGTGCTTCTCATGTGGGGAGTGAGCTGCACAGTTCCATGGTTTTGGAAGCAGAGTATCCTACTAAGACAATGTTCATATGATGTGGGTTTGACAGAATATGAGGAACTCTGTGACCACCTGTGTTAGTGTGTGCTTAAATCTGAATGAACAAACTCAGAATTGGTAACAATGGGAAGGGTAAGTCTCTGCATAATCATGAATGTGATAACACTGCATGATGCTGCTGCACACATCAGTTAGGTCCACTGATTTGAAGTGATTTTTAATCTGGGGCTGAGACTGGAAAACAGGAAGAACTCTGTGCTATGGCATCACTGCCTGTATGCTTCTGTCACAGATTACCCAGATAATTGCTCAAGGGCAGCAAAATATTTGAGAATAATTGTGCTCTAATTGTTAATAGTGATATTTTGTTTCAGCAAATGTGCTAAAGATCAGTGCCAAGATGTTAGATGTTAGCTTATAGTCAGTGAATAAGCACTGATGAAAGAAATAATTTTATCTGTTTACTGAAAGGAAAGCATGGATTTTTATGATGTGGAAGGATTGCTCTGATTATAATCTTACACCTACTCTAACTTCTGGTTTCCTAGTTGGATTTAGCAAATCAGCTTTTGCTCATGAGTGAAATGAACTTCTTACAAAATGTCAGCTGCCTGAGAATGGGACTGCTCTCCTTGATATGGCATCTCAACAGTCTCCCATGAAGCAGTAGAGCTGATGGTTGTGTTTCTTTACACCTGACAGAAGATGTGAATCTGCCTGATGCCACCAGATTTCAGATACAGAGTGGCTGGAATTAATTCTTATTAATGAAATCACTGAGAGCTCTGCAGCTAAACCTCACCATAAGCATTATTTCAGCAGCTTCATTTCAGGAATAAAAGGACATTTATTTTTCAGAATGACCTTTTTCTTGCTTCAAGGAGCTTTATATCTAGTAATTATTCAATCTTTTAACTTCTGAGGTTTGTCACTGTATGCACACAAGTCCCCATGAGCTGAAGCTTTAGCTCAAGCCAGTTTTGTGTATGTAAAGCTTGGAACAATTCAGTGTGGAGAAGACAACCTGTAACTCCTATTCAGATCAATAATGACACTGAATTCAAAACCACCAGCCTCCTAAGTGTGGGGACAACAGAAAGCTAAATACTACCCAGCAGTAACTTGACTTGGCTGCAGCTCTTGCAGAGTTATAACCCAGGGACCTAGGAAGGAGTGGGACAGCCCTCCCCATGTGCCACTTCCAAAGGTCCATGTGGCTGTGCAGTGAGCTGGGCTGGGAGGTGGCACTATCCCCCTGGCACCTTGCTTTGGTTTGGTACTCAGCTGGCCAAAAGTCTGCCAGCTCCAAGGACTGAGTGGACCCAGGCAGAAAGTGCCTGAGGAAATGAGAGGTCATCAGCTGCTTTGGGAGTGGACAAAGTCCAGAGTGGCTGAGACTGAGGTTCTGGACAGCAGCCTGAAGCTGTGGCTCTGACAACAGTATTCTTCCCTCTCTGGCTTTAGAAATGTGCCCCCAGAGGCCACAAGGCAAACAGAGGCAGTGAGCATGGGGCAGGGGTTGTGTTTGTTTCTCTGCAGGGATCTGCAGCACAACTGGGCTGGCACAACTGGTGCATCTCTTGGGGATGGGAACAGATGGGACAGAGCTCTGTGTGCTGGTGCTGCTGAGGGAAAGATTGAAATGTGGAGGTAAACCTGAAGCCTTGGAAATGCATGCCCATAGACTGTGTCCTTGACTGAGAGGAAACTGCCAGACTGAGGAGAAAAAGTGGATGTTGGCAACTTCTGCTTCCTTCCATGGACTCTGGACACATGATAGGTTCAGAGAAGTAGCACCTTGGTGACTCCTGCCCAAGGAGCGGCACCTAAGGAGCAGCACTCTGACCATGAACTCTTTGCTCCTGCAAAGTCTTCCCAGCTGTGCATCCAAAGCACTGGAACAGCTCCTGACTGTGACTTTGGGACCTCCTGGCTGAGCAGAGTGAAGAAAGGCTGCAACTGTGACAACTGCTGGAGCTGACCTCTGCTTTTGATGGGATTTCTCTCCCTCTGTCTCAGACCCTCCTGGCTCAGAACACAGCTCTATGCCAGGCTCAGAGTGTGCAGGGGTGCAGAGCTGCTGCCTGCAGCACTCACTCTGCCAGGCAGAGCAAGAGGCAGTGAGTTATACTGAGCAGCTGGTTTGGGATGGATCCAAAGCCCCTTAAAGGCAATGGAAAGTCTCTATTTTTCCACCGTGTTTTAGAAACTATTTCCTTTTATTTCTGTCAGGAGTTTTGTTTCACAGTCGATGCCACACACTGTCACAAATCACTCAAAAGGAGGAGCAAGGAATTTCTTAATATAGGGTACCTAGATGTTCAAATTCAAATGTGTCTTATCTAGCCAAAGCACATGACCTGAAAGGGCTATTTCTGGATAAAGTTCTCTGCAGACTCCTGCTCTGTGTTTCTCTCAACATTTTACAGCCTTCCCTTCTGAAGTCAAGATCTCAGTCTTCAGGCTTACTGGCACTCTGAAAAATGTCTGTTGTGCTATATATATCTTCTAGCAAAGTAATGACCAGTGTGCTGGAAAATAACTTTCATTAAAAGGTATTTCAAGCAGGTCACAAGTTAATCAAACAAATTGTGACTCTCAAGCATGTGGGTTACTGTTATTGGGTACCTCTCAGCTAACAAAGACCACAGCTGTGTGGGGTTTGGAGCTGAATAAAGCTCCCTGTTGCTGTGTGTCTAATCCTCAAAGAGGAGGATGAGCCTAGCTCTGTGCATAATGTAAACTCTCTGTACCATAATGTTGCAAGCAGTACTTATAAAGTTCTTGTCCTTTTGGGTCTCTTCAGGTCATACTGTACAGGTAATAGAAAACTCCAACTATTTTAAAACAGAAAGCTATTATTAATCAGCCCAACAAGTGATACTTCTAGCCATAAAATAGTATAAAAAGCATGAGCTCTAAGAGATGAAGCTGTCCCTGCTGCACTGAGCTGTGTGATCTTCAGAGGTGCTATTTGCCATGTGAGAGGAGGCAACATCCTTGTATCTTGGTGTAAAACCCCAATATTGTCTATTTGCCAAGTCCTCCATCTGAAGTGTTAATAAACCCTTTTGCTAATTGCTCACTTGGAGGTCAGCAAGACTTCTCCATCTTCAAGGTAGTGCTATCAGTGCTCATATAGGGTTGACTTTCACAGATTCTCTTACAGTTCCTATTGAGAAAACAAGTCTGTTAAATTATAATCCTGTTGCTTTTGTTGAGCAAGCAGGAAGTAGACCTCTTCTCTACACCACAGGCAATCACTTTTCTCCCAGTCAGGATGAAGATTAATCCAGAGGGACAGCTGAGGATGCTCTGCCAACATCTGAGACAAAACTGTACCTGCTATTTCAACCACTGAGACCAACCTCCAGCCTGGTATCCCCCTGAGCCCCAAACCAACCTGCTGCTTGGCCTCCAGGTGCTGAAATCTGCTGCTGGGTACCCAAAACCCCTCTGGAGTTGCAGTGTTATCCCACTTCTGACATGGGACAAAAATATTGGCACAAAAGTGGGGTGAGAAAGGGAGAATAAGAAAATGCAAAAGCCTTGAGGAAAGGACCACCTGGAGCTGGCCAAAAACTTGCAAGGCCAGTGCTCTTTTTGCTGCTTCTTGATAGTGGGCATGGGAGAGGGGTAAAGACCCAACTTACTGCTTAGATCCCTGCTGGCTCTCCTGTATAAGGGAAGATGTTGCTCAAGTAAAAAGTACTTTAGACTGAAGGATCAAACCTGAGACTGTCATGGAGTGATGACCACTCAGGATGTATAAAGTGAACAAAGTCTCCTGAGCATCTTTCTCTAAGCCTGCAGCTGCTATGTGATGTGTTCCTGTGTGTTGAGCATAATTGAGGCACAAAGCCTCATTCACATAACAAACTCATATAACCCAGGGAAACAGGTTTGAATAATTTACTTTTGTATCTTAGGCTATTAATTTCATTTTTGGATTCCCACATTACAAATGCAAAGGAGAGAGAAGACTTTTGTAACAATGGTTGTTATAAATACAGGCTTTGCTTCCTCACAAAACAATGTGCTTTTGGCTTCAGTTCTCTTCATAGTCCCTCTGCCTTTCTTGCACACACTGAGGACCCCTTCTCCTTGCCATTTGGACAAGAAACAGGAAGGTCTGCATGAGGTCGAGTAGATCAGCTAAATAAATCAAGTTAGGAAGTGAAGAATTATTGCTCTTCAAAGAAGGCTTGTGAGCTGAAAAAAGCATTTCTCTTCATTATTGGATTTTTATAATTAAATACACTCAAAACAGTAGTCTTGAAAAACAGAATCGATCACCTAGAAGTCAAGCTATGTTTTTGCTGCAATTTTGTTAACTGTACTTGTATGGGCAGGATACATGTAAATGAGTTTTATCTTAGATGCATAAGTCATGACAGTGTTTGGAGGCTGCAGAGGCTCCTCATGACAACAGGCAGGTCCAGAGTACTCATGGTGCCTCCTGAAAGAGTTGGCACAGAGCTCTCCATTTTTTTTTTTTCCCCTCAGCTTAGTTTTGGGAAAGATTTACTGACAGCTACTTCTACTCTGTATTGTTGACATTTTGAAATAGAGGAATGCATTATTAATTTCAGTCGGTTTTAATACTTCATCATTTTACTCACAGAAGACATTAATGGAACTATAAAACTGAGCTGCACAAAAGCCATTTGGGACTTGAGCTAGTAAACAAAAATAGACCCTAGTAAACCAAATTTAATTATACGAAATGTTAATCAAAGCCAAAAGTCAGGCCTTAATATTGCATGCAGCAGAAATTACTATACATGTTCATGCAGCTGATTCTTTGAGAAATACTAAGGAAGAGCTGAAAAGACAATCACAAATAGCATATTTTGAAGGTTTTTTTCCTCTAACATATCAAAACACAAAGAGGCAAAATATGTAGGACTTAAGTCAGAAAACAGGAACAGAAGTTAATTATAATTTGCAATTAATATAGGGGCCTGAGCAATGATAAATGCTCAGAGACTTGATTATCAGATTAAAATCTTTTGATAATGATCTCCAGTGAAGTAACGCAGCTATTTTTCCCCTGTGCCTCCTGACCTAATGGGAGTACAGCAGCACAATGAACAGTTACCTTGTTATAGGTTTTGGGGTATTTAATCTCACTGCCAGCATCAGGAGAGGGGAACCCAGGGGCTGTGGCATGATAGCATCAAAGTACCACAGGCAGCATCAGTGACAGCAAATGTGCTCACTGACTGAAGCTCCTTATCACATTTAAATCACTGAACATCTCAAACACTTCATATAGCAAAACAATATATTTTATAACTTTACAAAAAATATTAGTTTTTCATTATTTTTACAGCAGAGGATATCTGACCTCATGTTTGTGCCCTTCTAGTCAAGATGAAGATTAATTTCCAAAGGAAAATTTTCAGAACTAGTGAGGGTTGCAGAGGGAGAGCTGGAAGGGTGGCAAGGAAGGCACTGCATGTCACCTTTGCACTGCCTCCTCCTGGGGATTAGGGGGGGACTCAGGGAATGTTTATGAGGTCCTCAGGCTCCTTATGCCAGGAAGTTGCTTGAAGGGGCAAGAGAGATGCCAGGATTTGTTGTGTGCAGGGATGTCTTGCCCATGTTCTCCTTCTTCTCAGGACAACTTCCTTAAGGCAGGTCCCAGATGAAATTTGATACAACAGTCCTGATGGCTACACACATATGAAGAGCTCCTAGTATGGGAATCTTTTCAGGGTGATAAAGCCAGCCACCAGATAATTTTGGTTAGGGCCATGCTTGCCCATGCCTTAGAAGAAAGAGCAGACCAGACAGCAGAATAGAATAGAAATAATTTACCAGGTCCCTTTCATGTGATTTCTTGTATTTAGTTAAGAGGAATAACAAGGATCTTCAGTCTCTCTCCCTGCATTCAGCCCTAGTACCACCAGTAAGCACAGAGGTAGTGAGCAGAGGGGATTACACTGGGCTTCTTTTACTGTCCCTTTCACAGATCATAGGATGAAAAATTTGCTTTGACAATACAACTCAAACCCTACTGTAGTAATAAGTAACTATTTCCTGAATATTGGCAGAAACATTTTCATAGTCTGGTGAACACATTGTTTACAGCATGTCATTTGCAATTATAATTACAGAATTGCAGTGCAAATATAAAATTAATTTCATCTAATTCAATTTTCAAATGGCTAATTGGTCAGCTGGGAAAAAAATAAGAAATCAATCATAGACTCAAAGGAAAAGGAAGGAACTCTACAGCACGCTGAGCACAGGAAATAATGCAATAGGGAAAAGGGCATTTGCTGCCTGGTGGGATTAGCAGCAAACTGTTGAGGTTGCCCCAGTGGATTGCTGGTTTACATCCAGATAGTACAGTCCTTAAGAGGCTTCTAAGGTCTTTCTGTGAGATGAAAGAGTAAGGAGTGGCATTGTGGCAGTCCTACTGAACAAGTTGCTACAAGACCTGAGTTGGAAAGAAAGATTTGTGCCACCATGGGCTTTGCAGGAAGCTCAGCACCAGCCCCTTGCTAATGGGGACCACACTAAGGAGACTTTAAAACCTCCCTGGGCTGTGTGTATATATTGTGGGCTGGCACCTGCCCCTCTGCAAGTGTGGGTTCTGGTATTGGGCCTTTTATTGGTCACATTTAGCATCTTGGTGTTTGGAAAAAAAGGCCAGTTTGTTAGACATAGTAAATAAGGAGACAATGCAGTCCTCTTGAGAACATAAAATAAGGCAAGAGGATGGAGGTCAGTGCTACAGGTAGAAAATTACTTACCAATGTTGCACCTGGAAAATGCAAGTACATATGTAGGGAAATCATATTTAACAGGATAGCAAAACATAGAAACAATAAACATTTATATAGAAGTGTTCAAACAAGCTGAGAATGACCTATAACAAATACATCAGATTGGACATGATGGTGGTGACAAAATTAATCTTCAATTTACAATCTGGCAGTGCTGCAGAGGGATGGCAATCTAAGGCTGTGTTGTTCCAGGCAAGACAGGGGAAAACACCCCAGAGACCAGAGATTGGGTGTACACCAGCCACGTCCTGTGCTGTGTGAAGAAACATGAGTGACCCACCCACTCCTCTGGTCTGTGGCCAGACCCTGGACAGAAGCACTTATGTGCTTGAGACCCCCCTGCACTGGCACAGCTATAATCTATGGGACTGTGCTCTTTCAGGAGCTCAGTTTGTTTCTTTGCTGTAAAAATACATCCAGAACAAACCTCATAAAATCTGCTCTGTTTTCCACTCTGGTGTCATAATCCACAGAAACTCAAGCCAAGAGTTTCTGCTTGTGTTCTTGTGGTGCTAGGATGTGGCTGCTAATGATGTGATGCTAGGATGTGGGTGGCAATTGAAATTAATTTAAAAGATAAGGGAATATTGAAAAGGAAACAAAATCAGTGTTGACTGAAAACTGAGCTGTGGTTATGTGGTGTGGAGCAGAAGAACTTGGGTTAAGGGATAATGGAGACAACATGAAGGTAAGCACCTGAGAACCTGCAGCAATGGAAAATCACAATTTGTGTAGCATTACATCAGGATAGGGAGAGCTTTGAGGAATATTCCCCAGAAGAGCTGGTAAGAATCTTGTTATCTGAGTCAGAAAACTTTAGGGCTTTAAAATATTTCTGAGGGAAAAGTGATGTCCAGATGGAAAGATGTACCCGGAGATATGGCATTTTTGTTCCCTTTCTAGATATGTCAGCTATCATCTTCACAGCTGCAGAGAAGCATATGGCACATCAGGTTCTTGTATTTTGGAAATGAAGTGACAGAAGTTAAAATGAAAGTATATAAAAACTGACATGTTTAGGGCTTGATGAAATAACTGATGTACATAACAGAGTGCAGACTGATTAGAAAGGAGGCTGTGATCATGTTTAAAAAAAAAGGTTTATTCACATGATTTTCACACCTGAATGTGAAATATGATTGTGTAATGTGAATCATCACACATGATTCACCTGTGTAATCCAAATGTGATAAATTACTGCAAACCTCATCATGGGTGTGATTAGGACTGTTGGCATACAAGGTATCCTACCACAGTTCTAAAGCAATTGATTACAACTGCATTGAAAGAAAACTTCAAATGAAGCTGTGGAAGGTGTTGCTAAGGTAGTAAGGGAGTAAGATGTACAGGCAGAGAAATGGCACAGCCATAATGACTTGAATTTATTTAGAATTACAAAAACCTGAGAGAATTAGAATTGCAGCATGATATGCTACATGTTAAGAAATTATGAACTCCAAATATCTATGAAAGAAGATGAGATGGCCATAAAAGCTTGTAGCTGCAGGATCAGGACCAACAAGCTGTGGCTTTTTACTATTTCACTCTTTGCGCATGATTCTGACATCTAAAAAACAACACTGTGAACTTCTAAATGCCCAAAGGGTTAGAGAAGGCTATCCTTGCTCATTTACTGGGTACAACAGTGGCTGGGATTTGGATAGCTTTGCATCAGTTCCGAATGCTGGCCAGGATTTGTATCTATAATTTCTACAAATTATGATGGTTACTTAACTAATCAGTACCATAGTTTTCATCTGTACTGTGGCCAGGAGAACAAAACATGGGCAGGCTCAGTTGAAGCTGAGCCCTCCATTTCAACATTCATCTGAGAGTGCCTGCAGATATCTGCAGCACCTTTCAGCTGACCAGAGAAGGTGCCTGGAGGTTTCTGAGATACTTTAGGGTACTTGAGACACCAGTGTGAGCCTCACAGGTATGACAACAAAATGTGTAGGGAGTTGTGAGGTGTCCTAGGGCATCTCAAATGGCTCTAGAAACTTATGTTTAAAGACCTAAATCACAGCCAGGATCTCCATTAACTGTAATGGTAATATGGAAGCACACACAGATATCTGGTTGCTGACTCTTCAATTTAGGTGTCTTGAACTGCAACCTGCCCAGTTCATCACACTTCTCTATCACTTCACAACCCCCCCACATTAAACATTAAAACATTGTCTGTTTATATGAATCATCTACCAAACTGCTTCTCACTATGGTACTGACCTTCTTGCTTGGAAACTCCTTTGGGTGATTCCCCAGAGCACTGGGACACTCTGGATCACACAGCCAGTTTGGTCAGAAATACTAAGATTGGCTGGTGAGACCACACAGCATAACCTGAGAGAGAAAAATCTCTTGTTCAGAGAGAGAGAATTTGTTGCACAAGGAGGAAAAGCTGAGGTTTGGGCTGGTTTAAGGTCTTTATAAAAGTCTGGGCCATTTCCTTGCACGGTTTACACAGTGCTTGGTACTTGCTTCAGGGAAGCTTCAAGATCAGCTAACAGAGGACACCTCAAGTTTAATTCAGCTTTATTACTCACTAGTAGTAACATAAGTGATATTTATCTAAGACAAGAGAGAAGAGGGGAGAGATCAGTACAAAGACCAATTTACATCTTAGCCATCATATCAGCTAAGTTCTAAATGACAAAAACTAATGGTGATTTTAATGTTCTTTCCCTGACAAGAGAGATGCAGAATTGGTTAATCTGTGGAAGCACACAGGACAGACAAGAAAATATATTCAGGGCAAGTCCCCCTAATTACTCCTGGAATTGAAAATGGGTATTATTCCAAGACAATTACAGTGTGATGAGGTCTCCCAAAAAGTGCTTTCTTAATTACACCAGAAAAAAGGTGCTCAATTCATCAAGATATTGGGAAGACTTAGCTGACTTTCTATGATGCACATATGTAGTCAGTCAATCTGTTATTCCTAAAGACTCTCAAATCCAAAATCTTGCCCTGCCCCCTTCCATAGGATGAAGGAAGTCTCTGGTGCTCAGTTCCATTTACATGGCACTCTAGAAAGAGTATACAGCCAAACATTGTGCTCAAAAGTTCTGAAAAAACAGGCTTTTTAGTGTTTGCTGTAATCTTTCCTCATCAGGTTAAAACAAGCTTATGGAAGCACTGGATAAAGGAAATAGTTTGTGTGGGATTAAGTCACAAGATAAAAATGACTAAGGTAAATACTTGGTTTCCTTCATTTCCCATGTTCTTAAATTAGTGAGGAACTTGTAAAAGAATGGAATATGCAACGGAGAAAGAATCCCTCATCATTCTGTAAAAATGTCTGAGTGATATTTAAAAGGCACTGCTCCTTTCACAAGGGATTTGAATAATTTGTTTTCTCACCCACTTAGCAGAAATGGTGAAAGAAACTGAGCTCCTTTCTCTTTTATGCATTTACGCAGGCAAAATACCTGGAGAAGCAAGGACAAATTGTCAAAATCATAGCAAAGTAAGAATGAAATCTGACTGAAGACATGATTTTGGATCATAGTGTAGAGCTACTTTCCAGCAGTTGTAGTCACTGCTTTGTAACTGATTTTAACTTACTGATTGTGAATGCAAAACTTTCTAAAATAGCTTTGGAATGCAGGTGACACAACAGCTCAAGCTTTGGTGAAAGCAGAAAAGCAGTTCAAAGCTTTTTGTTGTGGAGGTGGCACAAATAAGACATGTTCAGCATCATACTATGACTGAACATTCCAAAGACTACATTTTAATTACCTAAAAACTGACTTCACAGACTGAGTTATTTCTGAAGAGCCTAGAAGAGTGAGTCTCCTTGCTGAATCTCATTGCACAGTCAAGTGTCAGCACATCTCAGTGTGCTCCAGGTGCAGAATTACTGCTCTCCATGGCACATTCAATTTTGCTTTCCTCGTGCAACATTTCAGTCTTCTAGGTAAATTCTAGGCCTGCCTCAGATTGCTGTTGGATCTTTTTTGAATCCATTGGAAGCAACCAAAATGACAAAGACCCCCCTTGCTCCGATGGCTGATCAGTTATCTGTTTGGTGCAGTGCAAAGCGAGCACCAAAGCTGCTGGAGCTCAATCCCACTGACATCACAGCACCAGGAAATTGACTCATGCAGTTCCAAAATGGTCACACTGCCTGAAGGGTGGTCATTTATTAAATTGTTACAGCTCCTAAAAATATAACTTCGCCTTAAAGTTTGCTAGGCAGGAAAAAGACCTCTTGCTTGCTGCTGATGAAGAAAAACAGGTGTTTTGTAAAATCTATAGCACTGAAAACAGATTATGATCTCACTTATCAGTCTACTGTTGGTTTTTCTAGTGGATTGAATTGCTCCGTGTTTTCCTCACCCTCAAAACCCCCAAACCTCACTTGGCTGCATCAAAACTATCTCCTTTGTCAGCAAAACTTCTAACAGTGACTCTGATGTGGGGTCTGTGACTGATCACAGGACCCCAGCTGGATTAGGAGCAGAGACTTTGCTTTTCAGCCTGAAGTTAAATGTCCTGTTAATGTGTAGGTGATCCTTCCAGCATCCTCTTGCAAACAGCCCAGGACTGCTGCTGCTCAGGGACAAATGAGATGATGAAACTGTCTCCAGCCCATGAGGGAATAGCCTAACTCTTTCCCACTCCTATTTAGGGCAGACTTCATCCCTATGTTTGTGCACAGATCTACCACATAGTTCAGCTCCTTCCCATCTTTCTATAGGTCCCTTGGCTAATGCTCGTGTCCCACATCACACTCAGCACATCTGCCTTCAGGAATCTTGTTCTTTTTTCAATGACCTGAAAGCAGTGATGTAACTTCTAAAGTGTATTGAGACAAACTGTGATAATAGATTATATAGCATTTCATTTGTGATGAAGATCAAAAAAACCCCACATATAAAAAACATGGTATATTGAGAATGTCAAAGTTGTGGAAACCCCATCCATCTTGTGAGAACTTGATGGCAGCTTGTTACACCTGGGAGCAAGGAAGAAGGTAGTAAAGTTGTGGGTCAGCAGCAAAACTCCTTGGGCAGTACAGTTAGAATGTGTAATTCATCAGGTACGTAAAGCCACAGCTTAATGTTTCAAAAAGATGATCTTTTATTCTTTTATTTTTTACTGTGCTAGCAGAGAAAACCTGGTTTGCCCTCTACTACGGGGAGCAAGTTCCACATTCAATCTATATATGCAGAAGAGATCAAGTACTCACATTGATATATTATACATAATAATGACAGTAAGTAGATTTCCCCCCCCCCCTCTTTTTCCTATTCCCATTTTTTATTGTAACTTTTCATGTATTTGCCCTCTGGGGACCCATTCCATTTTAATGAGGTTGTGCAATGACAAAGAGCCCTGGTTGAGCAGCTCATGGGATAGATCATTATTAACCTTGTCTTGCTGGTACCATTTTATCATGTCATCTCACATTGTCACCTTCTGGCTGTAATTTACTCTTTAACCTGAAAATGTTTCCATAAGACAGAAGCTAAGGTCTACCAGAAGTAATATCTCACTTTGGCACATTGCTGCTGTCAGGTGGCACTTGGTACCTCTTTGCTGTAAGGGCATCTACCTCTCTGGTCACACCTTCTCTCTGACGACTTTGCCTCCTCCCAAAAGGCTGAGCTGAGACACTGGGAAAGCAAAGCAGCAATGAGGACATGGTCCAATGGGAGCACAAGTCACAGCATTTTGTGTTCTAGTTCAGTAGTCATAGACAAAATCATTTGAAAGTCTTGTATGATTTTGTTTGAGTATTTGGGGAATTTCTTCTCTTTTTCCAGAGGTTCTGCACTGAGACTTTTGCATCTGAGGTTTTACCAGAAAGCTACTTTTGCAGCATGAAAGCTTGCTACAAAAGCAGAAATTAGCAGCTTACACCAGATGATGTACAGTGAAAATTTTTGCAAGGTAAATGGGGAGGGCTGTAGATAGAAAAGAAAGTAGCTGTATGGTTCACTGCTAAAGGAATGGATGAGTCCGATGTGCACACACAAGAGAACCTAGTTCCTGAGCCAGAGTAAACATGGAAATAAATTTCATGGTTTATAATACAAAGCTATGGAAATATGACCAAAGAATTTGGCTGGAGGAAGAGACTAAAAAAATTTTGATTTGTCATGGACAGAAGTTAAACTGGATTTACTCTAGCAATTTAGCAGCTGCAAAGTGTCAGTGACTTCAGAAAATTATCTTGATGAAATCCTCAGTTACAGTTTCAGGATTATTAAAATATGAATTATTAACAATTTTTTGGATTCTGTGGGATCATTTCTGACTTTTACCACTTTTGCAACCTCTTATTCATCATCAGGGAATGTTTTGGAAATAGATGTTCGATTCACAGAAAAGACAGCAATAAGGATACTACAAAGGGAAAGTCAGATAGATTTAGTTTCTTCTCTTTCTCTGCTGCTCACATTGAAACTTTTGACAGTTACTTTAATCTGTCTTTTCTGTGTCATGGATAGGCAGGACAGGAAAAGCAGAGCTTTTCTCAGGAATATTCTCCATGTGGAATATATTTTTTTTTCCATGATGGAAAAAAGATGGAAACATGAAAAAGAGCTTCTCTTTTCCCACACTCCCAAACCGTTCATCTCTTTCATCTTTTGTGGAGCTGAGAAATAGGAAGAGAGTGTGAGGAAGAGAAGGAGAAAAATATATTTCATTTTTAAAAGTAACACCTTCACTTTTACATGCTTGACAATTATTTCCAAACACAACACTTCCTCTTAAAAAATAGCACTTCTAATCCTTTCCTACAATTTCACAGCTAGCAAGGCAAGAGGGCAAAGCTGCTTGGAAAGTGCACACACTTATCAACTCTCCAGCAGAAAACTCTGGCAAAAATATTCTTGACACTTCATTTCTTTCTTCCCCAATTTTATAAGCTGTAGCTCTGTCTGACAAATAGTTTCTACCTTAAAATAGGTTTTTGGTCCAGTTATACTTGCAGATGCAAAGTATGTTTGAAAAATGATGTCTGCCTCTCATTGTGGGTGTGATGATATTCCCCAGGGGCTCCTATAAGAGGCTTCTTTTTTTTATAAACCCTTTGTTTATCCTGCAGGAGAAGAGTTAACCTCAGAAGTGCAGTACCACAGGAACAGGGAGTCAAATTATTGAACCAATAGAAAGCACTGAAGACCAAAATATAAGACTCAGGATAAGATACAGGATTTCATACATGGATCCCTGGTGCATCATAAAGACAATTTAGGTGTATTGTTTTTTGGTTTGATCGGTTTTTTTTTTTAATCCTTTAAGCAAATAATGTTCTTCAGCTAAGTTTGCCCAGAGGTGCTTCTGTCTTAACTGGTCTTATTATATAGATAAATAGTGCCTGCCTAAAATAGTGCATACTCCCCAAGCAGAGCTTTTCCATGCCTGCATTTCCAAGGGACCATGGTGAGTTGTTCATGATGTCCCTATGCATAATCAGAGGACCACATTCTTCTCTGAAGTTGGCAAGTGGTATCAATCATCTGATTTTGGTCCTACCACCTTACTGGGTGACTGAGAAGCAGGGTGAGTCCTGCTGCTTTGGAGTGCCAAAGGTTGGCCATTATCTTTCCACCTGGAGCTATGCTTTTCAAAGAAATAAAAAGACACATCCCATCCCTGTGAAGCTGGGCTGTGCATGGTGACTGTGTGCCTGTGAACATTTAGGCTGACATGAGCCTTCACTTGGACAAAACAGAGCTGCCCAGGGCCTTCCTGCATCCTACAGCCATCTCCGGTTTAACACTGGCCCGGCAATTAAACCGAGTAACAGACGCTCTCTATTAATCTCTCTCTCCTCCCTGATAAAGAAAGGAGAGAGAATAAGGGAGAGAGACTTATGGGTTGGAAACTAAACTACACAACTTTAATGAAACAGTAATGATAAATAAGAAAAATTACTAAATATATACAAATATACAGGAAAATGGATACCACATTCCTTCTCCCTTTCCCCCAGTAGCTCTCGCGTCACCACTGAGGCTGCAGGGCAGCCCTGGGAAAGTCCAGGCTGGACTCCTGGAGTCGGCAGCAGTTGGGAACTGGAGGCAGGAACACACAGATATGGGCTGGCATGGATCAGGACCACAGGCAGACGAACGGACGGGATCCTTCCAGGATGCTGGGTGAAGGAAGGGAAACAGGAAAGGCAGGAAGGGCAGGCAGCTGGAAGCTGGAAGGAGGAAATCTGGCTTGGCCCTCGTGATCCCTCAAGTTTATACTGAGGATGACGTATATGGGATGGAATACTCTGTTTGGTCAATTCTGGCATCTATCTTGTCCATTCCTCCCCAAAGGAGGGATGCAGGTGGGACCTCTTTATCCTCCTGGAGGGTAAAATATTTTCCTCAGAGCTGAGCAGTGTCCCTGGCTCTGCACACCAGTCTCTAGCAGTAACTATAAACATCGACTGTTATCAGTCCTAGAAACACACACTGTCTGAGAAACTTGCTGTTAATTTCAGCAAGTGCAACTACTTACAAGAGACTTAGCTAAAAGCAAAAGTACAAGACAGAAAATCACCTTTATCCTGGCCCAAACCAGGACACCACCATAATATCATGTGTGTGGGTCTAATTTAACTTTCCTTATTGAGGCTAACGTATCATGATATAATATATGATGATATCACATGCAAATGCTGCTTTGAACTTCTGACACCATATATTGATGGAGCATTTTGGCTGTGGCAAAGTCTCCTGGCTAAACAAAAATGTTAGCAAAATGCCTCTTTTTCCCTATCCAGGTAACAAAGAGCTGAAAGTTATTATCTTTTTTCCAGACTGGGTTTTAGATAATCGTTTCAGTATTCCATTTTAGTGTGCCAGTGTATCTACAGATGAATCTTGATTGTTCTCAAGTGAAGTATTGTGAATCAAATAAGGATGACAGAATCTTGATTACTTAACATGTTAGCATATATCTGTAATGCTTGATTCCTACAATGACAAAATTAACAACTTCATTTAGCTATGTTGTTCTTAGTGGAAAAGAGCACACTTGATGCATCATGGTGCTATTTACACCTACTTAGTTACTTGTATTTCCAAACTGTCTAAATAGCTTTGCCATGGAAGACTACAGAGACCACAGTCCATGAATAAAATTAAAATTTCAGACTTCAAATGCCAGCTTGGTAATGCTGCCTTTGTCAGAAGCGATTCGGAGTCTGTTTGTATGAGGAATAATCAAAAGCTATTTATACATCTTCCTGCCTTGCACCCACAGACACCTCAGTTTAGATCAGAATTATAATTTTGTGTCATGTCAGTAGAGCAAGAGGGAGTGTTATTATTAAGATTTTGAGGAGTGATTTAAAGGCATTGGAACTTTGGTATCTCTTATCTTTTGACTTGGCATATGTGTCCCATGGTAAAATAATTCTTGCCCAAGACTTAATCATCCAGGCTCAATGCTGAGATGTGTAACCTGATTGTCTTGCCAGGACATATGCTTTTATTTCAATAAGTATTTAATCTGAATATGTTTGGATCCTGGGTTTTGAGTTCCTGAGTTACTCCTGACCTTATAACCATAGAATCATTAAGGTTGGAAAAGACCTTCGAGATTATCAAATGCAACCACAATTCAATTACCACAACGACTAAACTATATCCTGAAGCACCACAGCTAAATGTTCCTTGAACACCTCCAGGGATGGAGACTCCACCACCTCCCTGGGCTGCCCATTCCAGTGTCTCACCACTCTTCCAGTAAGGAAATTTTTCCTAATATCCAACCTAAACCTCCCCTGGCACAACTTAAACCCATTTCCTCTCATCCAATTGCTGCTTACTTGGGAGAAGAGGCCGGCACTGACCTCCCTACAACTTCCCTACAGGTAGCTGTGAAGAGCAGCAAGATCTCCACTGAGCCTTCTCTTTTTCAGACTAAATAACCTCAGGTCCCTCATTCACTCCCCATACCCCATGCCCTCCAAACCCCTCAACAGCCTCATAGCTCTACTCTGGACAAGTTCCAGGACCTCAATGCCTTTCTTATAGTGTGGAGCCCAGAACACAATAAATACTCAGGCTGTGGCCTCACCAGGGCCAAGTACAGGGGTACAATCACTTCCCTACTCCTCCTGGACACAGTTTTTGATACAGGCCAGGATGCTGTTGGCCTTCTTGGCCACCTGGGCACACTGCTGACTACTCCTGGCTCAGGCAGCCATACACCAGTACTTCCAGCTCCTTCTCCACCGGGCTGCTTTCCATCCACTCTGAATTCACCAGTGACAGTGGGAAGGAGAACTAACAGCTAGGAAGTTATTTCAGTGGGAAAAATCAAAGGTGTATGTCAATTCCATGTAATATACTGATTTTAGAACTATGCTAGATGAATATAAGGTCTTGACCAAACACAATTCAGGCTAAAAATAAAACCATTTGTGTATATACATAGAAGTTTAAAATAAACTAATAATTTTCTAGACAATTTGTTATTAATTGCCCTGCTAAGTACCCCAAATAATCTGCTCCCTTCTTGTTTCTTTTGGTAATTCTCAACTGTTTCTTAATACCCTATTAGAAAAGAGAATATTGAACAAATAGGGTTCAATCATCTTGATGAAAATCAGAGAAGTCCTTTAAAGTCAAAAGTAGAAGAATATCTTTCCTTTTATGCCTTCTCCTTAGAAACTATCCTTTTAAAAGAAAAACTATTTTTCATGGTTTATTTAGAGCAACAATATTCCTGAAATTTATTTCAAGACAAAATTGAAGTTCAATTATATTTTAGCAATTTTATCAAGTTCTAGATGAGAATACTGTTTTATTGATTGAAATGCTCATGGGCATAGAAATAAATTTATTACTCACATGAAACAAGCAAATTATTTTCTAAAAATATTTTCTATTATCAAAACAGGATGTATTGAAATCGCATAAAAATGAAATTTAGAAGTGGCAATAAAAGTCTTGTGCTTGATTAGATTTTTTTGAAGGGTTCACACTGTCTGGGCTGGGCCACCCAGCATTCTGCCTGTCTCACTTCTGGTGAGCAATCACAGCTCCAATATCTTCTATGCAAACTGAAAAAATGAGTAGAATAACCATTTCTGAGATGAATAAGCGAAATTTCTTTAGATGAAAAACACAACTTTATTCTCTGAAAGTTTGTAACATGGTGAAGATGATTAAAACTGGTGTATTGGCCTGCAAGCTCCACTGCTGGAGGTGGCTCCCCCTGTACTGCACTGCTCCATCCAGCCCTGTTATTTGCAGGAGGCTCAGTGCAAGTTTCTGTGTATGTGTCAGGCAGTTAATAACAGAATTAGGAAAAATTTATGCTCGGGCAAGATGATGAAGCACTCACAGTCTTTTGCAATCCTTAATTCATCCTTGCTCCATCCCTTGCAGGAGTCGGGAAATTGTTATTGTATTTTTTTCAGCCAAGAAAACAAGGAAGGGTATTGAGGTGTAAGTAACCCCACCCCCTCTCTGATCAGCCTTGGTGCCCAGCATGAAGCTGACCTGGTCAGGGTGCAAGCACTGGTTTTTGGATTTTGAAAAACAATCTGATCAGAAGTTCTAAGCTAAATCCCAGAAATGGTTCTGAATAAAATTTTGACATTTTATTGACCTTTTTATCCCAATAATCCTGGCAAAGTGGCAATTCACAGAAAAAAAATGTTTCATCTTAAAGCCTAGGTCTAGCCCAGCTTTAAACCCCTGCACTGAGATTTATGGCTTTTGCATTAGGATGCCATACACCAGGTCATTTTGCCACCTTACTGTTAATTGGATGAACATTACAGCCAAGAAAAATAATCTTAAATTACATGTGTTTCATTGCAGACTCAAGAACCTACCTGCTTTCACATGGATGTAATTTAAGAGGCTGGATGTCAGGTCACCCTGCTCGGCAGGACAGGGACCACCCACCAGGGACAGCCCTTAACACTGTCACAGGGGAGGTGATCAGTGGCTGGAAGGAGAAGGAGCCATAAACCATCCTGATTTAATCTCAAACATCAGTAGAGTCTCTGACACGTTTTACTGACAAACCTCTAAAACTAATAAGCCCAGGAGGCTCAAAATAAGGCTAAAAGGGTACGAACAGTTAGTGTCCTGCCCTGGCACACAAGATAATCCCTGCAGATGGGTCCCTGGGGACAGGGAGTGGTTGAACAAAGCACACATCATAGTGAAGGCACGATGCAGCCTGGCAACACTGAGAGAAAACCTGTTGCTTCAGAAAGTAGCATGAAAACCAGAAACAGAACAAAATATTACTTTGTACTGAAAAAATTGTGAAATTACATTCTGTTAAGAGTCCCAGCTCTGTCTCCAGGCATGATTTGGTGCTCATGCTTCACCATTTTCTTGCTGCAAGCCAAACTGTGATCTATAATGATGCTCTGAGAAGGGTGAGAGCAGAGAGGTATCACCAGCCCCATTTACTCACTGAGCCATTAGCATAAGGGGAATCCCTGCAGATAGCTCCCTTCTGAGAAATAGGTCAGATTTCCAGCAGCAGCAGGAAACCACTGAAAGGGCTGGTGGTTTTTTTACATATGGGGAGTTCCTGATGGCTGGAAATTAGCTAAAATAATTCCAAATCCTCTACAGAGCTGGTAGGAGAGCAAAAAGCATTTATGATAAGTAGATGGAAATCCTACAGAGTAACAGTGGGCTGGACTCCCTTTGACTTTAATTTTCCAGTGCAACACTGTTTTTGTTCCTAGCGTTATTAAAGGTTTTTTGTTTTTTTTTTTTGTTTTTTTTTTTTAATATTAGATTTTTGAATAATAAAGTTTTCCTTAAAATCAAAGAAAATAGTTAGTGGGAAGAACTAAAGTGGTGTTTTGACCATCTAAGGATGCTGGGCTGGGGGTCTGTACAAATAGAACTAGTGGGCTATATACCAGGTTGAGGGGAACACATTCATTTTGTCAGCCTAACGAATGAAAAATAAAAAGTTCTATGGATTTTCTTTGTGCACAATAATATGGGAAAAGCTCCATCTAAACATTCTATTTTCCCTGTTTGCTTTCTACAGAAACACTCTAATTAACAAAATGGACATCTCCATGTGTCAGCTACACAGTATATTTAGTGGGTATTTTTATATTTACGGACAAATTGAGTTTCTTTATGCAATTAATTAAAACTTTGATTTTATACGAGCAAGGGCATTAGCTGTGTTTAGAAACAGTAGCTTAATTATATATTTTAAAAGTGCTAATTCTTATCTGGGTATTAAACCTTACTTCTAGATGTGGTGTAATTATTCACATAAATCAAAAGATTCCAGGGAGCCTCAACAGTTCTCCAAGGTCAGGTCTGATGGTCTTTTCTCTCTCAGACCTATGGCCTTGATTTATAATTATCTTTGCTGCTCCTTGACAGGGCTTTCATTTTCATTTTGAATGCTCCTAAATTCCCCCTCTACTATTATTATCTTATATCATGATCTTTATTTCTTCTGAAACTTATTTCTGGAAGTTCAGATCACTTTGATTCGATATTTTTGTTGCTCACCCTGTGACACTGCATGGGAAATATTCATATGGAGTGTGTTTTATTTCAACAGATCTATGATTTGGCTGCCAGGGGGACAAGGCACCTGCTCACATCTCCATTTTAGCCTTTTTTTTTTCCCTCCTGAAATGCATGAAAATTTTTCCCTTTGTAATTCTTTAAAGTGAAGCCCAAATATTTCCTCTCCTGTGTCCCTGTTCTAAGATAACTAAACTGGTTGTATTATGGATCAAAGACAAGACAGACTTGAGGTGAAGATGTTTAAAGGAGTAATTGGGAGAGAGAAGGGAAGGGAAGGGAAGGGAAGGGAAGGGAAGGGAAGGGAAGGGAAGGGAAGGGAAGGGAAGGGAAGGGAAGGGAAGGGAAGGGAAGGGAAGGGAAGGGAAGGGACAGGGAAATAACAGTCTCAAGTGCTTGTACAAAAGAGTCCGAATAAATAAAAAGACCATATGTAATATAAGACCCTTTCTTTCAGACTACTTTGAAAACTTTTAAGTGAAGGTGCTGTAGCTGGTGCCCTTTTGAGCTTGGCCTAGCAACTGTTTTTATAATGATCACTCCAGAAGTTCTCCCTTGCTGGATCCTGAAGCTGCATGTGGTAAGTGATGCTCTGGCCCCTCTAAAGAATCTGTGGTCTCAGTTGGTAAGGTGGCTGAAGTACAGTGTTCCTAATTCTGCTTTCTGAAGGAAGTCAGGAAGTTAAAGGAAGCCTTCCATTTTTATTAAAATCAAATACTATTCATCATGCTTACTTACGTGTACCTAAACTCCTCAATTCTACTACCTCTTTTTTATTAAGGAAAGACTTTTACCTTGGAAGAGCATAGGAACCAATAATTAGCTTTCAAGATTGGTTAAGTGCCAAGCTTCTGTCAAAAATAATCGCATGTCACTTCCTAAAAACAGTTTTACAATGATAAAACTACTTTAGTCTGGCTATTAAGCACATTTCAAACAGCTTTTTAAAGTTATAAATAACTTAAGGCCAGCCAAGTAAATGCAGAAAATGGAAGCAGAAATCAGAATAAGGCCATTGTCTTCCACATATCATTGTGAAAGGGTCAAGAGGCAACATGTAAATTCATATCCTAAATTCAATCATGACAGGCTTCTTTAGCTTCACTGCTTTTGAGTAACTTTAAATAAAGTTAGCTTTTTTTATTAAATAAGTTATACCTTAAACACCCTTTTAATTTTAATTTTTTACCAACCATATTTCATTAAAATACAAAGAAATGGAGATAGATCAAACTGCTAAATATCAATTGGTTGTCCCAATTTAAAAACCTTTGTTACTAATTCCTGTTAGATAGCAAGATGATTTTAGCCCCATTAAAATGATAAAAAAAATGTGCCTGTGCTCAAGTAAGATTAAAAACAAGTACTGCCAGATAATTTAATTGTCAGGAAGACACCATCTTTCCTACAGGTCCACTGTAAGCATTGAAAGGCCTCAATAAGATGTCCCAGGACCTTTCTCTTCTCCTTTCTCTTCTCTTTCTCTTCTGACTCCCTACTTTCTCAGCCTATCTATACAGGAAATGTGCTCCAGCAGTCTGATCAGATTTGGGGCCCTCCTCTGGACTGTGTCCAACAGCTCCATGTCTTTCCTGTGCTGAGGGTTCCAGGACTGGACACAGTACTCAAGGTGAGGTCTCATGAGAGCAGAATAGAGGGGGAAGAACCATCTCCCTCACCCTGCTGGCCAGGCTTCTTTTGATGTAGCCCAGGATGAGGTTGGCTCTGGGGGCTGTGAGCACGTTCCCATCTCATATTGAGTTTTTCATCCACCAGTAACCCCCAAGTCCTTCTGCTCAGTGCTGCTCTCAATCTCTTCATCCTCCAGCCTGTACTGATACCAGGGACTGCCCTGACCCCTGTGCATGACCTTGGACTTGGCCTTGTACCCCATTTGACACATAGGCCCACTTCTTAAGTGGTTTCTTCTTAAGTGGTTTATTCTTTGGTTTTTTTTTGAAAAAAACCCCAAACTTGCATTTGCAGAAAAGGTGCTTAGAGTAGATGAAAATGGGAGCAGCGTGGTGAGCTCCATATTGGAGCCGTGGGCTCAGTGGGACAGCCACTAACTAATGCTGATAAAGCACCTGGTTTGGCACAATGCTAATGCTTTTTGTTAGCACTGCAGTGGCACCATGGTTAAATGATCAAAGACATCAGATTTTTCTGACTACTATCCTTCTGCAGGTTGTCATATATGAATTTAATGGAACTATACCAATTAACACTGAAAGAGCTGGTAAGAAGTTTAAAAGCCAACAAAAGGTGCCTGATAAAAGACACAGCTTGAAGCAGTATTATATTGTGATTTGATTCCTCTGTTTTTAAATCATTCTGTTGATAGATTTTTATGTACCTTTTGATTTGCTGTGCTGTTAAATTTCCTATTTCCAAAACTAAATTATTTCTCTAGTTACTGCTCTATAAAACAAACAAGAGGAAGTTTTCTCCCTGTACATGCTACTATAAAAATTACTTTTGTCTCAGGGAAGCTTCCAGTGCCTTCTTCTGTGCTGTAGTTACCATAATTCCTGAGCAGTGACATTTGTATGAAGCCCCAATTGCATTAGGAATTCCTAACAGTTCACCTCACCCGTTGAAAAGGTGAAATGAAACAAAACTGCATTTCTCTCCAATTCATATGCCAAAGTCATAAAACCATTAAAATTACCAACAATTGTTACAGTGCAATTGAGAACAGGAGGGTAATAAATGCAGAAATCCTGAGCCAAAAGGATTGCTTGTGCTTACCCATGCCTAGGTCAGGTAAGTCACTGGGGCAGAGAGGAGATGGATTTGGAACAGGGGCTGCCAGAGGGACCTCCACCTTCACACCTCCTGTCATCCTGGAAGAAAATAAGAGCATCCCAGTTTTTCTAAACTCTCATCCACTTACAGAGTAATTCTGTCTGCCCCCAGGTCCTGTATATTCTGGTTCTGGAGTCTCAACACCCACTCTCAGCTGTGCTGAGGATCAGTTCCCAGGTCAGCTCATAGATTACACTGTCAGGCACCAGGACACAGACATGCAAACATGGCCCTAATGATCCTATTGAAAGCACTTTTCTGTAAATGTATTTCTACCAACAATGTCATTGACAAAATAACAGCTGCAGAGAAACCAGAAACAATTCACTTTATTTTTCCTATTCTTCCTCCTTGATTAGTCCTTTTTTCCAGGATAGATTAGTTGTTGGCCACTTAATGAATATTATCTGGGTTTATTTCAGTGGCCAAATAGTTTTTCACCAGTTCTTAAAACCCATATACTGTGAATTTGTGTGGTTATCCATAAGGTCTTTTCAATCTCAAAGAGAGTATCCTGCCCCCAGGCCCCACCTGGACATCACCAAATGGCTCTGGGATATCACTTGATGGGTTTTCAAAAGGTAGCATTTGCTCCTGTAGCAAAAGGTAAGGAATTGTGCAGCTGTGCTCTGCTTCCTGCCAAGTCATGCAGTCAGCCTCAGTATTATTAACCAATTTATTGCCATGAACAAGTGGCAATAAGTGAACAAGTTTATTGTCATGAACAAGTGGCCTGCGAGTGGCAGGAAGGAAAAATTTAACTCAGTTGCAGGAACAGAGTTGTATAAGAGACCATTTCAGTGGAGGGAGGGGAAAATGCTTTTTATTCACATCTTTGGTATAGATTATTGTAGAAATCAGACTCACCTGAGAAATGGCAGTTTGCAAATTCTGCCCTGCCAGCTGAGGTCTGATGGACCTGTTAGGGCTGCTCAGCTCTCCCCTCACTCTGCTGTGTCTCCCTCCAGGGTTCTGCTGCCTCCTCCTTCTGGGCAGAGGCTGTGGGAAAGGGGGCTGAGCACCAGCAGTGCTTGGTGGTTGGACTAGGAAGGCTTTGACATCTGAGCAAATGTAGACACCTGGAACCTGCATTTTCACCACACAAGGATCTATGTCCTTCAAACTTCCAGGCTTTTCAAACTGCACTTCACTTGGGATTTCAGCTGCAAACAATATCGATCCTCAGCCAGGAACAGGAAGAGAAAAATTCTCTTTCTTTTAAGATAACAGCAAAATAATCACTTTACCTCCTGCATTTAGCATAGTAGAGGCTGCAAATGAGAACGTTTTTACAAAAGATGCTTTCTAGCACTTGGCTTCAGAGGTTGCTTGGAGCTTGGAGTCTGCATGTGATTTGAAACCTCAGACACATTTGAAAAGCAATGAGTTTTAAAATAATTAGTAAAGAAGCAGAAACATTTTGTTTTTCTAATGAGATGTTCTCTCTTGCAGCTGGGTACCTGGAACACACCTCCATGAGAAGATAGATGCTCACAAACTGCCACTCATTCCCTTCACCAAGCACACGGGCAGCAATATGGCCATTCACAGCCAAGCAAATTCTTCCATTTTCCACATTCATATGACACTTTCTACATTCAGTAAATATTTAGTCCATAGTCTGTTCTGAATATTCTAGAAGGTCAAGTCATTAAATATTTGTGTGGATCTTTAAGGTGCTGATGTACTGCACTGATTAAGTCCAGCCATCTTGAGGTCTCTAGAATGAAACTAATTTTTGTCACTGGGGTTCTGTCTTGTCATCAAGACATTATTTTACTACCTTGTGATCTGCCAGCTAAGCAAAGAGAAATATTTGGTGCATAGTCCCTGCCACCTACCAGGTCCCCCGATTCCTTGCACTGTGTGACTGTTTTACTTGGGTTTCTACATTCCCTTATCCCACATGAGACAGAGCCAGGGGTGATTTGGGGGCAGTTCACAATCACTGAGCCCACACATGATCTTCCCATACTGTCCTGGCAGGCCTTGCAGCTTCATGTATCCTAAGTCTCTATCAGACTATGCTTTACTCCATGTACCACATACTCAGCATCATGCCATGAAGGACTCCACTTCCCCAGGCTATGACAACACTCTTGTATCTTTTAAAGTTCTTGGTAACAAAAAAATCACAGAATGTCACAAGAAATTTTAAGGCCCTCTGCCCAGAGGTGGATCAGTCCACTCATCCAGTATATGGATGCACTGACATATAAATAGGGCCATCCACTGTGTAAAGGACTAACCCTGAAGGCCAAAGATTTCTTCTTGAGCTGGTGTACATAATATAGATTTTCAATGGCTTTTGAACCAGCTGCATTTATCATTAAAATGAGTAATGATAAATGTTGAAAGGATGGCCTAGACAGAGTACAAGGAATTAAGTATTTCTTATAGCCACTCTAAGATTATCGATGTGTCAGGACCTCTGTCTGATCCTTTTAATAATTTTAATATTAATAAATTATGTTTGACTTCATGCTCCAACTGAAATAAATTATATACAGAAAGTCATATATTTCTTCCCAAGCAGATACTTTATTGTGACGTGTAACATAAATAGTTGTTTAATGATGATATTTCTTCCCTGATACTCAAAGCTTTGTATCATTATCCAGCATATGCTGGTAAGAGAGAAACCCAGTTTACACTGCAACCATTTAAATCAAGATGGTTTTTTTTTAAAAAAACCAAACATATTGTATGGTCTGGTGACAAGACAACAGAGATTTGGTGACAAATAATTTTAAATGACCTGCAAGAACAGTCCCACTCTGTGGACAATTGTGTAAAATGCAGCTTGAGAGCTTATTCTTAGTTCATTTTATTTATAAGCATAACAAGGTGAAAAGAAACCCAATAGCAGGAGCTTGGATCAAGACTACAGTATAGAGCAAACCCAAAATATTTAATTTTTTGTTTTCACTTCTAATTACTAGATGTAGTTTAAAATCATCCTATACACAGCTTTGGTCTTTGTAAGGAAGAGAAATAGAAAGAAGTCCCTGCTGAGTCATGCTGGCTTTAACTGCTCACAAGTCCCAATGAACCTTTCAGACACCTGGGAAGTGTGAAGGAGGATAATAGCAAAGCATGAAACAGTGGCTCCTACACTTATAAACCCCTGGTGAACACAACAAGATCTCCATTACTTTTAAAATCTTATAAATAAGACAGACTTACAAAATTTTAAAGCCAGGTACCTGTATTTAGAGCTTGAGGTAGGCAGTTCTCGATTTCTTAGGCCTGTTTCAGGTAATTCAGATATTAAACTTACTTTTTAAGATACTTTTGCAGAAGTAGGATACATTTGCATCGGAAGTCACTCATGGGGGCTTATGTCACTCTGTGGACTGTTTGCACATAGTCCTTATGTTTTCATGTCCTTATGTTGGCATCAGCTGTAGCTCATCACAGTTACAAACTCCTCCACTTAGTCTTCTTCAGGGAGTCCAAACTCTCAGTCCCCAGCTGAGCCCAGGCTTTCCCTCACCCAGGCTGTGAGAAGCAGGATGCTGGCAGAGCTCTCCAGGAGCTACAGCTGCACCTCTGCTGGGGAAACAGCCAGGAACATAGCCTAGGCTGTGACACTGGAAGTGACAATTCGTGGCAGTGAGCAGTCAGCACTCCCCCAGCATGGCTTGGACCTGTGGCCCTTACCTGGGCTCAGTTCTGGGCATGTCTCGTGACAGGGAGCATTGCTGAAGAGCACTGTCACCCAGACTTTCCAGACAGCCTTAGGCCCAGATAGGTGTCTTTGATCCAATATATTTCCAGGTGCAGATGTATCTCTAAACACCTGTCTTGTCTACTCTGTATGAGCCACACTGTGTTGCAGAGTGGTTGCCTCATCTGCTGAGATAGTTAATGAGCACAGGTCACCCTCCTGATGCAAATATCTTTTCGAGAAACATGCTGTTTTGTTTTGGTTTTGGTTTTGGTTTTGTTTTTTGGCCTATATTTACCTCTAACTACCCAAGCTTGCCTTTATTGACTGAAAACTGTCTTGCTATACAGTTTGAACAAACTATCAAGTCACCTGCATAGATCCTTTCATGCAAGGAATTTAACTCATAGATACATTTACTGCTGAAACTATAGTAACTTCATGGCAACTTTTTTCCCCACATCCAGCTATCAACCTGGTGTATCTCTGCATTTCACATTGTCAAAACCCTACTAATGTCCTCTCACTCCCTGAGGTGAAGGTGAAAAAGGCAGGGATCCCTAGCTAAGTACCAAACTCTTTCATATTCCCAAAGAAATCCCCACAATGTATTGCCTCTGCTCATTACCAGTGATAAACACTACAGATTTGTGGCTCTATGATACTGTTTCCAAAAGGAATTTAAGAACATTTTGTTGACTTTACTGTGTAACTACACACAAAGGATCATATAGTGTTCATTTCATCTGCTAGCTGAATGCACCCATTTCAGGGAGAACATACAGGAGCTCACATTAATTCTGACAAAACAATCTGAAATAGGAAATAGACTGTACCCAATTGAAATTAGGAAGATATTTACTCAGGAAGAATGTAATTACCTAAGATGGAATTTGGCCAGGAGATGAAAGCTAATTATATTCTACCCAGTTGCTACTTAACCTTATATTTTTATACAGGGCTATATAAAGAGATATGAAAAATAGCATATTACTCTTACCCTTTCCCACATGCACGCACTTTACTCTTTGCTATAAGGATATGCTTTTTTTTTTTTTTAACTTTGCGAAGTTGATTTGTAAGGTAAGATCAGGAAAACTTCAAGTATAAAATATGTAAAAAATACACCAAAGAATACGCCATCAAAAGACTGCAGAGGCTGTAGATGAGAGGCTGAAAGAGCAAAATGCAGTAAACAGACAATGCAGAATTGTGCTGCAGTCAGTGGAGCTATCAATCCCTGAATCCTCTGCTAGAAAACAGGTTTTCTCTTCATTTAAATTCATTTCCACAACCATTTTTCTCCATTTCCTGACCCCCTGAATTTTCACAAACATTTTCCACAGGCAGTTGAGTTTACCATCTTACAACTAGTCACCTATATACAAGTTACCACCTAGCAGGAACAGGACTCCTGTCACACAGACGTGGACATCCTTCTGCAAAGGCAGCTGAGGCACTAGTTCAGTTTTCCTAACACCAAACCTTCTTGTGTTCCCTATACAGTCAAAATATCGTTTTCCATAGCACTTTCCCAAATGATTTAGGACTTCTTTGAAATTTTGCTCTCCTTTGAAGCACTGAGTCCCTCAGTTTCCTTACAGGGTGGGACAACATTCGCCTTGATGTTAAAACACAGTTTTAGCTGTTACCCTTTACTTTTTAAAGTTTTGCTACAGAACACCTCCAAATGAGTTTTCAGAAAAGAGCTTTCCTCTGTAATTGTCAATTAAATTTGCACTTCAGAAGCCTCATATATAAGCGATTTTCTTTATTTCATCTTTCCTGACTTCACAGCAGCCTAGCATTAGGGTGAGGGACTAGACATCAAATAAAACCATTTTCAGCCAAGGCTAATTCTAGCAATGGTCTTCTACCATTGCATAGAAAACTAGAAGTACCAAGAAAAACAGAGAGAACACAAAATTTGAATAACAAATTAGTTTTTCCTCAGATACTTATGGTTACAATAAAGAATATTGAAAGAATATGAAGCATTACCTAAGACCTGAGTGACTAAGATGCTTATTGTTATTTTAAGTAATCAAAAGTAGCTGCAGTTTAAAAGAGTGGCAGATCAACCCTATTTAGGCATACTTTAAAAATGGGTGTTCATCAGCTTTTTTTTTTTGTAGGAGGAATTAATTAGTAGAACCAAATTGTAGCACTGAATAGTACATCAGCAAAAATAGATGAAGAGATCATAGCATCAGCAACTGTCATCTCCCCAGAGAAACAAAGGCATTTTTTAGCATCTTCTTGGGCTGCAAGGGATGGCAGAGAAAGGTCTGATAAACATATTTTCTGTATGTCTTTTAGCCTTGTGGTAGTAGCACAACAGAACTGAAATTTGATGTTAGGTTGTATACGCACCACTGTTTTTCTAATTGATTACTGCATATCATAGAATCCCAGAATGGTTTGAGATGAATGACATCTTAAAAATCATCCAGTTCCAACCCCTCTGCATGGGCAGGAACACCTCCCACTAGACCAGGATGGTTCAAGTCTCATTGAACCTGGCCTGGAACATGTCCAGGGATGAGGGATCCACAGCTTCCCTGGGCAGCCTGTGCCAGTGTCTCACCATCCTCACAGTGGAGAATTTTTTCCTAATGTCTAACATTTATCTACTTTCTTCCAGAGTAAAGATATTATCCCATAATTATCCCAAGGTCACTGCATGACCTTGTAAAGAGTCCCTCCCCAGCTTTCCTGTAGGCCTGCTTCAGGCACTGGAAGGTGCCCTAAGGTCTCTCCTCTGTTTTAAAGTTTTCTGCAGGCCAGTCAGAGAATTGTCAAAGAACTTTTATTACATGGTAAGCCATATACTTATCTCGTGAGTAATAAAACTGGTTAGTAAAGCTGAATTTCTGAGGGAAACCAACTCTTTTGGTGGGATACACAAATTTACGAGGATTGTAGCAATCTGACAAAGCATCTCACTGTGGGTTTTAGTCTGGCAGTAGGAACCTGATCCACTTTCATGATTATCTCCTCTTTGTTGGGAGCAGATGGACAGAGAGAATTTCCCAATTGCAATACAAGGTCAGGTTCAAAAGAGATTAGGAAAAATTAATCAAGACCACCCAACTCCCAGAGCAGAATCAAATGCTATATCATTTTTTTTCCTTTCCTTTATGCAATGCAGTTTTAAACCCTGCAGGTAGTAGAACTTCTTCACTTCACCTCTTTGACTGTACTTCTCCATAGTTTCCCCCAAGCCTAGCCTAAAATCCCACTCCTGATGCCCCCTCCTCTCCGGACTTCCTACCAATAACTCCTCAAAGCCTTCATAAGTTTGATAAATTGTCAGTAGAAACCTGGTCAATCAAAGCTCTGTGCATCAGCTATCATGTCTGCTGTACACAGCAGATCTATGCCCTGAGTACATAGGAGCTACCTCAGTATCCAAAACATGCTTGCTCCTTTGACATCACTGGTTTTTGTATGCTGTTTTCCCAAATCCTCCAAAACACTAATTACTCTACCACCAATCTTCTTTACCATCTTTCCATTTTTTAAATAAATTCCTATCAGTTGGCATCAGTGACGATGAGGGCCAGCTTTTTTTCCCCAAGCTGCTCTCAAAGAAAAGCTTATAATTTATTACAAGCTTTTTATATAAAAAAGCTTATAATTCAGCCTTCCTTCCAGAAAGGGATCTCCAGACCTTTGCTGGGCTCTGCAGGAGCCTGGGATGTGTAACCACCTGAGACCTGACATCAGAGCTGGGGGGTAGTGTAGAGGGACATCTTCATAACACCTTACAAGTCCCTACTAAGTTAAACTGTATGACTATCATGGCATCTAAGTTCAAGGGAAGATTAAGAAGTTGAGAGGATCTTCTCTGAGGCTCCAGCTCCAGGCTCCCTGCCCACATGATGGGAAGGAAGGGTTGAGATTCATAAATCAAGGTGCTGCAGGCTCTGTGACAGTGAGCCACCTGTGCTCTCCTGAGGTCACACAGTGCCTCAGAGACCTGCCTGCTGATGAAAAGGTGTCTGCATTTGGGCCAAAGTCTCCAAAATCAGCTCCCTAATGCTTTGACTTTGCTTAAATCCTGTTTGTGAACCAGGGTCCCATGCTTTGGTGGCATGAATGGGCTGTGTTAATGTATTTATAACATAGGGAAGAAAGATTGAGATGTCCACGCACAGAAGCTTGCATGAAGGTAGACCCCCCAAAATCTCAGAAGATAATAGACAAATAACAGCTCAAACCATCTTTTTTTCTTGAAACAGGAGACAACTGCCAGGAGGAAATGTTGATGCTCTGGAGGACTGCAAATGGCAAGCAGATCTGGTGCTTCACTAATTGTGGATTGATTCAACCTTTTCTGCTAACCTTCTAAGTGCCAGTAATGTCTTTATAACCCAGGCACCATAGGAAATACATTTTGGCATAACAAGGTTTGGGAAAATTAATCCAAACTTAATTATGTGTCTCCACCTGAGCTCTTGTTTTTTGGCTCCTGCTTTATCACTCACAGCATGATGGATATATAGATCAGATGTACTGAAATGGTATATTCATTTAGAGCGTGCAGCATTCAGGTCTGAGTGCTATATCCTATTGATGAGGTTCCTTGCTGGGATTTGTATTTGCAAGACTGGCCCAGAAATATGAATGTGAAGTATAGTCTGGTTTACGGCGATTTAGGGTTGTATTTGTTATAAGTCTCCAAAGAGAAGAAATTAACTTGAAAATATAAATGCACATTTAGTACATGCAAGGTACAAACAGTCTGAAAAATCACTATAAATAGCATAAGTCCTGCTGTGAATTCCAAATTACTTTTAATTATCTCCCCATGACTCTGCCATTTATAGCCATCCTGCCACCTTCCCCTTATATAGCAGCCTCTTTGTAACAAGAAAATGATACAAATATCAGAAGTACAAAATCCCTATAACCTTCTGAATTCAGTTATTTAAAATACTTTACAACAAATTAATTGCATGTGTTATCAATGTTATGTTCAGGATGCTACAATTGTTTGTCCTGTAGTAAGTATTCTGACGGAATGGCAAGGAATTTTCAAGAACAGAAATACTGAGTTTTTGAGAAGATGGGAGATTTTCAGAGACTAATCTTTCCTTAAACTACAAAGACTATTTGCTGTTTGAGCTGAGCTGAGCTTGGAAGCTCACACCAAAGTTGACAATCCTGGGGGGTTCTTTCAGTCTTGTTGGGCAATGCTCTGTGCATTTACTGTGCAAAGTCCCTCCATGGGGGGCTGCAGAGTCAGCCAGTGCCCATCCTCATCCAAGTCCTGCCAGTCAGAGATATCTGTATTTGGCAGGTGAACTTGTTAAGCTTAGGAATTACATCTTATGTTTCTGGTGTAATAAGCACTAAAATAATGAAAAGTTAAAAATAAATTCTCCCCTTCAGGAAGGTGATTTCTGACCAGTAGATTTTTTCTGTGACTTGCTTTACTGTGACTCACCCTAAAGAAGATGGGGAAGAGATCTAAAGGGGAAGAGATCTAAAGGCCAAAATAATGTATAAATTGATCCATGAAATAAACATCACTGCAGCCTTAAGGGAAAACTAATGGCAGACAAACTGGGACTTCTCATTTCAGAATTGTAAATGTTTCTTGAACACAAGTAGGGATTTAAGGCTTGTGATTTAAGGCTGTTACCCTTCGCCAGTCTCAAAATTTGCCATGGTCTCCAGTGGAAATATGCAAGACTTGCTCTGGGTTAGTTATGGTCAGGACTCCAAATTCTTTAAGTCTCTATTAGTTTTTCAGAAATGGTTTGGACTTCAGAAATGACTTTTTGCAACCAGTGCCTCCCCCAGTTTCCCCTAAGGAAATGTTGAAATGTGTTCACTTGGAAACTCAGCTATGTTTTGTTAGCTTGTGAATTTTGTGCAAGCAGGTGCTGTAATTTATGTTGCTCCTGAAGAAATTACACAGAACCTGCACTTTGCAGGATTGTGACCTTAAGCTACATTCCTTTCCATACTTATCATATAGAGAAAAACAGTACTGCAAGCAACCCAAGATTTTCATCAGCATTTTAGATCAAACCCAGGGAACAGAAAGATACAAAAATAAGTAACATAGTGTATTTATTTTATAATTAGACTTTTTTTTTCACATATATCTGTTACAAATCCATAACAATGACAACTTAAGTTTACTAGCACTCAGGAAAAAAATAAAAATGAGGAAGATGAAAAAGACCCACTCCTTGTTTGGGTACAGATTATTGTAAACTATTTAGTGAATATTTCCTTCCCAGCTATGGAGCCAGGCCCCTGTGAACATCTCTGCACCTGAACATTTCAGGGATGACTGTGGATGGAGTGAGGGATAACTCTGCTTCCAACATGAGGACAAACCTTGGACTGTGAATGTTTAGCAGCCTGCTTACATCTCTCCAAATTTATGGAGGGCTCTCTGGCTGCTGGGGAGGTGTAAAGGGGAAAAGGGTCAAATCCTGTGTACTATTTATAAGCTCTTCCTGACACCAGCTCCTACAAGGGGAGGTACAGCTTTGCACCAGAAACAAGTTGGAAGGATTGTACTTCTGTCTGTGCACTTGATTACAACTTGGGGTAGTGTTTTGCTGATTTTCTCTCGGGGCCCTGCAGGTTTTCCAGTGTATCAGACAACTCGTGTGCTTGCTGCAGAGTAAATACGGGAAGAAATTTCTTTCCAACACTTGGCAGTAGGCAGCTCTTAGCAGGAGGGGGTTTTTGAAGCCCCTAGGCTTTGACACAGCCACTTATGCCCTTAACATTTAAAACAACTTTAGGCAGTGGTTGTTTGGGTTTTTGTTTTTTATTTTTTGGGTTTTTTTTCTTAAATCAGACCCTCAATGGAGAATTTGTCAAGTGGTTTGGTGGTTTCTTGCCCTGAGCATGGAGTGGGGTTCCTGAGGCTGAGTCTGATGTCCAGGCATCAAAAGCAGCATAACAGAGCTCTTGACCCACCGTGGCAATGAAGTATCAGATTTAACAGTAACATTAAAATCACTTATTCTGAGTGTATATTTGAGCTACTTCCAGCCTTATGTGTATGTCCTGGGAGAGTCTGGGGAATTAAGACAACAAAATTAATATAGGGAATGGCTAAAAACCTTTCAAAATAAAACAGCCAAAAGCTTTATGAAGAAGCTGATGAAAACCCAGTGTAAAGCTACTGCACAGAACCAGTCTTTCACCTTTTCCTCCCCTAAGAATAGGTAGGAGAACTTCTGTGCAGAGGGGGCAGAGACTTATAGTGATTCAGTTCCATCCATTGCATCCCCTAAAATAATTCATGACCTTCACCAGTTTCCTAAATATTATTGGCACTGGGTCCCTCTTGTCACAAAACTGTGCTCATCTGCAGCAAGGGAGTATTTGGTTTTGTCCCTTTGTACCTGGGGTTGTATTTACAAAGCATCATGAAATTTCCAAGGAAAAATGGCTCTTTCGGGTGCACATCAAGTGGCAAGCATGAGGGATAGATTCAAAAGTAATATAATAGCAAATGATTGAGAAAGAGCTACTGGCATTGATGATTACTTTAAAGCACACATTTAGTCAGATGAATTAGTTGGGATTAGTTTCTACTGGAAATTTATGCAGCGCCTTGATCATTGAACTTGACTGATAATTACTTGCATCCTCATAAAAGGAGGTGATAAATGGTAGTTGATAAAAGGCTCCATATTATTGTACCAGCAGAAATAAAACCAAACATACTGCTGTTTTACAGAATGGTCACACAGAGACTTTCTAGTTTCTTACTTTGAAAATAAGATTGCTATTAACTGAAAGGAATTGTTTAATAAAAAAATAAGATTTTTTTTTTATAGCGGGATCGAAATACTCACTATTGCTTTGATATACTTTTTTTAATAAAATGAAAATGACTTGTTGTCTTTAACTGACATTAAAGTAGGCTTTGCAGAACAGGTAGAAGAAAAATCCCACTAAGTTCCTTCCTTCCTTCCTTCCTCCCTTCCTCCCTCCCTCCCTCCCTCCCTCCCTCCCTCCCTCCCTCCCTCCCTCCCTCCCTTCCTCCCTCCCTCCCTCCCTCCCTCCCTCCCTCCCTCCCTCCCTCCCTCCCTCCCTCCCTCCCTCCCTCCCTTCCTCCCTTCCTCCCTTCCTCCCTTCCTCCCTTCCTCCCTTCCTCCCTTCCTCCCTTCCTCCCTTCCTCCCTTCCTCCCTTCCTCCCTTCCTCCCTTCCTTCCTTCCTTCCTTCCTTCCTTCCTTCCTTCCTTCCTTCCTTCCTTCCTTCCTTCCTTCCTTCCTTCCTTCCTTCCTTCCTTCCTTCCTTCCTTCCTTCCTTCCTTCCTTCCTTCCTTCCTTCCTTCCTTCCTTCCTTCCTTCCTTCCTTCCTTCCTTCCTTCCTTCCTTCCTTCCTTCCTTCCTTCCTTCCTTCCTTCCTTCCTTCCTTCCTTCCTTCCTTCCTTCCTTCCTTCCTTCCTATGCAGTTGTCTCTGTGTCCTTCTCTTTAAGTGTTTTCCTGTGGTCTGTGAGCACAGTCTGTTTACATGTACAGTAGTTAATGCAATAGATGTACAACTCAGCTTGTCCCCAGGCATTTCCATGTTTTATCTGTTATTTAAAAATGGAGCTGGCCAACCACACAAATTTAATGATCACAAGAGAAAGGATTCCATTAGATTTCTTTTCTATGCAAGTCCATAAGCAGATAAGCTTCATTATTTGTTAATGACAGAATAAATATTTTAAATTGACAAATTCCCTTTCCAATTCTCTGCACAAATCAGGGTAAACAAATTATATCTAAATTTCCAGCTACTTCTTACAATTTATATTGACCTGCTTCAAGACATATGATGAATTGATTACAGAGTTATAACAATCTGTTTGGAAATACATTTTTGAATTCATGGAGCAGTTTCTGATGCTGAAAGATCTGGGTTTTTTTAGCTTCCGCTAAGCTTTATCTATCTGGAAAGCAAGTTTGTACTTCTACCATGCTAGGAGAGCACTGTAAGTGAATATTTATTTAATTATAAGGTATAAGATAGAGTTTTAACTGAAATCCCAGTTAAATTCAATATTCAAGAACATTGTATACCAGGGAAATAACTGATATATAAGAATATTCTCTACAGAAGATAACTAATGATGCAGTTCTCTTCTTGCACGGTTTGCAGCACAAATGGAATACTGCTGCTCAGCCTAATAGGATTCTTCTGATCTCCAGGGGAGAGCAGTATTTATCATTGTCTCATGGTAAGGACCTTATATCCTTAGGGGAAACTGAAGTTTACCTGCCCTTACCTAGCTATTTAGTCATGCTCCCTTTCTTTTCAATATGGAAGGAAGTCATCCCAGTTCTCTGCAGTCTCTTAGGATGGCTGAGGTGACTTAGAGGTGCTTCTTAAGGGCCAGCCTGGCAGCTTTTAAAATAACTGAAGGGAAGGAAAGGAATCTCAGCTTTACTGCTTGTTTCTCAGATGCCCTCCTCTAGCAGAGCCTGCTGGATGTTGATTACGAATCTCTAGGAAATTATAAACTCAGTGAACAGTTTTGGGAATGGAAGAACATTTTTGCAGCTTCTTTGAGCAGTCATTTACCATTTGCAGTGCAGGAGAGCCCCAGAGCTGTGACCAGCTGTGTCCCTGACACAAGGCATCACACAGATGCATGGTAAAAAGGAGAAGCCTTCAGTCTTTCCTCCAGAGCTCTACAGCTCATGTTCAACAGCACCAGTGGAACAAAAGGAAGTGGGAGATGAGAGAGGCAACTCCTACAGGAACGTTTTGCACAGCACACAGTATATAAACACAATGAACAGATTAGATGTGGTAACTGCATTTGCTTCCAGCCTACTCATTAATTCTTGCTATAGCTTGTGCTTCCGTGAGGCAAGACTAATTTTTAAGACTTGATCATGAGCCTTTTGCTTATGTTTTCTATTGTTTTCCTTTCTTATTTTTGAATTTCAATGTTTGGACCTTTTGAACATAAAGTCATGGCATGTTTTTTCCATCCAGTTCCATACGAAAGAGAGAAAAATTCCATTTTGAAATCTTTTATATGGCTGAATTGAGCACAGCACATTTTAAGCAATCATTTCTTCCCTTGAAATCTCCCAGTTTCAGTTTTCATTAGTGTATTACTGCTGGTGGTATGTAAAACCTCTAATTATGGTGCCCCAAATAATCACCTCCAATTGAAGAGGATGACAAAAAAAATTACCATGCTACCAAGGATTATGTAGACCTTGAATCCTCCTGTGGGGGAGACAGAATATAGAGCCATGGAAAAAAAATACCTTCATGTAAATTTTGGTAACAAGTTTTGTCATTTTCAATTATTTTGTTTTAATAATAATACTCTGAATATAGTGCTGAAGTGGAACATCTTGTTTGTCAATTGATGTAGAGTGATTGAAATAAGATGCTGTGCCATTTGCCTCGCTCTGTCTACATCTATATGGAAGTTTTGTTAATAGTTTAATGGGTTTTTTCTTCTTGTTTTTACCATGATGACAGGATGGAGTCACCATTCTTTCTGTGGTATATACTTACACTGTCCCCCATATTTGTTTTCTGTCTTGTGATTTATTTCAGAACATTAATTTAGATTTCTTTTTGCGTCATGGGAGTCATAAATACAGATTTGTATAACCTGGTGATTAATTAATAAATATAGTGCCCAATACACTGGAAGTAAATTGTTAACTGGCCCTTCTGATACTTTAAAATAATGACTTTAGTTAGCCACTGCCTTCAAGTCTCTCATTTTTGGGGTATGTATCATTAAAAGATATGCTTAGCCCATCATACCAGTATACATGCCAGCATGAATATTCAATATCACTATGAAATTTTTGGTAACAAGGAGCAGAAAATATGCTTTTGATATGACCTCCCCTGCTGCAAAGGACCTTTCATGAAGGAAGAGACAAACATCAGAAGAACTGAGGTTTCTCCTCCTGTGAAAGGCTTTGTGAGGCAGATGCCTCGATCAGCAGGAGGCAGCTGTGTGCACATTGGTACTTGGGGGAAACGGAAATGCTGGGCAGCTGGACACCTTGCTTAAGAAGTTTGGAAAACAAATTGCTGGTTTGATTAGAGAAACATGGTAGGAATTACCACCATTTAAAATTAACAAAAATAATAATATTTGTCAGTTCCTAGGCACTAGAATGGGAAAATCTTTGGATGCTGTCAGGCCTAGTCTTGGACAGTATTGCTTCTATGTCCTACTGAATGGACCACACCTCACTTTTTGTAAAAGAAAATTAAAGCAATAATCCTGTAGAATACTTAACCATCAGAAAGAGATGTATTTAAGTCTGTGTTTACTGTCCTGTAGCATAGTGAAAAACCTTAACTTTTCCAGTAAGAAAAGGAACTTATTAGAAGGAGAAAAATTCAATCTGAGGCAAAATTAAGACTGCCAAGGAAACTGTGCAAATCCTACTTGAGGGATGGAATGACAGTGCTGGGATCCACACACACAAAACCTCTTTCACTCAGATCTGCCATTAAGCAATATCAGGATATTTTACATGGGAGTGGATGGTTTCAACCATCCATCACCTCCTGGCTGAAAATGTACATTTCCTTTCTCTTCATTGCTCATATGTTTTTGCAGGCAACAGTTGATGTCTTGGTAGAGTGTTTTCTCCCAAACTCAAGTAAAGACAGACAGAAATTTTCCCCTGGAATCACAGAAGAGTTTTTACTTCTCTCTTCTTCAGTGGTTGAACCCTTTTCATTCAAGTTTCTGTTGGCTGAACTTCCATGCAAAGACAGAGAGGATACATCTCTGGTGGTGTAAATTGAACTGTAGCTCTTCTGACCCACACAGACACTTGCAGCTCACCTCATTGAGAACAGAGCCACATAAAAGCCTTGGGATTTGCATAATTAATTGGAAGTACTAAGGAAAGGTCCAGATTCACAGTTCACTAACCCAGACCTTTTAAAATGCTTGACAGTCCTAGAGGCAGGTGGGTGATTTCAAACTGTGTTTGGGAGGCAGAAGCTCCCTGTGGTGTTGATTTTCTGATCCCCTGAGGTTTCCACAGATGATTCCCCACTGTTTCACTCCTTGAGAGGAGATAACACCCTGCTCTTCCTTGGAAGAAGCCCAGTCACAGGTCCATAAACACAGCCGTAATCACTTGTATTGCTTGAAGACTGAAATTGTCCCCGCCTAGGATTTTTTCCACATTAAAAGTGTATTTAAATTAATGTTATTTAGCATGAACATTTGCTGAACTAATTTCATGCTCTATCACAGCCTTCTTTGGTTTGCAGCACAGCACTCCATGCTATCTGCTCTTACTGTCTCCTCATCAGCTTGTTCAGCAGAAAAGAGAATAATGCTAAAATCAAAGTCACTCCAGAGGAAATAGCAATTTTCTTGAGTTCCTTTCTGCAAAGAGAAGCCAAATTTTCGTGCATTTGTGCATTGTTTTTCCACATGCAGCCTTAGACTGTTAAGGTTATAAATGAGAACACCAATTTTTTCCTTCTGCAGCATAATGTTTTAGATGGGTACAATAATGCAATATTGAAATTACGTGAAAAAAGTTGCAACTAATACAAAAAATGTTAATAATAATTACAGGCTAATGATCTTTCCTATTAGAGGGATTATTTAGCTTCACTTCCCCATAGGAAGACTGGCAGAGTCACTTCAAAAGGGCTTATACCAAAAACTCTTGAAGTCAATTCCAGCCATCTTTTCCTTCTCCAGATGTAACAGACCAACACTTAGCAGGTCACCTGGATCACCTCGTAAGATTTTTCAGTCATCCAAGTTTTTAAAACTTGATTTTATTTGTAGCTCATCTTTCTCATATTCCTCATTCAGATATCTTTTTTAGAGGGAGAGAACAATGCTATACATATCCAAAAGCAAGATGGCAGTTTCATTCCATAGGCTTTGCACAAAAATGACTCTGAAAAGTTTCTCTGTGACCCAGGAAAATACCAAGAAGGCAGAAAAGATTTGTGCTAATCCTGTAGATATTAGGATTGTGAACTTCACTACTGAATGAGGGGCTACATTTGGATGTGTCGCTGCTTTCAGCTGACTCTTTAACTTGCCTCCAAAGACAGGCATTTTGTAACTAAACTTGCATGAAGCCCTTATATATAATAATAGAATCATAGAATATGCTGAGTTGGAAGGGAGCTATCAGATTTATCAAGTCCAACTCCTGTCCCTGTGTAGGGCACCCCCAGGATCACACCATATGCCTGAGAGCATCATCTAAATGTTTCTTGAACTCAGGCAGGCTTGGTGCTGGCACCACTGTGCTTCTTGGCTAACACATGTGTTAGAAATAATCTTCTTTTATCCCCAGCAATTGGTAGGCTCTACAAGCTTGCTTTGCTGTGTGCTGTCCCACAGCATCCTTTGCCTTTCTACATCCATATCAAAGCCTCAGCAACCTTGAGTTGCTTCCAAAAAGACATTTTTTGTGATGATTAAAAAAGAGAATTCAGAACACCATATAATAAAAGCAAACAAAATATAGTAGAAATAATTTCTGATCTCAGGCAAGAGCTGAGAATGACAACAAACAAAGAGCAAACACTGCTTACTGGACTTTCTTTGCAGTGGGCATAGCTCAAGAAATAACAATTTTGTTGGTTCTATGAACATTTTTTCCAGCACAACACAAAGCATTGCTGCTGTGGTACAAGTCCATCTGCCATCTGGGGTAGAAGAAAAGAAAAAGCAATTAAGAACATTATAAATTAAGTTTGTTGCTCTGGGATGGAAAAATCCAGTTAAGCATGCTGTGATTCTCAACAGAGAAGAGCAGGACATGGGCCAAGAGAAACTTCATCTTGATATTATCACCTGCCCTGTTTCCCCTGCCTCTCCCAACTCTCTTGGCCAAGGATGCATCAGTAGCCAAACCACTCCTGGCTGCCAAAGCTAAACTCAGATCCTCCATGTATAAATCCACCTTCCTGAGGATGTGTGGGTTAAATACTAGCCTGGACAGCTTGCTCCTCCAGTCTGGTCCTGTGATGGAAGAACATCCTCCCTGTGCACCTCAGGGAGGACAGCCAGCCCTTTTTTTCCAGAGAAAGGAACTAGGTGGTCATTTCAACTTGCCCTCCTCCTGCTCCCATCACTTCCCTAGCCCAAATTTGCTTGATGTGTGAAACCAAATAAGCAAGAATAAATCTAGCCCTGTATAGCCAGTGAGAAATCCATATGTCCTCCATGAAAGGGGTGCAGAATTAACTATTTTACAAGTGGGTTTGCTTGTGTGTTTTGCAACCAGAGTTGCAACTATTTAACCAGAGTTGGCTTTGCATCTGGGGACAACACTGGCAAAGAACTGCCTTTTTTACACTCCTTGCACTTTTGTTTTGGCAGTCTCAGAATCTTTTTTTGGTGATTCTATTCAGCACTTCTCTGGTATGCAACTAAAAGAGGAATGGGATATGAGAAACTAATCTAGACCACACTACTCTTAAGGAAGCACATCAGGCAGCTGGTAAGGGTCCAGCCAGCCACAGTTCCTATGAAGCTGTATCTTAATGTTTCACTGTAATTTGAAGGAAATGAACACAGAGCCTTAATGTTACATCTGCTTTACAGCATCTGTTCTTGCAAACTGAGGATGTAAATTAGACTATTTCTCTGTTTTGTTTTTTTTTTTTTTGTTTCCTCTGCTCCCAGACCCAGTAACCTGTTGCTCAGCATACAGTGGAGCACATGTTCATAAACCTGTTACTACTGCCCTGAAATCATTGCTGTGCCATGTATAGGTCCCCTCTGAGCCTGCACTAGATGTACCCAGTTATTTTTGTAGGCAGCATCACTTGTTTTTCCACCCCCTTCACATCTTGCAACCTGCTTGATGTGCAGCCAAGCTGCCTCCTGCCAGCAGCTCACACATGGTCAGCTGTCCTGTGCCAGGGAAGCAGATCAGCTGCATCTGCCAGACTGTTGGCAGCCACAACTCTCCCACTGATGGGTCACAGTTTTGGGCAGGAACAAAGTGATGACTTGTTTGTACTTAAATATCTCTGGTCTCTGGAATAATGTCAGGCCACTGGGGCCTTGCTGGAGGTTTCCCACTTGGACTCTGGGATCTACCACGGGCTGGCTGCCGAGTCCTTCTTGTTTTCACACTTATAAACATCACAGAGGGGCTGGCAGTGAATTTATATACACCAGCAGTGATGGCCACAGTGCAGTGTGGAGGTGAAGTAGCTTGGAAACCTTCCCCACTGCCCACCAGCCACCCAAATCAGGGGCTGCATGGAGAACATCACAGATTGGGGAATGAGGATTTATCTGAGCAGCTGCAGGCTGGGCACAGCCTTTGAGATGGATAGGGTTGTGATCTGATGTAAAAACTGTGCCAGGTTATCTCTGTTCATCAAGTGAGAGAATAGCAAAAATGGGCATTTTAATATGGGAAGAATTAGACTTAAAAACAGTAAAAAAATGAAACTAGTTGTCTAAACAGAATAGAGCTTTCTATAGCTATGACAGTGGTTTATAAATCACCACCAGATAGGTCATGTTTGAATGTAAGTTTTTCATGGAAAGCTGATCTTATCTTAATGAGAGCATTTTGCTACTGTTCTGTGGAAAAAATGTTTTGTTTAGTTTGTTAAAAGAGGTAAGAAATACAGTTTTGTTGAGGAATGGTGGGATTCTTGAGACAGTCCAGGAACAATGAAAACACAGAGAGATAAGGCAGAAAAATTCTTATTAGCTCTTTAGTAAAGGATCAATTTAATATGTCTGGAAATATTGCAGGAATTTTCTCTCTTCTTTTGAATGGCACTGGGGAAATCAGGATTGATTTTTAAATTTATAAATATAAATTGGAAATAAGTTTTAAAGGTAAATTTAGAGATGGATATTTAAAAATTGTGTTTTCCCTTTGTACTGACGAGTTCATTAAAAGACAGGTAAATCTATGGGCATTGTAAAGGAGCAAAGCACAGGTGAAACTTCATAATGCCTCCCAGTTTTAGTTAATCTCTGGCATTATAAATGGGTAAGCCTTTCTCATAGGAGGTTTGATCCTACTGTCTCCTTTACTTTGCTGTTTTCTGGGAGCTTGGGGAAACCTTTCTCAACATTAGAGAATTAAAACCATTTCAATTATGCAATCAGAATTTTGGCAAGGCTTTATTTCATGGTCTCTTTTGTAATTTTGTCTATTCATTCAGATGGGAATGTAAAACCTGATTGAATTCATCCTTAAATACCTCAGTTTGCTTACAGGACAGATGCCACTATTTCTCATTTAGCATATGAGTAAAATGAGGCATACAGATATGGGGCCAAATCACCACTGGCATGAATTTCCCCTTGATTATTCCATGTGTGAGTGCAGCCCGTGCAATACTGTGAACTGAGAGAGGTGATGCTTCTGGTCAGCATGGAGTAACCTTTGGTACCAGTTCCCAAGTGAGAAAGGACCCGACCTACAGCTGATGCTGTCTTCAGGGGCTGAGAATCACACTAAGAAGGGATCACCAGAGGAGGGGGAAATGCTCTCAGGAGCTTAAGTGTTGGGTAAAGAGTTTTATCTGATGGAAGCTGAAGACAATGCAAATATTCCATTGGTCTGGGTGGGTTGGTTGAGGCCCCCACAATTTCAGTCATTTCAGCAGTCTGTAGTTTAAGAGCTTCTAGGAGACTGATCTGGATGGAAATAAACAGCATTTCTTACAGCCCAGAACACTAAAATAATAAGTTTTACAAATCAGTGCTTCAGCTAGTTTAGCATCCACTCTTGAACAGCACTTCACTTGGAAACAAATGAGGTGATATTTCTGAAAGATTATTCGTCTGGAAAAAACTAGACTATTTAGGACAATATGAGTATAAGAAAATTATGCTAACTGATGCAAAGATACAATTTAAGGGTTGGACGTGATGATCTCTGAGGTCCCTTCCAACCCAGCTAATTCTATGATTCTATGAATTTTATCTTGAGAATGTGAATATACTTTTATTATTTTATTAATTTGCATTAGAGAATTAAAACTGGGTGCTGATTTATTTAATGGAATTTAGCAGAATGTAGAAGCAAAATAAATTTCAGTTTTGTGTTTTCCATTTCAACATTCAATTAGTTATTCAAGACCGTGTTGTTTGAACAGTTTGTTACAGTTCATCACTTCAGCTACCTTAATGTTTTGATATTGTTGTGACTTATTTTTCAATAATGCTTCTGTTTTGCTCAAATCAGATAATTTTTAAAATTAATTACATTAAAAATGGTCTCTTATATGAACAAGAGATCACTGGCAATGCATCAAATGAAAATCAGTTGTTGAATATATATATATTCACATCCCATTAAAATGCTGAGTGCATTTATTGTATACGTATATAACAAAATCAATTGTTTTAAATAATTGTGAATAGTGTGAGTAGCTACAGAATTTTTCATTGTTTCTGTTTCTCATCTCAAATTATTATTTAAGATTCCAGCTTCTTATCTCCTCAACCCTTTTCCAAAATCCAATAGCTGAAATAAGATTACATTCTAAAATTACAGTAGAAATCAATGGCCTGAGATATTAATGGATGTTTATTGGCTTGTGTGACACTACTTTCATACTGCTAGAACGCTGGTTCGGACGTTTAACTCTCAGTTTTAGGCTCTTGAGTGGGTGGGTTTGGAAGCTCTAGCAGGCCAGAAGCAATTTCTGTTGACAAGCTCTGGAGTTCCTATAGATCTATGAGGTAATTTATGACCTATAACTGCATCTCTGTGGCCTACTGTATATTCCTACCATGCACAAAATCCCATCTCCACTTGTTATCTGAACATTATCCTTTGTACAAATGTGCTATGTGGACCTCATTAGGGATTTCTGTGGATTTTTAGGAATCTAAAGGTCCAGTGCTGCTTCCTAAATATTCAAAGTTTCTGCATGAAGAATAAAAGAAGCATTGTTTGAAACTTTGTTGTTCTATTAATATTGCAGAATGAGTGTATACAAAATGATATTAAGTTATAACTGATGTTACCATGGCAGGTAACATCACTCTTGGTCAGAACTGGGTCTATTAATGTGCTTGGTTGGTTTAAGATATAGATGTAAATGATCAAAGCTCAGTTTATGAGCTTCATTATTTCCAGAGGGAGGTTTCCCATGCAGTTTGTTAATCTACCTGATTATTATTATCTCTTTCTCAACAAAAGCCACTTCTTTCTTCATAGGCATTTTGACACTGAGGTTTAATGGCATTTAAAAAGATGACAGACTCATGCAGAGAAACTACAAGGTATAGGTATTAAGTTGTTCAGTCATGAGGAGATTGTTCCATCCCAGAAATGGAATATCTGCTGTTCTTTTTCCACTTACATTTTAATGTTTTTCTCTGGTAGTTTGAACATAATACTCTGTATAAAATAATTTCCTTTTCTTTTCAGGAAAGATTTTTTTTTTCTTTGTCCACAAACTAGAAGAAAAAGGGAGACAGCAACTAAAGGATCCCAAGCAGATTTACATTTTTTTATCACATCCCAAATCAGCATCAATAAATTAGATAAAATGAAGTCCTCCAACATTAATAGAAGCACAGAATGGTTCTTTGTTAGTGCACCTGATCTTTCATTACTCTGTCAACAGCTACTCCTTTATTTGTACTAGCCACTCTGCCTTCAGAAATTCATTGCATTTCCATACCAGTATGGAGAGGTGGCCTTCTAATTCCGAGGCAAAAACAGGTCAGCCTTCTTACTGGCAAGATTCTACTGGCTTCTGTGTTTCTTTGGCTCAGCAACCTGACTCAGTAATGTTGATAAGACTTCGTTCTGTGAACTTAGAATATTTTAGCTTCAAACCTGTTTTCAATATAATTTTCATTTGCCAAAAGCTCTCTACATTTGAAGTGTATGTATATATTTAAGCTGGCATTAGCTTTCATAAGGAACATGAAAATGTAGTATACATAGCCTGCTCAAGCTCATTACTGTGCTATTTTAATACCTTTCATAACTGTATTTGTGCAAAAATAAATAAGCTTGTTCTCTTAACAACCTGCATTACTTACAGAGAGCAATATGCTCTTGCTGCAGGCAGAGGAAACATCATCTCTTCTGACAGTCTGAAGTTTTTCACCCTGTGCACATTGCTGCAAAAGGGGATGTAGTCCTGCAGAGAACATAGATTGTTCAGCTGTGTGTGGAGCAGTTTAAACTTTATGCATGTGTTCTCTTCTGGGCAATGTCTGTTTGGTTTAGCACATATTTTTTAGCTTGCAGGGCTTCTGCAATATGTTCTCAATAATTCTGGATGAGTGCCTGTGTGAATGGAGGCGCTTGCAGTGAAGGAGTAATGTGATCTTTGGAATACAGGAGTATGAATGAGAGGGCTTTGACAGCAGAGATGGGACAGACTTGTGTGGGATTTTTCATTCCACTTGCAGCAGTTAGGAAATGTTGTTTGCAGCCATTATTCCTTTTCCAGTGTATTGCACCTCTTAATGTAAAATCCTGTCCTTTTGCTGGAGGACAGGCTGTAAAAGGGTTTAGTCTTGCTCAGCAAGCAACATGTCTTGCTTTCCTCCCTAATGGTTTTGTGGTCTTCTCTAGGTGCTTTTCACCTGGATATAAGAATATAGACTGGCAAGTTAGCTTGTTTCATTGTAAAGACAGACATATTTAAAGAAGTGAAGATAAACCATACTAATTTCTACAGTGGTGATCTCCTTTAGAAGTCCTAGCAAACAGCTGTGCAAAGAGAAATTGAATCACAGAATCAGCCATTTTGGGATGGACCTCAGGTACCTCCAGTCCAGCCTCATCTGTGAGATAAGCTTTATCCAGGTGGGCCTTGAGACCACCAAAGACTGAGACTGCACAAGCTCTCTGGGAAATGTTATTCAGTGCCTGACTGTTTTCAGTGACATTTCTTTCTTTATATACAGCTGGAATCTCTTCTTTGACTTCTGCTCCTCATTCTCCTGCTTTTCACTGTGGTGACAAGCCTGGCTTCAGCTCCTCACCAGCTCTCCAGGTAGGCAGTGTCAGGCTGCTGTGAGATCCCTCACAAAGCTGTCCTTTGCCCAGGCTGAACAAGCCCAGTTCCACTCAACTTTTTTTTACAGAGCCAGAGTTCCAGCCCTGACCATCCTGGTAGCCTCTGCTGGGATTCCCCAAGTCTGTCAATGTATCAGGCCCAGACTTCTGCAGAAATAATTGCAAAAAACAAGGACTTAAACTTGTGTTGCTCTCTTGAACACTTTTGTACCATTCATTCCTTCTGCTGTGCACTGAGCTAGCCTCTTGGGACTGTTAAGAAAGCAAAATATATCAAGTTCCTTAAGACACAGTGCTCTTTTAACTGTTTTCTTGGAATTTCATTGGGAACACATCCTAGTTTAAGCTGGGGTAAGAGCTGATTTCCTTATTAGCTAGAATAAGCATTGTACTTGTGATTTAATATGGTATTTGGCATGAGAAAAACATTGATAATATGCCTATGTTTTTAGATGTTGCTAAAAAATCAAGGGCTTTTCGACTTCCCACATCATGCTAGCGTCAAGGTGCACAAAAAGGCTGGGAGGGAGCATAGCCAGAGCAATGGATCCAAATTGGCCAGTGGGATATTCCATATAAAAAAATGTCATGCAAAATATATGGATGACAGTTGGATGAGAAGTTGATTTCTCTTTTCTGGAACTCCACTTTTGTGGTTTCTCTCCTCTAAGTCTGCTGGCCAGGGCTGGGCTGGGCACTGGTCAGTGGGTGATGAGCTGTTGCACTGTGTATCACTTGTATGTATTATTATTAATATTGTTGGTTTTGCTTCTGTTGTTATCCACTATAAAATTTCCACTATAAAACCCATGAGCCTTTTTACCTTTCCAATTCTCTCCCCACTGCCTGGAGGTATGGGGGGAAAACTGCCTGCTGTTTAGCTGCTCACCAGGTCAAGCCAAGACAGAACATTATACTTGGTTTTCCTGTAGTGTCTTCTTTTCAGTTTCTTTGCTCAACTCCATGGATGGCAGGCATTTTTCAGGATTAATGAATTTTTTAGTAATAACGCCATTAGTCACAATCTGGAGATCCAATAATTCTTTAAAGAAGTGATGTGAAAGTCAATAGGTGCGTGAAAAAAAGGCTTTGAAATTGCTTCCTGTTTCTATCAAGTCAATAAAAGCCCTCAATGGAAGGCTGAACACCTCAGCATCCTGCTGTAACAGAAGCTGCAGGCTTTTCAGGACAGGGCACAAGAACACATACACAACAGGAACATTTAAAGTTATTTCCAAGCTCATCTGCAAAAGGTGTCTCTTTCTGAGGACATCAGGGTGGCAAGACGCATGAAAAGAATAGTGCCCTCTCTGGCTTTATTTCTAAATAGCATCTGAAAAGTTCTCTTTGAGATCTACTTGATCATTGAAGGAGGAATTGCAGGCAACATCAAACAGGGAGGAGCAGTCTCCCCACTGGAGGACAGAACTGCTCTTTAGAAAGACCCTGACCAGCTGGAGAAATGGGCTGACAGGAACCTCATGGAGTCCAGCCACAGCCTCCTGGTGACTCACAGTCCTTTCTTTGTCTCCTTCAAAAACAGGGTGAATGTGGTTAACCACTCTGGGAAGAAGCAGGCAATGGATGTATGAGTTTAAGTTTTTATTTCTATCTGTGTCTGTGTCATGGTTTGGGCCCAGCCACTATCAACTGGGCCTCTGCTTGCTCACCCTCCACCCCCACTGTGGGACAGCGAGGAGAAAATCCACCCAAAGGCTCCTTAATCGAGACAAGGACAGGGAGGTTTGCATTCCCCAATTATGGTAACAGGCAAAAACAGACAGGTTCAACCTGGAAAGGAAAAAAGTCCTAATTTAGTCTATAAGGAGAAAGAGAAAACATGGCCAGACCTTAACACCTTTCCCCACTTGATCCCTCAGCCCACAGCTTGGACAGGGGCACTCTGCACTGGGTTAGGAACTGGCTGGAGAGCAGGGCCCAGGGAGTGGTGCTGAACGGTGCTGCATCCAGTTGGCGGCCGGTCACTAGTGGTGTCCCCCAGGGATCAGTGTTGGGACCAGTTCTATTTAATATCTTTAATGATGATTTAGATGAGGGGATTGAGTCCATCATCAGCAAGTTTGCAGATGACACTAAGCTGGGGGGAAGTGTCAATCAGCTGGAAGGCAGGAGGGCTCTGCAGAGGGACCTGGACAGACTGGAGAGTTGGGCTGATTCCAACGGGATGAGGTTCAACAAGGCCAAGTGCCGGGTCCTGCACTTTGGCCACAACAACCCCAGCACTACAGGCTGGGGACAGAGTGGTTGGAGAGCAGCCAGGCAGAAAGAGACCTGGGAGTCTGGATTGACAGGAAGCTGAACATGAGCCAGCAGTGTGCCCAGGTAGCCAAGGAGGCCAATGGCATCCTGGCCTGGATCAGGAACAGCGTGGCCAGCAGGTCCAAGGAAGTGATTCTGCCCCTGTACTCAGCACTGGTGAGGCCACACCTCAAGTACTGTGTCCAGTTCTGGGCCCCTCAGTTCAGGAAGGATATTGAGGTCCTGGAGCAGGTCCAAAGCAGGGCAACCAGGCTGGTGAAGGGACTCCAGCACAAGTCCTGTGAGGTGAGGCTGAGGGAGCTGGGGCTGTTCAGCCTGGAGAAGAGGAGGCTCAGGGGAGACCTCATCGCTCTCTACAACTCCCTGAAAGGAGGTTGTAGCCAGGTGGGGGTTGGTCTCTTCTCCCAGGCAACCCTCAGCAAGACAAGAGGGCACGGTCTCAAGTTGTGCCAGGGGAAGTTTAGGATGAATATTAGAAGGAATTTCTTTATGGAGAGGGTGATCAGACATTGGAATGGGCTGCCCAGTGAAGTGGTGGATTCTCCATCTCTGGAGATACTTAAAAAGAGACTGAATGTGGCACTCAGTACCATGGTCGAGTAACCACAGCAGTAGTGGATCAAGGGTTGGACTTGATGATCTCAGAGGTCCCTTCCAACCCAGCCAATTCTATGATTCTAAAATTCTTCCTGGGCCCGAATTCCTTCAGTGCTGCCTCCCCCTCAGCAGCACAGGGAATAGGGCAGTTCGGGGTCAGTTCCCAAATGTTGCTTCTGCTACTCTTTCCTCCTGGCTCCTGGTTGGTACTAGCTGGGCCTAAACCGTGAAGTTTTAGGTGAGCCAGGCAGGAGCAGCCAGGCAGGAGCAGCAGCACACAGGTCTCAACCCAGCTCGCACACCCCCATTTTACAGTGAGAACTATGGGCAGGGATACTGTGAGGGGTCCATTTGGGTCACAGGGCCCATCCTCCCCTGCCCACAGGCTCAGCTGCGACCATTATCACTGCCACATCAACAGGCTGGCAGCTGCTGGCAGCGTCACAAGCAGCTGTTTCTCTGTTCTCAAACAAGGACAGTCTGAAGCAAAGGAAGTACATTCATAACAGTCTCTTTTTCACAAATTACTACAAATATCCCAAAGTCTCTGCACAAGATTGTCAGGACTGCCCCATTCTTCCCATCTCTGCCCCCAGCTCAGCTTGTCCCAGAGAGTTCTTGCTTTGACTCCATGTTTATCTTCACTGGAACTGCCCAACTGCATCTCGAAAGCTGGGACATCCCCGAAATCCAGCTTGAAAGGGAATTTGTGTTGGTGCCGCTGGAACAGGACCTAAATGCGGGGCTGAATGGTGGATTTTGTGTCTCTGGAGGTTTTTAAGAAGAGACTGATGTGGCTCTCAGTGCCATGGTCTGGTAACCCCGGTGGAAGTGGGTCAAGGCTTGCACCTGATGATCTCAGAGGTCCTTTCCAACCGGATGGTTCTGTAATTCTAGCCTCGGGTGCTGAGCAGAGCAGAGCTCTCCTGGTACCAGGCATCAGTCTGGGTCTGGCTAGAGTGAGTCTGCTGGACATGGGCCTGTGCTCAGGGAGGGAAAAGGCTTTTATGGCAGCTTCTGCAGGCAAACAGCCACCGGCCTCCTCCTTTTCTTGTGCAAGGCCTGGCACCCGCAGCAGGCACCATCAGACATCTGTGTTAGGGCAGGCAGAGGGCAGCTGGGTTCTTACCATCACCAGGGCAGGCAGACACCAAAGCACTTTCAATGCTCATTTGTAAAAATCTGGGCATATTGTCTCTTTATCTGAAAGATGGAGAAGTGGCACTTTTCTTCAAGGGAAAGCAATTATGTTTATATCTAACTCAGGATTTCACCCATGCATTTCAGAACACTTGGCATCAACAGCATTTTTTATAACTTATTAAATAAATGAACAGAGGTTCCTCTACATTTATTTTACAGATCTTTCCAAACAAGCTATTAACTCTTTTCTCAGCTGCTTAGCTATAAGATCAGGAGATGAAGGTCAGTTGTTATCTCAAGGAGGTTTTTAAGTCAAGATATTTACTGTAGTGATTTATAGTGCCATCCCTGACCTTAGATTACCTCGTAGCAATTAAACAAGTGTTTACATTCCTGGAGAATTAGGAAATATGTTAGAATGGAAGAGAGCTTTTTCACCATGTCCTGTGCAAAAATATTCTTTTGAGTCGTAAGCCACAGCTTGCTGCTATTTCCTCAGTTTTCTTGCAAGTAGCTGTCAGAAGCAGAGGAAGAACAGTAAACTGATGAGAATAACACAATGATTTTATTTCATTAAAAATCATTAATATATACAGTTTCATTGAGGCTTTTCCCAGAGGACTCAATAGAAAGACTTGCCAACTGGAAATTAAAGGGATAAGACATATAGCCTTTAATTTTCAGAAACATTCAATATTTTTTATGTTGGAAATTTTCCAATTAAATGAGTTACTTCTGTGCTGGTTGTGGAAATAGTAAAATAATAAGAAGTTAATTCTGAGTGAAATGTGAATAGATTGAAGCTTGCTACTGATTCCTAGCTGACAACCTAACTGGATTGTAATTAGGTGCCCCTGTGTGGATGAATATTTTCAGCACCATATGGAAAGTAAATACTAAAAGGAAAACTATTTTGCTTTATGTACATAAGGAGAAACATGTAAAGATGTTAATTTATATGTATACCCAATAGCAAATCAAAGATTCTTCAGTTATAGATTAACTTTTCTGGACAAACTTACAAATATTTTTTTACTAATTATGGGAGGCTGACTGCATTCATGCATAGATGTATGCATGTACAGACATACTCATGCACACATATGTATGTATGTATGTATGTACATCACTGTTCCAGCTGGGTTTGCCTTAGCAAATGACTGCTAGTGCTAGAAGTCCTGAATGGACTTTCACCATTTTGAATTAAAGTCAGTTAAGGGAAATTGGTAAATGGAGCTTTTGTGTGAAGACAGAACATATGTATAAAAATGTATAAAATGTATAAAATGGAAAAGGTCTTAAATGCCCTTCCTTTTTGCTTCTGTCTTCTTTAGTCTTTCTCTCTGTACTGCTCTTCATTCTTATGCTCCCCATTACCCTTCTAAACCCTGTGCTGCTCCCACCAATTCTGTTCCTTTGCATTCATACTCACTTGAAATTCAACCTTTCATGTTCCCATTGAGCCTGGCCAAGTGATAATTGTCCCCTCTCTCATGCACATCAATTTTTCTCATTGTCCTCAGCTGAAAAGGTGCAACTGTGCTGGTCTTCAAGACAGTTTGTTTTAGATGGAATTCTCTTGGGCTACAAATCAGAATCATTTGGTTCTTCAGTCACTGCACTACAACTTTGATGTAACTCTTCTTCCCAGTAACAAAGCAATGACAATATCTTTTCTGCAACCATACCAGACAGTCTGATGGAGGGATAAGTTCATGGCATTTCAGTACCCAACTACTACCAAGAGTTAATGCTGTTTTGACAGCAGTAAAATCTGCATCTGTCACTCCATCTGTAATAAATGGGAGGTGAAGTCACAGCATTTCTGTGCAGGGGCACAATGAGGACTAGAGAAGGTAATGCTAAGCATATGTGTGGCACTAAACATCATGGAACTACACCGTTACTTGAGCTTTATCTGATTCATCTTATGACAAAAAAAGATCATGCAGTAATTGGATACATGTTTGCAAATATTTTGCCACTGAATTTAAATCAGGTGTATTTCAATAATAAACACGGGAGTGCATCTTCATAGGTTGTTAGTTGTGTGGGTGGTTAGTCTTATTTTTATTCAGATGATTTGGTGAAATCACATGATTTGGTTATTTTATCTGTAGTAAGAATACTGAACTGAGTCATCAGCTATACCAAGTAATCTTCACTTCTATTGAAATCAGAAGACAATAACATCAGAATTACTATGCAGAGTTTTGTTTGTTCAATTTGAAAATGCATGAGAAGCTGCCCAGAGAATTCTGGCAAGACAACACTTTTGTTAAAATATTAAAAAAATTACTTTGCAGAGTTAGAAGAAATCTATAAGTCCTGAAGCAGAGTAAAAATTAGTGCTGAGTTGTTTACAAAAGTACCTTTCATACTTCAGCACACAGGAGTAAATATGTGAATCTGGAAGCTTAATCTCCTTGTAGACTGTAAGACAAAAATGTTATCAGCTTCTGAAATGCTTGTTCTAGTCTCATTAGCTGGTAAGCATTAACCACATTGTTACCAGTCATTGGGAAAAGAGCCTTGAATATGGGTTTCCAAAAGAGGAGATGACAACACAGTTTGTCATTCTGTCTCCTTTCACATGAGGGTCTGAAACTGCAGGCTCCTCAGTGTGACAGAACGAAAAGAGGGGCTGGGTTGGGGGTAGTTTTGCTTTGTCAGAATGATGATTTGCAGCCAAGGCTGAAGGAGCTGCCTGAGTGTTTCTTGCACTTTGGAGAACAGTCACCATGGTTGTTTCTGTACTAGTGCCAGAATGAATGGCCCATTTCTGATTTCTATCTCATTTCCAGCTTAACACAACTGCCACAAACCCTCTTTTGATCTGTGAGATCAGAAGCAGGTGTTGGGTATATTGGTTTCATGATCTGGGGACAGGATTTACAGGTCTGGCTCTTGCAGCCAGATTCAGGCACCCCTTGATCTAATGGGGAAGACTGGATGGTCTTGACCTTATGCCTGTGTCACAGGCTGTGGAACCAGGACATTAAGGCATCTTTATTTTTATATGACAGATGTTTTTTTTAACCAAACAGCAAGGGTGAAACTCATTCTGTGACTCTTCTATAAAAGCAGACCACACCTCCCTTCTACTCTACTACTTGCAGCAGCCATCACATATCACATTGTCCTGCTTCAGTTGTCCTGCCCAGTAACTCATCTCAACTCTAATTGTCTTTCACCATCCAGGCTCTGGTTCTATAAGCATTGACAGTCTACATGGAAACCTTGCATTCAGATGTGCTCAAATGGATGATGGTTAAATGAGACCAATTTACCACACATTTGTTTCTTGCTCTGCCTTTATAATTTTTCACCAGAAAATAAATTGCTTTGATTTGTGTTTGCTTTTGTGTTTGAATCTCTGCCAGCAAAAGTTTGTTGTATGTTTTTTTCCCCAGCTTCTTGGTAGACACTGATTATTGAAACAGGCTAGTGAAAAGCCTAAGAATGTTTTAGTAGCATTTTGTGAAAAAAAACCCCAAAACAAACCTCCACCAAAACTCAGACAGATTAGAGTTGGTTTTCATTCATCTTTAAGTCACATTAAGAAATGTTTCATTAAGTACTAAAGATCTGAAAGATCCCTCTCATGCCAGTGGATGTGGCCTGCTGGGATGTTGTTTGCCATTTGTTACGTGGATCTAAGCAAGATAGATGAGCTGACAGCTAAATGCTGATGATCTTTCACAGAAAAAATTACTGTTTTTTATTAAATCACAGCAGTGCTATTGTCTGAACAGGAGACAGATTAAAAGATCTGTTTTCATTTTAGTTTCTGTTTAAAAATGAAGTGGCACTCAGAGACACTCACCAAATATCCTTCACTCCCTGTTTGGCTTTTCAGTGGGAGTCAATCTCGTTTTTTTTTGTTCAAAACATTTCCTCACACACCCTTAGTGCAGCACAGGAAGGTTTTCCCCTACATTCCCTGAGCAGGAGAGAAGCCTCAGCACATGGCTGCAGGTGGGGGTCCTTGTATAAAACTGAACTGTAAGGCATGTTCCCAGTTCCACAGCCTACTGCCAAGGTTCTTTCCTTCCCACCACAGCTGGAAATGGGATCTTCCCATCACAACACTGATTTTATGAAGGTTTTATGCTGGGCCAGTAATTAAATGAACGACAGATGCTCTCTATTAACACCTCTCTCTTCCAGGAAAGGGAAAGGAAAGAGAATAAGTTATAGAGAGACTTATGGGTTGGAAACTAAACTACTCAGCTTTATTGAAAACAATAATGATAAAAAGAAAGAAATGAAATATGTATAAATATATACAAAAGCATTATTGATCCTCCCCCCAATAACACTCACCCCACCACTGAGGCTGCAGGCCTGGCTCTGGGAAAGTCCCAGGATGGGCTGCTGTAGTCATTGGCAGATAGGAGCTGGAGATAGGAACATATGGATTCAGGAGGCCATGGATCAGGATCAAAAGCAGATGAACACATGGAATCCTCCCGGGATTCTGGACAGGGATAAAGAAGAGCTTGACCCATGTGGGCCCTCAGGTCCAGTATCCTGTGCATGACTGGTATGAGATGTATTTGTTAAATTTTCATCACCTGTCTGATCTGCTCCTCCCTACAGAAGTGTCACAGGTGTGACCCCTTTTTCTCTCTTTCATTTTTGACACACAAGATGTTCAGCAGAACCAAGCAGTGGCCTTGGTTCTGCATGCTATTCTCCAGCAGTAACTGGAGCATTTTCAGTTCTAGAAGCAGACAGTGACTGAAAAATATGGACCAATTTCAGAAAGTGCAGTTACTTAGAAGAAAACTAACTGAAAACTAAAATTACTAGAAATAAAATCGTTTCTGTCCTGGCTCAAACAAGGACAGATGTACAGACAGATCCTTTACGTTTTCTTGCAGCTGGTGTTATCACAGAGTATCATGTGTCTTGGACTGATATAGCAGTAAATTATGTTGAAATCTGGGGGTTTAGATGAGTTTGTTGCACTTCACTTCTAATTGCAGATTGCCCGAGAATCAACAGAGTAGGATGACTCCATAACCACTTTGCCTTGCTGCTCCAAGTCCAATATTAGAGGCTACAAAATGTATCAATTTGGATGAGCAAGCTAAAAGAGAAAACATGAGAGGGGACCAGCAAATTATTTCCCTCTTCCCATCTCTCTGGCATTGCTATAATCTCATTTTCCCCAAGTAGGGAAGAAATATAGAGGAATCCAGTTAGCTTGCTTTGTTTCCCTTAGTGGATGTGACAGAGCTGTTTCTAACTTACTGAACTGCTTTAACTTGCATGGGGAATTCAGCAAACAACCAGTTTACCTACAAATGGTTGCAGTTTCTTTAGTCACATTGAATACGATTTTATTATTTTCCCTCTAAAAATCCAGCAAATTGAGAGCCATGAGCTTTTCAGTGTGGCACATGTTATTTCATGACAGATTTACCCAGCACAGCCAAGTGTTGCTGTTACGTGCACTGACAGCTTCACACCTCAACCATGGACACAAACATTGTCACACTGAGGCTATCTACAAACCTATGACTAAAAAAAATATTGACCCCCAAAAAGCCCTTTGGCAACCCTTGGGTTTATCTGAGGGAAGGATGGCTTGCCTCCTAGGCTGGTCTGTTCACCTCTTAAAATGTCTTTTGTACTTCAAGCCTTAAGGTATTTGGGCAAAGGTGGTTTTCTGTACTGGGGGTAGGAAGGGACAGTCCCTTTTGGGGGGAACATCAGACATGACACCCCTCTGCCACCCACCTGCTCACTGCAAACCAATACTTAGAGGGCAGCCAGATGAGTGGAGGGAAGCAGAGAGACTTGGGTGCCTCACCTGGCTGCCCTTGCATGAGTGAACCAAGAACTGCTCCAGCATCCCACAGACACTCCCTCCAGACAGCTCCTAGAAGCTCACTGAGGACTTCTATACCCTTTACACCTTTTTTTTTTTCCAGCTCAGAAACATTTTACTGTCACTTCATGCAAAGTCACATCAAACATGTGAGCACCTCATTTCAATGCATCTTTGAGTTGTTCAGGTCTCGTGGGAAGAGTCTTTATGGTAAGAACCCCAACATCAGGCAGATAATATCAGCTCCAGTGTGCAAAGATAAAGTCCAGCTGGCAACTGGTGTTCACTCCTACAGCCAAGGCAGTACAAATGTGTCCTGTGTGAGTCACAGCAGGGATGGTGTCACACAGCAGCAATTAATTTACTCCTAAGGCAAACGAGTCCAAATGGTAAAGGCTTTTGCAAATGGAATTTGCTGTTCCAATGCAAAGAACTAACTGGGAAACAATAACCACTGCAGCCTGAAAGCTCCACTGGCAATTGGTTGACATTTGTGTTGCAGAGCTTACAGATTCCCCATGAGTTGGATAGGAGCTATGTTTTACAGCACTGATTGATTTATGACTGTGACAAGCAGTAGAAATAGAAGGATCTGCTGGCAGGCAAGGGTGAGATTTGTTACTCTGCAAACAAGCAGGAGGTGTCCAGCTGGCCAGTGACCATTCCCAGGCAAATGTCCAGGTAAAGACACAGGTTTGACATGCTCTCTTGCCTGAGTTTTGCCTGTTATATAGTAAAGGAATTAGCTTTTTCTGTGGGGTTTTTTTGGGGTTTTTTTTGCTTGTTTGTTTTTTTGTTTTTTTGGTTTTTTTTTTAATATATTGTACCAAACCAAATTTGTATTGTATTTAGTGATGTTTCTATAAAGTGAGTAAGTAAGGAGGATGCAAAGGTCAGGCTGTCTTCTAGATATTTCATTTCTCATGCAATAGGGTGGCTCTTTATCTGTTACTCATGTACAGAAAATCATTCCCATTTATATTGCAACAGCTCCTGAAAGGACAAAACAAAGTTTTATTGTGCTGATGCCTGATTGGTGGTTGTGAGCAGAAAATTTTGGTTGGATGCTGTTTGGGAACATCCATCTTTTGTTGTGTAAGGTTTAATATGATCACATTCTGATCAACAGAACACATGAGCACACGTTTAAAGTCATCGCTCTCAGGCCAAATGTCTCAGTGTTCTTCAGTCCTCCCAAAGAGAGGGGACCTGAAACTTGTGCAAAAATAGTCAGTGAAATGAGACAGGGCTGCTGCACCCAGACCTCATGTTTCTTGAGCTTTCCACATATAAGAGGGAGTTTTCTTTTGATGCATAGAGGGGCTCTGGGGAGTGGCTGGACAACATGCCCAAGTGAAGTCTTGATCCAGAGTGTTTTCTCTCCTAGGAATGTTCTAATCCTGCCCACTTGAACAGAGTGCAGAGAGCTGCGACTGGTGGGACTGGGCTTGTCACCTGTGAGTGCATCAGGAGACTCAGCAGCAAGAGAGATGAATCATTTCCATTTTCTGAAACAAAATAATGAAGTCTAATAGACTAAAATTAAGCTATGAAAAATGAGGGTGTATGAAAATAAAATATGCCACTGGCAAGAGCTGTGTGATTATGGATTAATCTTGATGAAATAAGGAAAGAAACTAAAATGTCATGTAGTATTTATTGCATTGTGGTTAATCTGGTGTAGACTAGGATGAAAGGTTTAATCCTTCACTGGCTGATAATGGAGAAGATGAAACTTCAGGGAACTTTTAAACTTGAAAAGTTTAAATAAATGCATGATGGTGAATACATCATTTATGTGAATATGGCAAAGAATATTTGTGTTGTATCAGTTTTGCTGTAAAAGTAATTTTAAAAAAAAGCAGCAGTGACCCACAGCTAGCTGCAGCCACTTCATATTCTAGTGGCATCTAAAACTGCCATATCTTATTACACTAGTAAGCCTGGAAAACACTGACTTTGTAAAGCTGATAACTTTAATGCAGTGGAAACATTATTTGGGATCAGTTGATCACTTTGTGAGGTCTTACATAGAATTCATAAGCTTTAGCACAGATTGTAACGAATACAGGTGATTTTCTTTTTTTAAGATGTTTATCTGCTGCAAAGTGTAAAGGTTATTTCCTGATAGAATAGGGAACCACAACATCTCATGCTTAAACCAAAAGACAAAGCATTAGTGTTAGCCTTTCTGTGTCACATTTCTGCTGTACTGATGTACTGAAAATAACTATTTTTATGGATATACAACATTGTATTCGATCTTCCTTCTCATTTTGAGATTTTATTTTCAAAGACAGCCCTCTGCTTAGGTTCCTTCTAATATTTCCCTTCCTTTCTGCTTCTGCTGTGTATCTTTAACTGACCTGGATCATTTAGCAGGACTTGATTCTCAGCAGGTTAAAAAGATATTCAAGGCTCCCCTTGAACCTCAAGACAAAAACCAGCTTTAGGATATTGGCAGCTTTCTCATCTACATATGAAAGCAACAAGAAATGAAACAATTAAATGGCATAACTTCTCCTGGAGCTCTCAGACCATTCTATCATCTTGTGAGTTAGCCTGGCTCACCTGCCTGCATCATTTTCCCTATAGCTCCTCAGGGAGGCAAAGCTCTCACTGAACTCAAGCCTAGTATGGTTCATTGAAGGAAGAGAAAAAAATTTCAGTTTTTGTGGAATATTTACACCTTAAGGATGTATATTCAATGTACATTGACTTTAGTCAATTTTCACACTGGTGATACAGTGCTGCAGCTTTGGTGAAGTTTGATTTACACCATGCAGTGAAAAATGTATTTGTCACATCACTAAGGACCTTCTGTCTCAAAGGAACAGTGTACCATGAAAGCTGATATGGAGGGAAATGCTGATATTCGTGAACAGTCAGTTTAGGCAAAATACTGGAATATTTGAAGGAATGGTGAGCCAGATCTTCAGAAACCTGTCTGTTCTCTTGTGCACATATCTGGTAGCTGCCATACCCACGTGAATAAGAAATACCAGCAGGTATAGGACTGATGGTTGTGTTAACAGGGAGGACGAAGGAAGCACTTGTGCCTAGCATAATTCACAGGTGATGCAGCTCTATTTGATTTAGTAAATCTGGCAATATAGATGAGGCTTGCATAGATTCAAACAGTACATTAGGCAAAATTAAAGCTGCTTAAAGGGTTTCCAACAAAGCATCAATGTCCGCTTCAGCTACAAAAAACACCTTAGCAATGAGTCCCTTAGCACAGCCAGGGACACTCGGGCTGTGCTGCATGGTCCTCAGCCCTACTTCTCTTTGGAAGGAGCTGGCAGTGCCTCTGCATAACCCTCTGATCCATGCTCAGACTAGAGAAGCCTTTCCACTGGAGCCTGTGTGGCAGGTGCCAGGCCTGCAGCAAGGGACAGCTCTCCTGAGTGTGTGACAGCAGACAGTGGTGCTCTAGCACTTCCCAGAAATGTGATATTTTTATAAAATATCTTCAAATCTTTGAACTATGGCAGACCAGCAATAAAAACCTACCTTCAGACTGCTGTTTCTGCCTGAACCTGAAGCTGTCTCCAAAGCCAAGCTGGCTGTGACATAGCAGCTGAAGCGTGGCATGGGTTGATGTGTTATGTGCCTATCACCTCCCTGAGACCGATGCTGTGTCATTAACCACTGCAGCTGTCTCCCACTTCTAAAAGCAATTTCTGCTCTGTTAAGTTTTACCTTTTACAGTGTCCAGGAAGCTAGAAATAGGGTTCATTTTATTTACAGTCTTAGCAGTTGCCACCAATCCACCCTTAGGTGGGTTATTAAATTAAGACTATTGAATCAGATCCTGCTGGCAGCTCCTCGATGTCAAACCTGGACTAATCCCAAATTTACGGCTGGAGTTGTTCTTAGTTATAAACTAAAAGTGAGTCCCTTCAATGTTTAACTCTGTACATCAGAGGCTGTATTAAAGATTCAAAAGTGTGTGAAGCATCAATGGATGGCTGCATAGGGAAGATGTCCAACAGGATAATTTCTCAAAAGGGTCGGTAGACCTTCTCTCTGCTCTGCAATATTCTGCAGTGACCTGAGGAGCTCCTTTATGAGAAGGGGACCGGTGTCAACTTAAAGTAGCTCTGTTTCTTCTCCATCATTTTGCTCCATGAGATTTTCTAGAGTCCTAGGCTTTCCTCCCAGTGCTCTCAGTTTCTTATGGGAAGGGTGACTCATTTCCTTTGTACATCTGGGAGTCCAAATTGGAGCATGAGGGTAGCAGGGGTAGCAGGAACCTAGCTTACTCCCTAGCTCACTCTGTTCTTTAGGGGGCAGGGCCTTCCCTCCAGCCCTGATTTCAACATCAGTGGTTTATGGTAGTTTCTTGGTCTGTGGGATTTGTCCCCCTGCAGGGCCCCAGAAAGACTTCTGCTTTCTACTATCAGGGTTGTGGTTCTGTAAGACCCCCTGGCTCCTCTCCAGTCCTCCCATGTGCTGCAGGTCACCAGCCTGCCCTGTTCCTTCATTGCTGCCCACATCCCACCTTGCTCCTGGAGGGCTCCCACAGTACAGGCAAGCCAAACTGACAGGCATCTGTCCTGCCCTCCCACAGCCTTTTGAGAACTTAATTTACAGCAACAAATTCAAACAATGCAGCCCCTGGTGGAGCACACCACATGGAGTCTGACTTGAAACCAGCCTGGGCTGGAGGAGCACAAAGGTTGTCTCAAAGCTCCTTCCATGCTCATGTGGCATAGGCAGACCCCTGTGCTCAGAGGCATAACTCATTGGAGAAATTAGCCTATAAAATTATTTCTAATAAAAGAGGCTTGTTTCTTATTTAATGTCATGTTAAATAAATTGCAAAGCTCAGCAGTGAGAATTTAGTACTTGTGGTGCTAGCTGTATTTCTTAGCATCTATACAGTTCATGAAAATTATTTTGCTAACTCAATTCATCCTCATCCATCCTCTGCATGTCATTAGGAAAGTCAGGAACATTTAATATCCTGCTGATAGATAAGGGGTACACTGGGACTGGCACAGCTGGGTTACTTTTCCTCTTCTCCCAATCTCAGCATCCAACCTGAGTTGATTTTTCATGGCTGCAGACTATACTTGTGTTCTGAAAGTCCCATCAGAGCAACAGAAAGGATCTTGCCCCTTCAGTGAGAGCTGGGGATGGTTCCCAGCTGTGCAGACAGCAGGAACAGAGGTGAGCTCTGCAAGGTGACAAGCAAGGAACATTCCTCAGCAGCTGAGAAGGAGTTAGAGAGCAGGTCTGGAGGCCAGGAGCTGGGAGCTGCTAGGTGGAAGAGAGGATGGGGGTGAAGTGATGCTGAAGGGATGCTTGGGATGAGGAGGACACTAGGATGGGCTCTTGGCTTTAGGCAGAGGAGAATTTGGGAAAAAGTTGGTAGAAAGATTCTGGTAGAGAAAGGTTTAGAGGTTGCTTAAATTATCTTACTTGGTGGGGGTATCTAAGGCAGGACATGGTAATGGGGTTGGGGAATAGGACGGCAGGCCTGACATGGGGCTGGGGCAGGGGGATAAAGAGTACGTGTATCTGAAGGTAAGTAACTTGGGGTCTGAGGGGTAGTGCTGGGAAAGGGTTTCAGCCTGGGGGATCAGGGGTTTGATTTCCCTGTCAGGATACATACAGAGCATGCAGTGTTCCTGGGGAGCTGCTGCCCATCTGTGCCTGGCTCCTATGCATGAGGACAACTGCTCCCTGCCACCAGCAGGATGGGGATCTTCCCACCCCCAGCAGGCACATTCCCTTTTGTATGTGCACCAGGAGGGAGCACAGAGTCCACATCTCTGTGTCCCCCAGTCACTGCTCCTGTGGGGTGAATGCTGCAGACCCAAAGCTTACCCACACCCCAGGAGAGGAGTCTCAAGGATCCCTGGGGGTAGGGGGGGGGGGTAGAGGGTCTTGGGCTTGCAGTGCCCAGAGATGGGTTCTGGCTTGTGCTGCTGCTTTTCATCTGGTGAGGAGACAGATGAGCACAGAAGGAGACAAATAAGGACAACTCCTTATATCACCACCCCTTTAATAATTTGGGATCTTAATTTTAACATGTGTAAATACATCTGTGTGCCAGTTCTCCCCTCCCCTTTGAGCTGGCATAACTCCCAATTTCAATGGATTTCTCTGGTAGAGACCAGACCAATATACTGCAGTCATTACATGAGCTAAATTTATGTTTATGTAGATGGCATTGTGTAGACAGAAATAATAGTAGCTGCACAGTTGCATAGATGAATATGCTGATTAATGAATAAGATACTGATGAGTGCCTACTAGCTCTGTAAACAATAATTTACAACACCATAGAGGTATTGTAGGACTTGGATGTGTTTTGCTTGTGTTTTGGTTTTTTTTAAATAACCTAGTAATAGATTCATTCAGATAGATATTTTTACTATAAATCAGTTGGAGATTGTACTATTTTAATTGAAAGTTTCTATACACTTACTTTCAAAGAGTTAGTCTCTTATTTAGAAGTACTCAATTTAACTTCCCTATGAACTTATCTAGCTTTAATAGTGAATTAAAAATAGCTTTAAAAATTATGTATTATAAATCCTTCCTGAAAGATCCCTACACATATAAATTATTATGTTGTAATTAAAAGCCAGAACAAATATTTGTTTCATTTGCTCTTTAAAATACATTGATTCTGCTCTACATCTCTGCCCAGCAGATAGCTTCAGTACTCATCAAAAATTACACTTTTTCTGGAAAATGGAACAGATACATGCCCAAAAATTTTACCTCAAAATTACATTTTACAAAACCAAAACCATTCCTTGACTGTAATATTCTACACATGGTATATGCTCACACTTTCTGTATCTCTAAGATGAAACAGCTCATGTTTTGCTATAAGCCTGAATCTAATATGAGTGAGACTGCTTTAATTTTTTAAGGAGCAGTTCTCCTAGCTGCAAAGGCATTGAAGACAGCCTGGGAGACACAATCTGTGCAATGCTGCTCTTTATTGTCATGGTACAGAGTTCTGATATGGCAGTGTTGCACATTCAGGTCATCAAACATTTACTAATCAGGAAAGACTTTTCAGTCTCTAAGATGGTTACGGATGTTTTTTGCCAGGATGCACTCATTATAAGCAGTCTGATCTCCATGGAGACCTACTATTTTATTTTGGGTAATAGCAGCAAAGTCTTACCAACTGCTGATGGAGATACCAAGGGTTAATCTATATTCATGTTGGAAAAGCAAAGCAGTGCTCCTTCCCAACGCTGACAGATCCCACAAGTCTTTTCAGTTGTTGACTGCCAGGTTGTCCTGATCTGTAGCTTGGCACTGACAACAGCTCACAGTTTATTTGCAGCTTTGAAGCCTGGTCCTGTAGTGTTTCTCTTCTGACAGGAGATGAATGAAGGTGTCACTGTGGGAGACTTTTAGCCGGGTGCTATAAAAAGGACCCTCTTTGCCTTCCCTCGCAAGATCTTCTACTTCGCTTTTGGAGCTTGTAGCTTTCCCCTCAGCTGAGTTTAGCTCCATCAGCTCCAGTTCATGCTTGGCAGCAGTTTCTAAAACTCTCTGTTTGTTATAATACCTGACAAAATTGTTAATGATGGGATGGATGGGAAGGGCAATCGCTATCACCCCACAAAGAAAACTGATGGCAGCATTTAGTTTTCCTAGTGTTGTTTTAGGGTATATGTCTCCATATCCAACTGTGGTCATGGTAATGATTGCCCACCAGAATGACTGCGGGATGCTTTTGAATAAAGTTTCAGGGTGACTCTGCTCCATGGTATAACCCAGGGCAGAAAAGACAAAGATTCCAACAGCTAAGTACATGAGGAGCAGCCCGAGCTCCTTAAAGCTGCGTTTCAGGGCGTAGGTCAGGGTCTGGAGCCCTGAGGAGTGCCGTGCAAGCTTGAAAATCCTCGCGATCCTCATGATGCGCAGCGCCTGGACAGCCTGCTGGACGTTGCTCAGCTCCATGAGCTTGGCTCCCAGGTGGGTTAAGGTCAGGCTGACATAGAAAGGAAGGATTGCCAGCACATCAACTATGTTCATGAAGGACACAGCAAAGTGGAGTTTGTTGGGAGAGGAGATCAACCGCAGCACATACTCCATGGTAAACCAGCCTATGCAGGCTGTCTCTATGCTGTCCAGAGTCGGGTGCTCTATACGGTTCCCCTCCTCGTCTACAACCTGCAGGTCTGGGATGGTCCCCACACACATTACAGTGGAGGAGATTAAAATAAACAGAAAGGACAGAACGGCGACCACTCGAGCTGGGTAGGATGATTCTGGCTTCTCCAGAAATTTCCAGATGCATTTTTGGCATCTTTTCCAACGACTTTCTGAAGCATCCACTCCCAGGTCATCCAGAATCAATTGCACCCTTCGGGCTATTTCTTCCAGTTCCTCCTTTTTTTCACTTAGGTGAGTTTTGCAGCAATCATCCAAAAATTTCAGATCTACTTTCCAAAATTCCATTTCATTCTTGAAACATATGGGGCATATTCCTTTCTTCATGTGAATTTCCCCAAAGTAGTACACGTCAATAATACATTTGAAAGCATCTGGATCTCTGTCAAAGTAAAACTCTCTCTTTCCAGGATCATAGTCATCACAGAGGGAGAATATGCTATCATATCCCCCTGATAAACAGTTGATCAGCTCTGCCAGCCGTGTTTCTGGGTATTGGTTCAAGTTATCTCCATAGAACACCTGCCTTACCCCACCGACATTTACTACAATCTCCATTTCTTCATTTTTTTCTGACTCGCCAGTGTCCACATCTGGAAACCTAAAGTCACCTGACATTTTAATTATATTTGATTTTAGTTGGATTTTTTAGCCTGTTTGGTTTCAAGTCTTGGTGGCTTGAATTTCTCCAGAAAGCAGATCAGCACCCAGTCAGCTCTGTTACAAATGTTACCAAACTGCCCCGCAGCCGTGATGAGAGAGGTTACAGAAATAAACCTGTGGTCAGGAAAGCCTGGTGAAGTATGCAACAAGCTGCAGGGAAAAGGCAAGTCATCAGGCTGCAAGCAGGATGTAAGAAAGCTCCAGCAGAATTTAAAGAGAAGAAACCATTTAATAAAACTCACCCCTCTGCTCAGTGCTCGAGAGTCTTTTCAGGTCCCATTCTCTCTCTAAAAGTGCTATTTATTCACAGGTTGGAAGTCACGGCAGAGGAAGAAATCCTGTGCTCTGATTAATGCAACGTGCAGTGAGTGACAGTTCTCAGCGAGACCATCGGCAGAGTGAGCCCCAAGGAAACTGTTGCGGTTTCTCTTCTCGATTCCACAGATTTCCCTAGAAAGCTGCTTTGGAATTTTGTTTCTCTTTCCTTATTCTCTTTACTTTGAGATCTTCCAGAGTTCCGCTGACTCTCGCACACAGCCGGTCGGTGCAAGAGTGCAGAGGAGAAACTTGTGCTTGTTTTCCTTCTGCTGTTTCCCAACACAATAGGGAGCCCCGGCTGCGAGGAACCCTTTCCACACTCTACCCTCTTCTGGTGAAACCCAGCAAAGCACATAGAAAACAGCTCAGCTATTTATATGCCTGCCTAGCTGTAAAATAATGGGTTTCCATACGACCATGCTATTTCACAGTTTTTAAAAAAACACTGTTTGAAATAAAATACAAAGGAAAATCATGTATCAAGTCGTTCAGACCTGCAGAAAGACACTAAATCAATTTCTTCTGGTGGCAGAAGTGAGAGAAAATACTGTGTTTTGGAATAAACACATGACATAAACCTTGCTCTCGTTGGGTCAGCAAGACAGCAAGTCTCAGGACATTGAGTTACTGTATATTTGTACATTGAGAACTGAGCAGAGATCATAAAGTTTTCATTGTAGCTACAGAACAAAACTTCACCTGCATTCTGTGCACATTTCCCAAAACTCTGTGTCCTGCTTTTAAGCTTTATTCTCCGAGTCCGTGATCAACTGACCCTGATGAGTGTTTGAGCACCTGACAATGCCTTTGATGATTTCTGGATGAATGCTATTTACCAGTAGTAGCACCTCATACTTCATTCACTTCACAGCTAGGAGTAGGACAATCCCTTGCTTTTAACTTGGTTTTCTCCAGATTCCAGAATTTATTGTACACTTGTTCCTGAGACGCTTACATGCAGGTGGCCTATCTCTCTCTTAGATGTTTAAATCTGACTATACGGTTCATTTTAGTGAATCCTGAGGACTCTGATCCAGCAGCATCCAGCAGTTAATTAGTTGCCTGCTTCTGGACACAGCAAAATGAACTAAAGCAAGCAGGTTTGGATCTTTTCCTATTTACTGGCTTCTGAAAAGCTTGTAAGTTGGGTGCTATAGAGAGGGGCAAATTCCACTGGTGGTTTGAATCTTTAGGCTTATGTCCATCCTGGCAGAAAGGTGAGAGCTGGGATGTGCAAACTGCCCTTGTGCCTGTATTACCCACCGAGAGGGACCCTGCTGAGAATGCTGTGTTCCATTCCCAGTGCCTTGCTGGATGTTTGTGGGGAAGATTGTACACCAGACCTCCTGATTGTACAATCAGACCTCCTTGACCTGGAGTACTAACATCGCCTCAAGTAATTTATCAAGACCCTGTGGAGATACTTCATGATGTTTAGAGGTGCACACTCCATGAGTTAAAAATCATTCATTCAGCCACTTTTCAGACCTCCCGATGGCCTTCACATCCCTGAGCACTTGCAAAATTGAGAAGAGTAAAAATGTGAGAGAAGAGGTGTATTTGTAATAGAGGAAGAGTTGCAAGAAACCTGTGAAACAGAGGAACTCTTTTTCTGTCACACACATCCATACACCAATTTACAAAGCAAAAACTAAAGCCAATGGGAAGTGAGTTCTTGCTGCTCTATAATAGTCAAGCAGCAAATGTAACACCCAGCCATTCAGTGACACAGTGAGCAACAAGTTGTGCATGCAGCTCCATAAATTTCTTCAGATGCCTGGGTTGTGACATTTATACCCATAGTGCTGAACAGCACAAAGGGCTGGGAACAGTAACTGAGGGTTTGGTCACCTTACTCAAGTCACAGTCCCACGAAAAGGGTAACATGTTTTACTCTACCTCTGAGTCACACTGCTCATCTCTGGAGGTCAGTGTCACCTCCATGTGGTCCTGAGAGTACCATGTAGTGTGGGTGTAATACAAGATGTCCCTTTTATTTTTTTCCAGGCACATATGAATTACTGAAAATTACAGGCTTCTTGGGACAAGAGGAAGAATTTTAATATCAAGAAAAATCTACGTGTTGTGGGTTCAGCAATAAATATTTGCCCAACTACTCCATCTTTGCCTGCTGACATTAATGGTTTAACTTGATTTTAGTACAATAACTTTTAAGATGCCACAAGCAGTTTCATGCTTGTTCAGGGGACAATGCAGATGGGATTACTGACTACCACTTCTTGAAAACAAAACTGAGATCTGGGAAAATTAGGCTCAAAATGTTGTAAGGCTGCATCAGTGTTGGGGAAAAGGTTCTTCACATTTAAATCCTCAGATTGAACCACCTCAGAACACTCTCTTCAATCAATGATTAATTCCAGAGACCTGTGGGCTTTTTTCCAGGTAGCGATAAGAAATCAGTGTATGGTCCAGTATGACCAACAGAGAAAGCACCACCTTCATTTCCAAAAAGGCTCTTCTCCAGTATTTTTACAGAACAAACGACTACAAAATATGCACACAGGATTAGTACATACATTGTTCAGTTTGAAAGGTGAAATCAGCTCTTCTCAAATTAAAAATCTCAGCACATTCTTGGAAAGAAACTATTTTTGAAATGCCAGATCAGTCCTTATAAAGATTTTACTTAGTGCAGCTGCTAAGATCCTTGTGATTTATTCTCCCTCGTCTTGCACCTTTTCATAATTCTTTACACCTTTCAGTGTGCCTGTCAAATGTTAGTTATCTGGTAGCATTTTAAACCCACTTTGACAAATGTAAATGGTACAAAGAAGGGTCAGGAAAAATTATAATTAATTAAAAACTTTGTTTTGTAGCTGAAAAGAGTGAGACAGGCTTATCTGACAAATGCTTTTTTTCCTACCACAGAGCAACGAACAACAAGAGCAGAATGAAAAAATGTCAGCAAATCATTTATTTCAGTAATTTAATTTATTTTTCGTCCATGAAAAGAGAGATTTTCTAATCTAAAAATTTCAATAGATAACCATTGCCCTGTGATTAATTTATGAGTACTTTGCTGCAATTGCTAGGACTCTTAAATTCAGCTTCTGTTGATTTATCTGGACTGGACAAAGTGGTCAAACCATGCTTCGTGTTTGCTGGAAGAGATGAGTGCTAGCAAACCAATTCCTACAGACCAAATAAGAATGAGAGGGGGTTCTTTCTCTGTGGGTGCTTTGTCTCAAAGAAAACCATTTGGATTTGAGCTGACAGGTGTGTTAAGTTTTGTCTGTGGTTTAGACTGGCTCCTAAGGGAGGAGGAAGAGGCTCAGCCAGACCTCAAGCCCTGCAGCCCCAGGGGAGAATGGTCCCAGCTATAGGGCACCAAGGGGCTGGCATCCTCTGCTCTGCTCTGGTGAGACCCCCCCCCTGGAGTACTGTGTCCAGTTCTGGAGCCCCTTTTACAGGAGGGGCATGGATGTGCTGGAATGTGTCCAGAGAAGGGCCATGAGGATGATAAGAGTCTGGAGCACCTCTCCTATGAAGACAGACTGAGAGTTGGGGTTATTCAGTCTGGAGAGGAGAAGGCTCTGAAGAGACCTTATTGTAGCCTTCCAGTATCTGAAGGGGGCTACAAGAACCCTGGCTATGACTGTCCAACCAAGAAACAGAATATGTCTGGCATGGATCCAGCCCACACTGACCAGCTGATGTGGACCTTTCCTAGCCACCATGTGGCCATCAGGGACCATTGCCAACAGGCAGTTTGCATGCAGCCATCTGTAATGGAGACTAAAAGGATTTCCTAGGCTGGTTGGAGAGCAGTTGCCAGTTGGCCCCAGTACCCAGAACCCTCCTTGGGCACACGTGCTGTGGTCTAGGCCACAGCAAGGTGTGCTGAGTCACATACTGCCACTGGGAATTTGCTTCTTAGAAATTGATTTCTGTGTTGGACATTGTTGAGTGGACCTTAGAGCTGACAGCAGGCCTGGAAGGATGGTAGTTCCTCCTGTCTGTGAAGTATAACCCTCTCACACACTTTTCCTTCTGGTACATCATCTTTATTTTTTGAATGACACAGGACTAGAACTTTATTACATCTACCAAGAGATCTCAGCATCTATTACACAACTAATTTTCAGACTATGGAGAGCCACTAAGGACAAGAACACATCACAAAAACTCACAACCAAAAAGTCAATCAGAGATCTAAAGGAGGACAGAGAATGGGAATAGTTTATTCCTCCTCCTTTCTTTGGGGTATTGTGGGAATAGGGCTTGCAGCTGACTGCACAGGAACTGCTTTGACAGCTGATTGCACCAGGTTCTGTGTGGAGGAAACACCATGTAATTATTCTGTGCCAACTACAAGAAATGGGAGGCAGATAATCTGGAATAAAGAGAAACAAAGGGTGATGCCCTTGTGGGCTTCTGAAGGAGCAGGTGATCCAGAGCAGCTACTCTGCTTGCTTTTCCATAGCCAGGTACAGTGAAAGGGGCAGGAAAGACTTTGCTCTGAGAATTCTTAAGGGTTTCCAAACCAAAGGTGGCTTCTAGTGGTTAGTGAGACAATCTCACAACTCCTCTGGAGGATCCAGCATAGCCCATTTGCCAAATTAACCCAGCTACAACAGGTGCTGGTTTAGCGTTTGTAGCTCAGAATTGCAAACCCATTTTCAGATCACATCTTCCTTTTTCCTTCTGACTTGCTCTGCAATCCAGCCAGCTGTCCTGGCACTCTGTAAGAAAGCATGGGACTGTGTTACCACGGGCACTGAGATTCACAGCACAGACTTGGGGCCACTCCTGTGGCAGGGGCACCAACCCCACACACAACCCCAGTGCCTCTGTGGGGCAGCACTCCATGACTTGCTCTCAGGGGCTGCAGCACCTGGGGTAGGTGTGGGAGAGGTGTGTTGTAGGTACTGACTGTAGACAGGAAAACTTTCTGACATTCACAGGGTGGCAGCTCATGTTCTCAGCCCTGATCTCTGCCTTGGGTATGTAGTCACGAGCTAATGGGGGCAGTCTGAGCCTTGGTAGCAACATCCATCAGCCACAGCTGTTATTTCTGGCAATGGGTGAGTCTTTCAAATCCCTTGATATGGGAAAAGAAGGGGTCCCTCAAATGCAAATTGAGTGCAACAATATCTCTAAACATTTTTACATACATCTGCATGGTTTCTGTAATGTTTTCTCAATACATGAGACTTCTTGCAGCTTGGTATGTCAGAAGCAAGAGGTTATGAAACATCTGAACTGAGATGGGCATGTGGACTGTACCAGATAACTTCACCTTATGAATCTGATTTTACATGCCCCTTTCTCCAATATATTTGCATATTTCCCATGACCATTATTTCAGATTAAACATATACTTTCCCAGTTTAGAGTCTTCTCTTTTAGTTACTTTGGTTATTTTTTCAAGTTCAAAATTTATACATACTCAGTGCTTTTATTTTAACAGATCTTTTCATTAATTCCTTATGAAGAGACTGATGATAGCTTGCTGTAAATTTTAATTGGCCTAGCTTTCCTTGACATTAATAAGTTTAGTTTCCCCCTAAAATTTAATCTACCTTAAGTGACCACTCAGGGGACAAGCCAAATCTCTGATTTAATGTAAATGGCTTTAAATAAGTGTGACACAGCCTCCACATCAAGCACCTAACAGCTGGATTCAAATTAAACATATTAGTGTCTCATGAATAAGTTGGGAGTTAGAGATGCTGTAGAAGTTTTAAGGACTTTGTCTTGTTTTCAGTCACTGTGTTTTGAGGAAGGACTGGAAGCCTGCTTCTTCATCTTAAACTCTGTCACAAAAAGCTTTCAGTTACTATTTCTCTTTTTGAATGCTGTTGCATATACATAGAAAAGAGAAAAGCTAGGTGACAAGACTTCTTAAATGTGCAAAGATAAGGACTTATAAAATTAAGAATTTCACAGTTAATATTTTGCTGGCATTGATTATGGCAGTGGTGCAAAAAATTGCATGTGCACCTGTAATTAGGGGCTGTGTCATAATGAATATGCAGCATTCCCAGAGCAGCCTTGCAAGGTTGAATGGAAGAGTCTGGGGCATCAACAAAGAGGTGTAAATGGTACTGGGGAGAATGCAAGAGGGTTCCTGGTGGTGGCACTAGTGGAGTGACTGGCCTGGCCTTCCCAAAGGTGACCATTCCCATTGATAATATCATTACAATAAATGGCTCAAAGGAATGAGCAAGACCATGCTGGTAGAGATGGAGCTGGCAATGGGCGCACTGTCGACTTTTGGCAGCCAAGACATGAAGTCAGTTTCTACACATGCTTAGGGAGCAACCATTACATTAAATTACTATTTTAATATGTTTGCTTTAAAAAAATTCCAGCAGCACAGCCCTCAATTGTGTCTGCTGTTGGAAAAGTGATTAATAATAGTCTGTAGAAGCTATTGTTCCTAATTCTTTATGATTCTATGAAAGGAGAACGTGTACAGAAATTTAGCATGTACCATTTTACAATAGATGTTTTTATATGAACTGGTATTTTTTGTTGTGGGCAATCAAAATAAGGAATATAATCAAATAATTCACAGTAAACATGGTCAAAAGCACTCCTATATGTGTGCTCCAATAGAAGGAAATGAATATGGAATCTTTTATAGTGTGAAAAAGCTACAAAGGAAACCAGTTGGGAAAAATCCACAGAAAACATTTCATCAGTACACTGAAACAGTATTAAAAAATAAAATACTTTAATTGATCCTTGAAAACATTGTAACACTGAGGAAAATACAGGCTTCAGAGGAGCCTGGAGTTCTCAAAGGCTCTTGTAAGTATAGTTATAATTTTCCTTCTTTCAGTAAGTGGCACAGGACAAAGGAGAGGAAGGTGTGTAGGCAGCAGCAGAGGAGGAGTTCAAATCTTCACAGATATGAAGTTCCCCATTCTGTACCCGTGGAGGAGTCAGGTGGGTATTTTCCTACATTCAGTCCTTTAGGACTGAGGGTTGTGGCACAATGTCCTGGAGCTCTGTGCTGAGACTTGCAGCCTGTGGGCTCTTCAGGCTTAATCCCTCCATCTCCTGCAGAGAGATGATGGTCACAGTCCTACCTAACGCCAGGAAGGCAGCTGGGGACTGCAGGAGGTGGTGTTCCCTTGTTAGCATTCTTCTTGCATAGCTGGAACTGAGTGAAAGTATTCAAGCATGCAAATTGGGGGTGATGAAATTAATTTTTTATCAGCAAACCTTTATGATGTAATATCAGGAAAAGAGGAAAATCAAACTTGGTTTCCCAAAGTGTCCTTAACCAGTGCTTTGAGAAGTGATGAGGACCACGCTCTAATTCCTGCTGCCTTCGAAATAGAAGTCCAAACCTCTGTGTGACCCTACCTTGAAAAACTTATTTCAGCATCTCCGTGTTTTCCTGTGTTCTTCATCTTTGATTAGCAAAAGTGTTTTCTGCATTCAAGTGGAATTTATGGAGAATTTTAACTCAATTAAAACTACATTTTCTGGATGACAAATGATGTGTCAGAAATAATTTCTTGGCCCTACTCTGGATCTGTTTTTTACCATTAGGCAAGTTGTTTACCTTCTAGCTACTTTTCATAAGTAATGGAAACTGTGGCAACACATTGTATTTCTTAACAACTTACAAACGAGTGAAAAAAAAAAAATCAAACAGATTACAAATAAGTTTTTACATTATCTGCATGGCTCTTAAGCCAACCCACATATTTCTAAGTGATTTGTCTAGACAACGGGGGAGTCAAACCTTTTATCCACTCTGGTGTATGCAGTAATCAGTTTTTCTTGATTAACATTTCATTTTCCTTTGCCAAACTGAATGCCTCTCATTGCCCCGTGCTGTTTCATTTAACACTGTGTTGACATTTTGCATACTAATTGACTTTGCTCTGAGTAGTCATAAACCCATTTGGGTAACACGGTGCTTACAATCCAGATTCATTGTACCTACTGGTAGTGTCCTCAAAGGTGAGATTACAGAATGCAAGATACCCCATCCAGCAAAGAAAAAAAACCCAGCAAAGATGAAAGGAAGTTCAGTGATTAATGGGAAACACCACTATTGAGATCTTTCTTTATTACTATTCTCTGGCATCCTCGTTTGTCCTGTCCCTATGAGTAATGAGGACTTCATCACTATCACTGAGCTTCACTGCAGATTGATGCTGCAATTAACACAGGTTAAACTCAGGACAGGCAGGGGCTCCCTGGTTCTGGTGGTGGGAGGGTTCCAACCACCCTCTGTAGTTACAGAGACTTCTCTGGAGCGACCTTGGGAAAGGAGTCCCTGCTTATGCCAGCAATGACATGTGCCACAAATGAGCATAAAAACTCCTAGCCCAAAAGAAAGTTTGCAAATGCACTGAAGATCAGGGCTGAAACTATTCTGCTTCCTGCTCTTCTACTCTAACATCTCACCCAGTGATGCTAAATACTCTAGTATGAGCTAGTCTTAGGGAAAAAAGAGCTACTCTTTATCAAAATTATCTCAACTCTCCAATTATTTTCTCCATATTTCCTGTAGTTTTCAACAAGCATGGATACAATCATACATTTGGAGTCATTTGCAAACATCCCCATAAATGTGACCAGTAGATAATATGTTATCAGTTCTTATGCATTCAAATGGTAGAATAAATTACCTATATTTGGAAATGGGAATCGTAGCTTACAAATGAATTTCTAAAAGCATTTGGCAGTGTTTCATCATAGCAGGTTTACCTGTGGCTTATTTGAGAACAGTAAAATTAGTGCCATAAATATTCTAAATAATCTATTAATAATTAATACATAGATAGATTCTTCCCTCATAATTATCTTAAACTGGTAGTGTACTGAAGGTGAAGTCAGGTACATGCTTCATACATTTTGCAATAAATTCATAAAGTATATGCATGAAGAAGGAAAATAACACACTCCATAGCTGAGGAGCTATGACCCTGCTCCCCAACTTCATGGTCTGCTTTAGATCTCTGTCTCAGAGCTTGTGACAAATTATTTACTAATTGACCATTGGGGTTGTTTAGTCTGGAGAAGAGGAGGCTCAGGGAAGACCTCATCACTCTCTACAACTCCCTGAAAGGAGGTTGGAGCCGAGGTTGGAGCCGGGGGGGGGGGTCAGTCTCTTCTCCCAAGTAGCTACCAGTAAGACAAGAGGTCATGGACTTAAGCTCTGCCAGGGGAGGTTTAGGTTAGACATTAAGAAAAAATTCTTGACAGAGAGGGTGATCAGATATTGGAATGGGCTGCCCAAGGAGGTGATGGATTCTTCCTCCCTGGAGGTTTTTAAGAAGAGATTGAATGTGGCACTCAGTGCCATGGTCTGGGAACCACAGTGGTAGTGGATCAAGGGTTGGACTTGGTGATCCCAGAAGTGATTTCCAACCCATCTGATTCTATGCTTCTATGATTCTATGACAGTTTACTGCTTGCTTTTCACTCATTGCCTGAAATCTACTTTTCCCCTGACACGACTGATTAATATTAATTAATTTTAACCAGACCTATTCAAAATAGAGAATATTTTCCAGGAATTTCTGATATTCTGACATCTCCTTGAAATACAGGAGGAAGAAAACAGTAACCCATATTTTAAAAGTTTCCTTGCAACAGCATGTCAAGGAAATCTAAAAATAGGACATCCGAATCTTTAGTTTAGCAACACTGAAAATCTCTATACACTGTATACTAAATATAATACTTTAAGTATGTTATATATACAATGCTTCTAGTGCAATACAAGGCCAAAATAAAAAGCCACAATTAAATGTTTTAGCTACAGAGATAATTTTGCTATGATAAAACAGTTTATTTCAACATAAGGATTTATCTCAATCAATTAGTTTTATTGCACATTTTGCCAACTTCCAGTTTATCTGAACTGCATTTATCTGACACCAGTCTCTTCCATCAAAAAAATTGTTTCTATTTACAGTGTACAACACCAGTAACTGTAGCACTCATGAGATTCTTCGTGTTCCTTTGCCAGACCCTTTCTCAGAAATTAGAAATGACAGATGGGATTTGTGAGAGAAAAGCATACTTTCTGCACATATAGCCCCAGGGCAAGAGAAAAAAATCAACATTCTCCACACAGACTTCTACTAATGGTTGTCTTTGTTTTCTCTGTAGCCCCTCTTGTCTTATTAAGCCTGAATCCTCTTCAATTGCTTTCCTTGTGTATATTTTTAAAAAGGAAAGCATGTCCTAAATAAAACCTTTGGGAAGCACAGGGGTGTAATGGAAATGCTCTTTACATTAATCAAACAGTAAAAAAGCCAACCTATCCATTATGCGTGAAATAAGATCTCCAAAGCATAAAAAGCCTGTAAAACACCAAAGAAAATGGTCTATTTTGTTTCACTATATCAATGTAATTAAAAAATAGAATTAGGACCTTATAAAAAAAAATATTCCGCAGGTGTAATGGCAACCAGTTTCTAGCTGTAGCTTTGCAATATCAATACCCAATATTTACAGTATGCAAACAATGCTATTGTAATCCCAGAATATTGAAACACTTCACACATGACACCTCTCTATGTAAAAGCATCATGTACATTAATATGTTTTTTATGAGAGCAACTCAACTTTGTTTTCTGCAGCACCATTGCAGAATGGTCCACCACCCCTGCATATCAGTTTATTACTGTGTATCATCAGACTTGGAGTATATTTAAAACTCCCTCTGTATTTACTCCTCAATGTACACTTTCACTCTTAGCAATTTGAGTACTGCTGTTAATTATGCAGTTTTTTCTTTTTCAAATTTTACTGTGAAGAAGTTGGCACTTGCTGATTTTTCGATTAAAATCTAACATTCCATCAAAATGGGTGAGTGCTGAGATAAAGATGTGACTTAAAAGAGTTCAGTGGGTAGGTTCACTCTATTACTTACTAAATGGACCAAACATACAGAGGTAGAGTTGGGTTTGAATCAATATAGAGCTACTTATGCAGAGCCTGGAGGTGCAGAAATGTAGAGAGAACCACAAGTCCTCAGGTGTCGCTGATAATGAACTGGGAGCTTAGGCCCAGCTGTGCCCAATAATTAGGGCCTGCCCCAGCCGGAAATGGGCGGGGCTGAAGGGCAAAATAAAAGGCATGCTCCCAGAAGCAGAGTGGGGACAAGAGATGAAGACTCCTGAGGAGAGGGATGGCAAGAGAGCTCTGGAGAAGAGCTGTGTCCCAGTGAGAGAAGGCTCGCCGCAACACAGAAAGGTAAGGGACAGCCTTCTGCTGAGTTTCAAGGTTCACAGTGAACCCTTTTGTTTTCCGAACTCCTTCTCAGAGAGGAGTCCAGATGTGACTGGATCCAGTCCTATCCCCAGATGTGGTCAGTGGTTTCAGGTTAAGGAATTCTATATCCACACCTGATTCTCTTTATCACTTAGCTAAGATTTCAAAGTTTCATCATGCTTCTTCCTACTTCAATTACTTTCTATCTCAGCATACAGCTCCCAACTTTGTACCCTAGGTTTCTTGAAGCACACTCTCAGGTACCACAGTTTATAAAAATAAATTATTTAATGGGATTGTACAGAAGCATGATCAGCCTCTGCCTCCAGAGAGGGACCAACTTGAGCAAACTGCTGCTGGTTTGGTTAGGGGTGTGTCAAGTCCACCCACCACAATGATTTTTGACAAACATAAAATAAGAATTCACAACGATTCGGTGCTGGATTACTTGCTGAAGGTAGTAAGCTTCAAAGGTAGTAAGTTTTAAAGGATATCTAAGCTTCCAAATCAGCATTTCAAAAAGTAGGTAAACATTCTGTAGATTGTAACTGCAGAATGTAAACACAAATGGAATAAAAATGTAAGCACAATTCACTTTGACTTGAGGCATATAAAAAACCTAAGAAAGTGACATTCCCTTGTCAGTTTTCCATAAACTTATTACAAAGACTTCTCTCAATTTAAGTACAGGAAATAATTTCAGTCATTTTGTCCTTCTTCCTGCTCTCAAATTGCTTTCATGATCCTGGTTTTCCTCAAATGTATTAATCATGTCTTCTCATTTATAGGTATTACAATTATGCATGCAGGTACCAATGAATCTTATTTTTTTTATGTAGTTGGGAAATTATTCCAGCAATGAGCAAGAAGCAGCCAAGAATGAAGACCAATCGAGAGCAGAGCCAGGATGTTCATACACTAATTCCTTTTATCCACATGGTTACCTGCAATTTTTTCCATGAGTAACAACCGTTTCTTCAGCTTGTAAACAAAACCCATGTGAGTGTGCGTCTGCAAGTAGTAAAGCAAAGAGGACATGTGTGGATGATTCCAGTGGCTCCTTAGAGTCAAGCAAATGTATATAAATAAATATCCTGAAGGCCAGCACTGACACCAACATTTTGAAGTTTTTGAGTGATTAGAAATTCCAGGCCAAGAGGATGAATGTGAAATACCCATCTGAAGCTGCTCCTGAGACAGCACAGTACCCTGAGGATGTAGCCTGCCTCACACCTGGTGCTGGGCTCATGATCCAGTTCTACAAGGCCCAGTTCCCCAAGGATTTGTGTTTCACCACTGTTCCCCATTTAAAAGGGATGTCTCCTGTCACCTTGGTGAGGAGAGATTAGCACCATGGTGTTCATTCTGTGGCACAGAACTCTTGTACCTCAATTACCACATCTGCTGTGCACACCCTTGGAACAAGCCAGCTCCATTCCCAGAAAGAATCAGAAACCACTCTTTTCCTCTTGGACAGCATCTGGAGCCTAAACCAGTTTCACTGCTGCACTCACCACCATCCTCCCCATCCATCACCCAGGTGAGAGACAGATTTCTTTCCAACCTTCCCTGGAGGCTCTCAGCAAAAGTCATTGCAGCTGACTGAGGAAGGAAAAATCACCAAAATAAACACTGCTCCCACACATTTCTCATCTGTCTTCCCAGGCATGGTGGGCATGAGGGAAAGGATTTTACTTTTGTTGCATTCAAAAAGTGGGTTTTTTCATTTTAAAAGTGTGAGGCATATTTACAGTCAGTGGGAGAATGTTTCAGTTGAACAAAATAATTTCCTTTTGGACGGTTCTGTAAATTACTTTATTGATTAAGTGAAAAACATGAGTTAAATATCTCATCCTTTTCAAAATGTCATTATCATTTACCATCAGGTGAACAACTTTATTCTATCTGGAATTAACAGTGCATTTCCTATTGTGTGCATGGTGTCTGGTGTAGAAAAACAGAAAATAAAAGTTAGTTAGAATAGAAGAGATTTATTTTTCCAGATAAAGCTTGAGAAGTTTTTTGTCTCCCTAAGAACATAAATCCATTTATTTGGTAATCACTTTATTTATTTCTCTAATGTTTTATGTTCTAATCTTAGCCATGTTTTGGAAGAAAATCTGATGATGAGCAGACATTAGCATAATAATATAACTTTATTTCCTAAATCATCTCTATAAATTCAGGTGTTATAGTCTCAGCATTTCAATAGCATTATAAATTCCCCAAGTACACCACAGGGATTCAAACACCAACTCCTTACCATAGAAAGGACATCAGGTGCCTGGTGCTGAGGGCCATCAGAAAAGTACCATTAGATGAAGCACTGAACATTAAAGCTCTTTTGAAAAAAATAAAATCATTAATCATTGCTGAATAAAAGTTGCTTTTGTGGCCAGTGCCTCTCTAACTAATTTAATTTCTGTATCAGATCACAAAAGTTTATTCTGTTTCTTTCATCTTGCCTTGGACTGTGGCACATACTGTGTGGATAAGGAAAAATGTTGCTCTTGATCCTTCATGAACAAAGCACCCTCTGTAAGTTTGCAGATTGCATCAAGCTGTGTGGAACTGTGACAAATTTGTGTGCACTGGCTTGAGGACCGAACACTTCAGGTGACAGCAATGTCTCCAAAGACACTAATTCAAGCTCATGGTGCTGGCAGAGGGTGGGAGGAACAAAAAGTGAGGAGCTGTCTGCAGCCTCACCGTGCATACAAAAAGGCCACATGCATTTTGTCTTATCTGTCAGCCCCAGCTTTACAGTCTCTGGAAGCCAGAGGAAAGGATCACTAAACATTTTCTGATAACTGAGATCCTGTTTTAATCCAACAAACATCTAAGTCTTGGCAGTAGAAGGTCTTTATAATGGTTTGTAATCATGAAGTAAGAGAAGGCCAGCTAGCCCTGCACAGGACCCACAGCTGAAACAGCAGAAATACTGCTTGCTGCATAGCAGCCCTCCAATTCCCACTGGCAAAGTCCACCCTGGTGACCTAGACACAGCTGTCATGCTGGAACAAAAAGAAATTTATTCTTCAGGTAGGCTTGTAAACAGAGATAATATAATTTATTAGTACAAATAACATGCTTGAAGAAAAAGAATAAGCTTTCAAGGACACAAACTGCCTTCTAAACCTAATAGCCAATGCATGGTGAACTGTAGAGAGAACCACAAGTCCTCAGGTGTCGCCGATAATGAACTGGGAGCTTAGGCCCAGCTGTGCCCAATAATTAGGGCCTGCCCCAGCCGGAAATGGGCGGGGCTGAAGGGCAAAATAAAAGGCATGCTCCCAGAAGCAGAAGAAAACAAGAGAAGAAGATGCCTGAGGAGAGGGATGGCAAGAGAGCTCTGGAGAAGAGCCGTGTCCCCCCGAGAGAAGGCTCGCCGCAACATCTGGTGGAGAATGCGGGCAACAACAGCAGCCGTTAACGCTGAGGTATTATAAAAAGCTCTACATGACCACGTTGGTTGCGGGAAGCTCTACAAAGCCAGGCTTAAATGCGAAAGGCGATATAAAGAGCTTCGAAATACACAACCACGTCAGATGGAGCCACCACGTTGGTGCGGGACGCTCTAGAAAGAGCTCCAAATACGCAACCACGGGAAAAAGCTCCACAAGGCTAAGCTTAAATGCTGTAGGCGGCATGTAGAAGTAGAAGCCCAGCACGGCAAGATACAACAGCCCGGAATGGCGAGCCAGGCAGGAGAGAAGAATGAGGCTCGAAAGGCGCAGCGAGTTGGCGCGCGGAACTCAAACCCGAGGAATGCTGAAGCGGAGCTCTGAGTGCGCATCAAGTCAGTGCGGTCCTGAAACGGAGCCTCCCAGGGACACGCGACGCGGTCCTGAAACGGAGCCCCCAGGGACACGCGACAGTGCGGTCCTGAAACGGGGCCCTAGGGACACGCGATAAGACTGGTGCGCTGAATGCTCGGAGAAGCCTCTGCATGGCTGGGCATCCCGAGGTGGCGAGTACCAGCGAAAGCTGAGCTGGTGTTTTAAGACCTCATCTCCTGCTAACAGAGGCTAAAGAGCCTGAATTTTCCCTCCTCCAAAAAATAGGCGATAAAATGTTGAAAAATAATGAAATGTTAAATGAAATGTTAAATTATTGAAAAAAGTAATGAAAAATGTTGAAAAATAATGAAATGTTAAATGAAATGTTAAATTATTGAAAATATTGTGAATTAATTGTAAATTATTGAAAAAATGAAGTTTATTTTTTCAACAAAAAGGGGGGAAATGTAGAGAGAACCACAAGTCCTCAGGTGTCGCCGATAATGAACTGGGAGCTTAGGCCCAGCTGTGCCCAATAATTAGGGCCTGCCCCAGCCGGAAATGGGCGGGGCTGAAGGGCAAAATAAAAGGCATGCTCCCAGAAGCAGAAGAAAACAAGAGAAGAAGATGCCTGAGGAGAGGGATGGCAAGAGAGCTCTGGAGAAGAGCCGTCCCCCCCCTAGAGAAGGCTCGCCGCAACAGTGAACTGTGTGCTTGTAAATACCACACAGAGCCTGGATGTTGAAATTACCAAATAGAAATCCCAGCTATTTTGAGTAAGCTCATAGTTAAGCAGTATCTAAGAGCCACTGGCTAAACATGAATTCATGATTAGGCTGTGTCCATTTGGTTCTATTTAGGGTCTGATATGTATCGAATTTCCATCAATCCTAAATCAGAGGGAAAATGTTAATATCTAAAAGAAAAACAGCCCAAAGAGAAATGATGTTAATGTGTGTCCAAAGCATCTGACTGTGTTCATGTTATAGAGATGAGGTTCCAAACAACCGTGAACAGAAAAATAGAAACTATGTCAAGTGTATAAAACAGAATGTTATCTCTTCTGGACTCTAAAAGGAGTCAATTCAGATTCACAGCCATACTATGGACAGCAATATTTGATGAAATGTTTGAAATACCCACCCAAACTGCTTGACCTGTTCATTCAGGCATCTCTTAGAGTTATGTTTTGTGCCTCTGTGTTTATAGGACATCAGTCACCCTGGTATTGTGGGCTGGCTGGAAACCAAAGGCAAAAAGTGTTGGAAATACATATTCCCATTACAGAGAAAGGTTGTTTTGTTTGTCCTCCCAGCTGGCTCTGAAAATCTTAGCAGACTGTCTCAGGTATAATGGCTGTGCTTTACCCCTTGGGACTCAGTTACATTATAGATTTTTCTTTTTTCCCCTAGACTTTTCAGATTCACAGGCATTTGCTGTTACTTACATGGAAATGCCTCCATAAAAACCTTTTTCTTCAATCTTAACACTCCTTCAGGCTGTATAAAACCTTTCATTTCTGATTTCACAAAAGCAGTTGAATTATTCGGAACTATATGTAACAGTACAAATTCTCTAGACTCTTTCTAGTTCAATTAAAGGTAAATACCAGTAGACATATTTAAAAAGAACCTGTCCTGTAGATAACTGTTTCCCTGCATTTATATCAAAGCATTCACTGTTTGGTTACCTAAATTCTTGCTGTTGATTTAGAACAACCTATGCCATCATGTGCAGGGTCAGTCTGTATGATGATACAGCAGTAGATGGTTAATTCATGGTAAGCTTGTCAGTGTAAGAAATTCAGTGAGTTATTGTTTGTCTGGTGGTATAAAAAAATCTCCCTGTGGTATAAAAAAGCTGGGAACATCTGCCTTAGGAAGTATTCTTGATTTAGCTGTGTTGCAGCTTGGAAAGATAAACCTTTCCTGTTATGATATCAATGGCTCTGCCAGATCCAAGATATAAATAGACATCTGAATTCCGAATGCTTTGTCTGAGATGGAATCCCAGCACCTTTGTCAGTGTCAAGAGGGACTGTGGGATTTTCCTGTGCAATTGACCAAGTTCTGGGGGGGATATTTACATCCCAAAGCATGGAAACCAGACAACCACATGCGGCACAGCTGACCAAGAACAGCTATGAGTGTTGACATCAGAAACTTTATTGAACAAATAAAACTTCTAACAATTGTCATAAGCCCCCATTGCTGAAAAGTCAAGGAGCTAAAATATAAATGAATTTGCCCAAAATACATATTAGGTGATCTCAAATTCATAAAACATCTAGGAAATCTAATAATAATCTAATAATAATAAGTTCTCTTTATGAACAGTTTACAAGTAGAGTGAGGCATTCATTTCCTGATGCCTTGGAAAGAAGAGTACTGAGGAAGAAGGGTGCTAGAGGAGAAACAGAAATGCTACTCATGTCACAGTAGTTAATGAGAAAAAAATCAGGTGGTTTATTTCCTTCTATTGCTCTATTAGGTTCAAGATTTCATATGGCCTGGTAGGGAACACTATTACTAAAGTTAATTTATAAATACAAGTTTTATTGGTTTCCACTTAGGAAGAGTTAAAAGGGTTGTTTTCTGAAGCCTTCTTTTTGAGGAGTTAGAGTTCTGAAAGCCTGTAATTCTGCACTAACAGCTATTCTTATCTGAAATACTGCTACAAGTCACTACTAGGGGACAGAGCTATGAAGATACTGCTAGCATTAAAATCCTGGCTCTCTCTTATCACCCATAATAGCACTGCAGCAACATATGAATCCTATGGACAGCATCCCTTTGCACAGCAGTGACCCTTAACTGTATAGTGTCACACCCATGGCTGGAACACAAACATGGCATCCAGTGTGTTTCAAATATGTGTATTTAAAGGTAGGTATCTAAGATCCTTATCCAGACAGACAGAGCAATGACCCATTTCTGAGTGCTCTGCCATCAACAGTATCTATTCTAATTAGGAGATCAGACTGCTTTTACCAGACTGCCAAAATCCAGGGTTATGGATTCAGTTTCATATAACTGGGTATCAAGGTTTGGGCTTCTGCAAGTCTGATTTCTTTCTATATTTTACCTCTGTTTGTAACTTTATGTAAGTACCAAGAATTACAAGGAAAATTCAAGTGCAACGTTCATGTTTAAAGAGTTGGATGACTTGCATACCTACCCTGATAACATTTTAAAATCACATATAAACACTTCCCTATTCAATTTTCTTATGTACATTAGTATATTTATGTTTAAACAAAAATATCTGCATTTGTAAATATAGTCTCTCATCCTGTAAAAGTGGTGGAAATGCTCCCATGCAAAGGAATACAGTATGAGGATGGCAATTTTCTCCAAACGTTTTATCAGGTAATTTTGAGACATCTTGAATTACAGATTTTCTTACCTAGCTAAAGAACAACAATAGTGCTATTAAAACTATTAAAAGATAATAGCTGATACCTACAGAGCTAGGAAAGGCTGAGAAGGTGGAAGAAAATGCTTCTGGTTTAGGAAACTGAGTCAAATCCTGTGTTGTACAGAGCTACCTCAGCTCTTCTTTCAGTGGGGGAACTCTCTGTGCTTTGCAGCCCAGGCTGCTGGGAACAGAAGAGATTTCACCTGCTGGTACCTGAGCACTGGGGCACAGCAACAAGCACAGGCAGTGGCCCTGGGTTAATATTCTCAGAAACCCAGACTTTATCTATACAAGGAAAATAAAGGAGACATGTTGGGTGCAAACAAGTTGGAGGTGGCTTTCCCCCCAGATCCAGGTCCCCACAAGGCTGGGTATGGAGCAGCTCAGGTGCCTGCAGTGCCTGAAGCCAGGCTGGCTGTTTGCCTCAACACTCAGCACCTGCTGCCTCTCTGCAACACCCTTAGCCCTGTCAGTTTGTGGTTCTCCATGAATTCTATTACATTTATCTGTGTCCAGTAATTGAAAGAATAAATAAAATTGACTCTCCCATGATGATAAAGGAACATAGTAACGATCACACAAGAAAGTAATGAGAAGAACTGGATCCTGATTCCCCAGGACCCTGCCTTAACCAAGAGGTGGTCCTGTTTCAAATATAACCTTTCTACTATTCACAAATTTAGATATAGGAGGTGCCTAGTTATGACATTTTAGAGATGAGTGAAGAAAGCACATATTTACCAGTATGGCTGGTATGAAAGAAATGGCCTTTGTTGCTGTCTTATAATGTATTATTAAACAAGTACAAATAATTTCCTACATGTGATTACTAAAATCTTGAACACCACAAGTCTGAGGAAGTTGGGGCATGGAATGAAATTATGCGTTATTGATATGATATGATATGATATGATATGATGATATGATATGATATGATATGATATGATATGACATGATACAATACGATATGATATTATAATACGATGTGATACAATATGATATAACATAACAATATAACAACATAATGACATGACATGATAGGATAAGAAATAATATAATAAAATATAATATAGTCAATATGATATAGTTAATTTGTCAAGATGGATAGGCAAGAGCCCCGCTGTATTTTTCAGCTAATAAAATCATTATATACTTCTGACTAGAAATAGCTTATCTATAGCATCTCAAATTCTGCAGTTAAATCTAGGAGCTTAGTGCAGTTTCTTGCATAATGACATCTAGTGTTCTTCGTGATGACCAAGGATACTCCTCCTGGTTCAGTCCAGAAGAACCTAGGTTTTGGGTCTCTGTCACACCTGCCAGCCCATGCATACAATAGGTCTGAGACATCCTCAGGTACCTCAAATGGCACTAGGTACCAATGTGTGACAACTGGGGTGAGCCCTAAGAACGTGTCTGATGTGTTCTTCTCCAGCTCTACTACAATTTCCTCTGGGACTTGGATCTCTTAAGCTAATTCCAACAAAGACACCAAATTTCTCATTAATTTCTGTGGGAACACTGATTCTTAAAGAGGAGCAGGTGCCTATGATGGGGTTCAACTATTCTAATTTAGGTACCTTATCTCTGCCTGCATTTTAGATGCACAGTGAATCAGTCCTCCAGAAATCCAGGGAGACAGGATCTTCTTTTGAAGGCATCTCACTACTGACTGTATAGGAAATATCAGATCTTTTTTTAGGTTGACTGGTTTGCTTTGGTATTTAAAATGTAGTGCATTTGATGTCTGTAGTTAGGTAGATTGAATTTCATAGTTTAGGTATCTGGATGTGAACTGTATAATGTGAGTTTTACAAAATAAGATGCACAGACATTGTGGTTAACTTGTACCTGCATTTTTAAGCAGGCTGGAAGTAACTGTGGGAACCTGCAAGTCCAAATGTCCACTTGACGAAAACCACAGTCTTTGGCTGTGCAGATACCCAAACTACATGGAAAAGGGCAGTGAGTGGAATTTAGGGCAGACCACTGAATCTGTTGGCATTGAGTGGCAGGATCTGCTTAACTGATATGCAATGTTTAGGAAATGCATACAGCTCAAGACAGAAAGCGAGTTACTGTGAATTACTATTGCAATTTAAAAGCACCATCTGTGTTCACTAGAATAATTATAATTTTTTTTCTTCTATCACTTTAAGTCAGAAAAATTAGATATGCTGCTGTGTCTGATGTAAACACCAGGAAATTTTCAGTGTGCAAAATGATCTGCTCATGAGAAAATAGTAGACGAAGAGAGTGCAGCAGAAATTATTCTTGGAGTTATACCAAATATATTTGATAGAACTATGATTTTCTTCCTGGAACACAGAGAGATGGAATACAACAAATACATTTCCCACTATAAACTGATCTCTTAGCTGTGCTTAACAGGTCAAAAAAAAAATAAATCTAAGCAATACAATCTCACCAAGACGTTCTCCAACACTGCAGCAAACACAGATGAAAGATTTGGACACTTCATTCTCCATCTTCTTATTAAAAGTGGTTGTTCAGCCTATGCAAATACCCCACTGTCCAAAATTTGTGAGTGGGACTCATCTCACCAACTTTAGGCATTTGTAATCTCAACAGCAACATCTGAGCCCATCATCTTTGGCTCATTTTGTACTCAAAGAAGAGCAATAGGTAATCTAGGGTGCAATTTTCAGCTGTCCTATTTAGAAGGCCTAATTTTAAGTTAAGATGAATCACATTCCAGAAGTGTCTACATCTTTCCAATGACTAGAAAGGGAGCTCAGATGAGAAATGAGAAATTTCTGCATCTTATTTTTTCTCAGTGAACACCACTTTAGAAACTCTGAATCTTAATGTTCACAGACTTGATATTATGCTGTGTAAAAAGGGAGGAAGAATTAAAAAAAAAAAAAAAAAAAAAAAGACATCTAAAGGAGGCTGGGACAACTTCAGAAGACTGAAGGCAACTTTGAACCTGTCTGGATCAAAAGGTAAGCTGGGGTTTAGTGTCATAGCAACAGAAAAGGGAATTCCACTTGGAGAGCCCTTGGAGGAGACTGGTCTATACAAAGGCTTCTCAGTCACTGGGTAAGCTCTCCCCTTTGCCACATCTTTGTTTTCTGAGCACTGATGGGACAAACTTCAGCTTCTTTCTGCATCAGCATCACAACAGGCATGTTACAGATGAGATAACAGCTGAGTGGTAAATCAAAGGGCATAAAGAATCAAAGGAATCAGGAGGAGCTTGCTTTAGAAGTTTCCCATAAAACTATTTTAATTCCTTAGTCTAATTGCATTGGTCTGATTTTTGCCTCCAAGTTGCTCCTACCTTAAACCCGTGTAAGTATGAGGAGAATTGAGCCTGTTGTCCTCAAGATTTTTCTCAGGTGAACTTTGCATTGTATAGGGCAAAACCCCTCCTGCCTTTTTCCTTTCTTCAGTTACACATTACAGAGGAAAACTGTCAATAGAAGAAAAGATCTGACAATGCTCCTACAGCTGCTGCAGGCTGTAGCCACCCCTGTGTGGGGAAGGTGAGGGAGTGAGAGGATGCTCCATAGCTTGGACTGAGGGAGAACCAAGCAGGGCAGAAGTACTGAGCGTAGCTCTCCTGTGCCCAAAAAATGTTGAAATGGCAACAGATCCTAATTGAATCCTTTTCTAGATGGGTATGAGGCTAAAGAATAGATTACTATCCATGAGAAAAAACAGAACCCCCCCAAAATTCCATTGTTAAGAACATTAGTCTACAAGTAAGGAGCACCAGTGTTCTGTTACTGGGTGATTTATTTCTACATGGCAGCTCTGCTCCTGTCTTCACCAGACTGTTGTCTTTATAAGAAATGGGAAATATGACTGAGTGTTACACAGCAAGGCATGTACACAGCCAGTGCTGCAGTTCCAGTTTTTCTGCCTGCAGCTGTTGAATGCATCCTCTGATGTGAAGGGGAACTGAGCCCAGGAACAAGCCCAAGGAACAGCAAAACACTTGACCATCTTAGCAAGGTAAAAGTTGTCTTTGTGCTTTTTATTCTTCCCCAGACAAAGCACACATGACTTAGTTCTCTGATACATAAAGTATAAGTGACAAATGATATTTCACCCATCTTCTTTCCAGCAATCTATTCTATTTTATAATCCCCAATTACAAGTTCCTGTTATTCTTTAAATTGTTACAAAACCAAACAGTCTCTGTATGTTCAGAGAAGCTTGCAATTGGCATACTCTGAACTTAGAAACTGAAGCTTATTAAAAATATGGACATACTAAAGTGTAGTATCTGGAAACCTGAATCTGTTCATCTTGCACGGTGGGTTTCAGATGCCAGGGTCAAAGGGCACCCAGAAAAGAGCTTATATGTGATGCCACTCAGCTACAGAAGTTCAGAGAAGTTTTATAATTTCTTTCAAAATATTACATACTTCACACTTACCTTTTATGCTGCTTCCTATGAAAAAGATGAAAAAAAATAGTTAGAAAAAAAAAAAGAACTAAGGTTTGCTATGTCATAACCACTCAGTTGGGTTTCTCAATTAAGGTCATAGCCACAGCACCAATAAAACTATGAAAACACAAATATGAAAGTTTAAATCCAAACCTAGAATTATTTTTGCTACAGTTTCCATCAAGCCAAGGGCCTTCTGGGGACCCATTTCCTCTTAGTTTTCCGTTTTGTTCTCTCCCATAAAGGTTAAAGGAGTAATGATTTCACAGGAATATGAAGTAGCTATGAAGATTGTTCTTATATCTCTTCCAAAATTGAAAAGTTCTGAAGTGGACCACATAGTTTTCCTCAACATACAGATTCCATTATGAACAAATATGCTGCACTGCACTGAGGACTCTTTTGCATTTTAGTAGCAAATACTCTGCTGATAACCTTCTCCATGAAGTTGTTCTTTTTTGATATATATTAGTCAAAGAAACAAAAACACAAAAACTCAATACTAACAAGGCGATAAGGACAACAGTTTTAGGTCTGGAGTGCTTTTTGGAAGTGGTACTGTTGAAGTAAAAAAAAAATTCATTAATATTGCTTTGTACAAGGCTTGAAAATCAGCATTAGGTAACACAAATTCAGCTTCAGTTGTCTGTCTGAGGAGTTAATTTGCTCCAAATGCTGGGATTCAGCTCCACATTTAGACACCTCTATTGTAAGAGCAGGTGCTCACAGGCAGGGATGCTGGTGAAACACTGCAGTGCTTTAACTCCGGCCAGTAACTAAGTCCCAGAGTGTCACTTGCTCACCTATTCCAGTCGTATGGGAGAGAGAATTGGAAGAGTACAAGTGAAAAAACACATGGGTTGAGATAAAGCCAGACTAAAAGGTAAAAAAGAAATAACAAACCACGTGTGCAAGCAAAGCAGAACAAGGAATTCATTCATTACTTCCCATTGACAGGCAGGTGTTCAGCCATCTCCAAGAAAGCAGGGCTCCATCATGCTTAATGGTGACTTGGGAAGACAAATGCCAGCATTCTAAATGTCTTTAAAGCTTTATATGCTGAGCATTATGTCGTATGGTCTGGACTGTGTCCAGTTCTGGGCCCCTCAGTTCAGGAAGGATATTAAGGTCCTGGAGCAGGTCCAAAGGAGGGCAACCAGGCTAGTGAAAGGGCTCAAGCACAGACCCTATGAAGAGAGGCTGAGGGAGCTGGGGCTGTTCAGCCTGGAGAAGAGGAGGCTCAGGGGAGACCTCATCACTCTCTACAACTCCCTGAAAGGAGGTTGTAGCCAGGTGGGGGTTGGTCTCTTTTCCCAGACGACTTTCAACAAGACAAGAGGGCATGGTCTTAAGTTGTGCCAGGGGAAGTTTAGGTTAGATATTAGAAAGAATTTCTTTACAGAGAGGGTGATCAAGCATTGGAATGGGCTGCCCAGTGAAGTGGTGCACTCTCTGTCCCTGGAGATATTTAAAAAGGGGCTGGATGTGGCACTCAGTGCCATGGTCTAGCAACTGCAGCGGTGGGTCAAGGGTTGGACTTGATGATCTCTGAGGTCCCTTCCAACCCAGCCAATTCTATGATTCTATGATTCTATGATTCTATGAATATCCCTTTGGTCAGTTGGGGTCTGCTGTCTCAGCTGTGTTTCCTCACAACATCTTGTACATCCCCAGCCCACTCACTGGGAGGGCAGCGTGAGGAGCAGAAAAGGCCCTGGTGCTGTGCAAGCACTGCTCAGGAACAGCTAAAACATCCCTGTTATCAAAACTCTTTTCAGCACAAATCCAAAACTTAGTCCCATACTAGCAACCTAGGAAGAAATTACCTCTACCCCAGCCCAAACCAGCACAGCAGTTGAGATTTAAGACATCTGCATCATGCCCATGACCCAAGGAATTACAAAAAATGAGTTAAGAATGGTCCACTCCTTTCTGCACATAGCTGCTGAGGTCAGGAGGGGATCTCAGGGCATCTCCAATAGCTCTTGACTCCTGTGTTTCAAGACAAACGAACAATCTGTTAGTCAAAAGAGTCTGCGGGGCTTGACTGAGAGCTGATGCCCTTCTACACTTGAGGATAAGAAATCACCCTCCAGATGCTTCTGAAGGCTTTTGAGTAGATCCCCATTGATTATAGTGGGATCTTGAGCAAATAGTGTGTAGGAAGGTACCTACATTAAAGATTCCACATGCATGCATGTGAATTCAATTAAATTAGTCCAGATATGCATATTTTTCTCTCTAAATACAGTGGAAGCTTATCTCATTAATTTAAACTGGATACCTGATATGTGAACAGACAATACAGTGAGTTGAACTCCACACTTGCAGCTTAACATACACCTTCCATTATTTTATCCTTTCTCTAAGACGCATTTCATGCAGAAATAAGAAATAACAACATTATTATGCTGCTTTCTAGTGAAAATATTCTCTCCTATCAGGTACCAGAGCAAGCTCAGTTCAAAAATCCAGAAGTTGATTCAATCTTTGTGACTGTGAGTGTATCAGGGCTTTCGATTTTTGGTTTAGAGATAGAACTATTGAAAAAACTGTCTAAATGCCATTAATATATTTCTCAGGAGTAAATTGATTTTCTAGGTGTTGTTCTATAATAATCGTGGTTTCATTGTGCTAGACAAAACATAGATGTGCAATCAATCACACTTTCTTTTGATCATAATACTGCTATTACCAGACTTTTTGTTATTATGAAATAGCTTCAGAAGAGCAGCCTGCTTCACGTGATTTTCACCACTGGAGATAATCAGGAAAATCTTGAAAATCTATTATCTGATCTTGATTTGAATTATTCCCCAAATCCTGTATTTGCTTTCTTGTGGACCTGACTGAGAAAAACTATTTTTATGGATGTGAAAAACCTAATGAAGTGCTGAAGAAGATCTCTTTTCTGAGAGGGTTTGGCAGCTGCAATTGGTTGGACCTCAATGACTCTGCAATCTGCTGTTTACCAACAAGCAATCGAGTGTCAGCACTCAGTATTCTCCATATTCCAGATATTTTAGTATCATAATTTCGATCTTTCTTTAAGATCAATAACTTCAGAAACACTTATCTGATGCTTCAGCTGCACTCTTCCCACATCATAAATATTTTGACAACATCCTTTAGAGTATCTCAGTCTCAAATGTCAGTCAAATTCAACTGTCATTTGCAGACATGTTTGCCTCAGTTGCTTATAATGGGTAGATTGAGAGGTCTCAGTAACAGGGGTCCTTAACAAAATGCCAACATGAACAGAAAGCAGAAAGAAGGAACAGGAAAGACAGAAGGAAAGTAAATCATATGAAGAGAGCCATGGAGATCTCTCCACTGTTTCTTAGAGAAATGAAGTTAGGAAAAAAGTGATGAAATTGAGAGGCAGAAAATCTAAAATTAGAGCTGAACTAGAGCGGAATGCAGTGGGAATTTGCCAAAAGATGCTTTTCTATGTTATCTCTCTCATTTGCCTGGTCCTCAGTACAGTGGTCTTTTCCTATCCTTTTGGCAGGCAACCATTGCAAAAGATAATGGAAAAAAATGGTCTGTTTTGGCTTAGATATCCATATGTTTAGTAAAATATTACTAATATTCAGGAAAAGATATTTAGAAAAAGATTCTGTATTAATAATCAAGGATATGCTTCACCCACAAACAGGAGAAAAAGCAGTAAGGGTATCTTCACAAGTACCAGTGCTGACTGGCGTGAGAGATGGTTTATGCTGCTGCCTAAGTAATGCCCATGATTTTTCTTCTTTTTTTTGTTCAGTGGCAGAACAGCCAGTGCCATGCCAAAGAAAGAAAAGAAAAACTCAAGTAGAAACAATTCTCAGGAGTCTGAAGATATCTACTTCACTAAGGAATAGCTCACCTGAGAGAACAAGACATTCCTGGGCCAGGCAGCATTACTACAGATACTAATGCAGTTATAAATCTTTGCAATCTCTCCATTTTACATTATGGGTTTCTGGGTCTTCTGGGTAATGAAAATGTGTTTTGAAATTATATTAAAAAAAAAAAAACCTACTGCCTTTTTTAGCTGCTAACTGAAAATGTAACAGAAGTTGGGTAAGTTAGTAAGTAAAAGCACTCTGCCTCCTGTAAGAAGGAGGAATTTTGATTTCACATATAGAAGGCAATGCCAGTAGTTCCAGGGCCATAGGTTTCATGTTTCCCAGTGCTCTGTGCTATATGGAAAGTCTGAATATATCTCACTAAGACACATTTGCCATTTCCAGGTATGCTGAACGTGCAGTGTCTCCATTTCCTGCACACTGCATGTTTAAGTACTAAGAGAATTAAGAAGAAACAATTTAGCCAACTAAATTAGGGGCTAAATATACATACATATGAATCAGTCATGCTGGGTGTCATTTGCTATCAAAAACTTCTTGATGGAATGATGATGGTGGAATAGATAGCAATAGATATATGCTCATAAAGTGGGTAGGACAAAAAGTGGTGATGAAATTGAGATGCAGAGTAAATATGCTATATGTGTAATTAATATAAAATACTAAAATACGGAGTCATATTTTATATGACATTCTGAATTAAAATAATGCTGCCTGATAGCAAAACAAACAACAAAACCAAAAAAAACCCCAACCACAGGTTTACTGAAATACAAGAAAATCACGTCTTAAGAAATTAGGCAGAAATAAAAAAATAAATATAATAAATAATTTTTTTTACTCATTTTCATTTCCTTATTCATTATAATTACAGCAGTCACAAACAAGTACTGACTCACTGCTAGGACAGGACAGAGCCAATGCCTGCCATGTATCAGATGCATTATACACACGTCACAGACCATGACAACTGAATGCACACTGTAACACAACCTAAAGATAAAAAATGTCTTCCTATAGCAGTGATGCCAGGCAACCCTTCTGCAGATAAACACTACCAAAATTATCTCCCTCATAGCAATCAGTATTTCTATATTGGATCAATATTTTTGCACTGGTTTAGCAAATCAATACGGAGAATTATATTTTCTAAATCATAAGAAAAATTTCAGCACTGGACACAGCAGTCTCACCCTTAGGATATGAAAATTTACTGGTTAATCTGAAAAACTGAATTAAATATGTGGAACTAGTCTTCTATGAGCCTGAATGCCTCTCTTTTTGAATGATTCAAACAGCAACAATGCAGCTGCCCAGAGTCCCCACATTATTATTTTTTGTTGTGTTATCACTGAAGAGCAATGCAGCTGCACAAACTGCAAGAAGTTTGTAGTTCTGCTCCAGAAAACTTGGGATGTCTGACACAAAGACATGGGAAAGACATGATCTCCTGGAATTAACAAATAAGGGCGACAGCTTGACTTCTGTTACATCACTTAGTGAGATGAAACAATAATAAACTGACCAGACCCCTCCTGGTCCCAGCCTGTGGGACCACCAGAGTGCGAGTCCCCACAGCAGTTTTTTCTGCTGCAATGCCAATATCAATCTAATGTAAAAAAGAGGGATGCAGTGCAAAGAACTGTAATAGGGCTAAAATTAGTGACCACCCCTACCAGCCCAAAGGGAAGTTCTAATGTCTGTATTCCTTCTCTCCAGGTTTCTTTCCAGGTTTTTTTTTTCTTTCCAGGTTTTTTTCTCCAGGTTTCCCACCTGCCTCTCCCAAGCAGTGGTAAAGCTGAGAAGCTGTGACCTGCTGGGGATCTGTCCCCAGCATTGCACTGCCTGGGCTCTGCTCTGCAGTGCACTCCTGGCTTATATTTTCCAGTGATGTCCTGGTAGAAATGATCCCTTCAAAGGCATGAAGGAAACACTGCTAACATTGTGAAATGTAATCAGGTAATGGAACATACCAGAAGCTAATGAAAGTAATTTAAGGATTAGGGATTTTTTTAATCGATTTTGTCCATTAGGATACTTATTTTTAATTCTCTGAAACCAATTGGCCAAGAAATTTATTTCTTTCCCTTATCTCTTTGTTTTTCTATAAAAGCAACCATCTCTCACAATCCTTTGGCTCTTGAAACCAGGACTGAAAAAATACCACTTCTGAGAGTCATGTGGGAAAGTAGTAGCCATGTCAAAGCAGCTCTGGTGAGCTATTGATCCATCTAAAATAAGTAGTCTAGGCAAATTGATGAGATTTTCTCCTAAAGGAACCTCCACTTACTCTACAGAGAACCTGGTAGCTACCTGAGCTAGATCTCTATGTTTTAGAAGAGCAAAGTTAGGTTGTAAGAATCCTGTTTTTAATTTTACAAGAAAAAAAAAAATTAGCTTTTACACAAATGGCAAGATGAAGTAAATGCTACACCGTTGTACAATATTCACATATGATTTTTTTTTTAACTTGTGCTTAAAACCAGAAAATACTGCTTAAACCTTTACATCTGTCCTCCACAGGCAGAGAAACTCACATTCTCCAGTCCCACCACTGCTGTTTTTAATGGGAACACTTGACAGGTAGGAGGGGGAACAGAGTGCACAACAGTGGTTATTCAGCTTTCTCTTCTTCTAAACATGTGCAAAATAAGACATTCATTTCACAAGCCAATGCTGTGTCCTAATGAATACTATGGGATTTGAAATTTTAGCATGCATGCAAAGGGTGGTTGAAGGAGATAGTCACATGTGGAGCTTGATTATAGTGCTTTATCATTCGGCTGGGCATCTAATGTTTAACACAGTAGTTGCAGTACTTCTTTTCATGTCATAACAAAACTTGCCCTCAGATAGTAATTACAGCCTTCCTAATAAAAGGAAAGATGGTTTGGAACTGCCTGAAAAGTTCAGAAGTGAAAGATGAAGTTCTGAGGAAGAGTTTGCCATCACTTTGCATGCGACAGGCAGTTTGCTGCCTGAGCTGATGTGCAGCAAAATGGCAGAATTTGGTCAAAGCTGGAGACATTAAAAAAACGGAAATAACAAAACACGAAACACAAAACCACAGCAAAATTAATGTCTCTATAAAAAAAATGTACATAACCAGTTTGAAGAATCATTGTATAATCTTCTAAAAGGGCAGAAATGAATGCTGAAATGACTGAAATGGTGTGGTAGAGCAGAGCATATTCAGCATGGAACATCCTGAGCAAAGCTGCCCCTCCTGAGAGCAGTGGTGAAGCATTCATAGCTTTGCCCAGGAGCAATATGTGTCAATATGGGTTATAGCTTCTAGTGATATTTCTGAGTGTGTTTTGTCAGGGCTCTTGTGAACTACTGCTCTTGTAATTACAGCATAGCAATCATATTGAGAAAAAAAAAAAAAAAGCTTTTTAAATACAGTTAAGTGCACTAAATCACAGTACTGTGTCTCTCTTCTTTCTGTGAAAACTTCATGTGAATTTTATAACTGGTGTTTTGCATTTCTATTTTTCTCTTCTAATGTTCAGAGCTATTTATCAGTGGTCAGCATCCCATTAGCCAATGTCTTAGAAATTGCAGCATGTAGATCTGATGTTTTTACCTTTGTAGCTTCCCAGGGATCCTCTTTTATTTTTAAATGAACAGTGAAATTAACAGTTCAAAGGAGACAAATTTTATCATCTCTTCACGACGGAAAGGACTGTCCATGGGCATTTATTTTCAGTAAATACCATTTTCCCTGTTGCCCTTAGCAGGGTAATAACTTTTTTTTCTTTTTTCTTTTTTTCTTTTCTGCCTGTCTCCTTTCCCTACAGAGTTTAAGTGACTAAATATGCTTTTCCAGCCTCTATGTACTGTGCAGTCTCCTTTCTATTTTTCATCTTTTTGCACCCACCTTTTTCTGGATTGCAGCCCTGTCTTCAAATCAGGGTGTCAGATTTTGACATATTTCTATGCGAATAAACAGGATTTTCATTTTCTATGGTGTCTAAGAAGTGACACTATGCCATACCAGGTACTACTTGATCATAAAATTGTACTTTCCTTCTGTTTTCAAAAGCATCCTTTCCCTCATGCACAGCCTCCACAGCTCTTGCTAAATCAAGCTGCACTAAGCTGGTTTGCCCTCACAACTTGATGCTGCATTTCATGCTTAAATAGCCATGACTTTATTAATAGGTGTGGTCACAGAGATATCTTGACACCCTTTAGGAAATGTGGTGGTTGTTTGCTCCTTGCTGTGGAAGCTGAAACATCCACTCTTCTGTGGATGAAAGGTACTTCCATTTAAGAATGTGCCATAGGAAACATCCACATGGGAGAAACAAAGGGAGGAATGTAAGTTGCCTTCTCAGAAACAGCATAAGATGGAGCTGCTAATGAGCAATACACAACATTTTTCTTGTACACCCTTGAGCCAACAACAGCTTGTGCGTGTGTCTCCTCATCCATGCAGATGGCACGTGCTCCCAGCTGCCATACTGGGAGGAAGCGAGAGAAGAACAGCTGGTTCATTGAATTTGTGCCATGTAGGAGAAGAGGGATAGCAGGAAAGGCAGAGCCTTTCAATTATGCAGCACCCCAGTTTCAGGTGTTACCAGTACTATGGTTCAGGAATCTCTGGACTCCAGATGTGCACAAATGCAGATATGTCTGCACAGGTACAGAGATATTCAGCTCAGCTGGGCAGCTGGGGCTAGGGCAGAAGCCCATCCCCAGCACCACCACTGTGTTCTTACAGTCTCCAGACATGAGGTGGCAAGTTCATGGGGAAGAAAATGAGAACAGACTGTGCAGCAGGCTGCTGCTTGCAGCCCATCGTGTTAGGGATGAGTGGTGTAGCAGAGGCTTTGCTTTTGCTGCACTGCAGTGAGCGCTGCTCATGTTTAGGCACAGACACTTGCCTTTGGTTTTTCACACAGATCATTTCTGGGCTTCAAGCTGCTCTTTGCAACGGTGCCCTGTCTGGTGTCTGATTCTGGTGGCTGCCCCTGACAGCATCTCTCTGGCTGGAAAGCAGCTGTCTGCTTGGTAGAGGTGGCTCCTACTTTCCAGGTGACACAAAAGCTTACACTGTGCAGCCACAGCTCCCTGTGCAGTCCCTACCCAACTGCAGGCATCAGCTGAAGTACTGCTCTGCAGCACTTTGCATTATTACAAAGATTTTATTTTATATTATCTGTGTTCCAGCAATGAATCATATTTCTTGACAATTATTGCCAATTATATGCATGTGTACACATATACATTTGTATATACCAGGCCTTGACATACTGCTGTTTCTTCAGATAGTTCTCTATCACTTTTGCAGATCTTCTGCCCCACAGCAGAAGTCTATCCCTGTGACAGCCTACTTGCATTCCTGCTGCTGGGATGTTCTTTCTTGCCTGAGACCGTGCATCAATTCCCAGAGACGCCCCAAGCCCTCAGGGTGAGCAAGTATTGCTTAGGCTGGAGGTGGCACCTAACAGCATCCCACACATCCAGGGTGACTCTGCCTCATGTCAAGGCGGAGTGTGCTCATTTTATGTGGAGATGGCATGACACATCGTAGTGTCTGCAGTACCTGGCGACGTGTTTAATGACTTGAAGAAATCCCTCCACTTGTGTATTCCCACGTTAATGTAGAATCTGACTAATCCATAAGTATTCACTGGTTTAGGAAGTCCTCTTCCTGACCCTCATATGAAGGATTCATCTTCCCTGTCCAGAGCTGCTAAGCCCAGGTACCTCAGTGAGGAGCACAGTCATCTCTGGTGCCTCTGTGGAAGGATGTGGATGTCTCCCACTCTCAGCACCACTTCTGGTGCTGCTGGAACTTCTATTCCCATTGCAAGGAAGTCCCTCCATGGACAGCCAACTCAGCAAGGGGACATGAATGTGGGATGAGGAGCACTCAGTGCTGATAATCCTACTTGTCTGTTCATGGCAGAGGTCATCTCAACACCAAATTGAAACATCTTGTGAAATAAACCTGAGTTCCTTGTGGATAAAGTGCTATGATAAGGAATCTTACAGAAGTACTTTTCTATGAGCCCAGTAATTGGTTTTCATACTCCTGAGGCACTACACAGTTCAAGTCCCCTGTGACATCTGTGCTTATGGCAAGGGGCAATTAACACAAATATTATTTGTCCACATACAGGTTGTGTCAGCCAGCCTGGCACTCCCCAGCTCTGAGTCACCAGGGATGTGGCTTTGGTGCCCCCCATCAACAGAGACAAACCAAGGGCTGCTGGGAGCATCTGGCCCCGGCCCATCTGTCCAAAGTCAGTTTTGTCAGCAGTTGATTCCTTGATGTTTCTTCCAATATAAGAATCTCCTAACAGCACAGAAACCATCTGTTCTGATGCTTAGGAATGTTTCTTTTAAAGCCTACAGACTTCAGGGCAAACTATTGCAATTAACATTTCCTACTACCTTTGACCAAAGCTATTTCCAGAGCATGTAGCACAGCAGATACAGAGTATGTGTGTGACAGGTATATGTGTGAAATGTTTGACAGAGACAAGGTGAGTCAGGTTTGGTGTACAGACCATGAAAGAGGGGCTGAACTCATGCTGTGCTGTCAGTCTTGTTGACCTTTTCTTGTTGTCACTCCTGGAGGCCGTCCAAGCCTGAGTGGAAGCTCTTGGGAAGGACAGAAAATTGCCAAGTGCCAGATGATAAATATTTTTAAGGTCCCATTGCCTGGCCCAAAGCCAGCACAGCATCCCCATGTGAGTATGGCCAACACCAGAGTTCAGGGCTGGGGATCAGCATAGCTCCTGCATTCCATCCAAGTGAAGAGTTATAAAGTGAAAATACAGAAAGTGTTAAATGCCACAAATCAGGCAGGTGTTTCCATGATGATCCAAAAGCAACATGGTAAAAAATCAGGACTTTTTCCATCTGGGAAAAGGATCTTGTTTTTTGTGATCTTGATTAAATTCTGGGTACTGGTCACTAGATGCAAAAGGGAAACGTGTCCAAGTAATAACCACAGGGACCAATTCTTCAGGAAAAGAGAGGCTGACAGACAACCCCCACACCAAAATTACTTTCTAGCAACACCAAAATTGCTTTCTACCGACAGGTCCTCCTTTCTAAGACAAGCAGTTTAGTCAAAAATTTGTGGCTGTTAAGAGGAGAAACAGCTGACAGAGCCTAATGCTTCTTTTCCTCCTGCTTGCATTTAAGGAACATGTGAGCTCTTGTTTCATAGGCTCAGCAGGGTGCATACAGCCATAGCCTGCTCCTCCTTGTAAGCATCCTGCAATCTGAAAAGCACACCAGGATTTTTCTCAAGAGCTTTGTCCCCAGTAGCCCACATTCAGATCTGGAGCAACTTTTCTGTCTCCTCTGCTCCATCCTGCCTCTCCTGCCCCAGGATGTGCACATCCCAAACCCAGCCCCATGCTTGCCCTGGGTGTGTGCCCGCAGTGCCAGAGCCCTGGGGCTGCACTGGGAGCTGCCAGAATTTTGTTCCTTGCAACCCTCTAAGAAAGGGGAGCGTGGGCACACAATTTACAGTAATTTACAGACAACACACACCACATCAGGAGAGGACCAGGAGGAAGCTATGCACATAATATAAACTGCAAAGCTCTGGTAAGTCGGAGAAAGGGATCCCTTAGAGACTCCATTTATTTCTCTTTCCTCCAGACTCTGCAGTACATGTTCAATTGCCACTGCTGACAGGCCCAAAGTCTGATTCAGATGTGTGCTAGCAGCAATGCACCCCACAATTAAAGTAATGGGTTCTGACCCACCATATAAGTCTGTTATGAAACAGAAAAGGGATTACATAAGACTTGGTTTGCTCTGGCAATAAATTCTGTGCTTCTACCAACTGGTCTTACCCAAATTTTTTCTTGTATTCCTGTGGAACTGGTATCGGCAACACCACAATCCATAATGCCATCCTATGCTCTTATCTCTTACACAGCTGCCTTTTTAGATATCTAAGACAGCAATCCCAGGAAATTTCAGTGTTTATTGAAAAACATTGAATTTACAGATAAGAAGAGAATTTTTTTCAGAGATTAGACAAGTACAATTATAACTGGATTATTTTTTAAGAAATAACTTGGAAAAATACTTCCAGGATAATTCACTGCCATCAACCCAACATTTCTGCATGACTGAGCGGAAGAAATTCACCATATAGGGGCACCACAAGCAGCCCAGCTACAGCATCAGTGTGTTACAGCTGCTATTGAGAAACAGCCCTGAAAGAGAGGTGTCCCAAAACCAGAGAGAAAATTTTCCATGTGGTTTTTATGTCTTTTCTTCGCACATTACACAGAAATAGGCTTCACTTCCCATTCAGGGTGCATAATAAATATAGTAAACAAGGAAGTGAACCTTTTAGAAGGCAAATTAAAATCTTGGGATAAAGGACTTTAAAAGTATCATTGTTTGCTTGGGTTTCATCTAAATTCTAGCATACTTGCTGGTTTCCAAAAACAGCTCCTCCATGTTTATTGATTAATTACTGTCATTCTTTCTTGCTTCTGTCAGGCTGGTAGTATTGATGTGAAAGCCCAATGGACAAAAACGTGACCCCCTGTTGACAATATAAGTCTGGGGGATACAGCTTTAAATTCTAAATACATGACCCCAGCCTAATACTCAAGAACCATTCTGGTTTCCCAATGCTCCTGCCCCTTGAAATGTTGAAATGCTGCTGCTGGATGCACCCCCGAGGCAGCTGTAGGAGTTTAGAGGAGCCCTCTGGAGCACAGCAGGGGTCAGCAGGGTCTCTGCTCAGCTCAAGAAGCATCTAATGTCACTGTTTCCAGCACACAGTGAGGTAATTTTAAAAAAAATAATAATTAAAAAAAAAAAGAGCTGGTCAGACAGCTGCATCTGTGCCACAGACCAGGGACCAGCTCACACCATCTCCACAACACAGATTTTCCATAGCACTTGCATCCAGCCACATGCAGATTTTATCTCCCTCCTCTGACACTGCCCCTTGAAGTTTTCTCTCCAGCTACCATCTGTCCCTCAGCAGTGCAGGAGAAGCTGCAGGTGCCGGGGAAGCCCTCATCAGGAGTATTTCTGCTGATCTCCACAAGAGAAATCTTCCCATCACCCCTGTGTTTGGATGCTGTGAATGCCCCTTCTTGCCCCAAAACCATGACCACAAGCTGTGACCACTGATAATGTCTTTCCAATGAGATCAAACAATGGCATTCACTACTACAGCTACCATAGTGAGGAACCCAGCAGATGCTTTTCACTTCTGCATAGAAAACTAAAGCAGAGACCCAGCCCTGGGCAGACCTTGCTCCTCTTTTCTGGGCAATCTTACAGGACACAGGCACCCACTCTGCTCAGCTGCGGAAGCAGTGGCCAAGACTGTAACTCTCAGAGGTGGAAAAAGAATCAGCATTTTTTGTGATACAGGTTATACCATCTAGAAACTAATAATTAGGCCAAGGACTAAGACTGCTGCCAAGCTGGAACAAGCCTCAGCCACTACATTTAAGAGGCACATTGCAGGGTCAGGTTTGTGGGGAGCCTAGCCTGATATTCCTCACTGCTATCACTCAAGTGCTCAGTAGTTTGTCAAAGTATTAGGACACCTTAGAGGTACTAGATGTAAAAAAGTTCTAAAAAGAATCATGGGATGTTTTGATTTCCATGTGCAGTGTTGCCTGAATGTCAGACAGAGTGGGATCTCAGGCTTTTTCCTGAGGCAGGTTAACCTAATCTCTTCCATTTTGAAAAACAAGATTAACTTGAAGGTTCATTGTTAACTTGCAGAGACTTAAGTAGCTGAAGTTTCTTTCTACAGGCTAAACTGACTCTGCTTCTCCTCAATGTTTGACAGGTCTGGAGTTCATGTTATAGCTGAAGTTAGAACTTTACAGTACAGATAGGTGATTCTGGGTGCAGCTGGGGTCACAGTTTATCCCCCTGCTTTGGTGCTACCCAGTGGAAATTTGGCAGATTCGCAGGCTCATTTTCCACATAGAGCCTGGTGTAGCTGTTCCACCAGGCACAGAAACTGGATGAGGTCTCAGGGTGAATAAGGCATCTTTGAAGTTCCATTGAGCCAGACACACAGGTAAAGGCATTTCTAGCAGACCAGCATCAGCCTGGCATGATTATCCAACATCTGTCTATCTTTGTTTTGGAGTAACAGTGTTTCATCAGTTGAAAATTCAGACACCCACTAAGTCCAAACCACCAGGAAGAAGAAATTAACTTGACTGTTGTGTATGATGTAGCAAAACTCCTCAGACTGTCTCACCCACCTTTCCAGATTGTAAAAAATAGCATTAATTTTAGCTCTACCATTACACGGCATTTATTGAGGATCCAAGACTTGTGGAACACTTTTTGTTCTGTTTATTCCCATTTTCTCATTAAAAATTGAAGCCAGGCTGCACACTAGAATTAAGTAAGCTGCTCTGAAAGGCCAAAACCTGCTCTCTTTTCTGGCAGTGACAAAATTCCCATTAGTTTTATTGGCACAGTACTAAGCCCTAAAGCTAAACATAGCTTCATGAGTGACAGAGCCATTGCATTTAAAATTAAATGCTTCCCCTGATGCGGAGCTGTATTTCATTCTTTGCTTTGATTTGTGAAAAATAACAATAACCTGTGCAGATGCCATCCCTGCAGGTCTGTGCCTTCCTTCCAAATCCTTCTGCAACTTCGGTTGCTTGGCCACCACCACAGAATTGCTGATAAGGTGACAGTGGCACATCCACGCCACAGCATCCGGGGTTACATGGGGAAGGAGGTGGGAATAAGGCCAGTTAAAAGTCTGGATATGTAGGGAGAAGATACATAAAGGACTTATCTTACCAGCTATCCTAAGATATGGAGGATCATTCTTTCAAATTGCAAGATGGGAAGATTTATAGCACATTTTCTGTTCATACCATTTTCCTTAAAAGATCAAGTTCACCTACCTAGCTAAATCTGGAGGAAAGAAACATGTCATTTTCTTTCCAGATGGACTGCTTAATCAGTTTTGGGGAAAAAAGTCATCTCTACATGACAACTCCTATGAGTCTGTCATGTACCTTGTAATTCAATGTCTCTCAGAGGGACCCAGCTGATGAAATACAGAGACTGTATGATCTTCCAATTTTAAAGAAAAGTTTAGGAAAAAAACCTTATAAAATGAAAGTATAATTTAATCTTAAACATGGAAACCTAAAAGCTAATGAAACAAATCACAAGGGACTATCTAAAAAGCACCTCATGCTTTTAAAAATAAAATCTATTGATTTTGGAGCCACAGCTGTAATTTTGTGATGCTTATATATATCATGGTCATGCAAATAGCAATACCCATGGCATCTGCTTGTCAGTAGCATCTTGTCTTTGTTAAATATTCATGTGCTTCCCTCAGTGCAATCACACAGATGGGATAAAGTGTACTAAAAGTAGGAATTCAAATGTTTGTGTTACATGTTGCATTTAGCTATAGCTGAACAGCTGACTGGACAGAAAATCCCAGACAGCAAAGCCTGCTGTCTTTGAAGCTGACACCTAAGTACAGCTGTTTTCATCTGCTTCCTGCTAAGCTTTTTGCTAAGTCATAACTCCTGGACCAGATGGGGAAGCGAACAGTCAGACCTTCTCCAGCACTCCCCATGAGACTGCGATACTCCTCCACTGAATCCTTGTGCAAAGCTACACCTGGAGAAAAAAAAACTTCCCCCTCTTCCCCATCCCAGGACACTGACTGGGCTTTGGATTAACCTGCGAACTACCACTAGGTAGTCAAATCCTGCCACCAGCATCTCACCTCTCTTTGCAGGCTTGTTTACACCATGAGTCCATGCAAAGAACTGATTGAAACCTACTGGTAAAACCTAGCCCCAGAATAGGTTTTCAAGTACATATTTATCTCATTTAAAACTCCTCCTAAAATACCTCATTCCTAAATTATGAAGAGGTTTAATAGTAGCTTTCAGCTTCATTAACTGGTTTATGTACCAGGAATGAAGAATAACCACAAAAACCTTGATTAACTGCCCAGCAGCATTGTCTGACACAGTGCAGGGCTTACACTGGTATTTAAGATTTTCTGAGAAACTGAATTTCTACACTGCAATGAAAGGCTTACATGAAGTCAACGTCCATTTTGTGAAAACATAGGAATCAGATACCATGTTGTGGTCCTCCTCTTTTTCTGGAAAAAAAAAAATCAGCAATTTGACTAAAGTGTCCAATGATGGCTCTCGGGTTTTTAAACTATGCAAAACCTGCAGTTTGGCAGTGTTTTGTGCCTATCTATCCAAGGCCACAATTTACCCTAATAGCCATATTTGGTTAACAAACAGCTCTTCTTCTGATCTGGAAATAGCATTAGATGAGTTTGCATAGATCTCTATGTGGCAGCACAAGTGATTGACACATATGTGACATCTGAAGCTTCTCATTACTGCCCATCACCTTTGCATTTGGAGATGTTCAGTGCAATTTGGACTCCTTCTCCAATCATCTGCTTTACATGCAAAAAATCTGAACTTTTTCATATTCAAAAGCTGCACTCCAGCCAGCATGCATTTGGTATGCTTGAGGAATGGAGGATGAGCAAATAATATGCTGCCAGTTACCATTTATTCAAATTGACTGATCCATTTTAAAACAGGGGTGACTTTGAAGGACACCCAGCTCAGTATTAATGTTGAGATTTAAGATATTTTCATTGACAAGAAAATGAAGCTAAAAGTAGCAAGATGTCAAAATGCACGAATTGTGCATTACTATTTAATATTCCAGTGAAGCAACATATGAATAGAGAGAAGGGTGCCTCGCTTCTAAAAATAACCCCTTTTTTAATGTTGATCTGCAGCTGTAATAAGTGTTCAGCATTTTTCAAGTTTATCAGTTTTTAAATTCAGGAGGTTATGTCAATCCAAAAGAAAAAAAATTCACACTGACTTTTAGACAAAATATTTTTTTTTCCTATCTTACCTCTGATTTTGGAAGCAAAGTATATCCCTGAGAGCAAAGGCAAACCAAAGGCAAGCTATCACCTTGGTATTATGCAAAGCATGAAAGCACAGTGCACCCACGAGAGCCCCTGGGAGATTAAAAAGCACTTAGTGGCAGGACCACTTCAAAGAGTGAAGGATCCTCATCCTGCTGTACTGAACAAGTGGACTTTCACATGCAAATCAGCTATGATTAAATTAATATTTGTAAGCTTAACTCTGATCCTTTCTCCTTTGCTTGATGAAGGACTAATTCCACTGAAACCAAAGGAATTACATGTATGTGGTTGAACCCAAAATCAGGTTTCCTACATGGTTTGGATGCTTTCTAGGTTTTGGGAGGTTTTTGTGCCTGCCCTGCCAAATCCTTCCCTTCTTCCACAGAAACCCCTGGAAACATTCAAAGGGGGCTTGGAGTGAATTTACCAACTGGAAAATATACATGGACTCTGTGGAAGAAAGAGCCTGTTCACTTAGTAGCAAAAAATGTAGTGAAAATTGTATTTCTAACAGGACATGGCCATTTAATAAGTTTTTGGCATTAGCATAGAGTCAAAATACATATATCTCTGATGCTATTTATCTCTGATAAGCAGCCTGTTCCAGAAGTTTTTTAAAAAAGATGTTAGTCAACAAAAAGAAGAGAGGAATACAACTCAGAATGAGGGAAAAGTGAAAGGAGGTGATTATGTGATACTTTTCTTTGAATGACAAGTAAAAAGTAGAATTTCTGTGTCTCCACTGCAAAAGAACAAAAAAAGTTTTTGTGACTAGAAGGCATTTTGAATGACCTGTCACAGCACAAAATGCCAGCAGAGATAAGGCACAGGACTCTGCTATAGCTAGCCAAGGCAAGCTTTGTACCTTTATCTCACAAGTTACAGTGAGATAAAAAGCAGAGTGCCTTGTTTCTGCAAAGGCTGTCTGTTAACATAGATATCTTGATGGCAAAGAACATACCCAGTTTCCATAAGAATAACTATGAGACCAAAAATTTTTAAGCATTCAAGTAGAATATCCAGATACATTATTTTTATATGCTCAGGATTTACCAAGTGGACACTTCAGAAGGTAAACTTGGCCTGCATGGTAAGGATGAAGTGGGAGTTTTATGACAGGTTCATATTTGTACAGCTCTTTTCCCATCTTCTCCAGCATGCAGTAACTGTTCACAGCCCAAAAAACATGTGAGGAATTCATGGTCTTGCCAGTCCATTCTCATTTGTGCTTTCTGTTCTTTTTTCTTTATACCCCACCACTTTTCCAGCAGCCACGCTGTATCTCTGTAAATAAACATGGCAAAACAGCTTATATACCCAGGCCTGAGTTAACAGATGTAATTATATGGCATTATACATAATATCACCTAGATTTAATTGTAGAACATAGTGATTTTAGAAAAAGAAGTCCTCTTGTTATCTATATGACCAGTTCAAGATGAGCACAGTGTCACAGAATCAGCTCATGTTTGAGGACAGACAGGATTCAGATGGCTTTTGAATACTCCAAGGAGGGAGATTCCACAATGTCCCAGGGCAACCTGTGCCAGTGCTCATCATCCTCACAGCAACATGGAGATTGCCCATTCTGGATGGATTAGCCCTGAGGTCAAAGGACCACTTGTGCTTCCAAAGGGCTGTTCAGACTCACTGGAACTATAATGACAGCTGTGATGGAGCTTAGTGGGACGTATTCCTGTAATCCACTGGGAATTATGGATCTGCAGTGATCAAATTGATCAGCAGACACCTGTATCTAGGGAAATGGGTGAAGCTTTTATGCTGTACTGTATATCCAGAGCTATTCCTGTGCAAGATTCTTAGTTGTCCTAAGTAGTTTCAAATTTCACTAGACCCATAGGCTTAGACAACTGACCCCATTCTAGATCTACTTTGACTGTGAAGGATGCTTAGACATTACAAACTCCTAATATGCAAGCTACCAATATGCAAACACAGAAATGCAGTTATCTCAGTCTTGATCTAAGCCCTATCCCACCTCTGTTCACTTCTGTCCAGATTATTATTACTGACTAGTGTGGCTTTTTATTTTTGAGTGGCTTCCATCTCTAGCACTGACACAAAAATAAAAAGCTACTGTTGAGAATTTTTAAAGGAAACACAAACTTAACTTAGTTTCAGGTCTTTTACCTCAGCTTTTGATCAAATGAGGAACTTAGGGAAATTGAATTGCAATGGTATGTTTTCTAGCTACAAGTTTAGAGTAGACAGAACTATAAATAAGGTAGTTACTAGCTTTGGTGATCCCTGACACGTTACTAATTACTGAAGGTGGAATTGGCTGAAGCTTCCATATGCTCCGCAGAGCTCCTGCTAATCCTCTTCTGGGTTCTGTGCAGTGTTCCATGTGCCAGACATTTCAACATTAAATGCACCTAGTTTTTTATTGTATTTTTATTTTTATTGTATTTAAATCCACCACTCTCAAAGCGGAATCTACCTTGGCAAAACCCTTGTGGACCACTGCATTATACCTTGTTACAGCACATTATGTAGGGATATTGACCCTACTGTCTGGCTGCTGGGATGTAGCATGACATGTTCCACAGCTTAGGGGACTACTAAGATATGGGGTCCATAGCCTGTCCTGCAGGCTGTGAGGGCTTTACATGAGGAGCTCTGCACCCACTGAAATGGTGGCAGTTGCTGAGCAGAAATGGAGAATTTGTGCACATTTTTGGAGAAATGGACATTTGGAGCTCCCAGATTTCATTATAGAAGGGCTAGGAAGGGGAGCCTGACAATAATGCTTCATAGATGGTTTGGAGCAGTGCAAGATTTGGTTTCCTAGAAACTGCCCCTGTGGCTCAATGGATGATGCTGGGGACAGCAGCCAACTTGCCCGTTCAATACCTGTCACACAAATGGTGGTAGAGAAGGTCCAGCATGTCTCACATCCACACACTTCCTACAGGCCTGGACCACTCTGCATCTCCTCAAGTCCAGAGGATCTGTGCAAGGGAGCAGCTGGAATTAAGGCTCAGCTCTGGCTGGCACATGAGGGCAGAGGAGGTGCACTCAATTAGATGATGCTTCACTTCTCACCTCTCACTCAGAAATTTCATCCACTTAAAACATTTGAGCCTTCCTATAAAACATTTTGCCTTCCTATAATAATCAGATGCTTTCAGTGTTTACTTCGTCACTGCCAAAGATTTTTAAAACCATTTTTCTGTTTTAAGTGGCGTAAGGTACTTATAATACCTTATAATAAAACTGCAGATTTTCCAGACAAAGAAGAGTAAAAATTCAGTGATTTCAGGCCATCTACAGAAATATCAACAAAATCTGAAATTATAATATTGAAATTCATATTTTATATGAATTTCAGTTCCCTGAATATTAATTATGATCTGCTTGGGGAAGTGAACAGCTATTGATCCTTTTAAGCAAACAGTAGCTAATTACTTATAGAAAGATATTGCTTTTATTACGTGTGAAGTAGCTCCTAATTCACCTATTGCGCATTTTAATATTCAGCTAGCAAGTTCAGATTGGTTTTACAAAAACCTTTGTATTTTCCCAAATTGAGACCTTTCTTACTTACTGAACAGCTCTAAATAGTAAATAAATATTTCATGAGATCTTGAGAAAAGCAACTTATTTTAAACTTTTTAAAGTAACTTTTATTGAGCGGCAGAATAAAAGCTGGAATGTTCTCATTAAACCCAGCCTGGAGCCCAGGGAAAAAAAGTGTAATACATAGTGCATTTTGCTGGTGTCAGAAGCTGAAGTATTGCAAAAGCTTCCAGTCAGCTAATCATAGAATCACAGAATTGTTTGGGTTGGAAGGGACATTAAAGCTCATCTAGTTCCAGCCCCCCTGCATGGGCAGGGACACCTCCCACTAGACCAGGCTGCTCAAAGCTCCATCCATCAAGGGATGTGATATCCACACTACTCTGGGCAACCTGTGCCAGTATCTCACCACCCTCACACTGAAGAATTTCTTCCTAATGTCTAACCTAAATCTACCCTCTTACAGTCTTAAACCATTAGTCCTCATCCTATCACTACATACTCTTATAAAAAGTCTCTCCCCAGCTTTCCTGCTGGCCCCCTTCAGCTGCTAGAAGGCTGCTATAAGGTTACACCGTGGAGCCTCTTCTTCTCTAGGATGAGCACCCTAACTCTCAGCCTATCCTTATAGGAACAGTATTCCAGCCCTCTGATCATTTTTCTGGCTTTCCTCTGGACTCCAACAGCTCCAGAGCTGGACACAGTGCTCCCAGTGGAGTCTCACCAGAGAAGAGGAGAGGGGGAGAATCACCTCCCTTGACCTGTTGGCCATGCTTCTTTTGGTGTAGCCCAGGATATGTCTGGTTTTTGGGGCTGAAAGTGCTCTCTGCTGGCTCATCAGAGAATCATAGAATCACAGAATGTTAGGGGTCGGAAGGGATCCTGAAAGATTGAAAGTTCAAGCCCCCTCCCAGAGAAGGATTATGTCCCATCCACTGAAAAATTAGAGAGCTTGATTTGTTCCCATAGAACATTGTTTCATTGGTTTTAAACAGTATTTTTAATTGCAAGCTGGTTCAACAAGAATTTTCAGGCAGTCCTATGACAAAAAGGATGTATGAATTACAGCTGCTACTGCTGGTCTGAATTTGTCACACATTTTCTGTACCACACTGCCTTTATAGATAAATCTTTTTTCCCCAGTACAAAATAAGGGAGAAAAAATTCAGATTAAGAGAGATTATTTTAATGTTAGAACTGTTAGAAAATAGATTGATGTGTTGTCAGAGTGAAAAAGAGACCCAGAGAGTGAAAGCTAGGGCTGAAAATGTCAGACTTAAAATAAATCTAGCCAGGAAAGATGAATTCTAAATTGTTCCATAATCCTACAGTGACATGCTGAGCAATAATTAAGTTCTCTATTGTTTGCATTCAGTGAAGAATCTTTTAATATCCAGCAATTCATCATTCTAAAACTGAACAGCAATATAATTATCTTCATTCTAAATAGCTGTGTAATTGTTAAAGAAATGGTAAAATGTATTAGCAGTTCACTCTGAACTGCTGGCATCGTTATTCTTGGGATGTGGTTTGGTAATTTGTTGATGAGATATTGAGATTCCTTCATTAGGAGGAAAATGATTACTAAAGAGTGAGGAGAACACAGATCCTCAGGCCTCCTGATGTGATGGTTTGGGGTCTGTCTCTTTGCTCCACCTGCTTCAGACATGGGGTGTTTCAGGGTCAATGTTTGCTCTTGGCAGTTGACTGTAATTCAGAGGGTTTCTTCAAGCATGTGCTGGTGTAACTAAGAGCAGAACTGGGCCCTTGCAGCAGCACACTGACTGCCTGCATGCCACTCATGTTTTGAGCACTTTAGAGTTTGCTTGCCCTGACTGCTCAGGTGAGAGCAGTGACTCCACGTACTGAGGCAGCTGGTGGGATGCAGTGCTCTTCACCCATCTTTAGCTACCTCAAAGTTGAACCCTTACTCAAGGCTCCACAGGGACCTGATGAACTTCCATGAGGTTATTCTGTTGTAATTCTTCTGAAACATCAGTGATTTCACAAACACGCATCTGAAAATTGAATAAAGGATGAACAAGAAGTGTCATAAAATAAAAATTGCCAGGTTAAAAGTAATGCTATCAACAAGCAAAAAGACAAGATGATTTTGGTCATTTTGACTTCTAATTTCAAGTTAATTTTTAAAAAGTTTTACATATTAAATTTTCTCCAAAGCTTACAACTTCCCTAGGTCTCAGGACTTCCAACTTAAAGCTACAATTCTTCCTCAGAGACACAGATACTCGAGTTAGAACACGTGCTGACAATTCCTAATACAGTTTGGATCAGGAGAAAAGATCAATATCTCTAAGGCAAACCACTTTTTCACTGTTAAAATTCATTCTCTCTTAATACATACAGATAAGACACATATTTTAAAGCCTCCTCAGAGGAGCAGGTCATCTTCATTCCTATCCTTGCAGCACTTCATCAGTCTTTGCTGCAGAGAAGCTTTTGTCTGAGAGGTCACCATGTGGTGGCCATTGCATCAGGAGGCACCTTCCAAACTGTTTCTCTGTGATGAAGTACAACCTACATATGGAAACCTTCAAGCTGAGAACTAAATGCATCTTCTTCAGGATGGGCTGGTGAATGACCATGTAATAGCAATTATCCCAGACCAAGGAAGAGAAAAAATATCAGGATGTCAAAACCAGGAGAAACTGGCATAGAAGGTGCAGGCAAACCACTGATGTGTGAGGCAGGGGCTCCTCCTGAGTTCCCACAGTGCTCCCTGGGAAGCCAAGTCAGAGGCTTCTCAAACACAGCTGAAAGGTGCAGGATCCCTGTTCTCAGGTTGATACCTGTTGTGAGGGCTGCCATCTGAGCAGAATGTGGACAGGAGAAAGGGGAGACATACTGCTGCCATCTCACAGCATGTATGGTCCTCTCTTGGGCATGAAATGGTGTGTAGGCAGAGTGAGCACCTCAAGAGACACGTCCTTCAGAAAGCACCTGTGTGTGAAGAGCTGGTGGAAGAAAGAAGTCATGGAGCAATGAGCAATTCATACAACTACCAAAAACCTGAGATATGTAAAAACACAGACTATGGAGACACATTAAAAAAAACATAATCTTGTTTAGCACAGGGTTCAGTGAGTTGGAGACAAGGATCTTTGCTTTCCTCATTTAGGAAGGAGAATATAAAAGAACTGAAGTTACAGCAAAGCAGCAAAGAATTATTTTGCCTCATTACCCTGTCATCTTCCTCTCGCCCTCAGTGTTCATGGATCATTCTTGTGTCAGTATCACAGATCCCATCCTGAAAACCATATTGGTTGTCCTTAATGGACCAAGATCTCCTCTGAACCAAGTAGGAAGACCAGGGAATGAGCAAGCAGCGTCAAGCACCCCTGGATTTCCTCCTTGGCCCTGGTTTGGCTTTGGGAAAGAAGGGAGGGACGTGAAGGCAGAGAAACCAAGGACAGCAGCTATCCAGGGTGGCTGGAATGCCAGGATGCAGGGAAACCAAGGAAAAGCAGTTAACACTACAGAAACTGCATGAAGATGAAGCTTCTTTTCCTCTAAACTATCTGACATCCAGACTCATTGAATACTGTACCTCTAAATTACATCTTCTGTTTCTAAGCCATCTTACTTTTTCTATGATATTTTTTTTCCCAAGAAGGAATCTGGTATTGTAGGAAAAAAAAAAAAGAAAAAAAGAAAAAAAAAAAAAAAAAAAAAAAAAAAAAAAAAAAAAAAAAAAAAAGAAATTATCATCAGATTTATGGTTCTTTCTCTTTTATTCCAAATGAGTTACCAGAGACACTAATTAATGAGATCAGGGAGTCTAATCATTATTATTCTTTCTTATTATTGTGTCTTAACATAAGAATTGCTCCCATATTTATTATAAATCTTCAGATGCTAACTAACCATACATTTTAAGGGTAGAAGCAGCACAGGTGGCTAAGAAGCAATTTTCCCCTCTACATCTGCAGCACCACAGGTTTCTGAATATCAGCAGTATCAGAAAGCTAACTATTCTACCAGTTCCAAAAGCTGATTTATTACTGTCTCAGAAAGAGAAGCAGCATAGTTAAAAATGCACAGTAATTTGCTGCTCTTACAATCAATCAACCACAGCCATCTCTGGCTGTGTATTGACAGGATAAAATCCTGAGCCTGCTCACTGCACCAGCTCCAGGATTGCTTGCTGCCATCTCATCAGCCTGGAGACAAGTGCCAACATTGCCAGCTGGTGTCCCCATGGAGTTTGCAGTGATCCAGCTAGGAGTGTCTGGTAACTAAGAGGCAAGCAGAGATGTATTTAACACTTTCTCGATACCCTTCAGAGAGCTTCGATGAAACCCTGCAAAAAAAGGGGCAACTGGGAGCAGTTAAGATGAGAAGAGATTGACTTCAGAGGGACCAAGGGAACTGTCTTTGTTGTGAGTGACTTACAGAGTGCCTGGGCAAAGGAGACAGGTTTTTCTGCTGTTCTTGTTTATCCCAAGGGATGGGGGACGTGCCAGTCCTGTGTAGCATTGCCCAGCCAGCACCATTGTGATTCCCTGGTTCCCAGGGCCACAGACACAATATTGCCCAGTGTCCCGTTGTTCCAAGGGGACATCTGAAATAAGGGACCATCCTCATGGCTTTCTGCACATGAGTTCTGTTAGCAGGAACAGTCACTTGGTATCCAGCACAGGTCACAAATGTCATAAGAGTCAGATCACCTCAGCGAGATGCCCGCAGGTGACATGCAGAAGCCATTGAGATGTTTTGAACCAGGGCAGTCTGGCAACTATGATATAGCATTCAGCACTGGTTCATGGCTGTCTTCTCTTAACCTGCCTTCCCAACAAAGATATTGGGAAGTCCCTTACAAAATGGGGTCTGTATTTTTTGGCTTCACCTATATTGATGAAGTAAACAATGCTAGAGCTCCTCCTCTACCCCAAAGGGCAAGAGACGCAGTTTCTTGGCATCCTTATTAAAATAGTGTCCTGTCACCACATCCCAGTTGCCTACTGGGACAAGTCTCTGTTTCATGTGGCTTTTCAGACCATTCCCTGAGATCCTGTGGGAGGTTCCTAGTTGCTTTGATTTTCAGTGTAAACCCATAAATGAGGAAGTTTAAGCACCTGTGTCTGCTTAATTTAATAGTCTAAGAGGTAGTCCTCTGGAATTCAGATAGTTAATATCTGGTGTGTACCTTTGAAATCTTCATACTCAGTGGGAATTTTGGTACAAAAATAGTAAGAACAACTATGGAAAGAGGTCATTCAGTATTTTACAAAGTTTCAAAAGATCAAAAATACAGAATGTAAAACCTTCCTCCACTCATCACATTTTCAGTGTGAGCCTCATCAAATCTGTAGCAATTACTCTGCCCTTTACTCTGAAATGAGTTTACTGTGAAATAATGGTCTTGGAATCATCTTTCTCTGTTGTGAAAAGGAACTGAACATGGGGACACTTAACTCTTCACAATCAATCAGACCCAGCTAACGAGTTGTTCCTATGCAGTCTAGGGACAAGGTTCTCATATGACAGCTTTCTCCAGAGATAAGGAAAAGGGAAGAGCAAACTTTAAATATTATTTAACATTCTCAAGGAAATCTTAAAATGTGGAAAAAAAATTAAGGGAAGCATATTGTTGATTTTTCTTGGTCTAGCTTTTTGCTGAATTTATTTATAGTAGTTATTGGTTAATGTACAGTATTCTGTGCATTGGTACCAAAGCACCATGGTGATGGCTGTGACATAGAAATTGAGATAAGGCAAATGAATTTGAGGCTGTGGCAGATAGAAAGGTCTGTTAATCTGCAAGAAAATTATATCCTTGCTACAAGTAAGTATTGTAACCATGACATCCTTGCTACAGGGATAACATCCATCCTTCCATGAACCTGTAGGATAGTTAAAAACCATCAGGGCAGGCATACTTCTGAGTTCAGCTCCAGCCTTTTGAATATTTTTGTATAATAACTGAATTTACAAGTCACAAGTGAACTTTCAAAAAAATGCCTAATCAGTGTCACAAGTACATTTGTATTATCTCAGAAAAATCTCCAAAAAAAGCAGACGTTCTCATTTACAAGAATAGGAGACATTTTCCCATACTGCAGCAACAGGAATACATCGTCTCATTCATCTCTGTATTCCTGATGAATTAAGTCTAGACTACCAGTCAGGAGGTGGGGGAGAATCTGCCTCATGCAATTATCTGTATTTAAGAAGTGATTGTAGACACTGGGACCAACCAGCAGGAAAAGGCTCTTACTCAGACTATGAAATAAAGGGCAATCACAATTGTGATTTGAGTTTCTTGCCTCTAACTTCATGAGTCAGCTTTGCCATTACTATTACCAGACAAATCAATGGATATTTTTTACTTTGAGCAGCACATTTCTCCTTCATTTTACACTGAATTAGACCCACTGAAAGATGCACGCTGCGACTGAATGGACCCCAAATGTGGTTTCATATTTTGCCCTTGCAGGTGGTATCAGAGACAGCTGATTTACCCACAATTTGTAAGGGGCTCAATTCTGCAAACTAGCACCAGATAGTGCCAGTTTTGTTGAGAGCATTTATATTTGCCACGTGAACATTTATTCAGATACAGGCAGGCTCAATTTACTGACTTCAAAAACATTCAAAACATTTCAAAAACATTTTCCTGTGGTGTGAGTGAAGGGCTATTTGGCAGGTACGAATGTGGCAGCCTGGCAGGCTGTACAAGTCTGTAAAATCTGTAAAAGTTTTGAATCTAAATAGTGTCTCAACCCCCTGATTTTCAGGAGTGCTTTCACATATAGCCACATGTGAAAAATACTTTGCAAAGGAATACAGAGAAAGTGAAAAAAAAAAAAATCCCACCATAATGTTAATGCTATTTTTATTAAGCTGAAATGTTACCCTGCAAGGACCAGATACCTTTTTTTGCACCATGAAATACTATGGTCTCTGTGGTGCTCTTCTTGACATCTGTCATGATTTCTACAACTTATGTCCTAACCCAAATCCCTCTAATTCCACAGGAATGTGTCCACTAACTTCAGCAGTGCCATTGCAGAGAGAAATAGCACAAGGAAAACTGAGACTTCAAAGTCTGTATTCTATTTACTGTCTAATAACTTTCCTTCACTGTGGAAACTGAGGACAAACATCTCTGTCTATTAAATAAAATATTCCCTTATCATTTCTACACCAAATCAAAATCAAACAGGCCAGCTTAATCAATGAAAAGCAGACTGACAGGATGAAAAGGCTATGATTTTGCTTATATTTGAAACAAAACTCCAGAGAAAACATGACTTGTATCTCTTGTCTCCTTTTTTTGTCTTATCACTATATATATAGTTTTCCTTCTGTGGCAGCAACATTAGTCACAGGAAAAACAAACAACCAAACAAAAAAACTGCAGAAAAAAAAGTGCATTTATTTTTCCTGTAAACCTTTAACAAACAGCTCTCTGCCCCTTGGCACTCTATTGTGGCTCCTCGAAGTGGGACAGCCAGAGTTATCTAATAACCCCTGGGGAGTCTGTGCATACCTTTAAGGCTGTGTATTTCTAGTATTTTCCATCTCTAAATATAACACCAAAGAAATGCAGCATAGAAAGTGAATCCAATTACCACTCGATTTTAATGTTCTGCTTCTGAAGACTTTTTAGCCCCATGAATTTTCCAATATGTGCTGATGTTGTGTATCTGGAAAAAGAGATGGTTCAGTGACAGCTCAAACCACTTAAGCAGACATTTGCCTCCAGACACAGAAACCTTGTGCAAAGCTAGCAAAGCCTTGCCCTGCATCTACCAAGTGTAAAAAGCCAGGGAATTAAGCAGGATTCCCTGACTTAGAACTTATTTAAAAATCAGGAAAACTACCCACATTTAAATCCTTAAAAGTGAAAGGACTGCCTGGGTCAGACACCCTGTAGTCCATCCCCTTTTCACCCAGCGATTGAAGGGAAGGATTGAGGTGTGTTTGTATTTGACATTCTCATAGAATCTGTTACACAGGTGTTTACAGACTTGATGAGCCAGAGGCTACATCCAGACAAGCACCTTTCATAGTTTCTCCTGGTGCTGCCCCCCACCAATATGTATAATCCCTTGGTGAAACCATTTCCATTTGCTGTGCCCATGATGTCCCTCAGAGATGAGTTCCACAGCTCTGATTGTGCTGCAGGGAGAGAGCTCTGGGCAAAGGATCTGACAAGGTCACAGGAGTGACAGCTAACTTTGTAGCAAACTTTTCACCTCCTACTACTCATTCCTTTACATCCCCTGTGTTCCCTACTTCTGATAATCCCTTAATCTTGTGAGATAAGGGAACATCTGAGTCAGCAGGGTGACAACAGGTTTAGTCAGTGTTTGAGATGTGAGGACACTGCTGATTCCTAGAGGACCTAAATTATTATCTCAGTTCTTTCTGGTTGTTTTGTTTTGTTTTGTTTTTCTTAGTAGTTACTAATGTTTCTCTTGCCTTTATTTCAAGGTCCACCCCTATATGTGGTTTTTTAGGGCCTGAATCAAAAATTAAATTTTAAAGCAAACCAAATTTGTTGGCTACAGTGTGGAAAATAGGAGAAATGGTAGGATGACTGCACACTGCTTTACAATAACATCTCTGTGGAAGCTGCTGTTCAACTGCCTGCTTAGTAACACAATTTTTTCTTAGCAGAGATGAAATTTCCCACCCTGCAAAGGATCAATGTCCATAAAAGTCTGAAGTTTTTAACACAGGCCTTGAGAGAGGCTTAACTAGTTCTTAAATTTTATACTGATCTCAAGAGACCTAGTGTTCATCAAGTCAGTGTTTGCTCAAGAAGCTAAAGACTTCTGGAAAAAACCCTTTTCTGTCCAAGGTGGAGGGCACCAGCTCCCCAAAGGCTCTGGCTGACACCACAAGCAGTGCCTGGTTGCTCTGAGCAAACTTCATACCTGTGACCTTCCAAATGGCTCCTGCAGGTGACAACCTGCCAAGGGCATGACCATAGGATCTCTTGGAGATAACTGTAAGCCCATGCTTTCAAATAAGTTAAATAAATACAAAAGCAGTTGCATATCTGAGCTACCTTGAATGACTAATAGGCAGATTTTTTTTTTTTTTTTTTTTTTTTTTTTTTTTGCATGTTAGTCAAATTATTTTCAAAAAATGATACTGGAAGGTATAGTGCTATGCACAGCAAAACCAGAAAGAAAAAAAAAAAAGAAAATATTTCTATCAGCAAGCATAAAATCCAGGAACCCCAGACTCTGGCAGCTGTAATGGCACTAAATTTTGAAGATGGCTTTGGAAGACAGAGGCTCTGTATGTGGAAGTCAGGTTCTGTTTCATAGTTAAAGTCTTTGTGGAGTAATAAGAAAATTGAGATATCAACCAGATATTTAACTGGGACATAAAACACATGCAATAAAAAAAATCAGCCCTTTATATGTGTGTGTACCCTACACGTATGCTCACACACATTAGCAAGCCTATAAACAGTGAACATTCATATCCTATAAACAAAGCATTTCACTTAACAGCTTGTGCTGGCAATGCACTTTCCTATCATTACTGTTCAGCATGCAGGCACTTCTGGGCAAGGAGATTAATAGTCAACAGCCATGTAAATAAGTCTTATGCTTTCCACATATAAGGAAATATTTATTACAGTAAAATGTATTTAGTCTGGGACACAGGACTATAAATTTATCTACATTGGTACTTGATGACCACTGGTAAATGTTTTTTTCTATATAATACATAAAAGTGTAAGGAATATTAATTACAGCTCAGAATATTGTTTGGTAATTGATCTATGTTACAGCTTATACAAGGCAATTTGGTGGATGCAGTTAAATATAAAAAAAAGAATAAAACTCCAGTTCCCATAATATATAGGATTACACTTGTAAAAGCATTTATCTGTACTGTTTGAGTATGTGTTTTACTTTTTGAGGCTGGCAATGAAGGAGTAGTCTTCATTTCAGCCACAGATGAACTGCTTTTCCACAGTACTGTACTGTTCTTCTGAAGTTAATAATTCTGATTTTTTAATCTAATTATGGTTAATTGGATTACTGTAATTTTAAATAAGATTATACAAATATTTATATGGAAAAGTTTAAAATTACAATATGCAAAAATGTTGCTTTTGTCCAGAATTTAGTTTGGTTTCTTTCCAGCAAAACAAATAGATTTTTTCATTTTTCTAAACCTTTCTCTTTTGTTTATGTTCTACTCATTTCAGACTTTTTAATTAAAAAAAAATCTAGTTTCAGTAATTTGAGTTATTTTTATGAAATCTTTTAACATTCATACTCATTCGACTACATCTAAATAACTTACTGAAAGAACTAAAAGACAGAGATCTAAGGAAATTGCTTCCCTGAATTTAATTAGATAGACAGGTTTCCTCTGGAATTTTTCATCCTCCTCTCCACTGAGTACTTTCTGGAGTGACTTCACTACACTTCTATGTTGCAGGTGCAATTTAAATAACCACAGTATAGTGGGCACTAAAAGAACACAATACCAAAGAGTCCCAGTTTTATCAACTGGAAAGTAATTGGGCAATAGTTATTCCAGATGCTTGTATAGAAATGAATTTTTAAAATCAGTTAAATAATATTCACCACTATTTCCTCTCATTTATATCCAGAATGTTGCATCAGCTCAACAGCAGTAAGCTCTTCCTAATTATCTATTTTCCTCCATGCTGCTATTGAGAAGAGGAACACTTCAGTCTCTGAATAAATGTGTTTCAACCATACTTGAGACTGTGGGCTTTAACTATCCTGTAGCATGAGTCAGTTTTCATATTTTAAGAGTATGGTTGTGTACGTGAGAAAGCATTTAGATGTTCATTGAGACTTCCAAAAGCATCTAAGCTCTTGAAAACAGCTCCTTAAGGCATCCATCTGCTTTGTTAAGCACTTAAACCCTTGTTTAAAATTGGCTCCATAATTTTACTAAGGACAACTTTGGTCCAGAACTTGTTTCACAGCCATTCAATTTAACATGATTATTTTCCTAGTGTTGAAAAAGTAGCTGATCTACCTCCCAAAGTACTACTCAAGCTGAGAACCCATCCTGTAATGAGCTGCCAGCCCAAACGCTGGAAGTGATGGTTGCAACATTAACATTACTTCATATCTGAGCTAGAAATAGCCCAAACCCATTTGTGTTGAGCTGACCCTAAAATTTCTGACTATTACTAAAATAGACTCTTCTCCCTTCAAATGCACTAGGAAATAGCATTTATCAAGGATGTTTTGGGTTTCTTTCCACTGCGCAGGAGTTCTTCCCCATGAGAGCAGTGACAGCTCTGTCAGCAGTGAGGCAGGAGCAAAGCACGAGGCTCTGGCTCATATTTCCAGGTGCCTTTATCCAGGATGGCTGCAGCAGTCACTACCTGGCTGTTCCCAAGGGGCTGCTGCCCACGGGGCCAGAGCAGAGTGATGGCACATGTGCATTCCCTGGGGACACAGAGTGCCACCCCATGCATCACCCTGACACGGGAGTGGAGGCACTTTGCACAAGCAGGGCAAGCTGTGGATGGTGGCCTTTGGAGGTGGGCACACATCCTGTTGAGCTTTTTCTTCTCTGAGGACACCAACCACTAGAGGAGGGGTGCAAGCAGGGCGAACTGCTGCTGTCACCCCCACAGCTCTGCCTTTGAGCACAGGCAGTGAATCCAGTGGGAGTGTGTACAGGCAGGAATGCAATGGCTACCAGCCTTCTGAGGTATGGCTAAGAAGAGGCTTTTAGAAGCAGAATTCCTCAGAAGAAAGAAAAAGTCCATAATGGGAAGGAGTCTTATAAGTAGCATCGACCAGTTACTTCCCCTGTTGCCTGGATCCTGTGGTGAAAAACTGGTGAGAAATTGCTGCTGTCTGAAACACTGAGCAGAAGATAAGGGACATCATGGTTGTAGCTGCCACAAATTATTAATTTAATAGCCTAAATAATGTCAGAAAACAGCATGGCCCCACAGCCAGCTGGAATAGCCCTGCAATGTTCCTAATGTTAAACTGGACCAGGTGACATGCTAGCAGTTAAACTGCACAGATGACTGTCTTGCAATACTTGGATCTGTACCCCAGCATTCCTTGTAGGAATGTCATCTGCACATAATCCTATATCAATACTCCTCAACACACTGGTTCATGGGACATTTGCAGCTCCAAAACCCATTTTCCTCTTAGCTTGGGAACTATCTCTGGTGTTTGCTACAGCCATGCGTCCCTGGATTTCCAAGAATTTCTGCATAAGTTCAAGCTCTAGATGCTGGCACCCTTTTGCTTGGCCTCTGAAAAAAACCCAAAACAAACCCAACACAAAAAACAACAACAAATTACAACCCCCTCCACACAGCAGGGCCTGTCCTTTTCTTGCTAATCGAAGCAAGCACAAGGACCTGCTGAAACAAGACTTAGGTGTATATGTCAAGCTTGCATCAATTAAAAAATTGCTCATTGCCTAACTCATTAAACAGTAGGAAGTAGAAATGAAGCTTTAAATTTAGCAGAGATGCTACTGCTAATTATTAACCACAGTCTCTCATTAAGCAGTTGCCTGTCATTCTAATGAACAATATGAACAAAAGAGGATAAAATATAACGTGCTAATCAAGTGTAATCTAATGACATACAGTCTCACAAGTATGTGATTGTTTTCTCAAAAGACTGACTGGTGGCTTTATCTTGCTATTTCAAATCAACTGAGGCTTTGCTGAGGCTTTTCTGCTTCAAAATAACGTGGATTGTTTCCATACCAGATCCCTTCCTGTCTCAAATGAAGACTGAATAGCACTCAGCACTTGAAGAAGCAGCACTGCCATGGGATGTAACTCTTTTTGCTATCTTTCTACTCCTTTATGTGATAAGGGACAATTATCTTTACAGGATAAAATCTCCCCATATGACTCAGGTTTTACTCTTCTCAGGGCCAAAGGAGTTGCTTCATGTAGCTGGTATGTGATTTAGCAGTCTGTGCTGGGTTGAAAAGCAAATTTGAGCAACTCTGATCTGCTCTACTCATGTAATACAAAAGGCAGGTCGATATCCAATTGCTCTGTCAAGATAGCAAGCTAGTCACTTCAAAATCACCTTTCACAGTTGTGTGGAGGCCACTGGTTTCCCTCTGTGAATGAAGAAATTGTTATGGTAAATGCTGTCTTTGTGCATCTCAGGATAATAGCTGAAGGCAAGGTTTGCCTTTGTTATCCTACCCAAGAAAATGTAGGTTGTAATATCACTTTTTTTTTCTTTAATACCTGAATCAAGCAGAGTTCAATGGATCAAGTTTTCTCTGTGGCTTTTTCAGTTTTTCTACCTAGCTTTGCAGATCTGAAGTGGATGCTGGGGACCAGCCAAGCTTTGTGATCTCTGTGAAATCCTGCTACTGCCTTGGCTTAACTCAAAGGATTCCTAGGAAAGGATATTCAAATTTGAACTTCCATCTGAAAGTACACTAATAACAAGTGGCTTCCTCTCAAATCCATTCCCCTATCTCCTACTGTTAAGGAAACCAATTATATAGAATAATAGAATGGATAGGGTTGGAAGAGACCTTAAAGATCATCTAGTTCCAGCCTCCCTGAATGGGCAGGGCCATCTTCCATTAGACCAGGTTGCTCGAAGGTCCATCCAGCCTGGCCTTGAACACCTCCAGAGAGGGGGCAGCCACAGTTTCTCTGGGCAACCTGTTCCAGCATCTCATCACTTCCACAGGGAAGAATTGTTTCCTAATGTCTTCAAGCTTTAAACCATTTCCCCTTGTTCCCCAACACACCCATGCAAAAAGCCCTACCCCAGTTTTCCTGTAAGCCCCTTTCAGATACTGAAAAGCCACTATAAGGTCACCTCACAGCCTCCTTTTCTCTAGGCTGAACAACCCCAACTTCCTCAGCCTGTCTTCATAGGGGAGGTGCTCCAGCCCTCTGATCATTTTAGAGGCTCTCTTCTGGACGTGTTCCAGGACTTCTATGTCCTTCTTCTGTTGGGGGCACCAGAGCTGGACACAGCACTCCAGGTGGGGTCTCACAGGGGGAGAATCACCTCCCTTGACCACTGTCTGTGCTTCTTTTGATGCAGCCCAGGACCTGGTTGGCTTTCTGGGCTGCAAGCACACACTGATGGCTCATGTGAAGCTTCTGGTCCACCACCACCCCAAAGTCCTTTTTCTCAGGGCTGCCCTCAGTCCTTTCTCCTCCCAGCCTGTATTCATGTATGCAATCTGTATTCAGGCATTACAGAGGATCCCAGTGTGACAAACCATACAAAAGCACAAAATGGTAGGATTTAACTGTTGTAATTATAGATGTTGGAAAGAGAATTGTGGCTCTGTGTCAGATGCTCAGCCATGGTCACCTCACAGAGCTGATTGCAGGGGGCAACTCATGTGTCTTAGCCTGACAGAAAATGTCTCCTAGAAAAGCCTGGATATGGCCTCAGACTACAGTGTCACAGTTTTGATTTAGCCACCTCTTAGAGAGCTGGGTGGAGATGAATGCCACTTCACATTTACCATCCATGACACAAAGATAATATTACATACTGATACTATTTCCAGTGCATAAGAAATTACAGGTTTAGGTTTCAAGTCTGCACAATTAATTTGTAGGCTCCCTATTTAATCAGGACCTCAGCACTTGACAGGAATGAACTTCATTTAATTCTCCTTTACGTTTCAGCACTACTGAAATGCACTTATATTTGAATCTGGGTTTCACAATACTAGGGGGTTTTAACAGGTAGCTTTTTTAAAAACCCTCTCCTGCACTGCTTTGTTTTACAATTCTGAGCACACCACAATTCAACACTTCCTGGAGTTAATTAAGGGTTATCACTTTTCTTTGCTCTAGAGGTTCATTTTAAGACAGATCCAAAAATGGCTAAAAGAGCACTTGAAGATGCTCTTTTCCAAAGCAGATTGTTAATTAACTCTCCCCTTTTCTGTGCTTGCTAAAACCTGAATTGCTCTTTATGCTAATTCCTCATCTCTTAACCTGTTCTTTTATGTCTCTGCCCTTTGCCTTCACATCCAAACCTTCACCTTTCTTTGGCTTGCAGGTGGGTCAAAGGCCCAGTCCTTTAGCCCTTTATACTGCCCTCCTAAACTTTACTTTAAGGAACATTTGGAAAGCTGCTGTGAACCTTTGACCTTGTTACTGCCACCCTCCTTTATTATCAGTGATCTTCAAAGGTTTATTAGTAGTGCAACACTTTAATTTGTATTAGATTTTTTGACTGTGTAATTAGCATTAGCAACTTGGTACAAAGCTATCCAAAACAAAACATTCATCTCACTAGGACAGCTAAGCAGCTAAAAATTAAAGAAATAGTTGTCAATTACCTATTACAGAAAGATTACCTATGGATGCTTCATTCCCAAATGAAGATACTCCTACTCCTTCCCTCTAAGCAATCAACAGTAGAAAAGGCTGTCCCAGTATTCACAGTCTGCTTCAATGATTTTTCAATGTTTTCCTGAAACACAGTAAAAACAACACAACCCAGCAGCCACCAGAACCATTCCTGCAGCTTTCAATTTCCATGTCCCTCTGCCAAGCACTCATATTTGCTCTCTTTGCTTGCCTGTTATCTTCACCTGCCTGTCTAGCCCACTTCCAGTCTTGTTACTGCTGATCACATCAGAACCCGATCACAATAGTTTTTGATTGACCTTACCATGTTGTCCACAATCTTGGGAAGCATCTTCCTATTGCTTACAATGTCCAATACATAATAGGATATTTGATTATGGTCTTCACTTAGCCTGAAAAGGCTATCACAGCTTTTCAGCTGTAAAAACTTTGGAATAATGTCATATTCGGTTCTAGTCTGACCCCATTTGTGAACAGCAGCATTCATGTATTAGATGGATAAAAAAACATTATTCAAAGATGTCAATGGTAAGAAGACTGGATAGCTGAGGTAGAAAAAAATATGGGTATTGAAAAGTAGGACCTTTAACTTTTTAAGTGAGCTGGAGTGTCTTCATGGCTGTCAGTGCCTCTTTCTGGAGGAGGGACAAGATTCCAGCTCCATTTACACTCACACCATGGTCCTTTCTCCTTAGTGGTCCTACATATAGCTTAACACTACAGACACTGGGTTTCTGCTCATTGAGGAAGAATTTGTCTGGACCAATGCATATGGCCTTCCTTGTGTACAGCCATGGTCAATGAAGAGGCACAAAGAAGTTTCAGGCCATGATTCATCATATTTATTTTAGATGTCTACATGAAGATAACATGAATCACATCTTAAAACTGCCTGTTTCTTACCACAGTGGTTTTACTGTATATTATAGGTATCTACACTTGATCAAACAAAACCCCTGCAGAGGTAAACGTCTGTACTTATGTTGTAAGTAGTATCAAGGCCAGCTGGCAGGAGTAAGTGAGATAAAAGCTCTCTCAGCTTCCAGCAAAAGGGTAGTGATGTGCCACCTGCCCACTAAAAAATCCCTAGGCTGGGATTGCTCCTCAGTTCCTTGCATGAGTGGTTTTGGGAAATGCTAGTTGAATAAGACCAAAACCATGCCCAAGACTTTTCTAGCAAGTTAACAGTGTGGACAATAAACTTTCCAGTCCTTGGTTCATATCTTGTCACTCTTTACTTCATCTATGTACATAGAGTGCTATAGCTACTCTTTAGAGAATCCTGAGATTCTGTTTCTTCCCCAGCTTTAAGTGCTGAAACAGACTTAGGGTCAGGTAATTTTGGCAAATGCATTATTTCTCTTTTTCCTCGAGACATCTAGGAATTTCCAGAATCCATACACTCTTATGGACTGTATTTGATTTGTTTAACTGCTCTACTGATAGACAAATCACAGTTTAGAATACAGGCCATAACCCAGTAACTTAAAGGAATGCATACATCTCATAATTTTATGACTAAATTTTGTCTCCATAACTCCTGCAATAACTCTTTAGGGGATTATTAAACTGTATATATCATATTTTTAGAAAAATATTCCCCCAAGTATTGCTAGGGAACAGTTCAAATTTTAGTCTCAGCTTTAAGGATTTGTTCTCATCTTCAGCCTAGCTCATCTGCATGTTTAAACCACTTTGTCAGGTAGAAATTAACTTTCTATATTTCTATAAACTTAAAACTCAGGCATAAGAATGTGACCTCTGTGTGTATACCTGACATGATTCCTAAATAATTGTTCTCTGCCAAGAAAGCTCAACTGAGGAATCATTCATTTTCTGACAGAGCAGAGCAGCAATTTTGTAGCCTTTGTTTTCTGAGACTCCTCTATGCCCAAGAAGTTCTCCTGTGCTGCCCTCCTGCTTGGCCTCAGGAGACTGAAGAAGGAAGAGTCAAAATTTATCCTCTGTCTTACTAGAAACAACTCATTCTCCCAATTCTGTGGCTTATTCCGTGCAGCCTCAGCCCATACCAGCATACAGGTCTTGCACTGGCTTGAACAAGGATCAGTAAATAAGATTAGGGAAGGGGGATGGATATGGTGGTTGCTGCTTCCCATGCCCATCTCCCTTTTTCCACCTGTCCCAGATGGAGAGCTCTGTTTCCCAGCTCCTCACAGCATGAAACGGATGAAGTGGTTTTGAATGACAGCTCTTTATTCCCTTGTCTTTAGAGTCTGCATTAATGAGATATGCAGATCAGCAAACCAAAGTTAATTATTTTTTAACACAAACTAGGGGAGATGAATCACTGATGATTAAAGCAAGTGTAAGGTCTCTTTGCACAGCTTATGTAAAACAAAGGGAAAAGAGGCAGTCTCAAAAAGCTCTGATGGTGCCTGTAACATCCCTGAGGAAGCAGGGGTAGATGTTTCCACAAGCATGTTTCAGAGCCACCAAAAATCATTTCAGTTTTCTGAAACAGAAGGTTTCCAAAACAACTGAGGAGTTTGTTACATATGGGGAAAGAATCTGGAGGAGCTAATATTACTGAATCACAGAACTGTCACACTTGAAAAAGACCTCTAATATCACCATGTCCAACTGTCAATATCCCTCCTCCATTAAAATAAATATATTTATCAATATCTGTATCACCCACTAAAACATGTCCTGAAGTGCCTCGTCTACACAGTTTTTAAATACTTCCAGGGATGGTGATTCCATCACTTCCCTGGGAAGACCATTCCTAAACCTAACTATTATCTTGGTCAAGAAAAATATTCCTTAAATCTGCTCTAAACCTCCTCTGGTGCAACTTCAAGGTGTTTCCTCTAATCCTATCATTGTTCACTTGAAAGAAGAGGCCAGCACCCACCTCTCTACAACATCCTTTCAGTAGTTGTAGAAGGCAGTAATAAGGTCTCCTCTCAGCCTCCTCTTCTAAACATCCCCAATTCCCTCAGCCTCTCCCTATACCACTTGTTCTCCAGACCCTTCACCAGCTTGGTTGCCCTTCTCTGAACTCACTCCAGCAGCTCAATGTCTTTCTTGTAGCGAGGGGCCCAGAACTGAACACAGGACTCAAGGTGCAGCCTCACCAGTGCTGAGTACAGGGGCACCATCACTTCCCTCCCTGTTGGCCCCACTATTCCTGACACAAGCCTGGATGCTCTTGGCCTTCTTGGCCACCTGGGCACACTGCTGGCTCATATTCAGCAGGCTGTCAACCAGCACCCCCAGGTACTTTTCTGCCTTGCAGTTTATCCTCCACTCCTCCCCAAGCCTGTAGTGTTGCATGGGGTTGTTTTGACCAAAGTGACCTGAGCCCAGTAGGTCTGGTCCTAAAATTCTCACCTAAAACCAATCAGTCTTTTCTCCTCTGTCCTGTTGAAGGCCAGCACATTAGTGGCTGCTCATTGGAGGCCCCAGTGGGGTAGCTGCAAAGCTCCATGAAGCCCAAAGGTGAAGCCATGGCAATAAACACAAAATCAGCATTATGTGAACAACTGTGGCACTCAGGTATCAAGCAGGAAAATGTCCTGAAAGTTTCCTTCAGGAATGTGCTTCAACCTGTATTGGGGAAAATCAGCTACATATATAAATACTGTCATTACATCTCACCCAACTAACTCACGTAAGTAATGAAGAATGCTCAGTTCCTAAAACTTCACATTTCACAGAGGAAATATAGATCAGGTTTGGCAGTTACCTGTAAATGAACTTTCCTAAACGGGCAGTATTCCCTTTGAATAAAGCAGAGATGTTCTGTAGCAGCCACCAACAAATACACTTCTCAGTTTCATGAGTCCTCCTTTTGAATCTCTTAGCATCCATACAGGATCCTGCTCATTAAACAAATGTCTTTCAACATTCAAGAAACCACTTGTTCTGACTTTTACAAATGTTTCAAGGACATGTTCTTGCATTCCCCTTCATTACCACATTGTCAGCCTCCTAAATTAACATTGAAGATTTTATTTCCCTATCACAGGCTGAGCTGATACTTGTGGATTTTACTTTGAAACATTGCCCTGTTCTCTGCAATTATGTTTATTGTTCCAAGCTTGATGAAAAGGAAAATATCTTACTCTGCTACTTCCATTTACCTTATACCCGGTGACTGCACTAACGTTGGTTTGATTTAGATGGAGTGTCCCTATATGACACTGGTGATACTAATATTTGTAACAGAAGCATGGGTCACAGTGGAGAAAAGAAAATATACAGATGTCAATGCACCAGAATGCACGGAGAAAGTAGAGGTGTAAGAATAGCATGTGATGTTGTTACATAGATTAGCATGCTATCAAGATCACAGATTATCTGCCAGTGGGTTCTGCACACTTCACACACAGGTTGGAAAAATAAGGAGAGCCTAAAGCAAAGCCTACATCAAACTTAAAACAGATACTCGAAACATTTCAAGATGATGGTCAGAAGATAAGGAACAGGAAATTCCATTAAAAATAAGAAAAAAGTTATTAAATGAAGGGCTTAAAAAGTAAAAAAAAAAAAAAGTTAAAAATTGAAGTTGGGCTCAAAACCCAACTTGACAAGGTTTTAATCAACCTGCTTTGGTTAACTGTATGTTGAGCAAGGGCACTGGGCTAGACAATCCCCAGAGGTCCCTTGCATCCTCAGCCACTCGGTAATTTTAACAGGGTTGGCTCTTTAATAACCCCTCATAATGAGAAAAGGAACCTTGAGTAAATTCTAATGAATGAGATGCAATGGAATGGTGAAGGAAAAGATCAAAATTAATACCTGCCTCTATGGGTACAAAAAAGCTCAACCTAAACTATCAAATGGGCATCAACCTAAGGAGAATCCAGGAGACAGGACATAATCACAGTCTTTTTTATGTTTTTTTCACCACAGAAATCTGGGCTACCTTGTCCACCTGATAACCAGGTCACCTTCTACATGCCTGAATGCTGGGCAGGCTACTTGGACACATGTGTCTATGATACTGTTTCTACGATGGTGCAGCATTACTTCTTACAATTATATGATATAATGTGAGGCAACGTGAGCTTTTTCTTCTACAGCACTGTAAAATTCATTGCACAAAATGCCATGTGTCATTTCCTCAGCTGGGATAAATTAATATTGACCTTTGCTCACTCTTGACCTTTGCTCATTTTTTTAACTGCAGTCATCTGCTTGTCTAAAAGACATGGACTAGTTCAGACAGGAATTAAACTGGGAAAGACCAAAGACCTTTGTTTTAACCCATGTCAGCCTAACAGAATGAATCCTTCTTGCCCTAAAGTTGATGGCTACATCAACTTATGAGTACTCAGTTGAAAATTGTGACTCAGTATGTCAAATTTTGCACATATGAGCTACAACCTTAATGTTAGCAAACAACACAGCTTGTCATGTTTATGTAGTAGCTCCAGCTAATGTTATCTTCAATCAAAATCTTAAGGACTGTAAGACTATCTCTTGTTCACCTGTTTTTACTCTTCTCCTCCCCTGAGCTCTATTCTTCAGCACACAGCACGGAACAAACTTTGTTTTGACAGTACCAACAGTCCAATGATAAAATATGCTGTATATCAAAGGTAAGCAGCACCATCTGCCAGCTCTTTCGGAGCACTGCAAGCAGCAGCAGACTCAAATTTGGACAACTCTGCAGTTGCAGTGAGAAAAGGAAGGATTTGATTCCTCTACATGCTCCCCACTTCTTCATAGGGTACTATAGTAAAGGTAAATGTTTATATACCATCAATTTAATTCATGACTCAAACTAATTAAGAATTCCTGAAATGCACCAAGCTACAACGTATTTTTCAGAACATTTTTATTTGGTGCAATAAAAGAGCTATTCAAAGTAACATGCTAGTTTTACTTGAAGACTTTTGGGGAAAAGTTTTCTAAGGTCCTAGATGAATATCTGGTAAGAGAGACTCTGCCTCCACCTGACCACATACATTCATAGTCAATATTCCCTTGTCCCAAAAGATCCTTTGCTTTCTCTCCTAGAGAATCTCTAAAATAGAGCACGGGAGGTCTCTAGTCCACCCACTTCTGTTCCTTCCTTCCCTCCATTTGCACAGACACATCGCCTTCCAAATGTGGGAGTAGCTGGATGACCATGCTTCCCTCCACAGCTGGCTCGAGACTCTCCAGCTATCTTTCTTTTATAACTCTTGGGAAGCAATGCATTTCCTGGTAGTACACAAGCAGGTTAGGTAGGAAAACAGCCCCGAAGAATCTGAGGACTTGATCCAAAACATCTTCCCTGATTTAAAAAAAAAAAAAAAAAAAAAAAAAAATTTAAAAAGTAAAAATGAGATAGTCCTCCAGACCTATAACTGCCAAAGAATGAACACATGCCACAGCTCTGATCTCTTAGCAATACCTTTTCCTCAGCCTGTTCCTCTGTACAGCAGTGATAATTAGCTTTCTCACAGATGACATTCTAATTAGTGACAATAGCAGACTGAGTGAGAGGAAAAGAAGGTAAGTTAGTCTGTGGGATTGTAAATTCTGGCACAGAAAAAACATGGCACAGTAAGAACTAGAATCCATGAAGATCCAAACATTAACATGAGGAAAACACACGTCTTTTCAGATGCTCAACACAAATTTCACATATTTCTAAATTGTTGAGTCCAGAGTATCAGAGTATCTGGAGATAAGGTGGTTGCTTTATTTCTTGCTTATCACTCATTCGTCACTCAAGTGAAAAACTGCAAAACTGACAGGACAACTGAGCCAGTATTTGAAAAATAAAAGGCATCACTCCAGGGAAAACCTGAGTTAATACCCCAGCTAGTCTGAGTCATAGAGCACATGTGAAATTATTGGAATACTAAAGAAAACAGTAGCAGAGTAGTAGAAGTAGGGGTTTTTCCTGTTTTTCAGTGTATAACAACATATTTTCATCTTCTAAGAATTAGCTTAATAATGAGTAAAACATACTGTTTGGTTTTCATGGTTGGTTTGGTTTTGGGTTGTTTTTTTTTTTTGCAGGTTTGCTAAGTTTTGCAAGTTCTCTGGCACTCAACAAACATGTGCAAACTCACACAAGTCTATTTCAAAGTTTTCCTCTCATAGATGCATCAACTAAAGTGTGTTAGAGGCACTGTTTTCATTTCACTATCTAAGTAGTCTTTAGCCAGTAGCTCAGCCTAGTGTTGGGTGCTTGTTTTATTTGAACACCTATTATTTTCAATTGTTGTTTCTAACTCTAATTCTTGTTTTATGCAATTAGCAGCTGTTACCTATCCACTGCCCCCATATCACTCATGAATTAAGTCCTTCACTTTTACTCTAAGTTAAAATAAAAATTCATAAGGTTACACAGAAAATCTTATTACCACCATATTAATCTGTAATGTATTTATGTATTGCTAGTGAGGCAGTAAATTACAATTTTAACATGTTATTCTTCATCTGAGTCATGTTTCTTTCTCCTGGAATCATGTGGGAGAAGGAAATAGCTCAGCTTTTCCATTTGATACAGTGCCTTCACCTTTGTTTTATGTTTGCTGCTCACCAGAACTAACTGAACAAAAATACTTTCTGTACTGAAGCCAGGGGAAACTTGCCACGATTTGCAGTGGGGTCAGGGTACCACCTCCAGGTGTTTCTAGGCTTTGGCAGCTCAGAAAGCCAGAGGTTAGAGCCACTCTCTCAGGCAGACTGGGCTGCAGCTCACCAGATCAAGTCTCACTGACCTCCATGGTGGTTTCCTCAAGCCTTTGATCTACTTCTTTGTATTTAGCAACTTCCAGAACACCGCTGCTTGTGGAGTTCATTGATGCATTTTTTTCCTTGAAGTGCTGATCCTGGTCCTAAACAGAGCTGTTTCTATTTTATTGTGGCCTTGCCTGTACTGTCTATAGCCTGACAACCAATGTTCAGGCCATGGTTTCAAAGTGATGTCTCACACAGACCAGTCCTGATACCATTTTTCTTAAGCCTAAGCTTCCCTTCACTGTCTCTTATCATTTTATAGTGTTCTATATAGAACACTATAAGCATTTCAGCCAATGCTGTAGATAAGCCATGTGAAAAAGCTTGTGTCTTCAGGACAAGGTAAGGCAGAAAAGTCAATTACAGGGGTGATATTGCAACATTTCCCTGGCTCTTCCTCAGGATAGGCACAGGGGGAATTCAAGATGCAGGACTGAGGTTCTCCTCACCAAGGGGAACAAAGTGTGCTCACAGGAATTCACAGTGAGCTCTGAGGTATTTTTATACAACAGGTCAACCTATACATGATACACTCAAATCAAACCTATTTTTCATAATGAAAGGCAGCTATTCTTACTTTAATACAACAGATTTTTCTCTTCACCACAAGGGTCAAATAAGACAAGCCAGACATTAAACTGAAAAATTAGAAGAAGCTTGTTGGAGTTCCATAACATTAATTATCTATAATACTAATTTTTCCTTGGCAATCTCAAGGTGACTTTCAAAGAGACAGCCAGTCTGGCTTTCTGTACCACTAGATGCAGTTCAGGCAGTCCTGAGATTCATGAAGAGACTGAGCTGCCATGTTTAGCACAAAAATGAGCCCCAGCTGCAGTAATGTTAATCCCCTGGGGGCACTCCTAAAGTATCCTGTGATCTTGGATATGGTCACATCCCCACCGCAAATCACACTGCCTCCTGCAAAACTTACTGGTCTAGTTTAAAAGGTTTTGTGGGGGGGGTTTGTTGTTGTTGTTTTTTTTTTTAATCCAGATTGTTCTTGTATATCTGCCAGGAAGAAGCTGAATGTTTTACTTAGCCAGTGAAAATGCTGTTGCTGTTTTGCCAAGCCTCATTAGATACTTCAAGCTAGAAGGTTTGAGACCTGATGCGTTTGCAAGTAGCTTGGTCAAGATTAAGAAAGTGAGGAAATGAAGGAAGCACCTCTGCTTTTTTTCAGCAAAACAAGAATTCATTCTTCCATTCTGTTCCTACTCCCTGTTTCAATAGGAAGCCCTGTCATGATGTACTCTTCTGGACAAATTTTGCAGGCTCTCTCTCTCAGGTATTAACTAAATGAATCTGAAAAGCTTTCATGCCTCTGATATTCCAAACTGGATGCCCTTCTTCTATAATCCTCCTCCTGTAATAAGTCAGTGATAGAGCTGCAGACTCTCTGATCTCCTGGTATCTGATTTGAGAGATTTCCTGCATCATGGGCTCCCTCACTGCTCACAAATTTCAAATGCACAGAGGCATCCCCAAAAATCACAATTATTATTACCATTTTTCCTCATTGCTGCTGGAACTTGAGGGTTCATTCTGTGTCATTTTAAATTACAAAAAGTCAGGACTGTTGGGGTTCTGCCAGACTTTTAACCTCTGAACCTGCACCTTCAGTTGTGCAGCTGGCTCAGGAAATGGAGATAGATGAAAATTAACACTGCCAAAAATAAATCCATTAGCTTTCAGCTGGGTGTCCTCACATTTCTGCTGTCACTGCTTCCAGAGGCAGTAGAATGATACTGGACCAGATTAGCAACTTTGTCTCCATCAGTGCTTGCTACGATGTCTTTTGCTGTTAGACATACAGAATAAATCTCATATTGGTGCAACATGTGACGCAGTGACAGCTACACAATCAGGTCAGACTACGTGCATCTGAAACTGCTGGGTTTTCAGTGCCACCTTGGAAGTCCAGAAGTGATTATAAAAAGGATATATATATATATATAATATTATATATATATATTATAAAAGGCTAATTCCAAATAAGTTATAACACATAAAAGGGGAATGATAGGTCCTGTACGGGTCTAGCTCTATGGTTTTCTGTTTCTTTCTGCCTCCAGTAGAAGCTCCTGTCCACTGCCTTCTGGTTATTACAGGCCAGTAAGTTTAATAACACAAATGCAAAATGTTCCTTCAAGTGAAGCCTGCTTTACTGTGAACTGCATTCCAGGAACCCTCAACCCCACCTCAGTTTTGGAGTTAGGATGTACCCAGAATTTGTAGAGCCAGAAGCCCTGTGCATTATACTCCTCCTGCTCAATCTGCCAGGGCAGAAAACAGGCAAGGTCCCTGGAACATGAGAATATTCCTCACATTTGTAACATCAATCCTCTTGCTTCCTGATGTACACAAGTGTTCTTCAGACACTGTATTTCCTTTCTCTGGTAACTGATTTCAGGTTTGGTATCAGCTGGCTCCCCTGCATGCATTCATGAGGTCTCAGAGTTCCACATATGGAATGATGTCTGCTGCATCACCGTGCTGACCCTGGAAATCTGCAGAGTCCCTTCTAATCCTGTCTCTGCATTTGTGTCTCTGCAACTGCCTCTATAAATTTTTAAATATAGGCTCAATAACTTGTTTCATGAAGCTCTGCAGACAAAGAATTTTTCTGTTTTCCCCCTTTCTATGTAGCCACGAGTCACAAAAGCTTTTTGGCCATTTGCATTACACTGCAACAGAGAAACAGCATCTAAATCTCTTTCGGTTGCTCCATTCAGGTACTGTCTGCACTGACACAGTAAAGCCCCCTGTGGACTCATTAAAATCCTTAACACATTCTGTTTGAAGGCAGCTCATTTGTCAAATACCCTGCATTGTTTCCCTGTTTTCATTGTTATTTATCACCCTACTAATACTTATGTTGGTACAGGTTTTATCAGCACTACCTTACATGTACTCTCAGAACACAGATAAAAATGTTGAGTAACTCCTGGTGTAGAATTTTTTTCCTGTAGAATTGAATCAGTAAAGATCTGTGTTAAAATCTTCTTATTTGGCAAGAAGTACTTTAAGATGTGCTTCTTGATGCTACAGAAATGTTAAACACAGACATTCAACTTGTGGCTGCATGACACTGATGAAAAATAAATTGCCTCTATGCAGCTCTTTCTATTAGCCCTCCTCCAACTTTCTCTTTCAATTTACATGCCGTAAGACCATCTGTTATTTCTCATTTTGAGAATATATTGCCTGGAGCTAAGGTCATGCTAACTGCTCAACAGTGCCCCAAGATGTTATGTTTATTTTTTACATCATACTGGTGGAACATAAGAGAAACATAAGACAAATGCTCAAAGCAGCTCTTGTTTGTTTTAGGAGTCAATAAAGTAAGAAGTGAGGTATGTTTCATTTTAAGAAGGAGGAATCAAGACAAACATGAATCCAAGTGCTTAGCAGATTGCCTTTTCACAGATGGAGATGGAAGGATGTCTTTATTTTGTAGCCATTCTGAAGAAACCCTTCATTTCTTGCATGCTCTGACACAACTTGTATGTGAAAATGGCTGCCTCTTCTCACTACCTTGCTAACAGTTTCATACTCTTAAAAAACAGGACTAAACAGTACTGAAAAGTGCTACTTGTGAGTGTGCAGTGGTTACGTAGACAACTCAGACAACTTCGGGTCCAGCTGCTGAAACATTTTATTTCATGGTGCATTGAGTCCAGCTACTGCTACACTAAAAACTTCACATCTCGATTGTTGAATCCAAGCTGTGCAAAAGCCTCTGTCTGGATCCATGCCCATGGACATCACAGCCTCCAGCTCTGGTGCCTCCTGTAATACGCAGTCATCTGGGGGAATGGGAGCAATCAGCTTTCAGAATCAGTTGGTTTTAAAGCTTTTGAAGTGCAATGCTGGTTTTCCATATAAAATAGTTATACACATATTGTGCCACTGGACCCAAACTTTTCAAGTTTGGATGCAAGCAGGTTACCCAGGTTTTAACAGTACTTCTGGGAGCATGCACCACCCCTTCCCTCTCCCTGTTTTCATTTCCTTGACTTACAGCAGATGCAGCCAGCTATGCTTAGTTTTACTTTTACATGCAAGCTTGCAAATAGTTTTTTCTAATATAGTTTCACTTTTGACAGTGGCACCATTTAGACTGTCAAATCCTTGAAACTTGTAGTGCTTTCAAGTACAAAAAGATGCTCGGACACCAAACAGGAAAAAACACTGTCCTTCATTCTCCTTGAAGGGCTATGTGGTTTCAGGCCAGGCCCAAACAACACTCGGCGCTGAGGCGGGGAGTGCGGGGGGTACTCTGGCTGTGGCAGAATCCTGGGAGGATGCTGAAAGGAGGCTGTTTACCGAAAGGCCGCCCGCTAACAGGTCCCACCAGGCACAACCTCCAACAACCTCCAACAACCTCCAACAACCTCCTGCCCAGCCGCTCCCAGCCGTCCCGCCGCCGCCTCACTCCCAGACCCCTCCCCGGCCCTTGCCCACCGGGCCCCGCCCGGCCCCGCCGCCTCGCTCCTTCTCCACCCCTCAGAGTTTCCTCCAATCACCTCGCTGCGCCTGACGCGGCCGCCTCCTATTGGCTGCACCAGTGCGCGAGCGCCGGCACCGCCAATGGGCGGCGGCCACGGCGGGGAACGCGCGGCGCGTGGGCGGGGGGCGGGGCGGGGAGGCGCTCGTCGCGGCGGCCGAGGGAGCGGGGACAGCCATGGGGGCGCGTGCGGCCGGGAGGCTGTGGTGGGGTAGGAGCTGCGGACGGGACGGGACCGGACAGGACCGGGCGGGATGGGGCGAGGCGGAGCGGGGCGACCGCTGAGGGGACGGGGGTCACGGGGGCTGCCTGGGCTGCGGCTTCCCCCTTTCTGGCCCCGACCGGGGCTGTGGGCCCGTGGCGGCGGGAGGGGCCTGAGCAGGGGGTCGCTGGGGACGGGCTCGGAGCAGCCGTGTCCCCGTCTTCCGCTCGGGGCGAGGGCTTGGGGCCGAGCGGGCCGCTCTCCGGAGTGGCCGGTGGCAGGGTGGGCGGCTGGGGGAGCGGTGGGCATTTGCCCTCCACATTTGGGCAGTTCTCGGTCCGAGGCATTCGTGCCAGCCGGGGTGAGGCTGCGTGGGGGGATGTTGATCAGGCAGGCGCCCTAAAGGTCCCCGCGACAACAAAAAACCCAACTGGTATCTACCTCCCACCCTAATAAACCCCAACACTTTGATTCCCAGTAAGCGGTGTTGGTTTACTTGCTTGGCTGCTCTGGATTGGGATGTAGCGCTGTAGGGGCAGTAAGAAACTGATGACTGAAGACAAAGGGAGGAGTCCATGGGGAATTGTAGTTTCCCTTCCCCTCCCCCAGCTGCTTGGTCTTCTGTGCTGGATAAACCCGTGAAGTGGTCCCACTCCGGCCCCAGTGCAGACAAACCCAGGGTGCAGGTAACACCGCACAGGACAGGCGGGAGAGGTTCTCCCTCACTACGTGCACATTTGCAAGGATGTGATGTGAGAACTTCAGCACAGCTCTATGGGAAGGTACATGTATCGAGGAGGAAGTTCACAGAATCATCATCATCCCGTAGTCAAAGCTTTTTTCCCCAACTCTTCAGAGTTAAAACTTGGCTTTTCAATAAGGGTTTGTACTACTTAACGTGGTGCTGTCTTTGTTGGTTTAACAATGCTCCTGACTGTAATTTACCTATATTAGAACACAGCTTTTGAAACCAGGTTACTGAAGATCTTTTTCAATTGATGACAAGGACAGATTTGCATTTTCTTGGTTTAGATGCTTGTAGGAAGATGACCTTTTGTTTGTTAAAAATGAGCTAAACCTTGACTATTTCATTATAGATAGAAAAAATATGCCACCAGTTCATGAGTCATAGTTAAAAAAAAAAATGCAGTGATACTTTACTAGGTGAATTTCACCATGGGCTTTCATTTGTGGGTTTTCTTTAGCAGGTGTTTTTGCATAAGCTAGAACTTCAGTTTTTGAAGTGACAGAAATTACTGAGTGAACTTTGCCCAGCTTCTAAATCTGTTTTGCCAGACATCTCTTTAGGTGATGCCAAAATATACTGATTTCAGTTCAATTGTATCCTTCCATCTAGAGAAGGATTTAGTGACTGTAACATTTTAGTAGCTTTTTTCCATCCTTATTTTCTTACTGTTGCTGTTGCAGGTCACTGTAACATGCTGTGACAGGCACAGATCACCCTGGAAAGTCAGTTGATCAGTGCTGGTGAAGTGCTGTTTGTGTGTGGACATACTGAAGGGAGAGAGACAATGTAGCATGGAAATGGGGTGGTGGAAATGAACTGACATCACAAAAGAGAGTTCGGGTCTGAGGGCTAGAAGAAGCTGTAAGGAGGGGTAGTGTTGCCATAAAGGGTGATGAATTGTAGTGTGGTAATTCAGTGCTCATTTCTGGTTGAACAACCTGAAATTATTATTTATGGCAGCTTCTCTCACCTGCAGAATATGTGTAATGAAACTGCCTTTTCTTGAGTAAAATTTATCAAGTGTAGGTGATGCTGTGCAGTCTGTGTACCATGTGCTGTAGGGTTTCTGCAACACTGAGCTGTATCTTCCTCTCACATTCAGTCTTGAGAAGAATGCAGCTTCCTATGCAAGTTATTAATCACTCAGAGCAAAGTTAAATATTTTTGCCTGGTTCTGACTTTGATGTCAGAGCTTTTACTTCCCCCCTCAGTCTTTAGTGGATTAAGAAAAGTATTTTGTTGTGTGGATTTTGGTACAAAGATACTTGTCATCTTTCATCAACTGATCTCTTAGTCTGACTGGGTGGAAGGAAAGATTACAAGGTTTTATGTGCAAAGTCTCAAACAATAGTAAGATCCAGAAGTGACTAAAAATATGAAATCTTTCTTAAGAAAAAAATACTTTCTTATACACTTAAATATTTTTTGTAGTTTTGAGCATTCTAAGAGTATTTGAGTTGTTAACCAGATAGATTTAGCTGTTATTCTCCAGTTTGTCGTTAGAGATAAATCAATGGTCCTCATAAGCAAGAATGAAGGAGCTCCTTACATTACCAGTGCATCAAGTGCTAGCTCTAAAATCAGTGTAACTGTGCTGTGAGGAGATGGGACAGTCACACATCATGTGATCCTTTGAAAGATGTGCAAGAGGTGTGGACACTCAGTTTCTGTGAGAAAGAACTGAAATAAAATGTAGCTGATTCTGGTCATCTGCATGGAAATTCTGCTGGTCTTGTAGCAGTTGTAGCAGCTTTGACAAAATACTCTCTTCAGAGCCTTAGCAGGAGTGGCATAACTTCAGCTAGCTTTAGGCACAGAAAAGATGCTATGTGTTCCTGTAGAACCATAATTTATGTGGAGAGGGAACACATGTATGTTGCCTTAACTTCTTTTTTCTCTGGTCAAGCTGGAATCCATTTCCCTATTTTTTTCTTCTGCTGTGGTGGGGAAGGAGATGATTTAGCCACGGTAACAGGAGAGCAGTGACTGTTCTGCAGGTGTGCTGATTACTTTGCTTTTTGTTCTAGGCACAGTGAGCTGCACGTTATTCCTGGCAGTTAATGGTTTGTATTCAGCCAGTGATGATGTGATAGAACTGACACCAACTAACTTCAACAAGGAGGTCATTCAGAGTGAGAGCCTGTGGCTTGTGGAGTTCTATGCCCCATGGTAAGAACTGCAGCTGTATACCTGACTGCTCTTTTCTTGGAGTAGCAGCATAGGTGCTGATCAGCCCAGGGTTTCACTCAGGCATTGGCAGTACAGTTACTGGTATAATGGCCTCATGACTAGCAAATAGCTGTATTTGGGATTCTTATTTTAAATATCATAAGGGAAAAAGGCAGAAAGTTGGTTTCAGGTTGGTAAGTAGGCTGTATCAATAAGACCTTACGTGGCATTTTACTGCGTCAGGTTTTCTACTGAGATAAGTATTAAAAATTACTGATCGAAGTGCAATAGGTAATTTGGCTAGTACCTATTTTACATAGTACCTATTTTACCTAATATTACCTAATTTACCTAAGAGGTAAAAATTAAAAAAGCATCTCAATTCTGTCTTTCTGAACCTGATTCCAATGTGAAGCTACAACTATGAATTATCAGTTAAAATTTCCAATTTCCACTGAAAAATGTGGATCTTCATTTAGCACTGCCATCTCCCATCCTGCTCATCTCCTAAACATGGAGTCTCTTCATCTTCCATGTAAACTCTGGTGCTGGATATTCCATCTCTGCACAACTCTGTGCTTTGCCATCCAAAGCTCCCCATTTTGGAGAAAGGGGGCAGTCAGTTGCAACAGCCTGACTGTCTCTGTGGTGAGAGATGCAGGGGGAAGCTTGCTGTGCCTCTCTAAAGCTGCTGTTGTTTCAGCACTACAGGCAATAGGAAACTTTCTTGAACAGTGGCAAAAAAGTGTGTAAGTAGATTGGCAGCTCCTCTTTCCCTGCATATTTGTGATTATGTACTTGTTGCCATTCAGCTGTTGGTGTTCTCCCCCAGGCACCTCCAAGAAGGAGATGGTGTGCCACGTATTCTTTCAACTTAAGTTATCCTTAAAATTGACCTGTGAAAAGGAATGAAAAATTTATTCTAACTTGCAGCAAGCAGACTAATGTTTGGAAATCCAGGTTTTGGTGCTCATGTGCTAGGTCATGTTTGAGAGATATGTTTGTATTCACCTGTATAATACACATGGAGGTTTTACTTCAGAAGTGATGCTGTAATGATGTTGTGGTGTGTCCTCTTCCCTTCTTCATTAGTAGATCTCAACTCTCCTACAGCTTGCTGTGACTGTTCTGTAATAGCAAACCAAGTAAGACCACTCTATGTTTTGTGAAATAGTTGTGAGATCTGAATGATGATTTCTGTTGTGGTATTTTTTTCTAAAAGGTGTGGTCATTGTCAAAGACTAACCCCTGAGTGGAAGAAAGCAGCAACAGCATTAAAAGTAAGTTGAACTCTTCAAATTTGTTTGTGGCAGAGTGTTGAGGAGAGTTTGGCTGTTTGTCAGCTGGCTTGGGAACACAGGTGGGATTTGATCTACCAAAACCATATCCTTTTAGTCATGTTTGTCCAGCCAGAGATGTGGCCAGTCAGAGGTACTTAAAATTCAGGATTTTTGTATTTTATTTCTTTTTAAAAGAGGCCATTATATTGTAGAGGAAGTAAGTCAATTCTGTCCCTGTGAATTCCCATGCTTTCTTCCTGGTCTGCTCTTAACAGCATCAGCAAGGATTAGAATCCAGCCATCCCCCAAAATAGCAAATATTCCACTGTCCTGGAACTTGTCTCTGAAGTACAGGAACAGCACGAACAGAACATTTGAAAACAGCTTTGTAAGATGTTGATGATATTTCTTTAATTACAGAAAACTTGGTCATGTGGTGATTTGCTGAACTCTTGCCTAGGTAAAATATATTCCCCTTCTTAAATAAAACAAAATGACAACAACAAAAAAGCAATGACAAAAATGAAACAAACAAAATCTAACACAAAAAAAAAAATCAAACCATTGAAAATGTATAAGAAAGAAATAAGAAAGAAATGTGGTGCTCTGCAGTTTAATGCTTTTGGGTGGAATAACACCCCTCTTCTGGTGGCTGTTTTCTTACCCACCTAATAACAGTCACTCCAGTTTGCACAGAGTATAAAAATGTATGAAATCATTGTGGAAATCTTAGGTTTGTATTTTTCTTCTTGCAGGGTGTAGTGAAAGTAGGTGCAGTAGATGCAGATAAGCATCAGTCCTTGGGTGGACAGTATGGAGTCAGAGGGTTTCCAACTATCAAGATATTTGGAGCCAACAAAAACAAAGCAGAGGATTATCAGGGTAAGTGCAATGCTTTTTCTTGTGTTGTGTCTAAAGCTTCCCTGAATACAGTAATCAAGGTAGTTGTTAATGCTGTCTTGTGTGGTGTTTCCTTCCTGTCTAGTGCTCATAGGAACTCAGATGGGTGGGACTTGTTTGACTAAACTGTGTTTGTCTTAGTGTCAGTGAACAGTTCTATCTGCAGTCTGTAGTTGGTGGAGGTTGATAGGCAGTTCCAAATAATCCTTTCTTCCTGTTTACTGGGAGCTTGTCAAAGTCTCCCCCCATCAGATAAGGTGGGTAGTTGAAAAGTGAAGTCAGTGCTGCTGCTTTAAGTCAGTGATGTCCCTCTACTAGTGCCATACGAGTTACAGCCCAGTCCTGATTTTCCTGAAAAATCCATAGATTGAAGGATTAAGTTTGTAATTAAGTTAGGACCTGCCTAAACTGGCCTTCTGGTGATAAAATCCCTCACTTCACTGTGTTGCAGGTGGCAGGACAAGTGATGCCATTGTTGATGCTGCTCTAAGTGCTCTTCGATCCCTGGTGAAAGACCGACTCAGTGGCAGAAGTGGAGGATATAGTTCTGGGAAACAGGTATTTGAAGGAATGTGTGGGTTTGTTTTCAACTAGAGACTGACCTGTGCAAGTAGTCAGGGCTTGTGTTCCTGACTGTTCACAAATATTCCAAGTTGGAAGGGACCTCTGCACGTCCACCTCACCTGCTCAGCGCGAGGTCAACTAAAGCAAGTATCTCAGAGCTGTGTCCTGCCAAGTTGAGAGTATCTCCATGGACTGGGACTCCACACAGACTGCCCTCTTTGGGCAACCTGTTCCAGTGTTTGGCCAGCCTCACAGTAAAAGAGTTAAAATGCAATTCTTGTATTTCAACTTACACCCTTAGTTTTTGTCCTGTCACTGGGCATTGCACAGATGTGTCTTTGTTTTCTTTACTCCCCTTCACTCAGGTATTTCTGTGCATGGATAGGATCCACACTGAGCAATCCCAGCTTTCTCAACCTGTCATCATATGTCAGATGTGCAAAGCCCTTAATCAGCTTTGACCTTTGGCTGGCCTTGCTGCAGCATGTGCATGCCTCTTGTAACTGGGGAGCTCAGAACTAGACCCAGCACTCTGATTATTTTGCACATTGCTGAGCAGAGGGAAAGATCACCTCCCTAGCCCTGGCAGCTTGCTGCTAGAGCAGCTCAGGATGCTGTTGGCCACCTTTGCCAGAGGGGAGCATTGCTGCCTTGTGTTCAACTTGTCCACCAGAATTCCCAGGTCCCACTCTGAAAGATGCTTGCTGCCTTGTCAGTCTCCAGCAAGTACTGATGCATAGGGTTACTCTTCCCTGGGTGAATGACTTTGCCATCCAAATTTGAATTTTGAGGTCTATGTTAGGCTTATTTTCCAACTGGTTGAAGTACCATTTGTGTAGTCCTAGTTAAGCTCTATGGATGTGGCTTTTTTAATTTGAGAATGGTCTTCTGAAGCTGGCTTGCTTGATTTGTCCCTGAAGGTAAATTGAAAGTCTTCTGGCTGCTACTTATGTTTCTAAATCATGGAACAGGTACATTCTGATGCCCTCAGGCTGGCCAGATAGAAGGCCGTGCAGACCACTTCTCTGGACTGAACCCTCTATGTGTATTACACTCCATACATGTTTGTTTTGCCTGGAAACCAGAGCACAGTGGGGAAGGGGAGTTGCAGAGCACCTTGGAGTTTGGAGAGTGTTTTCTTGAAAGTGCTGTGGGAGTAGTCTGTGTGTATTGCAAGATCTAAAATGGGGAAGTTGAATGACCTAACATTGCCTGTTCTGTATTTTATTCAAATAAAGACCATTTGGTACAACATGACACATGAGGGCTTGTGTAGGAAACCAGTTTTGGTTACCCCTTATGCAAGAGTCTGTTTGTGTCTTACAGAGCCGAGAGAGCGGAGGTGGAGATAAGAAGGATGTGATTGAGCTGACTGATGACAGCTTTGATAAGAAGGTCATAAATAGTGACGATGTCTGGATGGTGGAGTTTTATGCCCCATGGTGTGGGCACTGCAAAAAGTAAATGAGGGTTTTTTTTGTTTTTTTGACAATTCAGTTCCCATTAGTGCTTGTTCTTGTCCAATAGCATTAATCCCCTAAGAAAGACCTTGCATCTTTGATTCATCTGAAGAGTTTTCCGTAAGGTGTTGTAACAAAAACGTGTGGGCTTCTGCTCAAGATGTGTTGGTGCTGCTCTGGCTGCACTCCTTATTAGCAATAAAATAACTGTTGGTACTCAGATGCAGAAGTTACATTGACCTTTCCTTCAGATGAGACTTTTGAGTCTCAAGTGGAATGATCCACCTAGCTGTCATTCATTACAGAGACCTTTTTCCTGAGTAGACTGTGTTAAGTTACGTTGGAATGTGGTGTACTTGAAATAACTCTGAGCTTAGAGAACTCAAAAAATTTGTTTTTCAGTCTGGAGCCAGAATGGGCAGCTGCTGCCACTGAGGTGAAGGAGCAAACAAAGGGAAAAGTAAAGCTGGCTGCAGTAGATGCAACAGTTAATCAGATGCTGGCAAGCCGATACGGGGTGAGTGTGCTCTTCAGTGGCTGCAGTTTCTTTTCCATCTCTAGTAAGTCAGAATTCCCCTTAAAGCATACCAAACCACTTCTTAACTTGGTACCACTTGAATGTTTTGTGCTAAAAATAATGTTAAGAGGCGGATACCATTTTTCCACAAATAATTCATTCCTGAATGTCAGTAAATAAGAGGGGCGAGAGAAAAGGAATAAATCTGGAAATTGCCAAAGAAAAAGGCTGCTTATTTCTGTAAGGTCTTGTATAGCTTTATCAGCTGAAGTGAAAGGTCTGTCCTTTCAGACTGTTTGTCTGCTTGCTGAGCATCTCCAGAACACACACACATACCCATCTTAGAGCCTTTTATCAGGGATCACTATGACAGTATCAGCTGCCCAGACCAGCTATGCTGTGGTCCCAGAGTGAACTCAATCTTTAATTTTTAATAGAGTTCAGGGAGCTTACGTAGTGCTGCTTTGTTTCCCTGTAACTGCACGTGGCAAGAACACTGGACAAATTTTAGTGGAGGTGTAGCAGAGGGAGCTTATTGTCCACTTGCTGCCATTTAGGTACAGTGCAGTCTCCTCAGAGACAAATTAGTAGACTAATATCTAAGAAATATGAAGAGGTAAGGTAGACATCCTGCTACTTAAACATGCAGTGCTTTGTGATTAAACCCTTGCTGATTCATCAGTCTTAAAGCTTGAAACAGTGTTTTGGTGTATGTTAACCTGAATTTGAATTGTTGCACAAGTAGGAAGCTACAAAATTTTTCAGATTCAGTCATAACATGCTGTGAGACTTGATTGATATAGATGTTAAGTATATTCTCTTTTTCTTAATCTAGAACACATCAGAATAGCAGATAACTTTTGCCATAAATATTCATATTTATTTGAGCTGATTGCTTAAACTTGTCTTGCAGATTCGTGGATTTCCCACAATTAAAATCTTCCAGAAGGGAGAGGACCCTGTTGATTATGATGGTGGGAGAACTAGATCTGATATTGTTGCTCGGGCTCTGGATCTATTTTCTGATAATGCACCCCCACCTGAGCTCCTGGAGGTACCTTTACATCATTTTCTCAAATTGCTTTTCCATCATATACTTTGCAGCAGTTTTTACTGGACTGTAAAGACAAAATCAAGTGGCCTGAGAGTGCTGTTTGTGCACTGTTATTCCACAGAATGTCAAGTCTGATCGTTCAGCTTTCTGTTACTTCATTTTTACTGTAAATTTGTTGACTGAAACATTGTCAGAATTGACACAGTGAAGACATTGACAGGGTGGTATCAGTGTATCTGAATGCTGTCTTAAGGAACAAGTGAAAAGGTTGGTTATGTGCCCCATTTTCTTTTCTTGCAACAAGAGGGCAGAGTTTTGTCATTTTTAAGCCATCCCCTAGGAACTGCATGATGACTTACCTTGCTTGTTGCCCAAAAATCTCCCTCCTCTGTATGGTGATTGAGTTTCAGCTTGGTCTTCTTAGATTTGAAATGGTGATCAGTTGTCTTCAAAGTGGGGTGCATGCAAAACAATCCATTGAGGTGCAAAAAGAAAAAAGTACAAATAATTAAATTGGGTTTTTTTCATCTTTGTCATCCTTTTAAAATACCTATTTTCTGTATGCTTTTTAATGTACATAATCTTAGTACATCTGTATAATTGATGTACATGTATTGGGGCTGTATGCTTAGAAATTCTTTAACTGGTAGGGGTGCACAATCAAAGTTTGGAGACCACCAAGGAAGATAAAAGGATTGATTCCTTTTTAAGATGCATCACACAAAACTGGTATTGCTCTGTTAATGTTGATTAAATGTCCCCACCTTCAGCAAACACTGCATCCTGCTGGCTTTCCTTATGCTAGCAGCACCATGAATGAAACCTACTGGCATATGCATAGTTCTAGGTGTGATGTGAGCTTTATTTGGTATTTATTTGGTACTGTTTGCTTTTGTTGCTGCAATTCTTGACAGAAGACTGAACTCTTTGCACTTAGCCTTGTTTTGTGGCACCAGTGAAGCAGAGAGGCTTGTAAGCTTTTGTGTCAAGTTGTTGCAATGGTGGCATTGATGGGCTGTTGAAGGGAAGTGCAGTCACAGCTGGGTAAGCAAGTGTCAGCCTCACTGACTTTCTGCTGCTTTCTTCTAGATAATTAGTGAAGATGTTTTGAAGAGCACCTGTGATGCTCATCAGCTCTGCATCATTTCTGTCCTGCCTCATATTCTTGACACAGGTAGACATACAAGCTAGCAGACTTCTGTATGAATTTGTCACTTAAAGTGTGTATTTGCTGTTTTATTTAACTTCTACAATTCTGTCTAACAAACAGGAGCTTCAGGGAGGAATTCTTACCTGGATGTCATGTTAAAAATGGCTGAAAAATACAAAAAGAAAATGTGGGGGTAAGTGTCAGTGTAGACTGTACCTTTACAGGCAATGGGATAGAGTTTGTATGATAGTGATTCATCTGCAGATGAGAGTTGTTCCTAGTTCAAGATAATATATCTTGGAATTTTGCTACCTATACTGTGGGAGAAATTGCTGTGGCTTTAGAATAAGCTGATTTTTTTTCTTAGTCTCCCTTTCAAATTCTGCATTTTCAAGTGATATCTAGGCATCAATGAGTTTAGATTAAGCATCTTGTACTCTTGTCCTGAAGGCTAAGGGTAAATTGTTTAAGAAGTTTCATGCTCTCAAAGAAGCAGGCCAGAAGTCTTTGCCTTTTCTCTCAAGTGGAGGCTAGAATCTCTGGGAAGTCAGTGGTTCTGACACACTGGCTGCTGGGAGAAGGGGGCAAAATGGTATGAAAGTCTGGAAGAAAATTCTGAGATAGGGTGATTGCAGAGGTGTCTTGGGGGATTTGCTAAGCATAAGAGGAACTGAAACCTGACCAGTGAGGAACTAATACTGAATTGAATACTATTCTTGTAGACTGGTAGTCTTGGCCAGAAATCCCCTATGGTAGGATCTGGGCTGTGCTTTGTCATGTTTATGTATTTGATTTGAGCCATTTTAAACCTTGTTAAATACAGGCTGAAGGGCAGCAGTTTGCTCAGATTGGTAACATAATTCTTTCCCTGGACTTTTTTTCATGGCTGTTCTGATTCAGCTTTCTGTGGCTGTGAGTGTGGAGCTGGCCTGGACTTTTCTTCTCTTCATGGTTCAAAAATTGGGACCCTGCAGTAATAGTTGACACTGTCAAGGGCAGTTCAGAATCCAGCTTGAACTCTGCAAGGTTGCAGGATATGTGACTTCAGAACAACCATGGTGCCTATCCTAATTATTCATTTTCTATTTCCTCTCTCCAGGTGGCTGTGGACAGAGGCAGGTGCTCAGTCAGATCTTGAGACCTCTTTGGGGATTGGAGGCTTTGGGTATCCAGCAATGGCAGCTGTTAATGCTCGGAAGATGAAATTTGCCCTTCTGAAAGGATCATTCAGTGAGCAGGGGATTAATGAGTTTCTCAGGTATGAAATCTTTAAGTGACTTAAATCTTTCTGTAATAGGGCTGTGACTCTGTAGACCAAAATCAGGTTTTCCTGGATCAGACAAGACTTGCACAGTTAAGAGAATTAAGATGGCAAGCATTCACTGGAGTAAGGGAATTATTCCAGTGGGGGTTGCAACTAATAAAGCAGTCAGTACCTTCTTGTGATGGACAGAATTAATAAGCTGGCAAAATAGTCTTAATGGGATTTGATAATCAATGCTATTTAATTCAAATTGTGCATTCTGATTAGCAGTTAGTAAGTGGGAAGTTCCTAGTTTGAGAATCTAAATGGGTGCTTTTGAGGTACTGCTCATCTTTTTGGTTTGGTGTGGTCCTGCCTTCCCCATCCCCCTGGCATCTGATAATCTAACTGCAGCATTCTATGAAAAGTCAGTAGCTCTCTGCTCAGCTCAAGCTCCCTAAAACTGCCTTTTGCATAGCTGGGCAAGAGTCAGTGCTGAGAGGAACTGAATGGGGAACTGGAGAGGACAGAGGGCAGCAGCACTGAAACAAAACGTCTAAATTTAACATGATCAAAGTGAAGTGGGAACTCTGCTTCTGGGTAAAACAGCAGCTGCCATAAGGTATGTAAGAGACATCACATTAGCAGTGTTATTTCCATGTCCCTGCCTGGAGAATGGCAGAGGACACTCAAAATTGTGAAAGCAAATACAGCCTCTTGCCACCTTGCTGTAAGAAGGATGTTAACTGACCCCTGTTCCAGCTGGGTTAATGAAACCCATTCTCTTAACATATTCTCTTAACTGTGTAAGTCATCAGACTTCCTTCTCAATGCCAAAAAGGGAATTCTCTCAGAGGATAAAGAAAAACTTAGGATTCAGATGCAAGAAGAGTAACACTACACAGTCTGAAAGAAATGTCTGCCTTTCTCAGATACGGCAAATTTTCTTGGTCTATAAAGTACATCTTAGTGAAGCTTCTCCCAGTGGTGTTGATGTTGCTTCCAGGACACAACAGTCAACAGCTTGTATTGTGTTAGGTAATAGGGTTGGTATTGTCTTACTACAGAGCTACACTTGCTAGAATAATCCCTCTTGACACTTCAAGCTCAGCTGTCCTTTTTAGAGAAAGCAGTGCAGTCACAGTTGGTGTAGCTGGCTGTTAGCTTGCTGTGTGCAGCTTCTGTGATCTGTTCAGCTGTCTAAAGAGTGTGACCACAGGTAAGGAAATCAGCACTGAGAAGACCATAAAAATGACAGACTGTGCCTAAGGAGGAAAGCTTATTCAGTCTTCTTTTGCTTCAGGAAGAATGCAAAGGGATTAGTTCTTCAGGATTTTAATGCCATGCTTTTTGAGGAAGCCTAACTAGCAAGTGCAAGATGGAGTGTCTCAAAGCAGAACCTGTTTGCCTTGTACTCACTGTAAGGTGCGGAAGCTTTGTCTCCACTAAAAAAAGATCACTAGCAATTTCAAGTAACAGTTGCAGCTGACTTCCAAAATTAGAATTCTAGACTTCTCTTAGAGTTGCTACAGCAACACACACTTACAGTGATAAACAGTGTACAGTTTGAGGGGCTGTTTGTCCATGGTTGTTGTACTGCTGAAGTATGAATCAGTGTAGCAGACATAGTTTGTCTCCTTGGATCCAGTTGTACACTTGCAATGCTACTTTAAGGGCTTTATCATTTTCTGCTTCACATTTTGAAAAGCTTTTGCTTCTGGACAGTTAAGATTTGTTTTACCAGATGAGATCTCAAAGCTGACTTCCTTTTATATGAAGCAGGCACTGTTCCACGTTGATGGAGACTGGAGAGATTTCTTAAATTTAACTTTCACCTCTTTTTTCTTAGGGAACTCTCTGTTGGTCGGGGCTCTACAGCACCAGTGGGTGGTGGAGGTTTTCCTAAAATTCATTCAGTTGAACCTTGGGATGGCAAAGATGGTGAGGTAAGAGGTCCTCCATCTCTAAAGGTGCTGATAAATTGTGAGGTTCAGAAGTGACGGGATAGAGTAACTAAGAACTGGCAAGGTGAAAATTATTGTTCTTCAAAGATCCTGGCAAGTTGTGTTTGATTTCTCATTACCTAAATCCTGCCACCAGACCAAACAGCTATTCCTTGTCTGACACTGTGTACAGATCCTCCTGCCTAGCTGGCAGGGTGTAATCTAAAAGCTGAGTGACTCAAGTCTGAAATGTGTTGTTCCCATGATGAGTGAGGAAGGTAGTGCATGCATTCAACCTCCAAATGCTGCGGAGACTTGGTTCTGCAATACAGAATCACAGAATCCCACAGAATATGCTGACTTTACCATCAAAGTCTTAATGTCAGAAAGTTTGTAAGGTAAAGCCTATGTAATAAATAGCATAGTGATTAAGTATGTTCTTTAGGTTCTACAAAGTTACTTCAGTCCTTGGATCTGTTGAGCTGGAATTAAAATACAGAATATGGTAGTAGCTTTGTTCTATAGCTTATCTGTACTTGCCTTTATTTGGAGTATTTTTACTAGTAGAAAACAAACTTGTAAACTTCAATTACTTGTGTGCTTAATACACTTGGGGTTTTTATGAATGAAAGAGATGACAGATGGGAGCTTTACTCTTAGGATGAAGTAAGCATCTTTCAAAGTCAGTGATGATCTCATGTTAGGTGCTTTAAATGAGAGCTCAAAACCTTCCCTTTTTCACAGCTTCCTGTTGAAGATGATATTGATCTCAGTGATGTGGATATGGATGACTGGGATAAAGATGAGCTGTGAGATTTTCAGGAAACTTCTTGGGAGCGTTTGTGCAGCAGTTTGCAACCTGGTTCACAGTCAGATGGATATTCCAGTGGCCTTTTTGTGGAGAAATAGCACGTGACACACTGCTATTCAATGCACTGCAGCAGTGAACTGTACACATCTCAAGAAAACATTGCAGAAATTCTATGAATTTTCATAACCAGTAAACTTGATTGTATTCTGTGTAACAAATATTTTGAGGACAACATGGATATTTCTTTGGAACATCTTGGGTTTTATTTTGTGGATAGTGTGCTGTTCGAGTGTTACTGGAGGCTGTTAGTGTAACCAATTTTAAATGTAATTTTTTTTTTTTTTCATGGAGGTGGAACCTGGTCAGCTTCTGTTTCAATTAAAGAATAAAAGTATTTTTGACACACAATGTTAGTCTTGTATACAGGTGCACATGATAAAAGCTATCCCATTTTGGATGACTATTGAACTGTATAATAGAGGCTGGTACAGAGAGAAGTCCTAAACCACCCCTTTCCTGTGAACTATCTTGACAGTTTGAACTAAAGCCTGATTAGACAATCTTAGTTAAATACTCTTTAGTCTTCCTTTTCCTATTCCTTCTCAGGGGGTCTCTTTCTTTGTGCCAGACTTAATAAGATGATTACTACAATGGAAGTGGGGTTGCTGCTGCTGTGAGAGACATTGGGAGCTGCTGGTCTTTTCCCCAGGGTTGGCAGTGAAGCTTATCACCTTTTTAGGGCATGAGGATTTCCAGGTGCTAATAGAAAAACACCATGGTGCTGTCTCTAGCAAATTGGATCTAATGTATCTTTGCTTTCCATCTGGCACTATTTAAATTTGAAATTGCTATTTCCTTGGAAGGGGATTCAGGACTGGGAACAGAGGTGGTTACAGCTGCTTTTTAAATAAAAATACCATTATATTTTGTTGCTTTTCATGTTTTCTTTGTCAGTGTCTAAAAAAGTGACCCTCGTGATCAGCTTTTTCATACACAAGGAATGAAAGAACTGAAAGTTTCCCCTCCTTTCAAGGAAATACCTTAATATGGATATTTGTCACCTAGTGTGTGTTAGAGACTTGCCCATACCTCATCTCTATGGAAGGCAGTGTAAGAGCCACTGGTAGCCAACAGTAACCTGACTGCTGATTTGGGGCAGGAGTCATCCCAGCAGATGACATCTATTGGAACTGTTCTATCTGAAGTGTAGCAAGTGCTAAACTTAGTGTAGTATGACTTCTAGTCCCAACTACTCCTAAATTCCAGTGATTTTAAGGGTCTGTCTTTTTAAGCTTTTTCATTATTTTTTTAAATTATAAAAAAAAAAAAACAAACAAACAAACAAAAAAAACCCCATGACTTTGGATTTTGCTCTGATGCTTTCTACTTTATTAAGTTTGCTTTGTTAGAAAAACAGGACTGTACACATCTATTAGGATCCATTAACCACCACACTTTAAATTGCTTTCTTTCAAGTCCAATAGATAATCAGTCTTTGTAACATACAAAAAAAAAAAAAAAATAAATACTACCATAGTACCTCCTGCCTCTGAAGTATGTTTTTGTAAAACTATGAAGTCACTGTAAAAATTACTGGAAGTGGTAGGAAGATCTTGCTTAATTATCCTGCTACAGCATCTGCTTTTAAATTTTACTTGCAGCACCTAAAGATTGTTTTACTGTAACATTAGGGTCTTTAAAATTAATAAATCAAGCTTTAAGATTTTGGTTTTATTTTTAACTGCAGTCAAGAAGGCTGAGGTCAATCTTGAAGTAGACGTAAGGATAATATTCTTGATTACTCAGCTGTAAGCCAGGGATGTCCATGCCAGGCTGCAAAAGGAAATAGTAAAATTTTAGTGCCAGTAAACAAGCTTGCAGGGTTCCCAGCTATGGTGGATTACTTTTGTGTTCCTCTTCCACAGGTGGAATGGAATTTTGTATTTCTTGTGCTTAAGATAAGAGAATTCACCACTGAGAATCTGGTGTTTGCTTGGTGTTTTCAGGCTGCCCAATGTATATAACATTGAGAATTCATGCTTGGCTGTTGGAAGTTTATGACCTTGTGTGATTCTTGTGAGCTTCACCTGCAGAGCAACTAATTTCTGTCTTCTCCCTGAATGCACTGGGAATCTTACATTTGCTGGTTTGGGGCTGTTTTAATGTTTAGTGGTTTGTGCACTCAAGACACGGTGATGGAGAAAGCAAGTATCTGCTTGCTTGAGTCCTAGGTAGAGGAATTTAGTCAATGACAGACACCCTTTTACAGGGGACAGAGGTGTCACAGTCCTAGCATTTAGTTGTGAATTCTTTCTTGTATTGTATGCTTATATTAAAGACTTCAACCTTTTTATCTAGAATGAGTGCTTCTGGCATTGCAAGGTGTGAGGAGCTGTCTGCTCCAGCCCCCTGGAGGGTGAGAGTGGTGATGTGCCTAAGCTGAGCCAGCACATGCAGTCATGTTCCAAATACCTCCATGATACTTGCTGCTGCCACTTCATCCAGGTGTTTGAAGACTGTGTTCAGGACATCTCTCAGGCGTTTTACAGATTTCTTATTCGGCTGCAGTAGCATTGCTTGGAAATTCACTGGGAGGCCATACCTTGAAACACAGCAACATACACAATCATCTCTTCCTGGGAGGGGGCACACCTTTCCACTCCTGCACACCTGCCTGTTCAGTCTCCTGGCACTTGAGCTGGTTCTGCACTTCCTGTACCATCTCAGTGGGGGTGTGCTGCCTCCTTACCTAAAAGCGCTTTCTTTTTTAAGCCCAAAGTCAACTAAATAGTGTATTTGTGTTTTCTGCTTCCCTGTTAGTGCCCACAAAGAAGCTGGTTTTGATCAACCAGGTTTTATGTCACCTTCTTTGTGGTCATGTGCATTGTCTAGTGTGAGCTTCTGGAGTGTGGCGTATAAGGGATGTTCCCTCCCAGGAAGGAACTGCCCGAGGAAGAGAGCTGTATTGACAGCTCCAGGAACCTCTGCTGGCACTGTGTGTTTACCCACTTACCTCAGGACAGATTCAACAAAAACTCTCAAGGCTTTCACATGAATCCAAGCCACAAATGCTTCACTGAAGTTCACTTTCAGCCAGCGCAGTAATGGGCCCTGTGAGAAGAGAAACAACAGCACTGTGACCCCCTCACTGTGAAGCAGTGAAGCAGCTCCATGGTACCACCCCTGAAGCCATCATGGGCTGCTGAGGTAATTCTCAGGCATGCTGTTAGAGGCTCACAGTTTACCAGAAACCCAAGCTTGGACAAACTGTGTTATCTATTCTGTGTCTCCATTTTCTGGTCTAAATGGAGCTCGTAGGCATCTGTTGGAACCATAAAGCCATCTCTCAGAGAGAGGTGCTTAGGAAAATCGGTAGCAAAAGCTGTCAATATATGGGGCCATCAACTTGATGGGCTACTTACATATTGCTGTTTCTTATCAGATGCTAATTTCATCAGCTCTTCCTTTTCACATTTCAGTTCCTTCTCATCAAAATAAAATTCTCGAACCATGAACCTGTAAGTGAATGACATTTACTCTCACAGCCACAGTCCAAGCAATAAGTGTGCCGATCCTGATCATTTCTTTTACTTCTGAAGAAGCAGGTACAGGATGTTTCAAAGTTGCCAGCCATTTTAACTGCTGAAGTCACCCTCAGAAAGCAAGCTTCCTGCTGTTAATCTCATGACAGCAGGAAGGGTAACTCCAGGATCTGTAGTTTGGTGCATAAACAGGGTTGCTGTGTCTGCTGCCACAGCTCCTTCCCACCCTCTCGTCACAGTGGCTTTAGGGCCAGCACCAGCCCAAACAGTAAAGAATTCCTAAAAAGCAGTGATGGATTCAGCTGTACTACACACAAAAGAATCCTCACCTTATCCTCATCATCTGTTTGCTAGCCTGGCCTGGCTGGCAATCAGTGCTGCTTACCTGTTCTCCCTGGCTTTAGCCTTGAAGTCATCCATCACTTTCCTAAATAGGGTCACAGTGAAGAGTCCTCCCTCTGCATCCTCAGTAATCATTCTGTGGGAGGGAAGTTCACTGCTGTGATTTGACATGGCAAATCCCTCATGTTTTCTTTACATTCTTCTTTTGCAGTTCTTTTTCATTTACCATACTGAACTTTTCAAGAACTGCTGTGACTGAAATAGGGAACAAAGACTTTACTAGCACCAGCCACACCAGTGTAAAACTCCCATGAGCTAAGTTCCTAAACCAATTGCAATACACACACATTCTGTCTGCCTGATTTCTTTGTTTCCTGGTTAGCATTTCCCCATCTTCCATGCACTTGTGGTTTTGAGACAGGCAGTAGATTTCTACCTCTGTGCCTTATGCTTCTTCCATTTCACATAACAGCACTGTCATCTCTTGTGCCCTTGATTGGACCTCATGGTTTGCAAGAGCTGAGCAGTGGAATATTTAATATTTAATTTAATTCTTGGAAGGATTTTTTCCTTCAGGTGAAAGGATAATGTAATATGGCATTTGCTGATGCAAATGACAGTACACTGAATGATCTTATTCTACATCAGGAAGCAACTGAAGATGCAATGATAGCATTTGATCTTTGTAGAAAACTGCTTTCATAAATTGCATATGTCTGACACATGCCTGGATTACTGCAACAAATTGTTTGTCTTGACACAAAAAACAAAGGCCTTCATTGAAAATAGAAAGAATTAGATTACTGAAAAAGGGAACAACAGCTAATTGTAAAAAACCCCAGTAATTATTTTGGTTTCCTTTCATATGCATGTCCCGTCAGTAAAGTAATTTTTTAATTTCAACTGAGAATGAGATTGGGCAAATCTATATATTAACATGGAACCTATGCATTAGATAAATTATTCCTTCCAGACTACAGCAATTTGAGGGACTGAACTATGCCAGGGATCTCTGAAACAAAACAGGACCTTAATTTGGGATTTCACTTACTTGGTGGAGCGAGGCACTACCATATCGGAGAGGGATTCATAGGTCTTCTGCCACTGCATGTAGCTTGACCTTTGAGCAACACACAAGTCAAAACACAATAAATAGTATATACTAGAAAGCAAATGTGTTGATAAATGTAGTTAATTAAGCTAATGGCTTAGGTAGAAAGCTTGGAGCTCTTTTCGCTGCATTATGTGATAAGATACATTAAGCCTCTCGTCACCAGCCAAGGAAATGTTTCCCTCAGTGCTGCAGCCTTGGGTTATGACATGAGGAAAGGCCCAGAGCAGGAAACTGACAGTGGGAAGAACATTGGTTTTGGCACATACTTTGAGGCTGCCACTTCAGGACCCACAGGCTGCCCCTGACCCAGGGTTTGGTGTGGTACATCTGCTACGTGCAATCCCAGAGCTGATCAGGTTCTACGCTGCAAACATGGCAATTTTTTTTTTTTTTTTAATTCTTACTGTTTCTGGTTTGACAACCCACTGTAACAGTTAGAAACCTCCACCCCATTTATTTTTGCTCTGCTCCAAGTTCATCTCAGTCTTTGTCTCTTTCTTTTGTGCCAGCACCACCCTTGGCAGAAACCATTCTTTTTCTCTTTGCTAACAGCTCCTCTCATGTCCCAGACATGGTGCTCGTAAGTTGCCCCAACCTGACCCAGTATGGCCTGGACCTGGCACTTAGACCTGAAACTGAATGCCACAGTGAGCATGTGTGCATGCACTATTGCCTTACTTTGGCACCACGACGAGCAGTGTGATAAGATACTCAGAATTCAGAACAAAGTCTTCTTTATGAACAATGTCGGCTAAGGTTCGAGTCAGCAAATTCCCCCTGCAGTGAAGAAGACAAAAAATAACATTAGCAGGAACCTAGCAGCACCACACTGGAGGTATTGTGCTGTGGGTATAGCTGCTAATAGTGTAGAAGGGAAGGAAGGATGTGGCTAAAGGACTTATCTGTACTTCTGAAACAGCCATTTAGTTATTTATACTGCAACTAAAAAGTACAAGGAAGAGATTAATACTATTGGCAGAATATTGGTGAGTAGCACTAGGCTAGGTTACACCCTTTCTCTTCATGAAATTACACCATTCTGCTGCTATTGTTTCAACAGTAATGGTGTAAAAAAATTGCTTGTTTTTACAGCTAGTGCCTGAAGTTACTACCCCACTCCCAATCCTTGCTGCATCTTGTGGAAGGCATCTGCTGTCTCAGGCTGCCAGCTGAGCTGCCTGTGTGACCACACTTTAATCAGAGTGAAAAATGTCAGTATGGACCTAAGCCATCAAAGACACCCAGCATGGCCCAACTGATGTGGAAAAGCACACAGAAACCCCTCCTGCTTAAGAATAGTGGGAGCAGCAGTCTCAAGTGAAGAGGAACCTGCAGGACAAGGTCTCTTCAGAGCATAAGCCACTTGACCACATTAAATCCCAGCAGTGCTGCATCCAGAGGCAGTGGATGGCCTGGGCTGGCTGGGCACGAGTGTCAGGCTCTAGGTGTGAATGGGAAGAAAGCAGCCACCCTCCCTGTCACGGGGCAGGAGTGAAGAAGAACCAGTAGGTTTTGGTCTGAGGTTCACTGTGCCAGTTTATATTTTAATGTAGTGTCAATTAACATCTGAAATGTTTGTTCAGCCCAAGCTATCTGGCACTGATAGACACCAGAGATACCAGCATTTAAAGGTGGATGTGACTGTGAGAGCAAGATAGGCTTCGACCACAAGGTCTCTGATCTTCCTTATTGCCTTGCTAGAAGCCCAGCATTGCTCACATTCCCCACATTGCATCTCTCCAGGTGCTTAAAGCTGATGTAGAAGCTCGAGAGATGCTGCAGGAATGGGCTGGGAAAATGAACAATGCCAAGAAAAGAGAAATGGGAGCTAATGTCCTCTTGTCCCTCCCTCCCATGATTATCCACATGCATGTGGCCTGGGACATGTGAGTAACACTGACTATGCTGAGCTGGAAGAACAGGTCATTGGTGTTGGCTTGGACACAGGAACTCATCAGAGAGAGGGGGAGATGAAAATGCCATATGGCTCTGCAGACCCTTGGGCACTGCAATCCTCACGTCAAGCAGAGCTTCATGAGAAGCAGCACTTTCTTGACAAAGTCATTCTGAACTACCCCCTGGAATTATTTATTTCTGTGGTTTCTGGTGCAGTTCAGAGTTGGTGCCAGGCATGCTCATTTTAGCTCCGGATTCAGAACAGAATTCCAGCAGCCCTGTGGTTTGGTTTGAGCCCCTGTGAGTATCTTCCTTGGGTAAGGGCTGGTTTCTAGGCCAGCCTGGCTGCAGTGCAGGAAGGTGAGGACCAGTGTCCTGTTCCCAGAGCAAGGGGCCCCAGCAGGAGACTGGCACGTATGAGTGTGGGTGTTGGGTGAGGGCTTGCACAGCATTATCTAAGTTGCTCTAAATTTACTCCTTACTGGAATTTACTATTGTCCCCAGTGGTACCCTGGAGAAAATCCAGATGTCAACTCTGACATAGATAAGGACTGTAAGCAATTGCAGAGAGGAGAGAGAACATTTAGGAAGCCCTGAAAGATCATCACATGGACTGACAGAATGAAACAAACTAAAATTAGAGTGGGATACTGGTAATACATAGATGCTGGTGAGGCAGGCACAGAATGAAAAGAGAATAGATACCTTTGCCTGGAATACTGTAAAGCTGACTTTCTGAAAAGCATTTGCAGAGCTCCCACAGGAACACTTCTGTCTTGCAAAGGAATCCACTAGTTGACCCAGCTGATCTAATTTCTGACTACCTGAAATCTCATCAGAACAATACAGTGCATTTGGTTTTGACTCCTTCCCAAGTAAAATCCCATTAGGAACTGCAGTCTCCCCAAGCCAATTCTGAGACATTCTGATCACACCAGCTCCCCTCCCACTAGTTTGTGCTGGGTCTGTAGATGCTCAGCATGCTCCAAAGCCAGGAAGAATTGTTCACACCAGAACACACAGCAGTGGGTGTGAGTATGCACTGTCCTCAGCTCAGCCATGCTGACATGAACAGGCACATGATATACTTACACAGTTTTTTTCTCCAGGTTTTCCAAATTTCCTTTAATATTGTTGTATGCAGCTGATCGGGTCTTTAGGTCTGCTTCTATTTGAGTCACTTGCTAAAACAAAGCAAAAATATGAAGTCATCTCAGTGCTTCAGATGTTACCCCCCCTCCACTACCTCTTGCACCTTAACAAAAGGACACACCTGTCAGCCCCTTGTAAAGCCACCTGATTCTGGCCCAGAGGGACCCCATGTCAGAATTCCCCTTTAGCAAAGCCTCCCCAGAAGGCAGGACTCAGTCAGCTGTTGGTGCCTCTGTTATAGCCACATCTAAGGAGAAAGCTCATAGTTTCATTTATTACCTATGTTGAACAACACATCATGCCTGCCTGAATGGACAGACTGTGTAAATAATTCACCCAGCCTGCAATGCATTTAATTTAATGTCTGGCCAACAAACTCACAAAAGAACCCAAAGAAAAGGAAAATACTATGGCAGTATATCAAAACAACAAAATGTTACAATGAAGGTGATTGAAGTGCAGAAAGCACATCAATGTACTCTAGTAAATCTGACAGAGAGCCATGTACTTACAGACTGGCTGACTTTAAATATATGTGTCACTATTATTACAGTAGAAATTAAAATAATGCCTCAGTAGAGAAAATCTGTGTGTTTCTAAGCCTGTTTCTGCCCAAATCAAAGGCAAAGCTCTCACTGACTGCCATGAGAGGAGGGACCAAAACCTGCCAAGAGACATGCTTCCCCATGCTGGCATCTTCTAAAATTTGGAGTACAATTTACCTTTGCTAATGCTTCTGATATGTTCTTCAATGGCTGCTTTATAGGATATTTGGCCATGTCCCACTCAAACCGTGTCAGGTAGCTAATTAGGTCAACTGCAAATGCAAAGAGATACATTAAAACAGGCAGCTTACCAGATGGCAGGTCAAAGTTTGAGTAGTAGTTCCCAGCATAAATTTGTTCCAGAAAAACTTCTAGTCCCTGAGGCATAACTTTGATTAAGATCAGAGAAGGGAGATGAACCAGAGGCCCACCCCATAGAAATCTTCATAGAAATCTGACCAAGACCAAATCTACACAGATTGTACACCCAGTCTAATCACCCTTCTAGACATCCCCAAACTTAGAAGCTGAACCAGAGACCTTTTCTACATTACACCTAACAGTATAGTACAACAATTACTGTAGCATTAGCTGTATCAGCAGGACACAGCAATGTGCAGACATTCTTTACAGCAGAAACAACATCACATAACCTCCATATTGATTATTGCAACATGCCTGAACTTAACATCAGAAAAATACTGGCCCAGGACAAGCAGGGTTGTTGAGAGTTTGAGCAAAGATGTTACTGTCTCAGTGATTCAGTCATATGCTCAATAGAAATCCAACCAGTTCAGGTGTGATGGGGAATTCCTCACTGGCTTTGCACACAGAGCTCCCACCTCAGTGATGCCTGTGGCCCTGCTCTGCCCTTTCCCTGAGGAGAAGGACTTGGGAGTTCTAAATGACAAGAAGCTCAACACGAGCTGGCAATGTGCTCGTCCAGCTCAGAAGGCCAACTGCATGGCCAGCAGATCAAGAGAAGTGATTCTCCTCCTCTGTTCTGCTTGTGTGAGACCCTTCCTCAAACACTGCATCCTGTTCTGCCATCCCCACCACAAGGAGACCATAGATCTGATGGAATAAGTCCAGAGGAGGGCCACAAAGATGATCCAGGAGGGTGGAGCACCTCTGCTACAAGGAGAGAGCTGGGATTGTTTAGCCTGAAGAACAGAAGACTCTGGGGGTACCTTTCAGCTGCCTTCCAATACCTGAAGGGAACCTACAGAAAGGCTGAACAGGGACTTTTCATAAGAGTGTCTAACCATAAGACAAGGGGAAATGGTTTTAAACTGAAGGAGAATAGATTTAAACTGGATCTTAGGAAGAACTTCAGTACAAGGGTGGTAAAACTCTGGAACTGGTTGCCCAGAGAATCTGTGGATGCCCCCTCCCTGGCGGTGTTCAGGGCCAGGTTGGATGTTGCTGCTTTGACCAGAGAGTTAATTCAGCCTCAGAGTGAAGTTTGAGTATAATTTCTTGTGGGCTGGTCTTCCAGGGTGTGGGAAAAACTTAATGAACTGAAATGCATGAGAAGGAATGTGAAAAGTTGTGTAATTGCCATGCTACCCTCAGTAGGCTGAGGGTACTACTACCTGTCTGGTGTGATACAGAATACCCTTGGCAGCAGAGTGCTCTCCTTTCCATGGGCTTCTCTCACCCTATAACAGAGTCAGTTTACCCTATTAGATTTCCCAAGCATGGAAAGTCTTGTGTTAGGAGGAAACAGGCTTCTTAACAAAGGGCAAACTGCCTCAGAGGCAGAGAGCACTGGCATGACAGTGTACTCCCTGTCTTTCTAAAACCACAGCTGTGTAAACCTCCCTGATATCCAATGTATGACAGGAGTCACGAGGCAAAGATTCAGCCCTTCCTGCTAAGGTCTGATCAGGAATCAGCAAATTCTGCTGCACAAGGAGGGTGTGGGAATGGGGCACAACTGCAGTAGGCACGCAGAGCTATCACACAGCTCCTGCATGAGCAGTTCTAGGGCAGTGCTTGCTCATGGTCTCTGGGGGTGAAAGCAGGGAGGTTAAAAATACTTGAACAATAAAATTCATGGTGCCCTTTCAGTACATGCAAGGATTTTATCCTGCTGCCTCTCTTCCAAGCTTTCTTGCTTAGGATTTGCTAAATTTAACAGGAATGAGATCTGCAAAGAGAATGGTATTACTGAGCTGTGTGAAGAAACAGCGTGTTCACTGGCTCTTTAAAAACAGGGACTCTCTTATTTACAGCTGAGGAGATATGAAAGTTCCCTGAAGGCCTACACCTGCCCTTTCTATCCTGGCATTCCTTGAATCTCAGCAGAATTCAAATGTTAGGCAGTTAAGCACAGCAGGAACTCTCAGCCCACTTCCCAGGCTCACTCCTGAGCAGTGCCTGCTGCTGCTGCTGCTGCAGTTCAGGCAGGCAGCCTGATCTTGGGGATGGCACAAACCACTGATGAACACATCAGCAGAACTGAACTTAAAATGCCAAGCAGACTAAGCACCCCGTTTCTCCTGGAATGCCACTCCTTATTAATCAAGTCACTTCTAAAAGACTGTACATAGCTGCCTATCCAGGAGAGATGCTTCTTCCTACCCCAACGTGCTCACAGCTGCTCAGGAACCCCACAGCCTGAATCTCTAATAACTCTGATTTAGTCTCCCAGCTCTTAGAGGTAATGTTAAATACTTGCCCTCCAGAACACTTATATCCTCAAAATTTTAATGTTCCCCATTTTGCCTTGGCTTGAGCTCATGAAAAAGAACGGAGTTAATCCACCACTTAACAAATTTTAAAATTGATTTGGGTTTAACATGACTATAAATGGAAGAGAATTTGGTCTGGATCTTTGAAGAAAAGTTTTACCTACATTTCACATTTTTTATTCTGTCATAATAAAAAAAGCTTTTCCTGCTGTTATGATATACTAGAATTCTCTTTATTACAAAAACACATTTCCCTTGTGTAAGACATCTCCACGTGTCTGCTTCTGGATTTTGCCACTGGAAAGTAGTGTGTGTGTTCTCTTCACTAAAAGTGCTGTAGTTTCTAGTACTTTGCATTTTTCTTCACATAAATCTAACCAAACACTTGTTAGACACACAGCCACCATATTCATCCGTTCCTGGACAAAACTGCTGTCAGCAATATATACAACTGAGATAAAATCAGAAAGCTTGTATGCTAAAACCAAAATTTGAGATGGGATGGTCTAAAGAGCCTGAAACAGGACCATGCAGCAAGATGGTGTGTCATATAATTCTGTTTCTGATTTCATGACATTGAGGAAGTATTCAACTTTAGGGTCCTTTTGCTAACCAGAAAGGGGAGGACAAAGAATTTGTACATTGAAGTTGGTGCTGCTTATGAAGAATAACTTACTAGGGGGATCCTCACATACTAACGCTGACTCAATTTTTTAAGATGCAGGCAATAATCTTGGACAGGTTAATGTCTTAGTTTAATATTATTTGTTTGGACTACCAACTCCAGACAGAGGACAAAAATCAGTAACACATAGAAGTAATTTCCACATCTTTCTATTACAACACATGCAGAGCTGACAGGAAATTGAAATGGCACAAACAGAGGAAACAAAGGAAATAAGTTAAACCTGTTGTTTCTCAAGTCATAGGGATATCGTGATCAAGCTACGAGGTTGTTACTTGAGAAATCCATCGTAACCTGATCACTGTATCTCTACAACCAGAACAAGACTTGCCTCTAGCACTAACACACAAAAATGCATGCTTGTGACAACACTGCAATCACCAATCCTCAACATACTTTTTAGACATTTCATTTTATCCTTTAGCCCTGAAACATAATAAGTGGGATTAATGTATTTGTCAAGTGGTTGCTCTCCTAAAAAATCAGTCCTATTTCATGCAAGAATGACATTTCCAAAGGAACTTCCTCCCCATCCTTCACACGGACAGATCTGAAGGACAACACTGCAAAGAGTCAAAGGCTGATGGGAGTGTGCACTTTTAAGTTATATGACTGTTAATTTATATGACTGTTAATAGTGTCAGTCTACAAGCCTGTAACACATCAAACTTTGCTCTACTTTTCCAAGATCGTCAGAGAGAAATTTGCTCTGAAATACACTTAGGGTCTAACAAAACACACAGAAATCTAGGAGCCATTAGTTCCTAAATTTAATTTTGTCCTTTACACAGACTCCCTTTAGGGCCTTAAGTATCATACTGGAAAATAAAGGGAGGAAATAAGTTCATGGAGGTTATAAAACCACCATATTGACTACTTGGAGATGCTGCAGGGGGCTCCCCGGGAGCTCTGGCATGTCAGAAGTGCCCCTGCCATCACTGTCTCTCTTCTCTGCTACACAACCACTGCCACTCAGGGCAGGACTTCACTGGAGGGCATCTCCTCCTAACAGGAGTAGCATTGCATGTCCTGTCAGCCCCTGGCACAACCTCCAGCCCTGACTCCGTGTTTTGGACCTGTTGCCTCACACATCCACTTGTGAAGTCAGAAACCCACAGTTAACAAGATGATCAATCACAGCACTGCAGGAGGGAAGGCAAATCACTAACAGATCACTGAGAGATGTCATGCAGCCATACGGAATGAGATTTAGCTGCCTGTGAGAAATCAAGACCATACAGGGCACAGAAAGGTGCTAGATATATTTAGGAGTGATGAAGGATGTCTCCTGCTTTCCTCTTTGTTCCTCAGCTCTGGTGTTAGAAACCAGTTCAGTAACAGATGCTGAACACTGTCCTGGAAGCAAAGTGGATGCTGAATAAAGCTCCTGCTAACTGTGAGAAAAATGGGAGCCTGCTAAATGTGTTCCTAAAAAAATTTTCTGATGGTTGTCCTTTCTAATGTGTCTCAATTCTACGTGTTTGCATTCTGAAGCAAATACATGCAGCAACAATGAATTAAAATATCCACATTTATAGCACCTACCTCCATTGGCCAGAAGATTTTCCTGGACTTTATCTTTTGAGTCCTCCATAACTTCTCCTATGTACTGGGCTATTTTCTTTATTACGCTTAGGTGCAACAAGATAAGCTTTGTTAGTGAAGACACAAAATTAATATATAACAGTTTCTACAATGATCTGATAAACATGGAGATACCCAAACAAAACACTTCTTAAGCAAGGCAGGTTAATTCGCAATTCAAATGTTGATAAGCAATCTATGGCATATTACAGAACTAAATACCTCATTTCTAAACATACTGATCTCCACAAACACATAGGTAATATCATCTCCCCAGTACTCTAGACTAGCAAAAGATCAAGATTCAGTCTTCTGTGTGCTTGTGACACTCATAGCAGAAACCAGATGGCAAGAAACCCATGTTTAAAACCCTAAAGGTAATGGAGGAACAAGAGGCCACATACAGACTAACACTGGCTTAAAATCTCTTACATGGGAGGCTGAATAAACCCTTATAGGTTTTGCAGAGGTAAGGTTCTTACAACATACCCAGGGGAAAAGAACAATATTCTCTTGGTTGTCAGTGAGAATTTCCTTCTTATTCCTCTTCCTTATGGAACTCTTCTCTTTAGGATGGTGCACAAAACACTCCTTTAAGGTGTGGGAGACCTAGATCCCAAACCTCCTTGTGTCTGATTCAGAGCAGTGAACTGAACAGAGCCTCTCCTGAAGAGCATTGTCTCCACACAATTACTTACTTTTTACTTATTCTAAAAAACGGGTTCAAATCCCTCTAGCAGAAGATCCCCCTGGCCCTATTCTAAGTACCTGCTTCTTACAGACCAAGAGTTTTTCTGGTTGTTCTGGCATCCCTCTGTACCAAGTATTCGCAGAACCTGGCCTTCAGTTCCCTAACTGTTCCAGGCTGATTACACCTTATAAAAAAATGCAACAGCTAAAAAGTAATTGCCTGATCATGAAACTGGCAGAGACATGAAGTGGAGCATAGTGACAGGCTTCTTCTCCCTTTCCGTCCTTACAGAGGGGAGACTGCTACATCTGCATATGAGCTGGAGACTGAAAGGGCCACCTCCACTGTTTGGATAAACTGTCTTGTGTCATCCTGTGGTCTACCAGAGTTCAAGAAAGGGACCTCAGGCAGCTACTATAAGAGCATCAGAGAGAAGGATTTTCTTTGATATGCTACAAAGCAGATATACAGGCCACTTAAAAGCGGTATTTCATGGAGGTAAACATTCCCTCTATCTCCGTTCCTGTGAAGAAACTCAGGTTTGGAAAGGTTTTACAGTCACGTGAGGGAGAGAAAAAAATTGAGATTGCCAACGCTGCTATTAATGGTATATTCAGAATTCATGCTATTTGGAGTACCTCAACCTTGAGTAGAAAAGACCTTGTTGAAGTATTTCAATATATAATGGAGGCTTATAAGAAAGATGGAGAGAAACCTTTCACCAGTGCCTGTACTGACAGAACAACAGGGGCAACTGTTTTAAACTGAAAGAGGGTAGATTTAGATTGGACATAAGGAAGAAATTCTTAATATTGGGGGTGGTGGGACAGTGGAATAGGTTGCCCAGAGAATTGGTAGATGCCCTGTCTCTGGAAACAATACAGGACAGGTTGGATGAGGCTTTCAGAAACCTGGTCCAGTGCCTGCCCATGGCAGAGGGTCTGGACTTGCTGATCTTTAAAGGCCCTATCCAACCCAAACCATTCTTCTCTGACCCTGGACAGATGCAGCTCAGAGCACCTGTAGGAGAAATCTACACCATTGTGCTCTAGTTCACAGCCCTCCTAGGGCTGTGCAGTTTTCCATCACCTGGCTGCAGCCACTTAGGAACCTGATGCCAGCTGAACATTTCTGGAGAAAGCTGGCAACAGGAAAGTGTATAAACCAGTAGCTTCTCCAAGGGGCCTGAGCTGCCTTTGTTACAGTTGAGTGGAGCTGGGAGTTAACCTGGCAGCTGGGAGACAGTGAGCCCTGCTCCCTCTCCAAAGGTACAGATGATGGGACAGGTAGGTATTTTCATCCACTCAACACTCTCAGCTGTTCATGTGAGACTTGACTCCCTTCAAGCCCACACATCCCAAGGGCTGGCAGGCAGGATGTGTGCCGTGGGGCAGAGCAATGTTCTCCAGTCCTGCCTTTGTCTCCATGCCTTGCATCCTGTGAAATGCAGGCAGGATTCTCTCATCCAATACATTCCCCATGCAAAGGCAGAGCACGCACTGCTGGTGTCCACGGCAAGCAGAATCAGAGAAATTAAACACCCAAACATCCAATAGCAAGCAGATTTTACATCCAACCCTTAAACATCTGCCTCTAGATGACATTAATCCCACCCTGAGCAAATATCATGCTCAAATGATGCATTATGAAAGGAGAGGGTTTCAGCTAAATTTCCTTGAGAAGTAGTAATAAGAACCTGCTAAGAGAATAATTCCATTTACTCTATTATTATGGCTTGGAAGACTCCTATTTTGTTTCTGAAAATTCTGTGATGTCATTACTTTAAGAACAAACCAAACAATCCAACCAAACAAAAAACTCAAACAAACAAACAAAAAAGCCAAACAAAACAAAAACCTGCAACACTTTAAATAATACTATGTAATATGATGTCATAAAGAGTGCTACCAGATAGGGCTCCAAAATACTGCACGGAAGAGAAGCCCTGCAATCTGAGACCACTGCAGAATGCTCTGCCAGCCAGCTGAGGACTTGGGAGAGTCCCCCTGTAAAAGTGAGGGGATCATCAGCTTGAGAGAGCTCCATGCTACCACAGGGTGACATGGAAAAACACTCCACCTCCCTGTGTAAATAAATAATAAAAGTATGGGGAAACAATAGATCCTGCAAACTCTTGCCCCCACTCTGCTGTCCTGGCAGGAGGCAGCGCTGACAGGTTTGTGCTGCCTGGCTTTACTGGCACTTGTGTTTATCTAGCAACACTTCAGCAGGCAGCTGTTCCAGAGGAGCAGGAACTGAATGACCAGGTCATCTGAACAGCCTCCTAACCCTCTGATGCCATTTGCTTACACAAAGTGTGAGTGCTTGGCATTTTAACCCCTGAATCACAATTTAGACATTAAACCCTGAGCATTTATTTAATGAAAAGGGCTTTTGGATACCCTGGTGGGACTTGATCTGTGTTGATTGTTTTCAGCTATTCCTCTAATGCATTTTTCTTCTTTTTTAACAGATTTTTCATACATTTTTCTTATTTCTAAATCCTTCTTGACAACCAACCTGGCTAGGCCCACAAGACAAGTGGAAAGAGTCCTGGCCTCAGCAGGTTACAGTAGAGAGGCCTCACTGACCTCTTTGCTCAGTGCCAAGAGTCATTACTGGCATTAAAGGGACAATTAGTGGAGTAAAGTGGCATTCAGCCTGAACATGTTGTCAAGACAATGGTAACAGAAAGGACAGGGAGCCTAGGAGGTTTGTACTGGCATTTCACTTAAAACTATCCTCCACAACCTCATGTGGATGCTACAGATGGCTTTTCAGAAGTGCTAATTCTTCACAAAGCTGGAAATTAGTGAAGGTCTTCTGAATATCAGGTCTGAGTGATTTTTTGACAGCCATCAAAACCGAATTGCCCAGCTGCTTGGCCACCTGCTGCCTTCAGCAGAGGCATCTTCATTAGAATAGAGAGCAGGTACTGGCACTGTCTCTCCTAAATTTGCTCATTACTGCTTCATTAAGCATGAAAACTCAATAATCAGAGGTCTGAACATGCTTACAAAGAATTTGGAGCAGTTTTCCCCACCAGATGGAGAGGGTTATAATGGAAAAGTTTTCTTGATGAATTAATTATTACATTGCTCTTTCTTGCTAAAAATCCTGAAAAAGTAATTCTAAGATCAACATTGTATGTTCCCCAGAGTGACCAAATGTAACCATCCCAATACAGACCTGTTGTAATACTAGTAAAGTAAAAAAAAAAAAATATCCTAAGGAGAAAGGTATTCTAGCAGACTTACTTTTACCCAGACTAGCTAGCATGGATGTAAACAGCTTGTATCAGTGTTCCTGTATGCTTTTGCAACCACCAGACAAAATGTATGAAAGTATCATGCATATTTAAACAAGCAAATACTTTTCGGTCATTGCCTCGACAACAAAGTCTACTTTGTGCCATGAATTATCTTACAGCCTGGCATTTTTTTCAGTTTGCTGAATTATATTATCCTTTGTACATCCAGGCCAGTTTGACCCAAAAGGCAAACTGAGAAATGATCAGCAAGGAGATCATGTGAGTTTTATCCTAAGTAGATTTGATACTAGTCCATATTCTGATTCTCAAGGATTTTAAAAGTCTGAGAGGGAGAGCTCCAGATTTCACTCAGAAGAACTTATTCCTTAGAACTCATGTATCTGGCTGGAAAGGGATAGAAGGCTCAAGAAAAGAATTCTTAGAAAATAATAAGGGAGAGCTCCATATTCTCCAAATGTTGTTTTACTAATTTAGGTTTCTGAATGGAGAAGGATGATATCCTTTAAAAAAAAAAATCTTTTTTAGAAGTTCCCTTTGAGAAATAGTTTTTCTAACACTGGCACTCTAACAGATTGCTCTGCAGAAAAAAAACTACCACTGACTTAATTAATCCAAATTTAAAGGAGTGGTCCTTTCTTTGCATTGTCTCCATGACAATCAACACAAGGGTTAAAGAAAGCCTATCCACTTTAGTCCAGTTGTAGTCTAGACTGAACTGATTCAGACTGAGGTGAACACAAGGACATTTCATCCCATAAAAACAATGTCTGTGTCTCATTTGTAGGTAGTAAATAAGATCTATTTTACCTTTCAGCAAAGCTATCAAGTTTTCCCAACTCATCTGACAGACCAACAAGAGCATCCAGTGTCCCCACCTGTGCAAAAGAGAAGAAGTAGGTGAAAGATGCACAAGTCTGTCTAAAGCTTCTGTTGGCAGAATCTTATTCACTTAGTGGAAAAGAGGAGCAATTCCTTTTTCCAAGATCTAGATCTTTTTCCAATAAAGGAAAAAATGTATGTGTAGTCTCATGATTACACATCAGCTTCTCCCTCCCTGTTTTTATTCCTGTATCATCAAGGAGCACAGACTGGTCTTTTACATGATGAAATAGTGACTAGAAGTGCACACAATATACATACAAATAAATCTGATGTATTGAGAGAAGCAAGGGAAGCAGCACTTATTCAAAAGGGGGTCTCTGTTTGCATTCCTTCTTATTACCAAAGACAAAGCCTCTCACTGAGCCATTTCCTCAACACCAACATCTGCTTTCTGCATGACTGTCACAGTCATAGTCTTATGTTCATGGAATTGCAATACATTGCCAAGCTTTTTCTGGTAATGTTGACAGCTTGGCATTATGGTGGGTCAAGATGAAAGGGAAGAAACAATTTTTTCATGGAAGAATTAGCAGAATATGGACTGGTTACATCTTCAGGCACTTCAAATGCTTTATTTCCCTTGACATTAATGGACTTGAACCAACAACAGCTGAGTAAGGCCCATACATTGTAAAATCCAGAAATCTAAGGTACATATGCAAAAAGCAGTATTTTTAGTCTGAAACACTTGTGTAAACATTTAGTAGGTTATTCTTTGAGAACAGGCCATGATCCCCTTTTGCTTGAATACTTATGCAAAATAACAGCTACAGCTGTTAACAGTCTTTTTTGGATTATAGCAGACCCTGGATGCACAGAGTGTAGATTTTTTAAGTGATGGGTGATGACAACTCCCCAAGGAACCAAGTTCCACATCTGTGGTAATTCCGTTGACTTTAATGCAGCATATTTGTATTTTACATAGCCACAAGCAAAATAAAAATAAGGTGCAGATCTTACAAAATAAGGATGAAACAGTGCAAAGATTTTTTTTTTTAAATCATTGATTAATACTCTTCCTATTCATAAGGTGATAGGAGGCTGGTAATGTAGCTGAATCCACACATACATCCATTTCCCAAGGGGTAATGTGCACCTATAGCACTGTTCTCTTTATCAGCAGTCTTACTGGCACAGTTCAAGATACTTAACTATTCTTGTTGTATTAACAAGCAAAGATATACAATGCTGCAAGACTTTCATGACTAGATGCAAACAGTACATCAAATGAAATTAATTAGTTATTTAACTCATCATTTTCACTCCTTATACATATATGCTTCCAGTGTGAAAGTCAGCTTCAAGCACAATGACTTCTTTGGTTCCTTATCAATTTTCAGTTTACTGAACACAATGCATTCCCTGACTGCAATTTTCTTTCACTCTCTGTGTATTATCCCAGAAGTTAAATCCCACATTTATCCCAAAAGTCTTGGCTAATGCTGCTCTATCACCCATATCCAAACCCTCTCCTTTTTTACCTTTAAGTCTGGAATATGGAATTTGCTGTTGCTGGACAGGTTGGATTTAGATGTCACCGTGTTGATTCTCTCCCATGCCTGCAGATTTGTTTTATCTCCAGGGGCAGAAATTAGCCAGAACTCCGACATCATCTAAGATTTCCCTTCACTCCTGGTCACAGTAGAAACACAAAGCAGGTAAGTGGCTGAAATATCACCACACAAAATGGGATTTTCCAGAAGAACAGGAAATGTTAGAAGAGATGGATGATTTTTTTTTTTCAGAAACACAAGGACAGTGAGTCAGTCCTGTGTCTCAGGCTGAAATGGAACATGACCTTCTCCAGAATGTCAGGGAAAAAGTGTGGCAGTTCCTCCTCTTTCAGGGTTGTTCTATCCAGTTTCTTAATGAAGAGCTGAAGCTGCCTCCTCCCCTTTTCCCTCCCAGCATGTTCCATTCCCCTTGCACTGGAAATCCAGTCTCCTGTGGAGTCTGGGAACTTCAGTAAACCAGCAAAGCGTAATTAAGGATTTCTGTTTGATAAACATCACCTCTCAAATTTTCGGACACTTGCAGGTAAAAGTGAAAGCAAGATGTAAAAAGACCTCTGCTGAACACGCAGGCTGCAAAAGGTGCCACTGGTAAGGCAAGTCACGGTGCACAGAGCCGGTATCAGCAGAACAACAAAGGTGGGACAGTCGCGAGAATCCACGGAGGAGAACCGCACCGCAGTAACCCGAACCGCTGAGGGTAGGACAGAGAGAAGCAGAAACCCCAAAGAGATCTCCTGAAGAGATCACGGAGATCTCTTCCCGGAGCTTCCCAGTGGCAGGGGACAGGGAAGATCTGACACTTGTCTCCCACCAACCCTCCGAGGAGTCTCCGGCTGCCCGCCCGCTGCCCAGGTCCGGTCCTTCCTCCGCCGTCCCCGGGGGTGCTCCGGGGGGGAGGTGCGGGGCTGCTCCTCGGTACACGCCGGGATGCGCAGCCCGGGGGTGCGGGGGGTGATGCTGCCCGCGGTGCCTTACCCCGAGCTGCCCGCCGCCCCGCTGCTGCCCGCCTGCCCGCCGCGGTGCCCGGGGCCGGAACGGGCAGGGCCAGGGCGGAGCGGGGCAGGGCCGGGGCAGCTCCCGGACCCGCCCGAAGGGACGCGAAGGGGATGGAGGGTCCTTCCCGGGGCAGGGAAAATGAGGCAAACCCTTAATAAGCCGGTAACAGCTCCAACTCCTGAAGCTTCCCAGCTTTCTGCTGTCTTTCCGTTTTAAATTCTCAGAAATAATGTAGAGGCCATTTGTTTTCATGAAACATTGACTGTCTTTAGCAAGTCTGAAGGTTTGGGAATAAAGAAACTTTTAGGAAACTGTTGTTTCTGAGACTTCCCCGGGTGCTTTATTTAATGAATGCTCATGTTCTTCAGGAGACTGCGAGGTAGTGATGCTTCCTGCCCTGGTACTGCTATTTCTTTAATGGAATATAGCTGTGGCTTTTAGCCTTTATTATGAGTTTGCCTTACATTGCTCTAAGTTTGCTTAAGATACTTGGAGCTTTTGTGGAGCTCATGTGGAGGAATAGTCTGCAGATCCTAAACCAGACATGCCCTAAAGGAGACAAAAGTCTAAGCACTTCCAGTTTCTTCCTTTGATCAGCATCTCTGCAAGTGGAAATTTAACCCCTCCATAGAGAGTACATGATGCACCCAGCTCTCATTTCCACTAGACTACCATACAGCACTTGTTCAACCTCTCCTAATATTGGTACTTTATTTTCTTCAAAGGACTGTGCATTTTTTTGCTCATAGTTCTGTGTATCAACCACAAATGAAACCCCACAAGAAATTAAAGAGCAGGATGCTCTCGGTTTTCCACGTCATCTGTCCTAAACTGAGAAGGTTTGAGTTGCTGGGGTCATGCACCAAAGCAGAGCTCTTGACACCAAGAACTGTAAATGAAGGCCCCTGGTGGGTTTAATTATCTCTAGCACTAGGTAGAAGCAGCTGATGGGAGACATCCTGAATCATATTCTTGAACTTAGACTACTCCGTTTAAATCAGGCTTTGGGTAGCTGATGTACAGGGCAAGGTCCTAGACTCTAAATTTATAGGCTCTTTAGTTTAGCCAAGGATTAATTTTCCTTTGCTTCTCTTTTAACATTTTTAGTGATATGTAAAAAAGCAATATGTGTGTGGAGGTGGAGAGACTGTACCAGAAGCTCTCCAGAAAGACACTGGGAAGATTTGTAGCTGAAATAACCACTCTGTGGGTTTGTTTTGTTTTGTTTGGGTTTTTGTTTGTTTGTTGGTTTTTTGTTGATGTTGTTGGATTTGGGTTTTTTCCTTGCTTATTTTGGTTTATTCTTTTACCTTTGTGGGCTATTTAAACATCCAGGGCTCATAACTACAACTATCCTAATTCCTTTCAATCATGATGTCCCCTAGGGCACAACAAAGGACTTTCTTGAAGTTTTGCAGAAATTCCAAGATAACAATGTATGTGACAGCATTCACAGAAATAGTAATGACTGTCAATTTTACTTTCTTAAATTTCTTTTTACTGTACAGTTTAATAATGAAAACAGAATTAGCTAATGTTTGAGTATGTATATTTCTACCCACCTTCAGTGGTCTGAAGGTAGAGCAAACCTTACCACCTAAGTAAGTTCTTTCCCCCCTAAAACAAAGTTCACTTCTCACTGGATTCTTGTTGCAGTCTCAAGCCATGGAAATGCTTCACATGACTAATTTTAGGAATGTTACATTCTCATAAGCTTCTTAAATTTGGAATTGTGCCAGTTGACACTAGTGTTAACAGAAGAAAAGTGTTGCTGCAGTGGCACTTGCTGTTGGGGATGCTTCTCTATGCATGGATATTACAGTGAATAAAGTAAAACCTAAGCTGAAGGGTCATTGGATTTCTGGATTCTACAACATTTGTTATTTGCTTCCTAAAGCTTTCATTGCAGCTATCTAATTTTTCTGTTTCTTATTTTTTCATATGGAATTGTTGTTTGCCTTGGTTACCTTTATTAAAGTGGAAAATATTTTGCTATTTAACTTGCTGTTTTAATAGAAAAAACGGACATTAATGGCTATGCAATATCCTATTGACTGCTTTCTATTATCACATTTTCTGGTTTAACTGTGACTTTTTAGGGGTTTTTTTTGTTTTTTTTTTTTACCCACTATACTGTTTTTTAGGATGGATGAATCAGCAGTTTATATGGAGGAGGGAAGGAGCATGCTGCACCACATGCCATGGGACATGGAGAGTGTGCTGAATCTCTGGTGGGAAAGCAGCTACTGCAGCTCATGGTCCCCTTCCATCTCCCTGGCTGGTACTGTGTGTTGTGCTATGTGATCTCAGAGCTGTCTAATTCCCTCGTGACCATCATGTGTCTTTTTTCTCTCTCAATGCCAAGAACTGTCCCCTGACTTTGCCTCTCTCTCTGTTTGAGTTCTTCCTCAGATGTCACATCAAGGAGCAAAACTGTCTCCAGTCTTCAAGAGCATGGAAATATCCTACTTGAAGTACCTCCCAACACAAATTTCTCTGACAGGCAACCAAAATTAATTGTCTGGACAATTATGATATTGATGCAGATAGGAAAGGTTATGTGGCTTGCAAAACAGCAACTACAGAGCTCTGCAGTTCTCTGTAAAGTTATCTGTACATCTATTATGTGCATTATCTGTTAAGTCTTTTGGTAATGTGGTTTTTTCCCTCTGCTTAGAAAGAATCTTTTAAATCCTCTATCTTAGTCCTGTGTGTTTTATTATTGTTGTAGCAATATACTTAAAATTATAGTTAAAAATACTTCAGTGGAGGAACTCTTAAATAACTTGATAATGGATAATGTATTATTTAAATGAAAACATTTTTCTATGTATTTTTCAGATTTGTGTGCAAACTACTTACAATTCCTTAGCTGTGTATCTATTTCTTAATTATGTTAAAGAATACTGAAATAATGATTATTCATTCTCCCTGTACCATGAGGTACAGGACCTTCCTGATTAATTGCTTTTATACGCTGAATGTGACAGAATTTTCACTGTGAATATAAGAGACAATTCCTAATCATATGTATGTATGTACTGAAGGAGCACTGTCTAGTTATTAAAACCAGCAAAGTTTACATTCAGTTTGCTTATTACCATGTTGATTCAGAACACTGCACCATGTCTATCACCAGGTAATGCACACAGCAAATTCTGACAGTAGAAAAATGAAGGAAAAGCAAGCAAAATTATTTGCTTTTGGTTGAAAGCATTCTATATACATCTGTTTGCAGTCAGTACCTGCTCACCTGTATTAGTTTGAATGAAAATTTTATCATTACTAAACACCACAAAGATTAATTACATGCAGGAAGCAAAATGTTTTTCCAAAGCTTTTCCTGCATTATTCGATCCTGATTTTTTATGCTCTGTAGTAACAGTCAGATTTGGCCGCTTTTAAGTTATCTGGGCTAAAATGTTAACAGTTCACATTCTAGTTTATCATTTCCCTTTTGATTTTCTCAGAAAGTCTTAAGTGTATGGCTGGCCACGGTCAGATTTATAAACTTTGCCTGAGAACTGAATTAGACCGAAAAGAAAAAAGAACTATTTCAAGCAAATTGAAATAAAATTCTGTTTCCTGCTGTCCATCCAGAAGCCTTGGGTTCTACCTTTGTTCTAACTGTGGTCACTTAAATGCATCTGGAGAAGGGATGAAAGGGTCAGGAATCCTTGGGCAGCCTCACCTAAAGAAAGCCACATAATTCTCCAGCCTGCAAGAATGTCCAGAGTTTTACACCACTTGTGGGTTCAGTCCTCCTGACCCTATTTAATGCCTTTTGAAACGCCTTGAAGCATCCTCATGGGCTTTCAGACGCTTTTCCAGGACTGACGCTGGTCTTCTACACGTTGTGTCACGTCAGCCAACCCTCTGGGGACGTCTGGGATTCCTTTCATCCGGCATGGCACAAGACCTTTATGTGTGGACAAGTGAATTCTACTTTAAATGCTAATTATAGCCAGCGGTGGTGTAAATAGGATGGCGCTCACCCCGAATAAGACATCTAGTGGCTACTGCCCTACATTGCTCCTTAGGCTTCATCAACCTTATTTGCTAGGGATGAGATGGAGCTGCCAGAGCTCCCAGTGCCACTTGAGACGTCCTCGCACATCCCGCCTGGCCTCCAGCTCACGCTGAAGGGCATGGGTTTTCCATAGGTCTTGTGTCAGCCCCATCTAGGTGTCCTGAATATCATACGGCATCTCAAATGCCACCAGACAACCTGCATTTAAGCAAGCGAAGCCTTAGCTCTCTGAAATGGAGCTTAGACATCTGGCACCCATGTGGACATCTATGTCTAGGTGTGTTGATCTCACGTGAATCTCAGCTCTAACACTGTCTGGTCTGAGTTGCAAGAGTGCTTTCTAGACATGGTGTTGGAACCATCACTGTTGAAATACATCATCCCGGGAATCTCATCCATGAGACTTAATTGAAAGAGCTTCAGTTTGCGTCTTCAGTGGGGTTCAACATTGTTGTGATAGAATTTGTGATTTACATAGTTCCTTAAAGATGTACATGGATTGGATGCACATTGTATCAGCACCTGCTGTTGCTCTTGCAGCTGGAACAGGAATGCTCAGAATGTTGCATGGCTGTTCTTTTTTAAGCTGTGATACAAAGCAATAAAACCAGGTTTTTTTACGTTTGCTGGCAAGGTTCTGATCACCCAACTCGTGGACACACAGTTTTTCCATAGATAAGGAAAACACGGTCTGCCGTGGGGTGAGAAAACTACCCCCACCAAGGCTGCAGAAGCAACTCCTGCCCTCCCGATTTACCCGTGCGGCCGCCCGGGATGGCCCCGCCGCCTCTCTCCGGGGCAGAGCAGGTGCGGCCTCTGCACTGGGTCTCACCCAGCCGGGTCTGTCCTCCCCAGCCTGAGAGCCGGGGGCCGGGCGGCGCCAGGGCGGCCCATGCTGCCTGCCCTGCCCCGGCTGCTCCCCGGGCACAGCCGGAACAGAGGCCCGGGGAAGCCGCCGGCAGCTGCCGCCTTGTTTCGCTATGTGCATCGGGGATCCGCCGCTTTTCTTATGAGACCGATTCGCTTCTTCCTCACGAGGATCGGGCCAGACCCGCCTCCCCCTGCCCTCGCCTCCGAGCACTGCCCAGCCCGGTTCGGCCGCCTCCCGGCACCCCGCCGGAAGCGAGCTGCTTTCCGCTTCCCCTCCGCCCAGGAAGAGGCGGGCCGGGCCGGGCCGGGCCATAGACATGCAGGTCTCCAGCCTCAACGAAGTGAAGATCTACAGCCTCAGCGCTGGCCGGAGCCTCCCGGAGGTGAGGGAGCGGCGCGGGGTCGCGCTGCCGGCCCCATCCCGCCTGTCCCGCGGTACCGTCCGGCAGTGCCGGCAGCCGGAGGTTCTAGGAGCGGGTCAGACGGGTCGGGCCTGAGCTCCAGAGCGGATGCTCCGGCTCCATGTGCGCTTGTATTGAGGGGGGAAATCGCCAGCTGAAACCGGCTACGAGTACTCTTTAAACTCAAAGTGCAGTTTGTACGCGTGCATCGCTAGCTGTAGGTGTGTTACCCCACAAACTCAGAAAAAATCCCTGCTTTTTAAGTTTTCTGAGCATGGAATTGCTAAACTTACCGGTGTAAATGTAAAAGTAATCAAGAGAAAAGGAATAAATGGCCTAAATTTCTTATGCTTGCAAATTGGATAAACTTGAAGTGATTCTTTGGTTCCATTATGTGTAACAAGCTCAGGACTGATTCATGTATTTTCTTACAGTGGCTCTCAGACAGGAAGAAGCGAGCTTTACAGAAGAAAGATGTGGGTGAGTTTTCCTGTCACAAGGTCCTCAGGAACACTCAGCTGCACCCACACAATATCCAGGTCCAGGGAGAGACACTTTACTAACTGATGCAGGGAGCTTACATCTAGCTCCTATTTGAAAAATCTACAAAATTAAAGCTATCAGTAGGTATTATTAGAGGGTCATGCTTCAACTTTCTACACACCTTTATATAAACAATATATTGTCTATATTGCTTTAAGTTTCAGTTATTAAATATTGGGGTTATAGACTTTGCATCCAGTTCTGGAGCTCTTTTTACAGGAGGGACATGGAGGTGCTGGAGCATGTCCAGAGAAAGGCCACAAGGATGATTAGAGAGCTGGAGCACCTCTCCTGTGAAGACAGACTGAGAGAGTTGGAGTTCAGTCCAGAGAGAAGGCTCTGAGGAGACCTTATTGTAGCCTTCCAGTATCTGAAGAAGGCCTACAAGAAAGCTGGTGAGGGACTTTTTAGGATGTCAGGTAGTGATAGGACATGGGGGAATGGATTCAAACTAGAGGAGGGGAGATTTAGATTGGAACTTAGGAAGAAGTTCTTCATCATGAGGTTGGTGATACACTGGAAGGGGTTGCCCAGAGAGGTGGTGGAAGCCCCATTGCAGGAAGTTTTTAAGGCCAGGCTGGACAGGGCTTTGAGCAACCTGATCTAGTGGGAGGTGTCCCTGCCCATGGCAGGGGGGTTGGAACTAGATGATCTTAATGGTCCCTTCCAACCCTGAAAATTCTACGAATCTGTGACTGTAGAGAAACATGATAGATGAATTCCCATGCATACCTTATGATAAAGTCTAGCTGTAAGCTCCTCCATGTTCATCTTACTGTGCAGGACCCTCGCAATTTTAGTCTAAATTTGTTATTAAAAATAAAATTAAACATGGCTATTTCTATACCATAAGAGGGTTTGTATAAAAACCTCAACCAAAGAAAAAGACAGCGTTAACAGGAGAATGGAGTATATTAGGCAACATCTTAGTTTTGTAAAAGGTGTGGTAAATATTTGCTTGTAGTTTATATAATAATGTGTTACGTAGTTACCATCTCAGAACAGGCATTCATCTCACATGGGGGTATCCTGCCTCTCAGAGTTAGCAGACTGTATTAAGCTGCTTGTTACTTATGTAACATGTTACTTATACTTGAAAGATATCAAAAGATCTTCCTTACATTCAGTTAGCTTTTCATGCTTCTGTAAGAAAGCTGTTTTGGGGGGCTGATACAATCATGTTGCCTTTAAGAAAAATTTTATTTTATTTTATTTTTTTACAGACATCCGAAGAAGAATTGAACTTATTCAAGATTTTGAAATGCCTACAGTTAGCACAAAGATTAAGGTATCAAGAGATGGACAGTATATTATGGCAGTTGGTGAGTTAACAAAGCATCTCTCTGTAGCAGAGGCCAAAAGTGCTAGAAAATCATGATTGCAGCATGACTTAGTAGTTCAGGTAGAATTGGTAAGAGTTCATTTTTAAATGTAGCATTGGACAGAGTTTTGAAAGCCTACTTTTAAGATGTGATAGAGTGACTGTCTTGGTACTGGTATTGTGAAACACTTCTTATTAGAATACAGACGATCATAGAAAGGTTTGGTTTGGAAGAGAATTTTGAAGATCATCTAGTTCAGCCTCCCTACCACTGGAAGCTTACAGTACAATTGAAAACTAAACTGTCTGTAACAGTGTTAAAAACTAAGTTCTTAATTTTTTTTTAAATGTATGTACATAAGTTTGCATTAAATAACTTCTGAACTTTGTTGCTTGAGTATTTCTTTAAAGAATGGAGGTTAATGCTACATTTTTTAACTGTCAAAGCAGATTCCATGCCTGAATAGTTTAGTAGGTGTTAATATCATTAGGAGACTTGGTCTTTCATACTTACTGGAAGGTATTAAATTCTGTCTGATATATCAGGTAATTAGAAGTGTACATATCAATAGAGTGCTTTATGGTCTCAATAGAGACCATAAAGCTATGTTACCAAGAGGCATATTTTTCCAGTCACAGAAACTTTGGTAAGATCAGAATATTTACAGTTTAAATGCAGTGAAGTCTATATATGGAAGACATTATAACGTTAGGGCTTTTTAAAAATAATTTTTTGCTTCATTTTGTTAACAGAAATAATAATTTTTCTTTCAGGAACTTACAAGCCAAGGGTCCGCTGTTTTGATACCTATCAGTTATCTCAGAAATTTGAAAGGTGCTTAGATTCTGAAGGTTCGTATAAGCTATGGCTGTTTGTACAAGCTATCTTTTATGTATTATTCAGGTTGGAGTGAGGTAGAAATTTCCTTCCCTGTGCTGAAGGAACAGAATGTACTTCAGGGGAATACAGGAATCCCAAGTAAAGCATCACATTGCCTTTATCTCTGTATTTTTCCCTTTTCCTCCTCCTTCAAAGTTCCTTTCTTGGAGCAGTGTGAGGAATGTATGATTTACCTTGATCCAGGAAGCGTGGGGCTCAGAGAGTGCATATGGGTGAGGGCTGTGCTCTGTTTGGGAATACAGTGTGGGTTCCAAGGCTGGGTAGCAGTCAGTTCTCCTTTCCTCTTGTGTGAAGCAGTAAGGTAGGAGAAGGCATCATGATTGTACCATCATTACTTGTACATCATAATTACTGAAATGAGTTCTCTCTGTTCTTCTGCTGGAGCCCAAGCTTAGTACAGGGTAAGGAGAACGGGGGGGTAGAGAATTGGGGAGTACTTGGGGATACATGGTAGCATTAATTACACCTGTTTTGCTGGCATTTTGGCTGGAGAACAGCTATGGCAAGGAAAGCAAGGAACCATCTAGACAATGGGAAAGGAAGACTCTCCTGGCAGTTAGACTGGGGGAAGAGGTCAGAGCTACTCTAGCTGGCAAGTTTTAGGATGCATAGATTTGGGGAATGGCCTGTGGATTTTTTGGGGTTTTTTTTGATGTTAGAGGACTGATGGCTGAAAACTGGGATATACAGGGGTGACCAAAGCAATGGTGGAATGAGCACATAGTGGCAGAAGTCCAAAGTTATTATGGAAGAATGAAACTGGTCTAACTGTGATGAGTATGAAAATGATGTGAAAAGACAAAAATTGAAAACTACTGTATTAGGTAGGAAAAGGGGATTAGAGCATGGTAGTGTTTCTTTACCCTGTGCCTCAGGACTACAAGGAGTTACACAGGGTGAAGGGGGGACAGTGCTACAACATAGTAAAAGGGGAGAGTTGTGTAGAGTTCAGAGAGGCTGGGGAAAGCTAAGTATGGTGAGAATGGGAGGTGTTTTAAAAGGAGTCATTGTAATAGTAAATACTTGCTGGTAATTAGAGTTTAAAGTGATTTTTTTTTTTACTGGCATCTTTACTAGACTGCAGAAGAGTATTTAATTTGCGATGTAGTATAGAGTCACTTCAGGTAACTTTAAATGAGTTACCTCATTTAAATGGAAACAATTTATCTGAAGCAGCTACTCCCTGATGTTCCCAGCCCAGTTTATTTAAAACTAGGCAAAGTCCAATATGTTGCAGTGTTCACCATGGAGTGTATCCTTCAAATCTGTGTTGTGTTTTGTTTTGGGCTTTTTGAGCCTTAAAACTATTTCTGTGCAAGTGCTGACTGACCCATTAGGAAGATCGCATGTACAGGTCTGTGCATAGTACATCTGAACTCACATTTTTTTTGTCATCTTTGACAGATTACCAAAGGTCCATGGACCACACACTCACTGAAAACCATTTGATTAAACCTTCCCTAAGTCAATAAATACCTGGTTGAGCATTATTTTGAGGAGCGTGTCTAGTATACAAGAACGATAAAAAGATTACAGGATGCTTCATATGTTTCTAAAGTTTTAGAAAATTACTTGCTATTTTGCAAATAAAGTTATATAATTAAAGATTTTATCAAAGTGCCTGCATTATGCATTGACAGCTGTGGGGAATACTTATATGACTAAAGGTTAGCATGATTGTAAATGTTTTCAGGATTGATGCCAATGTTTGCAAATAAATTTGCTTACTTAGTTGACTTAAAATTCTCTTTCTTTCTCCTCTAGTGGTTACGTTTGAGATTTTATCAGATGATTACTCAAAGGTATGTTTAATGTTTTCAATGTATAAATGAAAAAAATGTTTAATATGTATATTAAAATGCATTTTCATATATAGTAAAGGCAGTCAATCAACACAATTTTGGAACAGAAAAAGTTTTTTAGAAAAGCAAATGGTATTAACATTTCTGTACCTTCAAAATGTTGTTTGTTTTCTTTGTCTCTTTGTGTTATAATTTGTCTTACCACTTTTAAAGTCTTTTGTCTGTAGTAGGGAAGAACTTACAATAATGTGAAACATTACTTACAAACAAAATGTGAAAAATGGGATTAGTTACTCTTTCTAGGGTAACATTTAGTCACAAACCCTTATGAGACTGATACACAGAAGCACCATTTTTGAGCACTAGATAAGTTAAAAGCCTGATTTATTGTAATGTTATTGTAGACATGATGATATAAGCATATGAATGGAAAGAAGTAATGCCTTTGTTTTATTGTTTTGGTTTTTTTGCTTTTTTATCTTCTCCTCCACTACTGTACCCGAGGGAGACAGACAGTTCAGTTCTTGGGATCATCAACTCTTTTTTTAGACCCAATATGGTGACCAATTCTAATTCTGTTTCACACCTGGAAAAGTGCTTATGTTCTTGAAAACTCATTTGTTTTTTCCAGCTGCACCAGTTGGTGTAATAAAAGATGTTGCATCTTTCTGTAAACTTTGCTGTTTAATTGAGGTGTTATGCTTCAAATTAAATATGGAATTTAATAATTTCTTTAAAATTTAAGTGGTTGATACTTTTTCTTTTTTTCTCCTGAGGAAAAAAGCCTTAGAATTTATGGTTTAGGTTTGTTTTTACAAGTATTTCTATTTGTTCAGAGATGTTATCATGTAGCCTTCTAGCTAGCTAGACTAGCTTTAGTCTTTTTAAAATATTTCCACCTGTCAGATTTCAGAAAGTGTGTGTGAATTTAAGTTGTAGAAGGTGACTAATAAAGTGCAGGAGCCTCCCAGTTACTGGTAGTGAACTAAGAGACCATGACACTGATCTTTTCAACCTAAATATGCTTTAATTTTGTGTTCTTACAGTTCATGTAACTTCTGTACTGCATGGAGGTGCAGACTTTTCTTCTTGTACAATGCTAATAGAGAAAATACACAGATTTATAAGTAAAGATGACAGATTCAGAATAATTTTGTGCCTTGCCTTTGCTGAGCTTCTCATCCCTATATGTGTTGTCAACAATGTAGTCTAGCAGGGGGATATTTAATGTTTTCATTGTCTACTGCTTTTAGAAGATGCATGGACTAAACATATAGGACGAGGCTCAGAGTTAAGAGTTAGCCTGTGATTATCCACATCACTTAATTGTTTGTGTGTATCATGGCACGAGTTTGGGCAAGGCCACCCTGCCCAAGTGTTCCTCCATCACAGGGTGCCTGAGCACAGCCTGAGATACTGTGTGAGTGTAACAAATGGTGTGGCTGGTACTGTGTTTGCAGTGGGAAGAGTTCATTCATACACATGTGAGCTGTGCCATCAGGACTGTAGGGACAGATTCTCACCTATTTCATTTACTAGTCTCTAGCCTTCCAGCACTTCCTCCCAGTGGGCTCTTCTAGGACTGAGATGTTTGTCTAAGTTTCAGAAAGAAACAATATGCTTATTCAGTTGGCAAACAACAAGAAATGCAGAAAGGTTGTTGGTGTAATTTATTGGAATTTTGTCGTGCCTCAGGAGTGCTCAGCACCTATGAAGCTATCGGTGTCTGCATGGCATTGTACCTGGCAGAAATTACTATCTATGGTTTCTGAAAGAAGTACAGATGCTAATTTTGGTGCAGGCCCCCACCCACGTGACTATACTGTTTCTTTTTGCAGAGTTACTTTCAGGGTGTCACAGATACTTTTGTGAATATTCATTTAATGTTTTACTACTAAAGCTCTTTGTTGTGGGTAGTGAGAATGATGAAGTTGGCTCTGTCATTTTAATAGAAATGGTTTAAATGAGTTGTGATAAACTAGTGTCAGCTTGAAAAAAAGATCACTGGAGTTTGTACAGTAAAACCATCTAAGTTTATTGTCATCTGTATATTTCAGTGCTTTCTATTTTACTTTCAGATTGTCTTCTTGCAGTGTGGCAGGTTTGTGGAGTTTCATTCACAACACGGGCATTATTACAAGACAAGAATACCAAAATTTGGTCGAGATTTTTCTTACCACTATCCATCATGTGACCTTTATTTTGTAGGAGCAAGGTATGATTAAATGGATTTTTTTCCAATTCTCTTAGCAATGTTTTTCAAGACTAAAATGAACATTAAAATACCAGTAAAGTTAAAATTGGAAAAGTCACAATTCCTTCGAAATTAATAATGGAGACTGTGAAGCGGGGAGAATGTGGGAAGAGTAAGATTTATTCAGTTTCCTCTACTGGCTTTTTTTTTTTCTTTAATTCTTAAACCAAGTACATCATATATTTACGAATCTATTATAAAAGTTGCAATTCATTGTACTGTTTTAAAAAATGATTAGCATCTAAATAAGGAAAATTAAAGAACTTTTTCTGTCCTCATTAGTGTTTTGTTGCTGTCAAAGTGTAAGTCAAATCACATAAAATAATTAATTGAGTTTCTTAGAAGACATAGTAAAAATAAAATGTGGTCTTTAGGTTTACAAACAAAATAAGTAGTAATTCAAGATGTAACATAAATCATATGAAATTAAAAGATCTTAAGAAAGGAATTAATGCATCTTTTTCTCAGAAAATTGGTAGGATATTGCAGTGTAATAAATGTCTTTGGTGAACATGTACATTCTTCTCTATTTTTAAAACAGAAAGGTGGATTTTTCTTGTGTTTTAGGTTGTGAAGTCTGAAAATTCTGTATTTGGTTACAAGAATTTTTATAACTTCCCTTAATTTGGAATAATCATCATAAAATACAGTGGTATGTTTCAGTATCCATAAGAGAAAGGAGTAATTTTTGATTTTTTCTTTGTAGTTCAGAAGTATACAGGCTAAATCTGGAACAAGGAAGGTTTCTGAACTCCCTGCAAACTGATGCTTCGTAAGTTACCTGGAGTGCCTCCCATTTCTGTGTGTTCTTTCCACCAGGTGGAAGCAAACTACTGACATGCTCACCATCAGTGCTGTATCTGAATACTGCCCAGATGCATTGCAGAGTTGAAAGGGAGTCTGAGCCTCATTTTATTTTATGTTCTGTAATTCTCTGTTCTAGTTTTTGTTTTAATTGAGTTTTCTTTTGTGGATGTTCTAAAAGTGCTTAATATAGGCTTATATATTCATATAACATATTAATTATATAACGTGATCTTAAGAGCATTTCATTAAAACTTTTGCCATTATTGCTCAATTTAGCCATCACATAGAGATCTACCCACAGGGTATGTACTTTCCCAGACTTGTCTTTGTCCTTCTGCTCTTGGAATATCCCGGAGAAAATTTTTATATCTTCAGCATGTGTCTGATTCTTTTGAAAACCCTACCAGAGCAGGAGCTGGGCTTTTTTTCATGTGGGGAGAGGCAGTTGAGGAGAACAGACTTGAACAGATAAAGTGGCTGGTTGATGAGCAACAGCTGGTATTCAGTGGGTAGGATAGCTTAATGGCTGGAACAATATTTGTTTCAAAAAGAAAAAAAGGAGGAAAATCCTGCAGTGGAAGTGCTAAGGGTATAGTGTAAAAGCTGAATTAGAGAGATGAAGCTTGAAGGTGTGAGAAGGTTGTGACGTGCAGAGTTGGATGAGTTATAGAAAGAGAGGTGGAGGGCTTTGAAGGGAAGAAGTTGGAAAGTGCAGTGGTATGGTGTGAAGATAAACATTTGTACTTCGGAAGACTTGTTGGAGAAATAAATACACGTGTCCTGTTGAGAAACAGGATACGTGGGTGAGGGAAAGGCAGGCAGGCCACTTTGGAGATACAAGCTTCAGAACATAGGTAATCAGGAATACCTTTTGACATAGCTGAGTTTAAGAATATAGTGGAACAAAGGAGGTTTAAGGTTCTCAGCACTGTCCCTGATAGCTCAGAATTCTTGGTAAGATTCATATGGGAAGCTCCTATTAGGTTGCCATCCATCCGTTCTTCCAGCTGTTGCTTTTCCAGGCTGAGCAACAGTGTACATGATTACAGAGACTGTTCTAGCTCTTCTTGTGTTAAACTGTTGTAATTAAACTTGTTGCTTTTTGTGTTTTAGAGAGAGTAATGTCTGTGACATAAATCCTGTGCACTTCTTGTTTGCTCTGGGGACAGCTGAGGTAAATGTTTATATTCCTTTTATTAAAAGGGCAGTGCTGTTTGTTTCTTTTTTATATTAGTTTGCATGAGGATAAAAAGAAATTGGGACATGACTATAAATATGACATGACATTATTGTAAAAAATTAATTTTATCTTAAATGCTGTATTAAGTGTAGATCAATTAAACAACATGACTTCTTAGAGCATAATGCAGACATGGTTTCTGAGCTACCTTGGTTGCTGAGATGCTTGAGACTTTGCAGATGGGAGAGAAAATAATGTTATTTTGCTTTACAGTGTAGCCATCTGTAGAAATTAGATAGCATGTGTACTCTATTAATCTTCAGAAATTTAGTGTTAATGATTTTGAATCAGATGACATTTTAAAAGATAAATATGTGGAGCTTGTATGCCATTACTAGAACAACACGTCAATCTAGGAAATTTGATTAATTATTCGTGGATTAAAAAATTCATAATTTTATTTAAACATTTTCAGGATACCAGACATCTGTTGCATGAGCTTGAAAAGTATTTTCTGTACTGTTTAGGGTAAAGTGGAATGCTGGGATCCTAGAACTAGAAATCGAGTTGGGCTGTTGGACTGTGCTTTGAGCAGTGTGACAGCAGACACAGAGTGAGTAAAGGCTGCCTTTTCCAAATGTGTTCTTTTTTTTTTCACAAGTTTTGCATTTAGAAACAAATCCCACTTTGCATTAAAATGACCTTGCCATGGTCTTCTATTCACATGACAAGTGTGAATAAGGGGCTTTCTAAGTCATAAAGGATTCTCTTAGTTATTGATTTGAGTAGTAGCAGCTAATTTTCTCTGCAGCCACAAGTTGTGACTGTAAACAGTGCAGCTTTCTGAAGTAGTATATCTGAGTGATAGATGTAAATTAATTTACATTCATTAGCTTAGCTATTTTAACATCTAAAAAAACTATTTGCAGCCTTTATTGGTAGAATCTCTTAACTGTAAGCATTGTGCCTTTCAGGATAGATGGTTTACCATCGATTTCAGCACTGAAATTTGACGGAACATTGAATATGGCTGTTGGAACATCTACTGGGCAGGTAAACTTTCAGCTGCAATGGTTCTTAGGAGATCCTCTTCTTACAATTGCCAGTCCAAGTCTGTCATATGTATTGTGTGCTTACTGTAATGTTAAGAGCATAAATTACATGTGTAGAGTGGTAATAGTGTTAAACTTCCAGTTTATTTTGTCAAAAGGTCTTCCTCTTCACACTACTGTAGGAGCCACTTAAAATCATTGCAACCTGCATACTATATCATTTTAAGTTCTGCATCTTTCTTATGGCTGAAGAATCAAATATGTGGGGAAGTTGCTGGCTTTTGAGACTGCAGTAGTACAGTCTCAGTGCAACATATATGCTCTTCCTTGAAGAAATTACCTTTTAGCTTGTTTTTGCTGTATTATGTTTCTGTAAGGGATCATTTTAATTCATTTATTCATTGTTGCCATCATATTTGTGGAGTATGGAGATTTTTTTCTGCTTGCATCTGTCTTTTCTTGGGTTCAGAAAACTGTACCTTGTTCAAGAGCAATTACATCTCTAAGAGTTGTATTTGCAACAATGTTAGGATACATGTAATGCAAGTTTATTTTAAAAATAATTATCATATAACTATTGTAATATATAATTAGGTATAAATAATTATTATTTATAGTTTATTTTATAAATATAGTATATTTTTATATATAGTATATATATTATATATTTATATAATATAAATATATTTTATAAATATAGTTTATTTTATAGTTTATTTTATAAATAATTATCATATAACTATTGTAATATATAATTATGTATAAATAATTATTATATTTTTTATTATGCAAACTGATAATATTTTTTTCACAACAATTATTAGTATTCACACTTTGTGTGTGAAAGGTTTAAGATTTCCATAGGAAACTTTGGACATAAAAATGCAGGTTTCTGGAAGACGGGGTCTGTACTCTTTCTGTACCCTTTCTTTAACATAAAAACATTGCATTCTCTAGTGATGCACTTAAAGAAAGTGGTACTCACAAAATGTGGAAGGGAGCCTGGAAAAGATAAATCTTGCAAGAACAGCACAACAATCTAAAAGTGAGATACTAATAATTAAGAAATATGAAGAGCCTTAAGAACAGAATAGAAATGTAATTCAATCAGAGTGCAAAAGACCTTAGAAAGATGTCAAGCTCTCAAATTTGCTCTTAATTTTTCTAGGCTCAAGCATGCTGATGTTAAAATGTATTTCCAGGATACATTTGGCTCACTTAAACTGGTTTCAGAATTTAAAATTACTCCCTTTACTTAAACTTTGTTCATATATTTAAGTAAAAAACATCAAGTTTAGTTAAAACTTCAGTGAAGCTCTGTTGTGTGTGACTTCCTCTTGTTCTGTCAGTGTTGTAAATTTAATCTGTTTCGTATTCCTTAAGGTTTTATTATATGATCTCCGGTCTAGTAATCCATTAATAGTCAAAGATCATCACTATGGCCTGCCTATTAAGTCAGTTCAGTTTCAGCATCAGTTGGATTTAATTATCTCTGCAGATTCTCGAATCATAAAATTGTGGAACAAAGATACGGTAAGTGTTTTCATGTTCCTGCATTTATACATTTTTTTTTCATGCAGCTTGAATAATAAAGCTGAAATTTAATGTAGGAACCTGGGCTTTTAATGTGTCCTAATTTGCACAGCGTTTTGTCTTGTCTGACTAAATAAACCAACAGCTGGTAAGTTATTCAACAGCCTGTTGGGTATAAAGATATAATCTTTTTTTTTTTTTTTTAGCTGTTTATACATGTTTGCCTAAGATGCTTCTTTCAGTAGAGGGTTTTACACAAAAAGGAATATCTCAGCCATTGCCCTGGTTTGTGCATTTCTCACAGTGTGCTTGAACACATTCCATTACAGTTTTTCATCAGTAAAAACATGGTGATTCCAGTACCTTGCTCAAAGAAGGGCAGACAGAAGTAACAGGTAGATCAGTTATTTTATGACCTATGAAAATCGGGTGTTGCTTATTTTCAGTGAAACCTGTTTGGGTATTGAAGCAAATGCAATGCCTAGATCCAAATAACAATGTGTACAATGCTGTATTAATACATTCTGTTGCAACATCTTTGTTGCTGTCTTTTGCACCTCTAAGTAAAACTGAAATCCCTGCTTTTCTTGACCCTTTTTCATTTTATTATGTTGTTCTTTTTTGTATCTTTCCATCAGTGAAGCTTGCATAAAAATATATTATCCCACAGATTCATAGTTACACTAGTGCAGCTTTGTTTGGTTTGAGGTGCATGCTTATAGTCACTGAAAATCATGCTCTCTTTGTGCTCCTCTAGCTTTACAGTGAAACATCTCTAAAGCAGCTGTAGTAGTTTAGAGGCACTTTTTTTCTGTCCATTTCAGGCAGTCATTTCTCTATTGTTGTCCTTCTTCATGAACTTTCAACAGCCTTTTATTTTTCCTGTAATCACAAGTAGTTTTCTGTAAACTCCTCTGCAGTTATTTTTTATTGTTTAAGAGAGCAAATAAGTTACTGGTTATTATTTAAAACATCTGCAGTGGCCTCTCTCAATTTTTCCTAGGTATATGTGTTTCCCTTATTGAGAATGAAACACTCTAAGGTTTGTCAGGTGGCCTCTGCAGTGGGAAAAGGGAGGGTTTGGTACTGCTGGAAGGCAAAGGTAATTTTGGATTCCTTCCTAGAGTATGTTCCAGCTGGCTCCACCTCTCCCAGATATTGGTTCCTGACTATCTCTGGCTGGGAACCAGCTGCAGAGGCAGACTGTGGGGTGGAGAGCATATGGCTTTGATACCAATATAGCCCCATGCTGAGACGTGCCTTGGGGTGGGGAGCATGAGGCTTTTGTCTGCTAAGACTGGGGTGGGGGAGGACTCCTATTAATCATTGAGGAGAGACCAGAGGTGGGTGGGGTAACAGCAGTAACTGGGAGAGAAAGGAAGGGCCCAGAAAGGTAGGTGGGATTGCTGCAGGGGATAAAAAAAGAGGAACGGGATCAAAATTTGCTCTGTTCCTGTCCCTCATTTAGAGCTGTGTAGGCATGTACTCTCATGCTTCAGATTCTGTAGCCCAGTTCTGAGAGTCTTCCTTGACTGGCTGTCTTGTGTGTTGGCTTATAAGAGCACCTGTATTTTGTCTGGGTTTTTCAGACTCGGTTCCAATTCTTATTTTCTTGAGAACGCTGTTTCCTGCTTGTGCCGCTTTCTTAAGTAGCCTTTGTAACTTCAATTCTGATCTAAGCTAGATACCACTGAATGCTTTCAGTACTTTTTTTTTGTACTTAGACCTCTTTAGTACTGAGTTGATTGTTATTCTATGACCATTATATGATAAATTATAAGTAAAGCACTAAGCTATATTTAATTTCATGTAGACATAAGCAGGGTGGCAGAACTAAGCTTCAGAATTAAAATCCACTCCCAATCCATCATTTCATCTGGAGATAATAACCACATATGATAGTTTAAACCCACCATATTCAAAGTTGAGCAAAATGAGGGTTACACTGACAATATGCCAGGTACTTATGGACTTCACCTCCTCTTGCACAGAACAAAGTAAATCTGGTACAAATGTTTTCAACACAGAAGTGTGAGCTGAGGCATTGAGGTGTTACTGTACATTGCTGTGTCTTCAGTAAGCCATAGGCTACACATTCTTCTAAGAGATCAGATCAGAGACAAAGCACAATACTGAGTTCCTTTTATTATATTCAGGTACTTTATTGTTCTGCAAAATCTGTTCCATCTTTATCTCATAAATATTTCTTAGCATCTATACTGGATATTCTTGATGTTCAGATTTACTAAATTTACTTGATTATATTGCTTTAAGTTCTTTATAACTGATTTTCTTCCAACAATTTCAGGGGAAGATATTTACTTCAATGGAGCCACAGTATGATATCAATGATGTCTGCCTGTATCCAAATTCAGGTATGTTTGATCTTTCCTTGCTTTAGATACAGCCCTTACTGTGCCCTTCCTTAGATGGAATACCTTGGATTTTAGTTGTAGATTCCTAAGTGCAGAGATTTGCATGCTTTTTGAGACTGTTTTCAAATTTGTTACATCTCACAATGTTATTTTAGAGGTCAGAACTCAGGGTCACTTCTTAAGTTTCCAGTAAGTAATGATATTTCTACTAAATGTTGGTTGTATGTGCACATGTGCTTTGTACCTCAGATTACAACTGGCCTTAATTTTCCCTGCTTGATACAAGTTTTTTAGTTCTTAACTACTATTGGACACCTGCTTTTTTTTTTTTTTTTTTTTTTTTTTCCACCGTAGAAAACAGTACTGAAAAATATGAAATAAAAATCAAGGATGGCACAGGACAAAATTCCTCATCCAGTGAATGCCTGTGTTGCAAACTCTGCTATTACATTAATTTTAGAGAGAGGTAGCAGCAAAGACAGTGACTTGGACTTTGATTAATGCCAGCAGCTTACATTCAAGATTGTAGATAAGTGAGTTTGAGATTTCTAACGAGTTAAAACTTACCTTGTCTTTTCTGCCAATTTCAGTTAGGAATGTGTCCTTTTAAAAATGATCTTTTATTTGTAAGATGAGCACTTAAATACTGATCCCTGCTGAGATGGTGGACATTTTTGACCTTATGTGGCAGCAAGACTGTAATGGTCTGCAGTATCTTGCTGATTAAAATATTAACTGACTTCCAGGCTGTTCAGGTTTAGTTAACCCTTTCTGAAACAGAGTGGTGTTTCACTACTTAGGAATGGAGCTAGGTTTTTCTGAGCCCTCAAAAAAGACACTGGTACCACACTGGACATTACTTTTATGATGTGTCTGTCATCTACATCTGGATCAGTGATGTAGACTGCATTCCAGTCTACATGAGTAGCCTTGACTCAGCTTCAGTTAAGTTGTAGAATATAAGTGAAGCTTAATAGTATCTTCAGTGTATAAAAATCTGTGCCTCGTTTGTTTCACTTATTGTAAAAAACCTTAAGTTAAACATTTCCATTTTCTAAAACTCTTTCTGCCACTTACTGCCACTTCATAGTTGTGTTTTCATTCCTTTAAATTGATGATACTGAATTACGGAAGTCTTTCCAAATACAATCTTTTTAAAACAAGTTCTCTGAAAAAAGTGTCCTTTAAAGTGATCAAACTAGGCTGCTGTGTACTTTGTTAGGGTGTGGTCTCCCCATAAAAAGTGGTTGAAACTAGCAAGCTGAAACCATGAAGGTGTGTGCAGTATCTTTTTAAAAATTCTTTTATTTCCTCTGTAGAATATGCCCTTATACTGTTCTGAAGACTGCTTTTCCCTCCTTTAGTTATCGGTGGAAGACTCTCAAAGAGTTCTTCCCCATTATTTTCATGTTTGAAGCACCTGCAGAATTGATTTTTCATTTAATTTGTCCAGTGATTCACATTCAGTCAGTGGAGAAATGCTTTGTCTCCTGAAATTGTAGTGATCCTACTGATATGTTAAGGGAGTATGGAACCTATATACTATGTTATAGTACATTGTTTATGTATATATAGATGTATATACTATTTTGTTTTTTCCTTAAATTGCCTGCACACCTTCCCAGGTATGGTTTTCAGCTTCAGATTGCTGACTAAGCTTTCACAAATTTCTTGCTTTGCCGGGAAAGCAAACCCCCTTTTTTTCCTGACATTTTAAATCCAGCTGCGTTGTGTATTTTTAATAAAGGATTAGATAGGAAGGATTACTCCACCCATGTTAATTGCGTTCCTTTAGTTGGGTGTAAATTAGATTTCTACCCTCTGGGTGTGTAGTAATTGACCTAATTATTTGTAGTCTCAGTGGCATATATTACAATGCTTCTAGATCAGAATGTTATCTAACATGATTGCTCTTCTTCATATTCCATTTCTTGTATTACCTGGTAATCACCTGAGTTGGAAAGACAAAATTGAGATAAACATGAAAGTATATGCCAAATGTCCTTATTACTCTCCTATGTAGAAGGAAATTGAGGGTATTTCTCATTTTCAACCTACATGAAGTCCTGTAGAAGTTGGAGACTTTCTATGGATTTTCATATTTGTACTGTAGGCATTTTTTACACTCAATAGCCTTTATTCATGGTGTTTCTTGGGTATATTCATAGATATTTCAAATTTTCCATTTGCTCAGGTTGTCTAATATCACTAGGATTATTACATCTGAAACCACAGTGTCCTGTCCCATTTTGTATTGAGAAGCTACTGTTCTGTTATTCCCCAGGATGAAATATGAACAACAGTGTAAACCATGTCATGATTTATAACTTCATTTAGACTACAGGTGTGTGTTTAAAAACTAAATGCCCCCTTGTATTAGTAATAGAGGCTTAGGCCCAAGGTAGGTTTTAAGTGTAATACAAACTGGATTTATTCTAAACAGTGTTATGGGGTGAACTATTTAAATTTGTTATGAAAACTGGCAGCCCACAGTTGTCCAGACTCAGTGTTGCTTGAAGTGGTGCTGAACAGTTAAGATTGAGGACAAAAAGCATGAATATGTAGGAAATGAAACTTTGTTAATCATGCTGCTATCAGATCTATTTTTCCTTAGCTTTTGAGGCTACAATTTATTATGGGTCCCACTTAGCTGTTCCATTGCAGGCCAAGAATATTTCCTATGTGAGTGCTACAGGTTCTGTGACTTCACCCCACCCCTCCCTAACTCATAAAAGTTCTTTACCTACAAATTCTCAGTTGCCATTCTTTTTTATTTTTCTTTTCTGTGTCAGAAAATTCTCTATTTTTTCCATTTCTTTTCACAGAAGATATTTTGTCCTATGTACACATCTTCATGTGAATATATGTGTGTATATTTATATTTAAAAAAAAAAAAATAGTGTTATCCTCTTGTAACCAGTTTTTTTAAATGTGGAAATCTCTTTTTAGGAATGCTAATGACTGCCAATGAAGCTCCTAAAATGAATATCTATTATATACCAGTAAGTAATATAAATTGTTATTGATGAAGCTCTTTTAAAATTCAGTTGTTTGGTGCCATTCATGTTGGTAAATTACTTCATTTAGATTTTTGCATTTAAAGAAAAGTAAAATTTTTATACTTGGGTGTAGTTTGTATCACATTGTTTCTTAAATAGAAATGACAACTAATTTAGTTAATTGCTCTCTAAAGAATTTACAATTTGTTTACTGAAGCTGTTCCATACATCTGGGTCAAGGAAATCCCACGCAAGGATAGAGGTTGGGAGGAGAAAGGATTGAGGGCAGCCCTGAGGAGAAGGACTTGGGGGTGGTGGTAGTCCAGAAGCTCAACATGAGCCATCAGTGTGTGCTTGCAGCCCAGAAAACCAACCAGGTCCTGGACTGCATCAAAAGAAGCACAGACAGTGGTCAAGGGAGGTGATTCTCCCCCTGTGAGACCCCACCTGGAGTGCTGTGTCCAGTTCTGGAGTCCCCAACATAAGAAGGACACAGAGCTCCTTGAACATGTCCAGAGGAGAGCCACTAAAATGCTCAGAGGGCTGGAGCACCTCCCCTATGAAGACAGGCTGAAGAAGTTGGGGTTGTTCATCCCAGAGAAGAGAAGGGTCCAAGGTGACCTCATAGCAGCTTTCCAATATCTGAAAGGGGCCTACAGGAAAGCTGGGGTAGGGCTTTTTGCATGGGTGTGTAGCAAGAGGACAAAGGGAAAAGGTTGAAATCTTGAAGAGGGGAGATTTAGGTTAGACATTAGGGAACAATTGTTTCCTGTGAAAGTGGTGAGATGCTGGCACAGGTTGCCCAGGGAAGCTGTGGCTGCCCCTTCTCTGGAGGTGTTCAAGGCCAGGTTGGATGGGGCCTTGAGCAACCTGATCTAGTGGGAGGTGTCCCTGCCCATGCAGGGCGGGGTTGGAACTGGGTGAGCTTTTAAGGTCCCTTGCAACCCAAACCATTCTGTGATCCTCAGATGAAATAAGTTTGTCTTAAGACAAAGTATTAGCTGTAGTTAGAAACTGAACACTTTGATTCTGGTTGTCTATCCTTTGTAAGGTTTAGAGAGTAGCTCTCCAAGTTATGTTTTTTTAACTCTTGTCTTTTTAATTAATGAATCAGAGAAGGCAAAATCCCCATCTTTTTGAAGACTTGAGATTTTCTAAAAAACAAATGGACTATTAATTTAAATAATTCAGATGTAAGAAGCATTTCTTCTGTCTCTAAGAGTAAGGTTCAGTGTCATTCTGAATATTGTGCACTGAAAATTTGTTCTGCGGGTATTTATGATGTGTGGATTTCACATCTGTAGCACATTAGAGGTGCATATCCAACATTGCCACTTAGCCAAAAATACTATTTTATTCTCAATTGTCACCAGCAATGAGTGGGTGTTGGAACTCATTCTAGCCAGCACTGAGTATTCTTTCACATATGGTAAATAAAAATGAAAAATACTTAATTTTTGTTCTCCCAAAAATCTCAGTCTCATGGAATCCTCTGAATACTAAATTTATGTTTCTGAAGTTAGGTAAGTAATTTTTAGCTAAGAAAGATAAGCAGTATATAGTAGATCCCATATCATACTTAACAGAGATTATCACAAACCTAAATACTGACAAATAGTAGTATTTTTGCAGCATGCAGGTTATTCCAATGAAAATTAACACAAATCATTACTTAAACTATCTTCCTTTTTTACTGTTCTCTGATTATTGGTGTCTGAGTCTGCCTGAACTTGTTTGGGTCACACTGTTTTATGGGCTTTACACCCACAGTGACACATGGGAATAGAGATGATAAATGTTAAAGCATAAATCCTAATTTAGGTTCTATTTTTTAAGTACAATTGTGTGTAAGAAAATTAAAAATTTTATTCAAAGGCCACTGTCCAGATCAAATTTCTGTTTTGAATAAGCTAAACTTCTTCAGTTTGTAAATGGCTTTTAGTCTGAAGGCTGCTGAAGACACAGTAAGTACTGGCATGACTTTTTTCAGTCATCAATCTGTAGTTCATTTCAAAACATGGAATGCTTATTTTAGAGAATAGGAAAGCTGATGGTAGTGAGAAGTAACTTTGAAATAGAGACAGATTTTTTTTTTAATCTTTTTAAATGCAGAAAATATAAAATGGAAAAGTCATGTCAGCCTTAAGCTGCTATGGGGCATTTGTTATTAAGGAAACTTAAATTTTATTAATGTTATTCATGTTACAGTTTTATTCTTTAATCTTTTGTGCTAGTTATTTGAGCTCAGAGATGCACACCTGTCCTTTGGTTTCTGTGTCTGTAGGTTATTAAGACAAGGGTGTTTTCCATCCTTGGAACACTAATTTCCTTGTGCATGTGCAGATGAGCTTAGCTGCATGTGTCTTTAGAGTAAAACTTAAAAGAACTAGTTATTTGCTGTATTACCTGATCTCTTTTAATAGTGTCATTTTCAGGCTTTTTGTAAGAATTAGGATTCACTGCTTTTCCAATGAGTAGCTTAATTTTCTGTTTGTTTACTTAGAGATAGAAGTAAATACTACTTAAAATGCATCCTCTGTGTTTGAGATGTTGACAAGAACTGAGTTATAATTCTTGAATTCCACAACAGAATAAATGCCTGGGGGAAATGCTACTGCTATAAAGGACAGTTGTGCTTCAGAACTCATGGAAGTACTTCTGTGTAAATAGAATCCATTCAATTGCCTAGCCCCTCATTGCCCTGTAGTGCCAACAATTCTCTCTTTTTTAAAGTCTTTGGAACAGCTACAAGGAATTACCCTGATCATGGTCAAGGAGGATACAGGATATTTAAAAGCTCAAACGTATGGTGCTGTTTACAGCATAAGAAAAAAAAAGTCTTTAGAAGAAGACATACACAGAAGCCAGAGCCTTACAGAGCAAGAGTACATATATATGTGTATGGGTGCAGCCATAATCAGCATCCTCTGTCCTTGAAATTGGCCAGACAGAGTAGGACTGTGCCCAGCCCAGGCTCTCATCAGGCTTGCTTAGTGTGGGCACAGTGCTGTGCTAACACAGCCACAGGACCTGTGAACCAGAGCTGGCTCCTGTCTGCCCAGCTTGGAGTACGGTCTGACTGAGCTCATGTCTGACTGAGTTATCTGTGTACGTGTGCCCATTGTTAATGCCAAAGCTAAATTTCCATTGCAAAAACAAAAAAATTACTGTGTCTTGTACTTCAGTCTTATAAAAGAGTTGACAATGGGTATCATACTGCTGTCTGTAAGTGAAGCAGCATGCTTTAGCTTTTTCTGAAGAATTTTCAACAAGTATGACATTTGAGATTAGGAATGTCTGAGAAAACTGTGCTTCTCTTACAAAAAAAGAAAAACCACCACAATTGATTCCTATGTTAGCAAAGCTGTTAGTGGAGGGAAAGCAAGCTGATTTTTGTTTTACTAGAAAGGACAGGCAGTTTTGGTTTTAAATAGTAAGAAGATGCCTTGTGTAGGTACACAGTGTGGGGAGTGAGTAAAAGCCAAATTCAATCTGACCCTTAAAATGGGATGTTTGTTTTACATAGGTAACATTTTGAATGGCTTAGCTTAGAGACTTTGTTTTTGTTTTATTTTGTTGGGCTTTAATGAGGGCAAGTGCCTCTGACTGGAATTGGGCTGTTTGCCAATACTTTAATAGTGAACTTGCAGTTTATGCAAACATTTGGAACCTACTTGTTGCCAGCTGGCTTCCTGGTATATTGCTTTGATGTGTTCCTCAGGAAGGTTGAAATGAAAGTTGTGTGTGCCTTGGGATACTTTTTAGACTATTGACTCAGAAATGTAAGTTAAATCAACAGTGCAACCACGTCCTGGCCAAATAAGTGAAGAGAGGAAGAAGCTCCACCAGCACATGGTGGTCTTCTGGCCTGGCATCTAAGATAAGCTGGGTTCTCTTAAATTTAATTGAGCCTGTTAGCTTCCGTGACATAAAATATGTTCTCTTTTCAGATTGTACAGAAAAACTCCTACGGAGCTCTTGCATGCTCTGGAAGCAAGGGGGATAGGTGTTATTTATTGTGTTTACTACTGATTACATGAACATGTCTGATCTTAGCTCAGACGTTTTAAATCAGTCCTGTCTCCTTTATTGGGCTTGAAATTTTGGGCTGCATATACATAATGAAACTGAAACTTGCTCTATTCATTAGGCTGCTAAAAGAAGAGAGCAATTAAGCGAGTAATTAATTGAGTGTAATATTCTGTGTTCTGGATTTCTTTACTTTCCTGCAGTCCTGGCAGAAAACTCCCTGTTGAGGCTAGAAGCAATGTACCTTTGGTGCAGAGAAGATATTAAGCTCTAAGAAAAAATAAATCCTGAAGCGTCTCTGGCTTCTTTACAGGTGGTTTTGGAAAATCATTTTATATCCTAGCACTCTCCTAGTTCAGGGTGGTTAGACTTATAAACTGGAAATGTTTCAAGGACAGGTATTTCTTGCATACTCAATGATTCAGTTTAACCAAGAATATCTTTAAAATGGGTCTGGTTTCTAATACTGTACCTACTTTGGGTATATGGGTCTCTATCACTTTAAATATTTATTAATTTTGTCCTGTTTAAATTAGATAGCTTTTCAACTAAATTATTCATTCCTGGTACTACTTTTCTTTCATACACACTATTTTAGGTAATTTATTTCTCTGTTTTCAGGTTCCCTACTTGCCTGTTTTAATTACTGTTTCCTTACCACCATCTTTTTTTTTCCTTTACTATGCAACAAAAATGGTCCTTTTTTTTTTCTCTCTAAAATTTAGGAGATTTAGGAGAAAAGATTAGGAGAAAAATATTTTAGATAACTGTAGTAAAAAACATAATCACAGGCTAAGGCACCAAATCCTACTAATGCTTATGTTTTCATGAAATGCATTGGGTATTTAATGAAATAAATATATAGAGAGAACTTATACTGAAGGAAATACAAGTAAATATAGTTTTTTTAATACCTCAAATCACCTCCTTTGTTTCTGTCTGGTATGGGAGAGTTCTGCATTGTAAATTAAGAATGAACATGCTTTGTTTCAGTTGTGGGCTTCCAAGTTAGCTGCTTATAAAACTTCTTGTAACTGAACTGACTCAAGATTTGTGTTCTGTTCACTGACAGAAAAAGCATTTATCTGAGATAGGTTGGTATTCTCTGTCAGTCTGGGGACGGTGCTCTCACTGGTTCTGTACAGGGGCTTACAATAATCAGGTATTTATCCTTACAATCTGTCATTTTCCACTTTAAAGGATGTGGGAGGATTCTCGTGTGGCACAGTCCACACTTACTTTTATTGTCATAGCCTTGCAGAGGAATTTTATCAATCTAAGACTTGCTTTCTCATCCTTTCACAATTCTGTTTTCTACTAATTGCCTTTTTCTCTCTCTTGGGTCTTTATATGCCGGGGTTACAATTAGAGAAAAACACCTCTCCGCTCCAGTTACTTCATGCCCTTAAGACCAATGTTCTGTAAAATCAGCTGTCATTCAAGTGGTTTATGGTTGCTGCTGGAGTTAAAGCAAGATCCTCTGAACTGATTTTTGGCTATGAAGAAATGTTGCAATTCTTTTTGTACTTGTGGCCGGCATTTTGACACTAATAGAACAAATTAGGACTAGAGTGTGAAATGTTTTCATGTTTTCTGATTGGCAGTATTGAATCACTCTGCATTAATGCTGCCTCAGCTGTCTTCTTGAAGATCATATCATGAGACTGTATATTTATTAGAAGACAGTTGCTCTTCTTCTGTATATTCCTGCCTAAGAAGTTTTAAAGTAAGGTGGAAAGCAGCTGTGAAACTGAATTGTGCTGAGATTTTTTTTTTGGATCCTGAAACAGTGTATTTCATGCCCTGTGAAAAAATATTTCAAAATAAAAATATATTAGTTACAATATAGAACGGCAAATGTTGCTCCTAACCTTAATTTGCCTATTTTGAGAAGTATGAAATTAGTAGAATGCAGGGTTATTATGAAGTAGCATATTGCAGTTGTGCTTTGGGTCTGACAAGTGTTAAAGGAAAAAACCTGCCTTTAATAAAATGCTAATTCTGAGTCTTATCCTTTACACAGAAAATGTGCAAATAATACAAAAGGAATGTCTGGTGAATGATATATTACTTATCTCACAGTACTAACAAGCATAGGAAAAAAGTTGTTTATCATCACAAACAGAAATGTGGGCTTCCTACTTTAACCTAAACACTTTCAAAGCAAAAAATAACATTCTGGGCTTATTCCCAACAAAGGATATCCTGCATTTCCCATGCCCTAGCTGAGAGACACTGTACCACTCATCACATGGATGTAGAAGGAAAACACCCAACGTGCGATGATCAGGAAACAATTTCTGTTCTTCCTCTGAAATTTGTTGTAAATGTGGGGGTTTTTTTGCTAGTGACATAGTAGTGCAGCATAAAGTGAAGATTATTAAGGTGTATGATCCCTCATCACTGTTGTAGTGGCTGATAATATTTTTTTTTAGTAGATAGCAGCATGCTGGTTGTTAAGTCTGTACGTCCTTATAATTTACGTCATACCCTTTGTGGAGCAAAGGAGAAAATTCTTAAAAATGGAATTTTTACTGACTTACAAGGTGATTGCTCTGCCAGTCGACAGAATCACATGGTTGATAGAAATTGATTGTATGGGCCCCTCTGTTCTTTGGTTCCTGTTTTAAGATAACAAGTTTTGAGGGATGTGTTAGCAAATTTAAGCTTTGTGTATTTGAAACGTAATTTTTTGTTTCTTTAGGTGTAGTTGTACCTTCCTTTGGACCTTCTATTTCTCACCTGATTTTGTAAGATTTAGAGGTGCAGTTGCTCAGCTTCAGTCAGTGAAGAGGAAACAGTCACAGATAATGAAAAGATGTAATTGGTGATAGAGTGTCTTTCATGTAGTAAGAATTGGCGTCTTTTCTAGCTTTTGGATCAGAGAGGACAAAGCATCTCAGTATTCTTTGGTAATTTCAACTACCTATTTCATTATATTTAAAAGCAGAGGCAAGTGGCACTTGTGGCTTTTCTGTATCATAATTTTCTGCACTGCACTCAGTTGTGAACCAAATGTTTTGTGAGTTAGGACTGTTTTATATTAAAATAGTAATAAAGTTTTGATTTAAGATTTCTATCACATAAACCTGAGCAAGAAAAAACCCAGTCAAATACATGGAAGCTTTCAGATATATATTTGAAAGGTGTTTCCTACTCAAAGCCGAGTATTTTGTAAGTTATATAAAATTTCTTCTCACTAGTATTATGCTCTGTAAAGAGTAAACTTATGTTGAGGTTATCTTCAGTATCTGTCTGGGAGAGCTGCACATTCCCAACAGGCAGTTGCATTTTCTTCCCTTAGTGTTGTCTGGCAGTAGCTGTATGAACTCACAGAGAGTCTTTCTGCCAGCTCTGCAAAGAGCAATTAAGCTGCCGTGGTGGGCAGTTGCTAGAAGCTCACTAATTCCTAGATTTCTAGTACTTTGTCAGTTATATATGGTAGATATACCACTGGATATGGTCATTATTTTCTATCCCTCAAGTTTCATTAAAATGCATTAAAATTCTCTGACCTGCAGTACAGTAACTTTTGTTTTCATTACCGTTTATGCTCTAACATTCCGTGGCATCTGGTTGTATTGCAAGAGCCCTGTTTTTCCTGGCCATTTAAAAACACAAGAGGCAAGTCCCCACACAGTGTCATGGTGGGAAGTGGGAAGTTCCCTGTCCCATCAGAGAAATGGAAAAGGGAACTTGCTGGGATTTTGTGTTTCTGACTTATTCTTAATTCTTCTTACTTGCTAATTTAGATTTCAATCAGAGGCTATTATATGCATACTAAAATGACTCAGGCATGGTACTCTCATACAAGTAAGATGGATGATTTGTCCATAGATGGCCTGTGCCCTTAGTATTGCAAGAAATGCTACCATATTTTGAGATACAGTTTTCTGATGTATGCCTTTATATATATATATTTTTTTTTTCTTCCCCAGAGGAGACAGACCTGTAGCAAATGTTCACAGGTAAATAAAAATTCTGTGAAGTGAGACTCAGCTGATCCTGCTGCATGCAATTTGAGTAACTTACCCAAGTTATTGCAACAGAAGGTGTTCTGTTAGGACAGGAACACACTGTTGGCAACTTTTAATTCATTTCCAGCTGATATATCTGAGGAAGTGCTGAAGCAGATCATGCTTGTAAGGCATGCTGTGAAAAGCCTTCTCTTCTTACCTCTTGAGCTTCGTTTGATTAGTTGCCTTAGTGGGAAGGTAGTGAGTTCTTGTACTTCTGGTTTCTATTTTCTGACCTCGGATCTTGAGTCTCATATCCAATTGCCTAAATACCTAAAGCCTGTAGGGAGTCTGATAAATAAAAAGATCCCTAACAATAGTGGTGGTTGTTTATCTTCTATGTATGTCAGCATGTCAGAATGTGATAATATTGGTGAGAGCATCAGACTCCTTGCTTTTAATGCCACTGAAGTTACAGGTGACTTGTAAGAAGTGTTGTTTTTTCATCCTGTCTTGTGAGCAAGAGAACTATTCTGCTAATTTTATTTATGGTTTTAAGGAGTAACTTTCATTGCTGAAAAATTGTTTGCTGTTTCTGTCTCAGAGGGCATTTTTTCCCAAACATTTTGAGCAACAGGACTGTTGCCTCCTTTGAAAGCTGGTGGACACCCACAGTGAGAGCAGCCCTGTGCCTGAATAACTGACTGTGATGCCTGACAAATCAGAGAATATGAGATTTTTTAAAAATCCAGTATAAAGCAAACTGTTTACAATCAGGAAAAAAGTACTTACCATCTGGTAACTACCAGGGCAGAAAGATTTAGTGGCTCATTCCTAGAAGATGTGTGCAAGTTCCTGCAGCAGTTTTTGTTTAATACTGGGAAGATCTTAAAAGCAACATTTCTTTTAACGTGCTGTCTAAGGAGTAAAACCTGAAAATTGTTCATCTGGCAGCTTCCATAGCACAATGAAAGGTAGAAAACCCAACCTCTCTCAGATTAGTGAATCTGCCAAAAATGTCTGGATGTGCTGGAGTTAGGATGAGAGAAAGAGCCAATTAGTTGTATAGTTCAGTGAAATTTATGAGCGTGTGGGCTCAAAACCAAACACAGTGATGTTGTCAGTAGTGTGCCGAAACAGAAAAATCTTCTGTTCAGTCTCTCTTGGTCATAGCCCTACTCCAGGGAGCTACCTGGTGGCTGTGGAATTCAGTTACCATAAAAGCATCAAATATACACCATATCGCTTAGAGTGAATGAGAGCATGGCACTATGAAAAATGAAAATATATGAAGATTTGTTTGGAATTTATTCCTTAGCCCAATTTAATTCAGCGAATTAAATAATTTTATTTAGTCCATTAGGTGGGTTTTCCTTATGAGATTACCAGGGTACAGCTGGAGTTTGTCATAGAGAAAGAAAATGAGAAAGGAATGAGAAATTCAGCATTACAAGTTGTTCAGAGTAGGTTGGTTGCTAAGGGAAATGCAGTGTATATGGAAACAGTAGGTAGAAACGTAACAAGGTAATGCTGAGCTGCTTGGGCTGGGTATGGCTGAAGCCCAGAAGCATGGAAACAAGGAGAGCCACAGCTTTTCATGTCTGTAAGCTAGAAATAATCCATCTGATTTTTGAAAGTCACCTATTGCAATTGGTGTAACCTTTTACATCAAGCTGTTCTTTCTTCTTTTGCCTTTCCTGTTGCATATACATTAAAACTTTTTAAAGTTACTATGTATCGAGAGCTAATTCTTAAAATTAGGGTGCAAACCATTGAAAACAGTATTCTTAAAATGAATGGTAATTAATTACTCGTGTAATAGCATTAATTAAACTTGCCTATGCAGTTAGGGACCTAATTATGTTTAAAATGCAATTGCACTTTTCAATCACTGCCCACACTGGGGATTGCTTGTTTTTTTGCTCTTCCCTCAGACCTTCTATAATCTTCTCCTCCTGTTAGATGGCATGATTGAAGCTGAGAATATTTATGTAAATGTGTGCATTTGCTTTCTCCATGAAATGTGTCCTGTTAAAAGTTTAAAATGCTTTTTATTGTGCCATTTTATTAAAAACAAAACAAAACCCACCACAAAACACCAAAGTGGAGATTTATTATTATTGATCTTGTTGTTACTCATCTCCTACAAAGAATTGGTTTTGGCTCCTACAAGTAAATAGGTATGTGAGATCATTGAGTCATATGTATAAAATATGTATAAAATATATTTGTTTTAAAAACCTAATAACCTAGGATAGAATTTCTCTTTGTTAAAGTGCATTGTTTGGTTTTGTTTTTTTTAAATGCAAACAAAGGAATGGAGGAGCTTCCTTGGATCAGAGAGTCCAGTCTTATGTTATCACACTCAGATTGTACAGTCTTTTCCATGAATATGTCAGGTTTCATCTGAACACCAGCTGTTTGTTTCTTCCTCATAATCTCCTAGCATCTTTTCACTGTACTTGCTGCAGTTTACACTCATGTATCCTGAACATTATTGCCTCTACTTGTACAAGATTTACACTGGGTCATTTTTCCTATCTTATACTAATACAATGGCTGCAAATAACTGGTTTTATTGTCTTATAATCAGATAGTGTAGTTTTTTCCTATTCTGTTCCTTACATGTGATAGTGATGTGCTATATATTTCATCCAGTTCTCAGCATCTTAGTTTTCAAGGTAGCTTTTTTTCCCTGATTTTGACCCTTCTTGTGTTGACAGTTTGTCATCAGCAGATTTTATTGGCATTTTCCCACTATTCATGGCAGTCATTACTGAAAGTATTTAACAGGATAATCCTTGGAGCTTCACATAACCTTTTCTCTGTGCATTAGCACCCCTTTCAGCGTAAGCTGTTTCTCATTAGCTAATTCCTAACTTTCCTTACAGCTATTAAAATTCCTATCTTAAGAATATCCAGAGCTCAATTGAAGGCCTTAAAAATATGCTGTGTTTTTTGTAATTGACAGTATTCTAACAGTATGGCAGGGAATGATTTAATTTGCACGTTTTTGCTACCTGGTAAGGTTCATACAGTCTGAATTCATAGAAGGTAGCAGAACAAGCAATTCGAAGAATTTTGAAAGAAGATTTTTCTTATAAAATATGTTATGAAGGAGCAGTGATATGATGTATTTCCTTACATACATGTTATTAATGCTACTACTATGGTATGGTGTGATATGGCATTGCAGAGTTAATTTTTGTGGAATTTGCAAAGTTGCTGTGAAACTGCATCTTGCTGTCCTGTTCTGCTGTGGCAGCTGCTTTCTAAAGCCTCTGGAAGTGTTTTGTTGAATGATGTCCACATCTATTAAGTCAGTCTTCTAGAGGGAATTCAGGCAGCATAAACATTGCAAAATCTAGATTAATCAGATTTGGAAAATAATTATGCTGTCTGTGAACATTGTGCATATTTTTGATTGCTAAAACACTACAATGAAGGTGGGGAGGAGTTTCTGCTGGTTGAGTCTTAATATATTTTGACATCTTCTTTACAGCTGAAGGGTTAATCACTTCCTTATATGAAAACTTTGAGGCATTTGCTGCTTAACATGCTGAAAAAAATGTATTTTAGAACCTGTTTTGGCTCTCTGAGGGGAGCAGCTGTTCAGTTCACTTGTGTAAAATTGATCCCTGAAACTTTCAGACAGACATTTAACAATCCTCATCTGTGTGTGCATTCAAAGTTGTTTAATTTTAATCTTGTGACATCTGAGTCTGGAAGCTTTGACACATGCTGGGCTTCTTTTAAACTGTTGAGCATGTTTAGTACTAGTTGGGATTAGACCCAGATTTTTTTGTCTCTCTTAGGGCTCTGTGGAGCTGGCTGTCAAATTGCTGAGTGTAATTTAATAGTGTACAAGTGCTGTCTGGTGTTTCAGATTAAAGATAAGGAACATCTTTTGTGGGGTGGGAGTAATACCTACTCTGTCCTAAGTTTCATGAATTTCAGAAGAATTACAGACCAGTGACAGGATATTTTCTACAGAAGTGCTCAGGAATTAGGCATAGCCATAAGAACAGAGCATTGCAGAGCTGTATCACATAAAATTTGTGGTGCTATAAGACTATTCAGTTAAACATCTTGCAAAAACAGAATACAAAAAAACTGAAGCTTTCGCAATATTTTAAAAATGTGTTTCTGGCAACGTTTTTCTTTTCCTTTTCTTGAACAGTTTGGCCTCGCATTTGTCATCCTTAGTGAGTTGCATGCTAAATTACTCATTGTGTTTTGTGTTTTCTGTGTCTAAAGTAAAAACAAAACAAAACCAAAAAACAAAAAAGAGCCACACACACACACAAAAAAAAAAGAACCCACAAATCAAAAAAACAACATTCTAATGTGTACTGCCAAAAATTTTGGATTAGATGTTATGGTAATAGTAGTTATGAAGCCCATACCTTTACTTCTTGTATCTTGATATAAGACATGAAAGTCAATTGCTGGATGTCTGTATCACCTGTGTATCACAGTTAGAATCCTCCTGTGATCAGTCTGTCCATATGGCTCACCTGCCTCCTCCCTACCTGGTAGGACCCAGCCACCACTCTGTCCTGCCAGAGAAATGTGTTTTGGTACCCTATGTGTGCTGTCTCCAGTTGGTTTAGGATGGGAGTGCCTGCTGCATGGAAACCCCTGAGCTGGAGAGGACAGACAGGTTTCAGGCATCTGCTGCATCCTTGGTGGCCAAGGACAGACAAATCCTCTGGACAGTGGCATTTGTACCTGGGCAGGGAGCATCAGAGCCTGCCATCTCAGAGTGCTCTTGTCACCATCCTGGGACAGCAGTTGGTTAGCAGTGGACGACAGAAGAGCATGAAACTCTGCAATTAAAATTCAGTGGCAATTAAATTCTGTGAAGAATTACTATTGCAAGAGAGGGATATTTCTTGTTTATGGTTTTGTCATTGTGGCTTGTATTGTTGCCTTTTCTATTTTTAAATTTCTTCCTAAGCTTAAAAAATATTCTGTTTTTATGTACAAGAAAAAGGTGTCCTAGAATAGGTAGGCAAGTGGTTTCTGTAGTGTGGGAGAGAGGGAAATATGATAATAAAGCATACACAGACATCTCTGTAGGGTTTTCCTTTTTGTCAGTTTACATATGAAATTTGAATAATGGTTGGACTTTCTATTTTTTCCTGGTATTTTGCCACTGTTTTTTTTTCCATTAATTATCTCATTTCCCCCCTCTTGTTTTCTCTGATCTGATCATCCTGCTCACTCCACAGATTATAGTGAATAACCAGGTCTTCTAGTTTTGTGTATGGCACATAACTTGTACCATGAAAGGCTTTGCTCTCAGTATCAGGTTCTGAGTACAGTGGTCCTTGGGACCGTGAGTGGAGCTCCAGCTGAAGAGCAGATAAACTGTTTTTCCTTATTTGTGAAACTTCTGCTTTAGTGAATTGTTCAAAGATTTGCACCATTGTGGGTATTACCCCAACTGATTGGAGTTCTAATAAGTGACATGTGCTTTGTGAGCAGATAGTGTCATAGACATGGAAGTGATGAAAAAGGTTTAGTGAAGTGATAGAGATCTTGACATGATGAGCCAGTAAGATGGAATGAAGGGGAAATTTTTATTTAATGGGAACAGATGCGAGCCAAGAATTCCCTAAAGTAATTTCTAATAATCTTCAGCAGAGAAACTTGTGTGTAAATTTTATTACAAGAGAAGTTTTGTTTAGTTAGTAAGCAACTTGTTTTTTTATAAGGACAAACAGTTTCATCCAGGACAAAACTGTATGAAAACTTTAAAAAAGATTACTCCACCTCAGTCATGCTTTGATGGTCTGGTAATCAAGCACAGGTAACTGATTTCTTAAATGGCATGAAATATATCTAGGCTGCTTTCTTATGAATGTGAAAGTTTGGCATTTAGTTTTGAAGAAGTGGGTTTGGGGGAAATAACTGAAAAAAGTAAAATCTTACGGAGACAAGATGGAGATAAAAGCTTCTGCAATGTTGGCAAGAAATTAATCTGAATGTTTAAGCCGAGTATTACTGGAGCAGACACAGTGATTTGGCTAATTCACTAGGTAGGTAATGTCTTTTCTGTTACTGACATCTTAGGTCTTTTGCTGGAAGCCTTTACTAGTTGGAATAAAATATACAGCGCAATAAAAAAGTGTAGTTTTTCATTTGGCATGTTATGGTTCTCAGCTAGGGCTGAAAACTTAAAAAGGTAAACCATGCTTGATACAGAGACAATAGTGATCTGCAAGACAGTATTATTGTCTGGAGTGTTACAGTCTGGAATATTATAGTCTAGAATACAATTGTACAATTTTTTGTATATAACTGTCTTTAAAAATTACTTTTGAATGAGCAGTAACACTTCTTTTAGAATGAACAGCATTACCTCATACTGTTACCACACTATCATGTTAAAACAAACTACTTGCTTCTGTAATCAAATAGAATCTTAAAATGTCAGTGTCGAATCCCAACCATTCCTGTGGTCATGTTGACAGCAGAATTTGTAAGATTAATTTTTTGCAAGGAAATCAGAAGCCTCATTAGAAGTCCCACTGCAGGATTATCTGGCTACCCTACATTCTAAAATGGTACCTGATTTGCTCTAGAGGAAAAAAATAGTGTTGGATTTTTCCATGCAGCTAAATCACCTTCAAAAATAATAATAAAAATAAATAAACTGGAACAGTTGTGTATGACTCTATGCATCAGGATAGAGAGGAATTTCAATCAGAACAGCAAGAGGGAAGAGTGAAGAGGGCTAATTATCAACTTGGGAAATTGGAGGAAGCTTATATGGAAGAGGACATTGATAGTGCAGCATAGTATTGTTCAAATAAATCGTTGGCCTCGTGGTGGAAATAAGCAAGTTTTTAAATATTTCCCATTATCTGTTTAATATACCCTCAGCCTTAGTCTGTCCTTGAATAAAAATACATGAAATATACCTGTGGTGTTTTAAGTAAAATAAATAGGGAAGAATGGGATTTAACAGGCTTGCCTAGTGAGAATAATGAGTTAAAGATCCAACAGTGCTTTACAGGTAGTTTTAATCTAATGTTGTTAGTTCATAATTCTATCTCTAATATTTGGCTCTGAGTTTTTAATAAACCAGACCGGGACCACTTGAAACAGTTGAACTTGAAATCTCTAGACTGTTGGTCTGAAATAAATTACCTAGATTAAAATAACATTTACATAATCTATAGTAGTCTTTATAGTTAATGCAAACAAAAGGTTTAATTGTGTTCTCTAACTGCTATTGCTATTGAAGGTCTGTTTTATTTCAGAGAGATTTGTTTGTTTTTCTATTACAGCACAGTAGCTGAGAGCCTAATTTTAGATTTTTTTTCTGCTAGAATGTACAATATTTCAACTTCATCCACAGGTTTTAGGACCTGCCCCAAAATGGTGTTCCTTCTTGGACAACTTAACCGAAGAATTGGAGGAGAATCCAGAGAGCACGGTTTATGATGATTACAAATTTGTTACCAGAAAAGACCTTGAAAATTTTGGTAAAACACTTGAATATCCTCTTTAGCTGACTGCTTTTTTCAGTTGATTGTTTACACATGTACATTTTGTAATTCTGATGTGATGAGAGTTTCTGATTTAGTATGTATAGGAATCTGTGACGTGTGCTTTCAGGCACTGAATGGAAGGCATGGGAAGAGAAGTTGGTTTAATTTTTAATGTAAGTTTGAGGTGCTCAAATAGTATGTTAGAACTCAGAGCAGAATCTGCCAAAGGCTACCCTGATAGAGGAGTAGTTTCCAGAAAATATAAATCATTCTAGATTAGATAGAGATACAGTTTCAAGGAACCAGAAGGGAGAAAATTATATATCAGAGAAAGTAAGTATGCTTCTCCCAAGGTAGTTTGTTCTCTTTCTGTTCATTACATGTTTTGATTGCAAAGTTTTTTGCAATGTTTCATTTCATTAACTCTGAATATCATAAGTTGGGTTTAGCCTGGCAGGAGGCTATACGAGGACACTGTCCAAAGCTCCTGTATCTTCAGCTTTGGAATTGTGTATGGCCTGAATGTAGCCCGCAGACCCCTCTCCTGATCCTAAGGAAATAAGGCAATCCTAGTATTAATCTACATAGACTTGACTTTAAATTCACTGTATCTTTGTCAAATTCTTTTGCCCATAAATGCAGACTTCTAAGTGAAGAACCAGCATAAGGGATATTTTGTATTACATGTGTCAGGGTTTCTTTTTATTAATTGTTGTTAGCTGGAATGCTCTCATTTTGGAACACACAGGAAGATTGTTTCCTGGAAACAGTTAAAAAAATATAGAGAGACAACTTTGTTTTCAGAGACACAGCAGTTTCACACTTTTTTGACATTTAGTTCTAGAAGTAGTTTGTTAATTCTTAATTTCTAAAGATTTTGGGATCTGTAAAGGATATTTTGCTATAAAAAGCTTTTCCTTTTCTCAGTCTTGGAATTTTGTAAAATTCCACGGAAGGAAAATCAGAGAACTCATTAAGTATTGTCATTCTTGCTAAGGTTAGGGCCTAGGGTGACAGTTTTATGACCTGATGTGGTACTGTATTTTTTTCATATTGTCAGTTCTTCAAAGGTAGTGACCCAAGGCAAAAATCTTTAATTAAAAACATTCCTATACCACACTAAAAATGTTAACTGTCAGGCATCTATGGACTTTCAAAAATTCTTCTCAAATTTTTCTTTGTAAACTTTTACGGAGCATATTGCATGCAAACATTTTTTAAAAGCACACAGTAACATGCATTAAGTGAAGAAAAATTGATGTTGTGGTTCTGAAGAGCTTCCAATTTCTTGCTGGTCAAACTGTTTTATTTATTTATTTATTTGCTGTTTTACTTAGTCTTAATGTAATGGATGTGACTGTTAGACTGTGTTGCATTGACATTTGCTTGTCTTGAATCAGGTAAGTGAAGTGGCTGGCTTGGAATAGAAATTCTTCATATATGAAAATTCTTTGAAATAATCTGTAACTTTTTCCCAGGCCTTGCTCATCTCATTGGCTCATCATTGCTCAGAGCCTATATGCATGGATTTTTCATGGACATACGACTTTATCATAAGGTAAATAAGGCTGATCCTTATCAATTTTTAAGCTTAGCAATAAAATATGTGTGTTGGGTTTTTTTGGTTGTTTCTAGTTTGATTAGTTTTTTGGGGTTTTGTGGGTCTTTTTCCAAATAATGGACTGTGTCCTGTATTAATGGTGTTTTATTTTTACTTCCTTCTGCTTGTTCAAAGGCAAAAATGATGGCCAACCCCTTCGCCTATGAAGAATACAGAAGAGAGAAAATAAGGCAGAAGATAGAAGAAACACGTGCACAAAGAGTTCAACTAAAGGTAAATCCTGTAAACATGAGGTATACTTCTGGGTGAACTCTTCATAAAGAGTAATGTGTCCTTAAGTGTATCTCAGGTGCAGTGACTTAGAACTTGGTTCTGTTTATCATCAGAGACACAAAGTAATGTATAGAGATTTTTTTTCATAGAACTGCAGAATGCCCATACGTTGTGATTCCCACAGATGAGGGAGACTGATACCAGCCTGGAAAAGAGCAGCTCTCATCACATTTTGCCACTAGCAGATAAACCAGTGGTTTCTACTCTGTCATTGAACTAAATTACTTAAGCCATTAAAACATAATATTCTGAAAAGAGATCTTTAGAAATAGTTTTGCTTGTAACTAGCACCTTTCTAAATTGAATTTGCTTAGCATACAAGGAGAAATAATTGCTTTTAAAGTACTAAAGCTGATGCATTACAAGGAAAAGGTGGTACAGAGGTTGTGCACAAGTTCTCTCCACACACTGCTGCTTTTCTTGTACCTGAAAATATTTTGAACCAGTCAAGGAGCCTTCTCAGTGAGTTACACAGATGAATAAGAATTCTCTCTTCACCATGCTTACAAATATAAAACCTTTAGGGCTTTACATATTTAAAGGAGCATTTCCTGATTAATTGCTTTCTTTAGAAACTTCCAAAAGTCAACAAAGAGCTTGCACTCAAACTGATTGAAGAAGAAGGAGAAGAGCAACACCTTACTAGAAAAAGAAAGCAGAAGGTAAGCTTTTGGAGACTTCTCTGCCTGGGAGCAAAGAAATAATAATGTTTACATTATTGATTTTTTTGTAGTTGGGGTTTGGTTTGTTTTGGTTTTTTGTTGTTATGTGGCCAGATAGACTCAAAATTCCATTGTTTTTGGTTTTCTCATAAATAACTTATTTTAGTGGGTGGCTTTAAGGAGGACTTCATTGTAGCTGCAGCATGCAAAAGGGCACGTAGTAACTTAAAGTTATGAAGTACTGACTGTGAAGATGATACGGGCTTCATAGGACTCCAGAAGCTGCCTTAATGGAGGGCCAAAGCCAAATTTCCTTGAAAAAGACCTGTTGTTTACATTTGTTGGTGTTTTGGTGGTGACCAGGACAAGATAGGTGGTGTCTGTGAAACTGAAGATACAATGGCTTTTCTTTTTGTACACAGTTAACTACATTTTATAGCCCAAATGATTTGCCCTTATGAAACAGGAATTCTTCCTGATGTTGAAAATTAACATTTATTATCAGGGCTGGAGGGACACAACAACTTTCTATAGGCAGTACTCACATGATTGTTCTCACAGGAATGTAGCTTTCATTATAGTCAGGTGTTCATGCAGCATCTAAAGAAATCCTGTGTGTTACAGTTAGTAGAAAGCATAAAAAACTAGGTGGTGGTTAAATGTAGACTGACTAAGCCAGTGTTACATTGACAATATGAGTTCAATAAATGGGGGCTGATTTGTCTAGGTGTCCACAGAGACGTTAAGAGGACTAAAAAGAGTATACATAAAAATGGCAGGTTCTGGTTAGTTTCCTGAAATGGCATTATTTTTGTGAAGAACAATTTATTTTAGGCTTTGGGATTTAATTTTTGGCTGTATGACTGCAAGTCACACATTTGCAACAGTTTCTATGTTTGAAATTTATACTTGTTTTCTGTATTTTTTTTTGTTTGTTTGTTTGCACTTGTCAGGTAGCAATGAAAATTTAATGCTGGTGGGGGGGCTGAATGTGCTGGTGCAAGCTTGGCAATGTTGAAAGATCAACTTTTTATTATAAAAAGCTGTGTATTCAGTGATTTTAAAGTTATCACAACAGGCATTCATATAAACTGAAATTTAACTCCAAGTGTTCCTCATTGAAGAGTATCATAATTTGCACTGTACTTTGACATGTATGAAGCTGCCTTTTCCGTTCTGTTTGTGAGGGCAGTGAATAAAAAGTGTTAGAAGTTGTATAGAAACACTTACTCTTATATATTTACAGTAAAACAGTAGTAGCATTGCATAAAGGCATGTTTACCCTGATAATTTGTTGTACATGTTGTAGAATCATCCCCATCAGACGGGGTATTTGCCTTGGAGGTACTGCTGATTAGTCAATAGATATCAACACGTTTTCAGGCTAGCTGGCTGAATGTATGAGAAATATTAATTCAAAAATGCTGGTAATTATGTATTTAAGGTGTCTATAGTGAGTGTAAAAAAAAGCCTGTCTTGCTTACATGTAGCTTAGGTTTATATTTATTTGATCCTGTGAAAATAATAAAATATAATAAGCGTAAATCTTGATTTTTATATGACCTGGCAGGATTAAGCAACTGGCATTTCCCATGCTGGTTTTGAGTTTTGTTTAATTAAAACGATGTTACTTACTTTACCAGCAGCTGGTTTAGAATTTTATAACTCACCATTCATGCTTTGCTTCTTTTCCAGAATCTGCCTAGTCTTCTCAAAGATGATCGTTTTAAGGTCATGTTTGAGAATCCAGATTTCCAGGTGGATGAACAGAGTGAAGAATTTAGGCTACTTAACCCACTTGTTTCTAAAATAAGTGAGAAAAGAAAGAGGAAACTAAAGATCCTAGAGGAACTGGAAGCACAAGAACAGGTAAAGTATTTTCCATTTGGATTAGGAAAAATCCATGGGTTTAGGTTTTTTCCTTCTTTAATTTAAGCATTTCACCTTAGGAGAAAGACGGGAGGCAATGCAAGATTGCCTTCTCAGCTATAGTAAGTAAGTGTAATTTATGTTATCCTTGTTTTTAGATGTGAACAATGTTGTGTCTACATGAATATAGGTTTGAAAAGTAGAAAACATAGGTGGAAGCAGTTGTTTAATATGTCTTCTTCATTTGTTATTTCTGCTCCGGTTTAGTTCTTTTCAACTGCATCTATGTAGAAGCTGTCACGTACTCTAAATGCAGGAATGGTTTGTGAAGAAAATTAGTTGATGATGATTTTATACTATTTTTGTCTGCAGGAAGAGGAGGAAGAACCAGAAGGAAAAGCAAGTGATGCAGAAAGTTCTGAGAGTTCAGATGATGAAAAAGGCTGGGTTGAAGAGGTCAGGAAACAGCGCAAACTTCTACGCCAAGAGGAAAAATTAAAGCGGCGGGAAAGGTCCAAGGAGGATCAGCAAACATTACTGAAACCTCAGTTTTATGAGATTAAAGAAGGAGAGGAATTCAGAAGCTTCAAAGACTCCGCCAAAAAACAAAAATTAATGAAGTAAGACATATGTTCCTTTTTTAATAGCTGGGGGTGAACAGTTCTCAAGTATTTCTCTACAGTGCAGGCCAGTGGCATTTTGGCTTGGGAGCACTTACTGGTAAAGCCACATCTGGCAATTCAGGGATGTAACTTAAAGCAACAGAGTTGTTGAAAGCTCGTTTTGCAGTTAAACAAATATAATGTTGGAAGTATGGCAGAAAGACAACACAAATGAGATGAGTGAGAGGTTGATATTCTGAGGCAGATTTGGGGATCCATTACTTGGTCTTGCTGAATTGCAGCTCTCACAAATAGCATCACTGATGTCTGTGAGATTGGTTATATTTTCCACCAGTGTCAGTATGAGGTTCCTAGTCTGGATGTTACTCATTTGACTCTCTAAAAGGGGTGTAGAATACTCCATGACTAGCCACAATTTTGGGAATAGGATAAAGGTGGTGAAAGAAAATTATTTTGTCTGGTTATTTTTTATGGCATCCTTTACAGATTTCCTTAAATTAATGATCAATTATAGTATTTGGGTAGTACATAAAGAGCAAATCAAGGACTTTGCATAGGGGTGCTTAAAGCCTGCAAATCACTGATATTTTTTAATTTTTTTTTTTTTTGGAGGTGAGTTGAGCCCTTCAGAAGATGAGATTTAATAACCTTTTATTATTTGGAGCACAGACGCTAATATTAAAATAATAAAAGGCAATAGCTTCAAAGCAGCACACTAAATGCAAAGCAGAATTTTGACTAATGTTGGAAACAACATGAGTTGATGAGTTAAATGGATCTCTTAATAGCCATTATGGCTTAGACTGAAATGATACAGTCAAAGAGAAGGAAGTGAGTAATACATGTAATGGGGCTGTTTCTTTGTGTCTTTAATGACTGACTCTACAACCTGGCTGTTTCATGCTGGAAATTTTCTGGAGATATGTAAAGAAAGATTTGATACAGTTTTAGCCTGTACCTTAAAAGAGGGAAGTATTATATAAAAAATACTTTAATTTCAACTATTATATAAAATTATAATCTTTTAGTGTTACTGAGACAGTGTTTCTACAGTAGTCTAGTAGTCTATGATTTCCATGTTTCACCTGTAAGACCTCTGTAAATAGAAGTGACATTTTTTATAAGCTAGCATTTATAGCAGTTCTGCAGAACTGGTTCTCATGTTTTCCTAGTTGTTTTTTGTCTCCAAGTGTTTTCACACAGGGATTTTTCTAATTTCTTTAAATTGAATATACTCAATATTTTGGACTCCGATTTTCTTAGATTTCATCGACTTTCTTGCAATTATTTTTCTTTCTGTTAGAAGATGTAGCAACTTTTTACTTTTGTCAGTTTTTCTTCTTTATCAGGAGAAAATCCACTCTGGACACTGACAGAGCATTGTAGGTTCAAGGATATTTTTAACATTATACTTAGATTTTTAGTCATGTTAACAGGTGACTTGAAAGGAGCCTGAGACACTGTACTGTACTCTTATTGCCATTGAAATACATCCTACAAGGCAGTATGGCTGCAACCTACTCATGTACTGTTCTTTTACCCACATTCATCTGCTGAGCTTTAACGGAAATGCTCAGTTTGAAGTGTTATAATAATAATATATATAGATATACTATGCATATAATCAAAACATTCAATTTGAAATACTAAGATTTCATGTTGTCTGAAACATGGAAATCTTAAATGTGAACAAGGTGCCAGGAAGAGGAACATTTAGAAAAATGAGCACAGCGTTGACACAGACAAATTAAATTCTTCATCTGGTGCATTGAGGGAGAAGAATTATTGCTTCAGCTTGGCAAAAACGAAAGTACCACATGCCAATCCAGTGGATGGAGGAATATCAGTGATGAAATAAACCATGGAAAGGCTTTTAAAAGATTGCTTTTAGGGAAAAGAGGATCTGTTTTAAGATAAGCTACTAATTCTCTGCAGAATATTTTGCAAGGAGTGGTGCATAATTAGGGGGGTTTAGGCAAGATAACCTCTGTGTTGTAGATACACAGATGGGATGTAAAGTTTAAAAAAAAAGTTTAAAAAATTTAGCATAGAATAGAATGACAAAAAAAATGAATGTGACAGCATTACATCCTTTTGTCTTCCCAAGCTGCTGTCATCAAATTGTCTCTTCATGTCATATTCACTCATCCCATTTCTGCTTATCCAAGCATTGTTCTTAGTATGGATTTTGATATTCCTCAAATTCTTAGAAGAAATTTAAAAATTGACAGCCGGTATCCATTTCTTATAATGTATAGCTGATATGATTCTGTAATCATGATGACTTTCCTGTGCTGTGAGGTGAGTGGTTTGGTTAATAAGCATTTTTGTATATCAGAATGTCATGTAGAAAACACTTAAACATGTTTTCTGCTGTCCTTCTTCATTGATAAGTAGTCAGCATAAAAATAATTAATTCAGGCTATGTACTGAAAACTGGAAGGACTGTAGTGGCATGTAGAATCCGGTGAGGCTGGCATGGCTTAGATTTGATTTATCCAAGTTACAGAATGATGGTCTGTGACCAATATAATTAAGCACCTTAATACCTTCAGTATGCATTTAATGGCTAGGTGTTCTTTTTTCTCTAATCATATAATGTTCTACCTGAGGAAACAGTTTATGACTTATATAAAACTGGGTGTTTCTTTTGACATGTTACTGACTCAGCACGGCTCCAAGCCCAACTTCTAGAGCAGTGGTGTGTACTATAAATTTCTTCATAGACCAACAGTCTACACATTTCTTTGCTCAGGAAAGCTGCAAAATGTACTCATGGTTGTGAAAAATGCATTTGTCTTAAATCTGTCTACATTTAATTTTCCCCTTTTGCACTCCTGTGATTACATATGAAAACCTGCAAAACTCTGCTTTGTTTACTTACTACACGAGTTCCTTACATAGTAACTTAAAAGGAGCCCATAAAAGGAAAGGGGTTTTATCAGTGTGCTAAGAACATTTTGATTTTCTTCGTGTCCCTTTAAAAGTTTTATTACTGAAGTTAGGCCATGTCAAAATTTAAAACTAAAGTAAGACAGTCAATGTATATGTCTTCAGAGGTGACCAAGGAAGTCAACAAAAGCCAGTGAAAGCATAGTTGACATTCCTAGGTATTGCTAAAGTAGAACAGCAGGAAAAGCCCTCAAAAACTGTTCTTTTTCCTCAATAGGAAAAAAAGAAGTGCCTGGGCAATTCTTTCATTTGTTTGGGTTTTACTGTAGAGTATGGGAAGTTGTTTTAATAACACTGTTCATGTATCCCTTGAATCAATTTGTTGAGGATGTTTTTGGTGTATTAGAAAAAACCAAAACACAAAGGCAAACAACCCAGCTGTTGTAATTGGTTGTGTGTCAGTGTGTGCAATCCACTATCATTTGAGGTCTGCACGTTTTTAGATAAATGTAGCCATACCAGGATTTATTCAGTAAAATTGCAACCCCACAGCATTTTACTAGTATCTCCTCATTTTAATTTTTCTCCTGACTGAAGCAGTAGCTAGGCAGTCATGCTAAATAATTGTTGGGTAGCAGCCATATTTCTCCGGTTCACTTTCAAAGGGGAAATAAATGGGACTTTACTTGAATGTAGAAATCCCACCACAATGTCAGTGACTGATCTTCTGCCATAGTTAGCTCTAAGGCTTAGCTTGTCTTCCCAATTCACACAGATGGAACAAGTTTTTACATGTACTCAATGAAAAATATACTACAGAAAAAAGTACAAAGTACCTAGTCATGAGAAATAAAGTAATTCTTGACAGTAATTTTTCATTGTTAATCTCAGAAAGTCTTTGTTACATAAAATGGCTCATTAACCAAAATTCAGTGGACTTCAGAGGCTTCACGTATGGGTCACAGTTCATGAGCCCTTCAACCATAGGAAATTCCATTGACTTTGGTGACTGCTAATTGTCCATATTTTTATGATGGCATATTTTCCACTTGAAAACTTATAAAAAAAAACCAAAACCAAAACAAAAAAAAAAGTCTTTTAACCCTCTTCAGAGAAATCTAAAAAGGCACAACTAGCAGCATCTCAAATTGCTGAAGCTAATTTAATTTACAGCCATGAGAATGTTTTTTAAGTGTGTTGCAGAGTGATTTGTCTGATCATACAAGCCATGTCATATTCTCGGCTGGCACTGCCTGTTGGTAGGACCAACATGATAGAAAAAGGATGAGTCATGTTAGGAGTCCCAGGTACCTTTAGGGAGGATGGCTGAAGGCAGCACCATCCCTGCTTGCCTCACCCCTGTTCTGCAGGCTCAGTGGGAATAAGGTGTATTTGCATGGCCAGGCCCAGAGAGTTGTAGTCAATGGAATGAAATCCAGCGAGCAGCCCGTGACCTGTGGTGTTCCCAGGCCTAAGTTTTGGGGATGAGGGGATTGAATAAGTTTGCAGATGACACCAAGTTGAGTGGAAGTGCTGATTTGCTCAAGGGTAGGAAGGCTCTGCAAAGGGACCTTGATAGTCTGGACCACTGGGCCAAGGCCAATAATATGAGGTTCAACAAGGCCAAGTGTCAGGTCCTGCACTTTGGTCACAACAACCCCATGCAACACTACAGGCCTGGGGAGGAGTGGTTGGAAAGCTGCCAGGCTGAAAAAGATCCAGGGGTGCCAGTTCATACCCAGCTGAATAAGAGGCAGGAGTGTGCCCAGGTGGCCAAGAAGGCCAACAGCATCCAGGCTTCTGTCAGGAATAGAGTGGCCAGCAGGAGGAGGGAAGTGATGGTGCCCCTGGAGAACAAGTCCTATAGGGAGAGGCTGAAGGAATTTGGGATGTTTAGTTTGGAGAAGAGGAGGCTAAGAGGAGACCTTATTGCTCCCTACAACCACCTGAAAGGAGGTTGTTAGGAGGTGGGTACTGGCCTCTTCTCCCAAGTAATAGGACTAGAGGAAATGGCCTGAAGTTGCACCAGAGGAGGTTTAGACTAGATATGAGGAGGAAATTCTTTACTAAGAAAGTAGTTAGGTGTGGGAATGGTCTTCCCAGGGAAGTGGTGAAATAACCATTCCTGGAGGTATTTAAACATTGTGTAGATGAGGCACTTCAGGACATGCTTTAGTGAGCATGGTGATACAGATATTTATTTTATTAGAGGGGGGATGTTGATAATTGGACATAATTATCTTGAAGGCCTTTTCTGAGAGTGACAGTTCTGTGATTTACACTCCTCAGCTGTCCCAGTTTATACCAAACTTAAATGAGTTCAGTAAGGAAGATATTAGGTACCAGCTTCTAAGTTGGAGCCACTGGGGCATATCCTGCTGTCTTGCCTTTGTAGGGCCATCAGCTTCCAGTGGAGAAGAGCTGGAGGCAGTACAAGTTCTGACCACAAAAGCCAACTCCTTCTCCATAGAAATTAGTGGGAGTTCAGTGCCAGAGGGGGAGGCTGTCTACCAGCTGGCTTACAGAAACTGATGAATACCATGTGCTTGAAGGTGTTTGCTCATGTGAAGCTCCTCTCTGGGGTCAGGATTTGTCTTATTTATCACATTCACTTGTTTGTATTGTTCTTTTGTTTAGAAAACTGTGTGTGTTAGACTGTTGCAGGTGCAGTATCTGAACAGTTCATCTTTGACAGTGAAGTGATTCATTCAGTGGTGAATTCATTCTGATATATAGTTAACATTATTTCCTTCCTTCAAAAGTGTTTCCAATCCAGAAATTGCGGGATTTCAAGAAAACCACGTGTCTGGCTTTTCAAAAATTTGTGCATGTACTGCATGTACTGCAGCTGGATATACCTGATTTTTCTGATATTTCAATAGAAAATTATAGCAATAGAAGGTTGTGTTTCTTTTTTAACAGGAGTCCTATTGCTTTTTTAGCAGAAAAGAACAATGAACTTTACATAAATTTTATCAGTGTTTCTACTGAAAGCAGTATCTGGATGGAATTATTTGAACTTGTCTTTTCTTTGTACTGAATGTTTGGGGTTTTTTTAGAGTTTTGGCATTTCAGGGTTTCAGAGAAACTGAGTTTAGTTCTGACTGCATTATCAGCCTTTATTATAATAAAAATATGGCAAAAATAGGGACTAATGTTAATTACTCTCCACAGGAAAACTCTTGGAGATCGTTTAAAGCTTGAAGAAAAACTTGGCACACTCAATGTGTCTGATACCACAGTAGGCAGCAAACAGGCAACATTCAAATTAAAGAAGGTGAGCTATATATATAATTTTTTAAGATAATACACAAGTAACTTTAGTTTTGCATGAAAGAACAGGAACTTTAAAACCGTCAAACAAATGTCCCTCTTCATTTCTTTATAAGCTGCCAACTGTTCTGCTTCTTGCCAAGAGAATGAAAGCCTCCGGTAGTACTCCTGTGTGTTTATACCCTTATAACTCATGCAGCACTCATAAAATCTTGTGTTCCAGTGGAAAATGCTGGCTTCCATCTTTTAATAGTTTATTTGCAGACACCCCATCAGAAGCTTGTGACCTTACCTGACTTGTGCACCAGGACTGATCAGGTCTTGGTCTGCAGGTCCAAATGCAGTCAGGATGCTGTAGGTGACAGGGGCTTTCTCTTGGTTGAAAATGTTGCTGGATCTCAGCATGATAAAAACTGAGCTCCAGACTACCTTTTGTCATTGAACTGGTGTACAGTGGATCACAAGAATGAGCTCTGGTCCTGGTGCCCTTGCCAAATTTCATTTGAAGTGTGTGGTTGAGTGGTCTACCTTTCCCAAAGGATTTTAGTTTCCCATCCTAAGGAATTTTGTAGGTTCTACTTTATTGGATGGGCAGAGTTAAATGCATGTGTGCATCTGCTACTGCTTTAGAACGCTTGGGGATTTTGGGGTAGAAAACTGCTTTAGAACTAAACAAAGTACACATTATAAAAGTTGAAGAACCATATTATTTCATAAAAGAATTTCAGTTTAAAATTGTGTTCTTCGGGTAAGCCTCTTTGCTATAATACATTCTCCTTACCAGTGGTCAAATATTACTCTTACTGGTAAAACTGCTGTCACAAGAATGAATAAAAAATCTAAAGTAACTGGATTTCTTGCACTATTTCTGCCTTACTTGTTTTGCCTGATCATTGGATGCTGTTGGTTATAGAATTAGGTGCAGTGGGGACGCAGCTGCGTATGCAGTAATTCTGCCACATTCCTAATGCAATTATCCTATGCTGCTGTTGAAAGTATTCTAGATAAAGTATTTTACAGCATGGACAGTTGGCTGAATTTGGCTAGTTCAAGTCTCCTGCCTCCAGTTAATGCTTATTTTGAAGATAAGCTTTAGTCTTCCAAAGACGACATAGCTGTAGGAGCCTTTTCATCTGTGTAGTATTTAGGTTCAGTGTGGTTTTGGTGAAGAGGTGAAAATTAATAGAACATGAGCCACAGGAGTAGAGATTTTCATGTGGATTGTCTTTCTAGAGTTGCATACAGCATGTAAAACACTTACAAGAACTCATAAGAATACCTTTTGGAAAACCTGTTGTGTTTCAGCAAATCTAACCAATTGTTCTGTCTTTTAAAAATCCATTTGTGGAAATATTAAATGTGATAATATAATTGAACCAACATAGATACTATTTATCCTCAAATTGTGTTCTACCTTTTTAAGAACATCTAAACATAAATTCTGGAGTGTAATGTTACAGTCTATTGTTAGACATTGGTTTTCATCTGAAATACATGATTTTATTCACTGTTTTTCAATATCTTTGCCTTAAATGTTTGCTCTGAATTACTTGGAACAATAATGCCTAGGAATAACCAAAAGCAACAAGTACAGTGTAAGACAAGATAGCATGGGACCATTTTCTGCAAGATTTCCAGATTTACCTAATGAAATTCTATCTTGATATATAGGTACTTGAACTTTAAGGTGATATGTAAGTTTACAAGAACCTGAGGCTATTTTTGTTTAATATTCCAGTCAGAGCAGCAAAAGCAACAGCAGGAAGCTGAGAAACAACATCGTCAAGAGAGGAGAAACCTCAGGCGTTCTGCAAGTCATCTCAAGAGTAAACGTGGAAGAGGACGATTGTTCCATTGATGTATTTTGTGTTATTTTTAAAGAAACTTCTTTTACCTCATTTTTAAATTGAAAAAGACTTTTTATAATTGGGACACTGTATCAATCTATTTGTATTTTGATTCACAAATTTTTGATTGAACACAAAACCCAGTACTTGCTAAGCCCTGTGTTAATTATTGAAAAGCTTATAAAAGTAAAAGGAAAGTACAAGTATGTTGAATTATAAACTGCAGCATGAACTGTAGTTATGCAGGAATCACCAGCAACTGTCTGTTGTGTAACCCTGGATATTTTTTATATAAGAATTTACGTATACAATGAGGCTGCTTGTCTTTTATTTAACCCTGTGTTTTTGCTTTATGAAATCTTTATTTGTGACTGCCTAGATGGAAGATCAAGGGTAAGTTATTTTGTCTAAACCATATCTTTACAAGGGCACAACAAGTTTTCTTTTGTGGTTCTTGAAGGATGACATGCAATTGTGTTTTTCAAAAACTGACTTTGTTATAGTCTTGGGTTGCCTTGGTAGCCAGGAGCAGGTAAAATTGGTTGTTGTGAGAGCAACTGAGAATGCCTGACTTTAGGTTCCTCTAAGTCATTCAATAAGGAAGCTTCTCTTGCCACACTGATGTACAGAGGGGACTCTCAGTAGGACAGTCTTACTAAGTTAAATTTTATGAGTATTGCATTCACTTAGAATCCTTAAGACCAGGTTTAATACACTTTGTTAAGCCAGCCATGGTATATGTTTAAATCACAAGCACGTTAAGGCCCTGTCGGCAGCCTCCTGTTCTTCAAAAAAGTTAGCTTGGTTAAATAACTTAAGAAACTAGAACCTACTTCAAGGAAATGATTAATTCTTTTCTATGTCTTATTTTTTGATTCCCAGAAGAGTGCTTGTTGCTGATCAGGATACAGCATCTCTTCTCGATCTTTTTTCATGCAGATTCTTGATTTTTTTATCTTTTTATTTTTTATAATTTACAAAAGCATTTCACTGCTTAAATCAGTTTTTACCTTTGATCCTAAAGGGGCTTTATTTATTGCTTTTTAGAAGGCTCTGTAAATTGTCTTTTTGCTATATCAAAGAAACTGAACTTTGGTTCCAACAAGAATCAATGAATGTCTCCATCACTGTAAATCTTTTTAAGAGAATTGGAGGTTCTCAAGCATTTTGTTTTATAAACCAGAGAGGTTATTAATCTGGTTAGCTCTCCTGGACAATGTTACTGTAGAATTTTTTCAGTTATTTAATTAAAACCCTTGGTTTCTCATAGCCTGATGCTTTTGTTGTTGTTGTTAGGTGGTAGAATAATCAGCCACGTCCCTAAATTTATTTTCTTCTCCTTGATTTAATTTTTCCTGCTCTAATCCCTTGCTTCTGATTTTAGTTATACTGTTTCCTTTAACCTACAAATGCCTTTTACACCTGGTATTTTTGTCTTTATGTTTCCAAGTTGTAATCACCACCTGTTTGGCCTTGCATTCAATTGAAGGATGAGTCTCTCAATAGCTGCTTTTTACCCCAAGCTGTCAATTTTCTGCAGTGTCCATAAGCTTCTCATTCTGTTTAACACAGAACTATCCATTATTCCAGTGTCAGTCTCACTGCTGCTGTACATCAAGAAGTACCATTATTACTTCTCTTTAGCCACTGAGAAAATTTAATGCAGTTGTGGTTGTTCCAGAGTATGTCCCTGTTTTTTGGAATGTCATCTTTTGATAACATTCAAGCCTTTGAAATCCAAGTGAAATGACAAGTTAAAGTTTGTACTAATGCAACGTCTTTCCCCTGGAGCATTTTGTTATCTCTTGAAAATGATCTGCATGCAATTCAGGTGTGTTCACTTCATACACATGGCTATGTGGAATGTAGAAAGATTAATGGTGAAAATTTGCCACTGTTCTGGTTGATAAAGGGAGAACTGGGGATCAGGTAGACAGAACTGGTGCTGTAAGAGCAGGGATTTGAAGGAGTTTGCTCCTTACACTTGATTAAAGAGCTAGACTTACATTTATGATTTAAAGCATCCTTGTTTCAGCAGTGATTTTGTTGGCTATCAGGACCAGTAAGAAAAAAAAAAAAGGAAAGAGACGTGATTCAGGGTAGCAATGAACTGAGTTTGAAACCATTAACTTTCACCTTAAAAAAAGTGTGTGTTGTCTGTTTTGAGATTCTTCTGACATTGGTGTAGTTCAGTGTTTTGCTTTTCATGCACTTACAGAGGACCTTATGATAATATTGATCATATATTTAAGTTGGAGCTTGTATGATTAAAGAAAAATAATTTGTACTGTTAGAGAGAAGGCATCTGCAAACTGTCCTTAGACACCATTTATTTCACAAAGAAGATATTTGGGATACACTTCAAACAGTGTTTGAATGCATCAGGCATAAAGCAGTGAGATGCTTGGAAAGATAGGACTGTGACCACAATTTGAATATTATAGAAAGTAAACGTGGAAGCTGGAAGATGGGTTGGATGTGCTTTTAAGTAGCTTATTTTTTGGAGGATAGTCCCTACTCTTTGGGGTTTCCAAAGCACTGCTTTCTTTGCCTGTAAGCATGCTGTATTTATATGTGTAATGTTTGTAACTATATAATCTTGCTAGAATAAGGCTGATGAGAGATAATTGTGCAAGCAGTAGATAACAGCCATTATGGAGAAGAATCCTGGAAAACTGGAGGTTATAGATAGCATTTGTGAATGAGAGTGTGAGAGTTGGCTTAAGAATCTGAATATTCATGAATGGCTTGCTTAACTTAACTGGTTGTCGGTGGGCTGTGAGACTGTTGCATTGTGAATTCATCTGCTTGTCTTTGTCCAGGAACACCTGCCTTATGAACAGTCCTTCATTACAGTTTCTTCCTTTCTGCTCTTAATAGCTGAGGGCTTGCATGAGATCAGGGTGGAACTGGGCATTTGTGTGGGGTGAAGAAGAGAAAAAGCTCTATGCAGTCTCCATCTTAGTTATACCTCTGTTTGTGCTCTACTGGATGAAGAGTGGCTGGTACAGATTTTCATAGCCCACAGAGAGTAAACCAGAAGCAGGCTTGCAGTGCCAGAGATGTTTCCCTGTCGCATTATATCGTGAAGGAAGCACACATCATTCTAATACAGGCAGATGAATATCCAGCATGTCTCTAAACAAGAAATACATAATTTTAGTTATACATATAATTATAATCTCTATATATGTATACTGCTTGTATAGTGTTTTTATATATAATTATAGTATATAATTTTAAAATTTATAAATTAATTTAACGAATACTTAATCTCCCACTGCTTTCTTCCGTGAGCCAGCAGCTGGTTAGAATCAGCAGCACACAGAAATGTGGATTTCTTAGCTTTGATTGGACTATTGAATGTTTGAAAGAGGGCAGTGCTCTTTGTGTTGCTGACTTTGGTCAGGAGAGGTGTTCGCTGCATTTTGCTAACAGTGAGCATGGCTCCTCAGGGTGCCCAGTGCTGGAACTCTGGGGCACAGGGGGTTGAGCTGTAGTTGGTGAGCTGTGCCTCGCACCCATTCGAGCCCAGGGGCATTTTGGTGAAACTGGGATGAAGATTCCTTGCAAGCCTTGTTTTTGTGGTACTGAGGAGCAGCAAGTGGGCGGCTCTGTGAGGGAAAGCAGGCTGGGGGCTCAGGCAAACAGGGGCAGTGCGCTCCCTGACAGGAGGTGCAGCCCTGCAGTTAGGAAGGAGCAGCAGTGGGGTGACAGCAGTGAGGTTCAACCAATATGCCAGACAGACAAGTTTGTAATGACAAGGCAGGTCCAAGGTGAAGTGATCAGGTCAGGATCAATGGGGTACGAGGGCAGGCACTGACACACCTGCAGCATCATGTAGGCAAGGACTGAGGTGATGCAGCTCCCAGGCAAAGCATGGGCAGGCCTCTGGCAAGGCTGTTCAAGGCTCTTTCTCACACTGATCTTCTGAAAGCAGTCTGATCCCCAGTCGTTTGGCCATGCTGTTACCAGAGCTGGCTTTCAGCACAAGCACTCAAACCCTTGGCAATGTGTGTGGGGGGAAAGGTAGCAGAGCTGTAAGGTCCTATGGAGGGACCTGGGGGGCAGCAGGTTTAGATTCTTGAGATTGATAAAGCAGGTTCATGTCCTTGAACAACCATTTGCAGGAAGATGTGAGTTTGAGTAGAAGCTGACATATTAATACAGCATCATTGCAAGCAGTTAACATAAAGCAGCCAAAACATGCATTTCTTAGGTATCAAATCAGCCTGATTACATCACACTTTTTCAGTCAACAGTACAGAAATCAGTATTGATCGGTGTTGGCATCCAAGAAGCTGAGCAGCTGCTGGGATCTCTTTTGATATTTAAGGTTCATACTCTAAGCTAAGACTGGTCAGATGCTGTAGCCTTATGGAAACCCTGTGTGTTTCATACATACGAGAACTGAGTGGTAAGAATTAGTTTTAAAAGTCCCTATAAATAAATTTACAGATAGCAGTTAAATGTGAGTTAAATACGGGTGAGATGAAGACCTGGATCTGATACATCACCTGTTCTTTAGTACTTGCTTACTCCACAGGTACTATGGTTTACTTTAGATAGGCTGTTAGTCATTGAACAAACATTGAATCAAAACTATTTGTGTAATTGCTTTCCAAAATGCTATTACGAAACCAAGATGCCTGCTGTGTCCTGTGGCTGGTATAATTGTCTGAAGTAGAGAGCATCCATTACTTTTTACAAAACAATGAAAAAACTCACTGTACCTCACTGCTGGGTTTTAATACCTGAACAAAAAAGCGAAATGTGTTTTAAAACATTCACCTGCATAAATAGCAAGTGTACATAAAATATAGATACATTTTTTCATACTTAAGAATTTGTTTATGCTTAAAGTAGGTATGATTTGAGATTACCAGCTTCAAGAAGAGTTCTGAGAGAGGGTATAAGTTTTCAAATTGCTGCATCTTGCTTCAAAACAGCCTTTCATATTTGTGTTCTCCATGCTTCTGGATGAGAAAATGAGTAATAGAATTGAATTCTAGGAAGAAAGGACCAACATTCAGATGGAGAAGGATAGTAAAACAGTACAGCACCTTACCTGGGGAGATTGTGCAATGTCCACTGATAGACCTGTGATGTCAGATGAAACATCTGCAGAAACCTTGTGGTTATGGTGGAACCTGCCTTGAGGAGTAGAAATGGATTGTTGAACTTCAGAGGACCTCTCCAACCCGATGACTCCATGAATGTTGCAGGGAATAAGGAAGAGTCATACAGCATTAATTGACTGGAGTAATTTCTCCCCTCTGTCCCATCCTTCAGCTGAATTACTCACTGGTTTTATCTTCTTATCTCTTTCATAAGATTAAATACTTTTTTTGGCTTGTTTCCATAGCTAATATATTTTGTCTGATCTTGGGAAGTATGGGCTTTTTAAGCAGAATGAAAGCACATAAATTTATTAATAAACTTCAGCTCTTGATCATATCTGTATTTCAAAGCCCCTTTTACTTAACAGCTGACTCTCTGTGATGAACATGAAGCAGTTTTGTTCTGTCACCAAAATGAACAATTTATAATACAGCCTGCAGAAAATAATCAGATGTAGCATAGCTTGTATTTTACACAATCAGAGGAAAAAGAATTCCCACATTTTAGAGACTCTGTAAATGGGCAACTGTAAATCTTGTGATGCAGTTTGTAAGTCATTCTGTCTATAAAACTGGGTATTGCTAATTTCCACACTTTTTCCCCCACCTATATTTTAGGCATTCTCTCTGCCTATTCTTCTCTGATAGCTTTGCTTGTGTTAACTGCATTTTAGTATCACTTCCTTCCTCCTTTGCTTTTTAATTTGGCCCAGATCCTTGCTCCACATGGGACCCCGTGGTAAATTTCTATTGATAATATGTCAGACATTACTGTGCATTTATACTGTAAGTGGCATTGTTGTACAAATCATTTGTGAGCATCCTGTGGTACAGCCTCGTTTGCACACTCAGACATCAGCAGAGGTACAATAACTGGATTTCTGTACAAGTGAATGAAAACTGCAATGACTGTTTTGTACTAGTGTAGCTTCAGAAACGTATCAATGTGCTTCTGACCATATTTTTCAGGATCTCATCTTCTTTGCTTTGTGTTTTAGACTACCGTGCATGTGCAAGGAGTGAAGATTGACTCTGAGCATGTTCAGAAAGAAGTAATTTTTTGCTTACCATTGAAAGAAACAGTTGCAGAGTGCTGCATTTCATTTGACAATTACATTCAATTAGAGTTTAAAGACAGTAATTTTACAGCAAGATCACGTATGAGTTTAAAACACTCTCATTCCCAGTGTGGTCATGCTTTCCTAGTGACATTTGGATCTGCTTACCTAGGAAGGCAAGTTCTTGTTCCCATTTAATTCTTCATTGAGTGGAGCAAAAGTGAAAATCCCACTTCCTCATTAAAGAGAAAACTAGGCAGTTGAAGTGGGAAATACCAGCCCAGCCCTAATCAAAATTTGTACTCCCAATTCCTGGAACCACCCTTCCCTACAGCGGTTTCTGCCAAAACTGCTCTGTCTCTCCTGTTTATTATCTCTTCTTTTAATATCTGGCTATTTCTTGTGGGGTCCCTTTCTCTACACTGATTTTTTCTGATAGTATCAGGATCTATGGCACAAATTTGTACAGCTGTAGCATTTGGGGATGTGGGAGAGCTGTGACCTCAAAGTGCACAGTTGGGGGTTGGAGAGTTGGCACGCACTGCTGTGCACAATGTTGGCAATAGGCAGGAGGGAATGTTGCTTTAACCCCCCCAAAATTCCACTGTGCTAGTTGTACTTTACTAAGGATCTGGGTGTTTTGGGTGGGGTTGTTATGTCTTGTAATTTTTTTCCAGAATTTTAATGCTGCATTAGTACAATTGCGATGTACAATTACATATGTGCACAATTATATTACATTATGTACAATTATACAAAAGGTTCAACATTCAAAAGTATTCAATTATATACCATCTGACTTCAGTAAAGAATACTATGTGCATCCCACTTACCAACATTTCTTCTGTAAGTATATTTTCTTACATATTTTAACCTTTGTAATATTGCAACTTTTTATCACAAGTGTGCACACAGGAGGGGTCGTAAAAGACCACATGCATACCTGTAAGGATTTAATCATCTTATGCAAATGAGAATGTCATGAAAAGTAATTGTCTACTAGGATTTTGCTGCTCTTGTAACCTGAATCAAAAGGGAAGTTTGCAACACTCCCATTATAGCTACTGTTTTTCTCCTTTCCCAGATGTAAATGGGAGATTGCTCAACAGGACTATGATACTGTTGCACTGAAAATATGAGGCAATATTTTCAACAGATCTCCACAGCAAATAAATATCCTCTATCCGAGATATTTTAGGCAGGTTACAACAAATCACCTCTGCACAGTGCCATGGTAACTCCAGTGCTGTAATTTAAATATTACTAGAAACGGGGCAGAGAGGCTCATGCTCCAGTGCTTAGGACAGGGCCTGACGCCCTTCAGTTACGAGTATGGACACGGGCAGGAACACTCTGTATAATATCCCACTTGTGTGGGTAGCTGGGGTTTAGCACCACTACATTAATTGCAGTTTAGCTAGCTAAGGGAAGAAATTGTAGAAGTATTGATAAGTTCAGAGAAAGTTATTTTAAGAGAATTCAAAGGAGATGATACCTTTTTCCCATGGTCAGTCCCTCAAACCATAGGAGGTTCCACTCAAAACTGAAAGAAGATGTAAACTTCTCCAGAGCAGAGATGAGGCACGAGGCTCTTTCAGCTCCTCAGCAAACGCCTGACCTCCCTGCAGCGAGGGGAATGGCAGCTGACTTCAGGTGCAGCATTGTGGATAGAAGTGAGTGTAGGGCTGCTAGTATGTGGTGGATATTTAATGTGACCAAAGCAAGGCAGATTTTACACTCAAGGGGGGAAAACTCAGTGCCTTGGGTACTGGAGGATGAAATAACCAAGCAGGGTAGGCAGCTCCTTCTTTCCACTGTTTTGCTGGAGGATCTCTTTCCTTTGTTCCATGATGTGTACATGTTGTCTACTGAAGCAGTTTCTAGAGAGTAATGCCCAAGAGTGGATGTTTGTCTTGGTCTGTGGTGATACAGGTTTCCTTATGGTCACAGAAAAGTAATCGACCTTCCTCCATGTCAGTTAAGATGCACTATTTCCCCTTTCTTATTGAAGATCTGAGGAAGCAGAGGTCCTTCCTTCAAAGAGGCCACCACCTCCCATGAAATTAGAGGATTTTTCCTTAGAAGTCATTTGGGAAAAGAGTAAATATCTAGTAAGGCAGTCAGTAAGGCAGCTGGGAGAGAAGGGGAGAGGAGATACAGAAAATCAATTCAGATCTGGCTAAATGTTTCTCTTAAACCAGTTTCGAGCAGAGAAAGTTTATCAACGTAGACATCAGATTTTCAAAATCTGAAACTAATCTGTTCTACTTTGGGATTATCAGTGAATACTTTCTACCTTTTAATTTTACCACCCTTTTCACCTAGAGGCTGCAGTCTTGACCTACTCTGATTTCTTGCACCTCAGTGTCTTTTAATAATTAGATTCTTCCAGACAGCCAACTTTCCAACCTTTTTTTTTTTTTCCTTTTTTTTCCTGGTTCCCCACTCCCAACCTCTGGTGTGACTGGGGATTAGATGATTGGGCTCTATCTAATCCCCAGGCCTGAGTCATTGAGTACCCATGTGGAGAAGCAGTCTGGAGTTCCTGCAGCTTCCTGAACCCTTTCTACCTTTCCTTACTTCTGGGTAGGTATGTTCTGGCACTGACAGCATCAAGACAGTGACCCACAGCAGCTGTCAGCAACAGGTTTCCCAACCTTCTTTCAGCTAATGGAAAATGGTTTTAGTGAATATTCTTCAGGGAATGAAACACTTATAGGAAGCTTGATAGATAACAGCTAAAGACAGCTTGAAGAGGTTAAGTCCTAGTAAACCAGTTTCTGCACCAAGTACAAATAGCAGGAATGAAAATTAATATCAGTATTTATGGGTTTTTTGCCTACTGTATGTGGGATTTGGTGACAACTAGCTGCTAGGGACTAAGTGGAAATAATTTCTTAATCACAGGAAGCTTTGGAGCTTCTGTCTTTGAGACAATGCTACTTCTGGTTTACTTCATGCATCACTTCATCTGCCTCAGCTCACTGAGTAACACATTTTAGGACATCTAACTAATACATCAAGGGACAAACCAGACTGGAGAACAAGATGTGCCTAAGGATCTGTCATTGTGTAAGGTACTTGTACTGTATTAAACTGTGTAATTCTCATGGGTAAAAACCTCTGCCTCTTGGCTAGGGTAGGAATTCAGACTGGCCTCCAGGCTTGCTCAGAGTTCAAATGTGCTTGAATCTAAGAGTACAACCCTATCCCTGCTTTGACCACAGGTCAGAAATCTTCAGTGGAGAAATTCAGAAATCTTGAGTTCTAAGAGCTTGGCAACAGCCATGCTTCTAACCTTCCCTCTAACATGAATTCTCAGAGAAGCCCTCCTTGAAAGCCTTCAATATGCCAGTGCATTTTGAGGCCAATTTATCTAGAAATGGCTTCAGTGTTTCAGAGAGGTACCCTGTGGGGCCTAGGCAATGTTCTTCACCACTGAGCTGAGAAGAACGGAATCAAAACTGCCCATAGTTGATGTTATTTTCTTCCATAAACATTAAGGTTCTCTGAAAGTAAAGCAAAGCTGGGCACTGAGTTCAGAGAAAGGAGGACTAAGCCCTAAGGTAGAAGAGCATAAATAAACAAGAGACAATAATGATTCTGAGGCATTTATTTCAGTATCAGTCTCTTGAATCATCTGATGTAGAAGCCTCAAAGCAAGAAATTCAAAAGCTAATCAAACAGTTTTCTTTGAACTCCCTTTTGCGTGTGCATTTCGAGCACTGAAAGTGGTAAAATCCAATTTCAATTGGATCTTGTGTTTTAACTAGAGGAGCAGTGATACTGTGAGAGCTACCTAGACTCACTGTGCCCCAAATCCTTCAGCAATAGATACACATCTTGGGTTGACTAGCATGTCATTCCTGAGAAGACTTATTTTTCTCTTAATCAAAAGCTCTTACACTGGTACATAACTAAAGCAGCCCAGAGGCAGAGAGTTAATCTGAACAACTAGTACTTAATTTGTATTGGCTCTCATGGATGCAGCTTACATTAATTACAGAGAACCCAGTGCAGAGGATAAACTTTTACTGAATCATTTCTCAGATTTATTAGGCATAAGCCAGCTTTCATCCTACATGCAGTGCTTTGAACTGTTACTAATTTCTCAATTCATTTTTCCAGGCTTTTATTCCACCTGCAGATATTGTCTTTTCCACCTACGTGGCCTCCAAAACAACAGGGTCAATCCTGCTGCTGTGACACAAGCCACACTCTTGCTGGCATCAAAGGAGTTTTGCCTGTGTTAGGATGATGTTGGCCATATGTTTGTGGTGACAATTGCAAGGTGCTGTCTGGGTTGCTGGTTGCCTGTTGGTTTCAGTTGTTCTGGTGAGGGGGGAGGTGAGGGGAAGGACTATATTGTACTGGGGCAAGGGAAAAGAGCTGCTGAGATGTGGTGAGTTCAGTGGCTCCAGCAGCTCCTGCCCCTAACAATGTCCATGTGGAGGAGCCCATCGTCCTTGCTCTCCAGCAGAGGCCAAAGGCAAGCTTCACACAAACCTAGCAGGGTACCACTCTTCCAGCAGTGAGTTCTGCTCTGTGCTTTGCATAGACCCAGTTCCCAGTTGCCAAATAACTTCCCAAAATGGGAGGAGGATGCAGGAAAACACTGGAAGCTCTCTCAGATTTCTGCTGTTCCCTCACTTCACGCCCTTTCCCATTGTATGTGCTATGGGGGATCCCAAAATTGGAAGGGATGAGACAAAGGCTGTGTCTCAGAAGAACAAGGAAAAAGATTCTGAATCCACTGAGTGTTTCTGTCAGAGCACTGTGGGAACTGGTGTGAGGAGGAGCTGAAGTTTTGGTCTGCTCTGATGGACAAAACCTTTTACGTCCTTGCTTTAATTTCCATACAGTGTGGCACATCATACAACAGGGAGGTGGTTAAATGCAAATGTGTTCTGCCTTACACGGAAGGCAGGGGAAAAACGGTGCATTCCCTGCTCTGAAATTGGTGATTTAATTAGAGAGAGTATTTGTCAAAACATCTCTGTGCCCTAGTTGCTGTTGCTAAGGATTTAAACCAAAGACACCCTTTTGTCTGAGAAGATATAGTTTCAGAGGGGGGAAAAAAAGACAGTCTTTAAAAAAATTTCTAACAATTCATTGATTCATTGATTTTTAAATTTTTTTTTGTCTTGTGTTTAGCTTCTGGTGAGCTAAGGGAGGCCAGCAGAGTCTACTCTTGTATCATTTGTACTCTTGAAACTATAGATTCTGCTCACAAAGGTGTCTGTAGCCACAGTCAAGAACAGTTCAGGCTTTAAATGCCATTTTCTGTTTGGTTTTATGCGTAGAAGGTTTTGAAGTTTCCCCAGGAGAACAGGTACAGTATTTGTAGGTGACTGCAGAGGTTTCATACATAGTTATAGGATTAGACAAGGGCAATAGGATTGCAAACTGTCAGAGTGCTTGGGGAGAGATGAAAAGCCCTATTATGAAGATTTGCAGCTTCAGGTGAGCTGGTACTACTTTGTGGTTTTGAGGAAACAGTGAAACAGCTCTTCCCTTCTCATCCTCCTGGTGACAACACTCGATGTTGTAGACTTCTTTCATAACTCTCTTAAGTCATCTCTTTTCCAGACAAAAGTCCTGAACTGTTCAATCACTCCCTGGAACAAATGCTGCCCTGTGCTCTGGAAATCTAAAAACACACAAAGAATTCTGGGCACTTGGCTCTCTGAAATTCTATTAATAATATATTTTTCCTTTTGCTTGGAAACTAGGCTGTTTCTGTCAGTTGTTATGGGGCAAGAGGAGAAGACCTCCTTAATAAGTTGTTATAAGGTTAATTGTAAATGGGCTGTTTCCTTGGCTGGAGGAGGGTAGAGATGAGGCTTCCCAAGGACTTCTGTGTTGCTCTCTTCTCTTCCATGTATTTTTTAAAGGATTTGGAAAGATAAAACATCACACAGGGAAGTAAAAAATAAAGAAGGCTGCAAAGAGCTGTGGGGGAGTTCAGTAAATCTAGATAGAAAACAAAGCAACAGCTGTCACCATGGCATGCTGCCACATGGCAGTGGCACTTCAGCTGTGCAAAGGAGCAGAGACAGGCAGGAAAATCCAGTCGGCTGCAGGGACACAGCCGTGAGCTCTCAGCTCCTTACTGGTATGCAGGAAAAATCCTGTCACTAGAGAAAGCTCTCTGAAAACATTGATTCAGTGTTCAGCAACAGTCCAATGTAATTGGAAATGAGAGGAGAGAAAAATATTTTATAAATATCTGTGCTGTAAATGAACCCTCAGAGCTCCTGTACCTTGGGCGTTATGTTTAGTTTTGAGCAAGTCACTTTAAGAAAGGGTGTGGTATAACTATGGACTGAAGAGAAACAGCATTTTTATGTGAGACATACAGAGTTTCTTTGCAAGAGAAGATTAAACACTGTGAGACTTAACCATCTTGGCAACAAGAAACCACATGAGCCATATGACAGAAGTCTATAAAATAGTGGGAATGGTGTGTAGAGGAAGTTTACTAAACTGCTGTTAAATATCCTTCATAATGTAAGGTCCAGGTGCCATCAAATGAAATGATCAGGTAGCAGGTTTAAGACAAACATATGGAGTATCTATGTATAAGATGTTAGGTGTATTGTGAAACTAGTTACCTTAGGCTCTTATGGAGGCCACATAGGTACCAGTGCTAGAAGGGGTGAGGTACTCTCACAAGTGATAAATCTCTTGAGATTTACTGTACCAAAGAACCTGAGTGCCATCTCAAGCTTAATAAATCCTTAAAACAGTGATTCCCTGAGGCTGGAATCACGTATTGAGAAAAAGAACTCTCTGTACTTGTCCTGTTTCCTTACAGCTTTCACTAAGTATCTGCACTGGAGAAGGTAATTTTGATCTGTTTATATTTGTGTATTGCTGTGAGCATTCTGAAGGCTCTGAGATTTCAATCACAGGAGCTCAAGAGCAGAGTAGCTCAACATCTCTCTGATATGGGGTAGGTAGGACTTATCCTGCTTCAGAAAGGAAGGACTCGAGGACCTCTGAACATCACCATAATCCCGTTTCCTCCAGTTCTGTGGGAACACAGAGAGTGCCCACTTTTCCACTTCCCACCTCTGCAACTCTCATCAGAAAATGAGAAAAGGGGGGTTAGGGAGATAAAGGGAAAAAAAGGCTGAAAGAAGGGCAGAGCCTGCAGCTGGCATGTAACCTTCCCAGAACTGCAATCCCTGTGGAGGCTGAGGGTGAGTTACAGCTCTGAAGTGCACCAGAGCAGACACGTCAGGCTGTGACTCAAAGTCCAGACTAAGCCATTAGCCAGGTCTGTAAGCACTGGAGCCAACATAGTGTTCCTATGCTGCATCACTGGCAGCCTCCCTATGGAGGAGTACAAGTGGCAGAACAAGGTTGCTTCAAGCCCTGAGAGAAAGGAATTGCAACCTACTGAGCCTGTAGGTATGAGCTGTTGCTGTAACATCACAGCAGAAATGGTGAAGATCCAAATGAAGCATTTAAGAAGCAGTTCCGTAACACATCTGGCCTGTGAGCTTTCCATGGGAAAAGGACAGAAGAAGAATGGGCTTACAGAATAGATAGCAGTCTCATCCCAGCATACTGCTCTTTGTTTCTCCTTGTGGTATAGCTGTGGTCTTGGACTGCTGGCTTACAGGACCCTGTTGCCAGATGAAGGGTGATGGAGGTGATAGGGAGGGCAGCAGGTGCTGAGGCTCATGCATTTCAGAGTGCACATTCTTCAAGACAATACCATGGGGAGGTTATCACTGACTGAGTCTCCCTCCAGCTCCCCTCCCCCAGAAAAGCCAGTCCTTGTAGATAGCATTAAAAATGGGCAGCAATAAGACTTGAAGAGCTAACAGACTATGCTGGGAGAAAAAACATAAAAAACCCCAAGAGTTAGATACTTGCAAGTTACAGAGGTGAACTGAGCTCCCAAGGAACTTAAAGAACATATCAAGAACTCATATTTAATAATTACAGCATGTAACAAAAAAGTATAAGTAAACAATGCTTATTCCCTGTGGCCTCTTTAAAAATGTCTGAAGATTTATGGTAGCTACAACCTTTTTTTTCCAAGGGCTTAAGTTTGAGGTCCTCTGTTATTAACAGACGAGTAGTTTTGCCAGGAAGATAGCTGAACGTATGACTTTCAGTCCAGCTCATCAGCCCGCAGTCCGGGAGACTGGAGCTGCATCTAACCACAAATACCCAAGCCTGGAAATCCCTCCTCAGAGGCAAAACAGCTTCCAGGCTCTGACTAGCTATTGTGAAGAAACCTGCAGATGGTTTCCATGGCCATATCATGCATGTTATGAGGCTGAGCAGCCAGAGAGTTTGATGGCTCCTGCCCAAGTCAGCCTCATAGTGTCTACCACATACAAAGTATGAGTAACACCCAGTCTTTGAACCACAAGCAAACCACTTCGTTGTAGTTCCATAAGGTATGTTCTACAAATAATAATTGCAAACAACACCCTGCAATCTATAAATACGTTCCACCTCCACAAGATCTCTTGTTTTCTTATGGGGCAAAGTCTTTCCCCGATGCTTTTGAAACCAGAGCAACAAATGAAAATATTTCCAGCTTGTTTTTAACCATTGCTGACCTCTGAAGTGATTGGAGAGCATGTTTCTTTTTTTTTGTTTGTTTGGGTTTTTTTTGGTTTGGTTTGGTTTTTTTGTTTTGTTTTGTTTTGTTATTTGCATTCATTAGGTAAAGACATAGCATTAAAAAACTAGAGCATAAGGGGTGTGCTTGTGGAATAAAACCTGGCTGGAAGAATGCCAGTCTGATTGCTAGTAGTTTGAAAGGTGGCATTTCTGTAATCCTACTGGAAAATAGAGCCTGACAGAAGATAAGCCCTGCTGTGCCTAAAGTACTTCTGTATTTAACACAAACAGTCCAAAGGAGTCACAGCTACTTTAGCTGGAGCCATTGCATGATGATTGCTGGGGAGATGTGATGTGGTATCAGCCCTTTGGTGTTTGTGTGTCCTAATTAGCTCACAGCAGCAGGGAAACCAAAAATCACGTTGCAACATCCTAACCAGAATCTTAATCAGTGTGTATAGGGAGTAATTTTTTGTTGTTGTTAAGAACTGCAGTTTTGGCCTGTTTAAACTCTGATCTGAATCCCCCAGATTTTTGAGGCAAACTCTGAGTGGTTTGGGACACTGCTCACAAGAGGGGCAGGAAAACTGGGGTGCCTTACAGAAACTGACTAGAGATGCCTTCATCTCTGAGCAACAAGGCGTATTTAGGGTAAGGCTCCCCTTGCTCAGCAAGCAGAACAGGTGTCCTTTACACAAAATTTTGGTTTGGACTGCGGAGGGAAACCAGTACTCTATAGCCTATGATTAAAACTTTTGTCTATGGAGCATTACTCATTTGCACCTAAATTAATATGTAGATATTTGCAGATCCCAGGGCAATTTAATCAGGTGAGGCTGGGATAACTCCTCTCAGAATGGTGTATGGAAGTGATGGACACTGCTCAGAGGGCAGTCTCTGTCACATCCCTGCTCTCACATAGCAGAGGAGATCTCCAAAACCAGTTCTCCATCATGTCAGTTCTCCATCCTGCCTCTGCCTTTCTGTACTAGCTCTGATGAGCCTTTTAGAGTTTTGTCACCTGCAGCTGTAAGCTCAGCCACTGGCTTTCACAGCAGATATAGCAGGCCAAAACTAAGTTGTCCATTTTCTTCAAATTAATTAAAATCAAGCATTTTCCACTTCCAGCCCATCTAAAATATTTTTCATTTGTTTTTCTGCTCAGCACTGCAAGCCTCTCCTCTGTTCCCTTCCCCAGTAAAATCTGCATGTCCCTAATCCTAGGATTTACTTAAGCAACTACAGAGGATCCTGAAATGGCTTCTTCTCCAACTGCTGTGTCTCCAGCTGGAGACAATTAATGATTTGTCCAATTCTCACCACATATATTACTAAGATCAAAGGCAGACCTCAAAACATTAGCAACTAATTTCAGTGTTATAGTTCTAATAGAAGTGGACCACTATTAGGCAACATCTCTTTTGTATGTGGTTACTTCTTCATGGAATTCTGAGGTTTTCTTCCTTCCCAGATAGAATTAATCATAGTTGCAAGGATCTATGGATTACTGCTGCTTTTATATTTGCAGCAGGGTGGCAGATGGGAGTAATTTGAGTAAGTCACTGGCAGGAGCATGGAGAGAGGCAGAATAATATTAATAATTTTTTTTTCTTACTCTAATAAAATTCTGCATTCAGTGTTGGAGACTTTTTTTTTCAAGGCTCTCGTTTTATCACAAGACTTAGTAGCAAAAGTTGATTTGTTTTATATCAGTGTAAGGAGAAGGAAAACAAATTGCCACAGTTCAGTCTTCTGGGCAGCAGATTTGGATGAGCCTAATGAAGACCTGCCAGGTTTGAGGAGGGGTGCTGAATATATAAAGAGGAAGGAATTTTGGGGATAAGGTATAACATGTCATTAATTTTAAGGGACCTTGGGAGAAGGCCAGCTCTAGGGCTCTGATGAAGATGATGGTCTGAAGCCAAGTCTGCCAGCCCAGCCCTGCCTCAGCCCCAGAGATCATGGCCACTGTTTCTATCAGCCTGTCTTGGGACACCTCACCTCCCTTCATAAATAGAAACAAGCACCAAAGGAGGAAGAAGTTGGATTTACTGAGGGGGGGGGACTGCTCCAGCAACACTGAAATCCACAGCACTGGCTGCAGAAAAGGTCTGGAGAGGGCAAGGGGAGCACCATTTCCCTCTATGGTGTAGGTCAGCCCAGCTTGAGATTTGCCACCAGTTAGCACAACCAGATAGGCAAATCAGTGATGATGAGAGGACTGTGTCTGAAACCACCTCATCTGACTTCTGTTCCAGTGCTCAGGTCAAGGCTGAGGTAGGACGACTCTTGCCAGCAAGACTCATAGCCTAAGAAGCAGCTGTCCCTGGAGTGGATGTGAAAGGCTACCTAGGAGGGAGAGGTATTAAGAAACACAAACCTAGGAGCAAAGCCTAGAAGCTGTGAGAGCCTAGGATCCATCTTTCCATCTCTTCTCAGGTGTGAACATCCTCTAGGCTGTTACTCAGAAGGTGCTCCCTGGCATCTTCTTTGGATGCTTCTCCTCTTTTTTAATGAACATGGCTGCTGCTTTTTGGGTCACTGGTGACCTCTGTGGTGGCTAATCCCTCCTGAATAGGACATTCCAGTAGCTGTGGGTGCTAGCACCGTGTTAGCAAGCCTCATACAGCAAGAGTGTATCACATACAGTGATTTTGTCACTGAATAGCTTTGCAGGACTGTCTTCTCTGTCATCACCCACCATGGGTGCCCATGCTGCCCAGTGGATGAGGTGACATGGTGGCAGAGTGGCACGGTTGCCTTCGGCTGGCCTGGGCACCTGCGTGGAGGATGGGCCAATTCCCCACACTCGTGAGCCCTGTCTGCATGTTCTGCAAGATAAAGGGATCTCTTAAACCACAGCAGTGAAAGTTGTTGGAGCTGCTCTGTCAGAATCTGGAGTTCAAAAGGAACCCTTTCCCTTGTAGTCATGCCATAAGTGACGATCACGAGCAACTGGCTGTCACTGATTTGCTCTGAAGTCCCAGTTTTTGCAACACCCCAATTTAAACAGTTCCATCCCTCAGTGACTCCAGGGGTACCAATCAACTGGGCAAAGTGTCCTGCTCACAGGGGAAGCTTCACAGAACAACACAGCCACTGCCCAAGTCTCTTATCTGCTCCGCCTCCTGGGGTGGCCCTTCCGTCACTTTGTGGTCAGCAGTGATGCAAATCAATCTCCCGTGACTTCTATCTAGAGGTGAGATTGATGTCACCATCATGTGACCTTTAATCTTCAAACAACTTTTTTTTAAAAAAAGCTGAAATATTACATGGACTAATGAAGTTGTAAAGAAATACGGGTCTGGTTTTTTCCCCCTACTTCACATCTGCAGCATTAGAGATCTGACAGGACCTACCACAACCACATTGGGAACACTGCATAATGTGACTTTACAGCTCCAGTGGGCCTCTCAAAGTCTGATCAGAAAGCTGATTTATGGCGACCCATCTCAGCCCATCTCAGTCCCTTGCTCACTTCTGACACTTCACTTGATTTCCTGACTTTCTGCCTGGTTTATTTCAGAAGTAGAAGGGGAAGATAGGATTTCTGTTGGATGTAGGCCAGCTCTTCATCCAGTCGCTGGAGCCTTGCCAGTTCTTGCCAGATGGGCATTGGGCACTGGCTTTGTCAGATGAAATATTATCTATCCAAGATTTAGTGGCATCTGGCTAGATATTCTTTGCTTTCTAAGAGATTTTCTGTTACTCATCCCAAATACTTTGGTCTTGGATCTGGTGTTATCTGACTACAGCTTTTCCTCCAGCTACTTGCAATGGGGTATTTACGTATAGACAATCACAGCAGATAAATCTCTCATAAAGAGATAATCATAATCTCTTTAATCAGCACACAGTAGTGATCCCCTGTAAAGAGACCAGCTGCAGCAACCCTTTTACTAGGTCAGTGTCACCACTGATTTTTTCTCTCTTCCCTTTTGTCCTGTGTCAGCTGTGTAGCAGGAGACATTTCAGAGAGATCAGGAAATTAAATAATCTTGTGTACATACAGTAGCAGATAACAAGCACATTGCATGCATATGCTATTTGGTGATAACAGATCTTGGAACAGCATACAAAGATGAGTAGGAAGAATGCAAACACATCTTTATTATGATTTAGCACATAGCAAATTCCAGTGACTCCTCTCTTTGGGCATCCCCTAAGTAGCATTAACAATGTACTTTTGTTTGCCTGGAAGTTAACAATGCTGCTGACACTGCAGAAGTTACAGTCATGTTTCTTGGTAACTCATGGTGTGTACATATGTTATTATAAATGCACTCATATGAATTAGTTATTAAAACAGCAGGGAACATGAACTGCATACTTGCCTCCAGCAAACTCCCCTTGTCTGGGTTTATTCAGTTGCTGTGGGATCAGTAGAAACATTTGGTAGGTGGTATCCATGAGCCAGCAGTGTGCCCTTATTGCCCAGAAGGCCAATGGAATCCTGGGTTGCATAAGGAAGAGTGTGGCCAGTAGGTCAGGGAAGGTCATTTTCCCCCTCTGCTCTGCCCTGGTGAGGCTGCAGCTGGAATACTACATCCAGTTCTTGGCTCCCCAGTTCAAGAGAGACAGGGAACTATTGGAGAGAGTCCAGCAGTGGGCAATGAAGATGGCTGGAGAATTGGAGCATTTGGAAATTGGAGATTTCCTCTCTTATGAGGAAAGGCTGAGAGAGCTGGGACTCTAGCCTGGAGAAGAGAAGGCTGAGGGGAGACCTTATCAATGTCTATAGGTATCTGAAGGGTGGGTGCAAGGAAGGTGGAGCCTGACTCTTCTCAATAGTTCCCAGTGACAGGACAAGGGGCAATGGGCACGAGTTGGAACATAGGAAGTTCCATTTAAATATGAGAAAAAAACTTTACTATGAGGATGACAAGGAACTAGAACAGGCTGCCCAGGGAGGTTGTGGAGTCCCCTTGTCTGGAGATATTCACGACCCACCTGGATGCAGTCCTGTGCAGTGTGCTCTAGGTGATTCAGCTTTGGTGGGAGAGTCAAACTAGATGATCTTTAGAGGTCCCTTCCACCTCTGATACTTCTGCGATACTCTGATTTCTAAAGGAAAAATTATTCATCCAAGGAGCTCTATCAAGAAGTAAGCTCTGTTTAGGTTCACACCAGAAAATGGAAATGTCTGACCAGGGGACAGAGAGTGGTGTCACCTGCCCACAGCCTCTGCTCTGGCCCTTCTCACCATGGAGGAATTAACAATTTTGTCATGCATTTTTTAAAATAAGATTCTTTCTAAGTACTTAGTAGAGGGGTTAGCTTGTTAACTACTGCACTGGAGCAGTAGGAACTCCAGGTAAAGTGAGGAGAGCAAATGAGATTTGGGAAATTGGTGGGTCTCATCTCAATTGTCAATAGATTTCAGGCAAGGACACTGTACCTCCAAGTTTCGGGCTGTCTGGAGAGACCAAGGAAGTAGGGTAGGAAAGACTGCCTCAGGCATCCCAGGGCTTGACTCAGAAGAGAGGACAGTGTAGCCTTTAATGTTTGCTTTCTTTCCCAATTTGCAGGTCAGCTTTAGCAGGCCTGCACACACTTGAAAAAAATTACAAGCTGCGTCCAGCCCCGTGGGTCTTACTCATGGGACTCATCCTTACTCATCGGATTGGCCCCCGAAAGGTTGGTGAAACTGCTTGTATGATTGAGCCTTTTGGCAGAAAGGGCTGCTCATCCAGATGGGGTTCAGTTTGTTTTGGATGTTGTAAAAATGCAAACATCTCTGAAAGGCAGCAGGAATTTTACCCATGCAAGCTCAAAAGTGTAACGGGTCACAAGCTTGCCTGGGACAGTTCTGGAGTCCAAGACTGTCCTGATGCCTCAGTGATGGCCTTCAAGGAACCATCATGAATGTGTATTCAGGTACAGGATTTTTTTTTTCTTCTGTTTCCACATCTCCTGGAGTCTCCAGAGCTTCCCTGTTCCCAGGGCTGTGGCAACAGGTAGGGCCCTCATGCCTTTTAGTTGCCATAGGATTTATGTCACTTAAGTAAATTTAGGAAGGTGGGAATGGAAGCAGAGTGTTCCCATCCATGTGATGTGTTGCAAAGGACATTCTTTTTGTCCCTGTTTTTCCTCACAGAAGGAAAAACCTTGTCACCCTCAACTACCATAGAGCAGCCAGGAGCCAGAAGAGGGGGATAGCTCTGATCTGGGCAGCTGGAGACTGTAAAACTCTGCATTGGAACTGATCCAGGTACAGAGACCCTCCCTCAACCCTGGTGATCACAAACATCACGGACATCCGTTTCCACATGGCATCTCCATCAGCAGTGTCCTTGGCTACTGATATTTTTGCTGTCTTTTCAGTGCAGCAGTGGATGTGAGGGGATTGCCCAGCTCAGAATAACAATGATCCTTCCTGCCCTGCAGAGCACTGGAAACCTCTGTTCTATCTTGGTTTCCTGTTAAAGCTGAGCATCTGGAAGGAAGGATGGTCTTACAATTAAGACACTGGACTGTTAGGACTGAACTGCAGTTGTAGTTTCTACCTGTACTTTCCCATGTGATTGGAGGGTCACTTAAACTGTTTAATTTTGTTGCATTTTAGGAACAGGAAAAATTCCTTATTTCACAGGAGAAAAACTTCACTTCTTAAATGGAGAGCATGGTCATGAGAGCCTAAGAAGTGTAAGAGAGAAGAAACAGCTGGTAAGGCATGGCACATAGGGGTCCTGTTTGATTATAGCAAAGGTGTTGGTGACAAGAGTCCTCCCAATTTGGTGGAGTTTCTTGTTTTTTCCTCAGGTGCCTCCTAAAAACATTTAAGTTCAGTTTTTGGTAGTTAGGGACAATGCAACTTAAAACCAAAGAAACACTTTACCCTTCAGTGTATAACTTCCAGTCATCTGTGTGTAGACTAATTTGCCATGAAGAGAAGTCTTTCCTCACAATCAGAGCAAGGCTGCTGTGACATCATGTTCCTGCCATCCCTGACGGATGGGCCAGCACTTGGTAATCTGTTTAAAAGCATCTATTTTGGGTCAAACTGCTTTGAGGATCAGACCTCCAGAACTGCAGTGTGATCAGGCTGGAGACCAATTAGCTGGTTTGTCTCTGCTGCCCTTGCTCCACCTCAGAGGTTTGCCCACAGCCTGGGATGGTTTATGAATTTCACGATAAGTGATTTTGATCTGGCTTTCTCATCCCTGTTTTAGTCCCAGTGGAAGGTGTTTTTAAGCAGGGGCCTCTGTCCCACTCAGTAAAATTGTGTTGATAGAATTGGGGTAGGGAAGGGCTTTGCTGCTGAGGCAGGGCTGGGGCTCAGAACAAAGAGCCAGAGGGAAGGCAAATAATTAACTTTGGCTGGGGAATCACAAGACTCTTGGGACCAGCAGTGGGCTGCTACAAAGCAACACTCTGTCAGCCAGTTGAAGTTTTTGGTGCTCTTTTCAAGTCAGATGTCCTGCAGACTGCTCTTTCTCCAAGGAGAGGATTCCAACAGCTTAAAAACTTGATTTTCTTCTGAAACTTGCTGGGTATGGATAAAATAAGATAAATTCTCTCTCTCTCTTTTTTTTTTTTTTTTTTTTCCCTATAGAGAGAGGTCCTTAAGTATAAGCATTATAACTAAGAAGTTAGAGTTGAGGACACAGGACACATCAGTGTGATTTCTGAAGGTGGCGGCCCTCCCATTAGATTGAGCTGGATGAAGGAATCTTGATTGAGATATTCCAGGTGCTTGTTCTTCTCAAGCAGCAGCCCCATCCAACGCTACAGGTTACACCCCTTGGCTGCTGCATCAGTCAGCTTGGTGTCCTACCTAGGACTCTCTAAGGAGACCAAGCTTCAGCAGCCTCCTCTGTGTTTTGGGAGACAGGGATGTGATGAATTTGCCAATGTGGTGCTTGCTGGAGCAGTAACCTCTCACAGAGAGGTGGCCAACTGCAAGGGGCAGCCACTTCTGAAACTGATTCTCCTCTTTCCAAAGGGAACACATGTTTTTGCAGTTAAAATTAGGTATCTGCTCTTTTTTAGCTGTTGGCAGTTCTGCTTTAGCTTTTCTTAAACCCATATTTTCAAGGGCTCTTCTGCATGCACAAATGGCAACAGCCTGCTGATAAACCAGGACAGTTTTTTATAGAAACTCTGAAGCATCTGCCACAGGCAGTTTATCACTGATTTAACCACTACAGTTTAAAGCCTGTTAGTTCATATTGTCAGATTAGTCACATTGGTGCTTTTGTTATGCTCCTTTATGGCATCTTTTCTACTTCCAGCCCACAAGACCTAAACATACTTTTTTTTTTTTTTTTCATGATACATTTCCCCCTTCTTGTCTCCTCACACTCACCCCCCAGGGATCTGAGATGCTCTGAAGACAAGACAGAGCTCCTGCTCTGTCTAAAGATAGCTTCTGGGCTCGATGGGTAATGTGATACAGAGCCTTTCACTGTCTGGGTTGCTAATTTGGCTGTGAATCAGATCAGTCATGACTGAAACAGGCTGTTCTTCAGTAGCTTTCTAGTGGTCCATTTGATACAATTTATATATTTCGTGTTCATATTCAATCCCATTTGTCACAAATCACCACCACAACTGAACTTAACCTGCTCTCAACTCGATCCCCACTGAGATGGTGTGAGTCTTTGGATGCATCTGTCCTGTATGGACGTTCTCCTTGCATTTTTGTTGATATTTAAAGATGTTATTACCTCTTTATGGCCAGGTCCAAAGAGTTGTAGTCAATGGAATTAAAGCCAGCTGACAGCTGGTCATGAGTGGTGTCCCCCAGGGCTCAGTGCTGGGACTGCTCCTGTTTAACATCTTCATTGATGATTTGGATGAGGGGACAGAGTGCACCACTGGTAAAACTGCAGAGGACACTAATCAGGGTGGGAACGCTGATCTGCCTGAGGGTAGGGATGCTCTGCAGAGAGACCCAGACAGGCTCAATCCATGGGCTGGGGCCAACTGCATGAGTTTCAATAAGGCCAAACGTGAGGTCCTGCACTTTGGCCACAACAACCCCCGCCAGGACCACAGGCTTGAGGAGGAGTGGCTGGAAAGCTGCCCAGCAGAGAGGGACCTGGGGGTGCTGAATGACAGCAGCTGAACATGAGCCAGCAGTGTGCCCAGGTTGCTAAGAAGGCCAATGGCACCCCAGCCTCTATCAGTATCAGTGACCAGCAGGGCCAGGGAGGTGACCTTGTCCTTGTACTCAGCCTTGGTGAGGATGCACCTCGAGTACTGTGTGCAGTTTTGGGCACCAGAGTATAGGAAGGACATGGAGGTGCTGGAGAGAGTGCAGAGAAGGGCAGTCAGGCTGATGAGGGGTCTGGAGAACAGGTATTATGAGGAGAGGCTGAAGGAGCTGAGGATGTTCAGCCTGAAGAAGAGGAGGTTGAAGGGAGACCTTATTGCCCTCTTCAGCTCCCTGAATGGAGGCTGTAGTTAGGCTGGTGTTGGCCTCATCTGCCCAGTGAGGACAAGAGGAAATGGGTTCAAGTTGCACCAGGAGTGGTTCACATTAGATATTAGGAAAAATATATTCACTGAAAGAATGGTGAAGCATTGGAACAAGTTGCCCAGGGAGGTGTTGGAGTCACCAGCCCTGGAGGTATTAAAAAAAAAAATGGGTGGATGTGGTGCTTTGGCAGATAATTTAGTGGTTAAGGTGGTGTAGGACTGATGGTTGGACTCGATGATCTTGAAGGTCCATTCCAACCATGATGATTCTATGATGCAGGGTGTAGGTGACCATCTCTTTGCTGGAGGTAATCATTTGCAAAGCTCTGATGTTGAACAAGATGATACAAAAAAATTTCTGATCAGCTCCAGCCAGCCACATGGGTTTGAATAGTCAGCATTTGTATGTTAAAATAATATGTCTGATTTTGACAACTGCAGTATGGGGAGTCCTGTTGGGACCTAGAGGGTCCCTCCTGCTGGTAGATCACAAGGACTGTTGCTGTGAGCAAGAGGGTGTTCTTTTACCCCTGGCAATGCAAAAGTCTTTGCTGGCAGAAGTAAACCTAAAAGTCTGATCACAGCATGTGTATGCACTCAGAGATGGACCAGGCACTTTTTTCAGAGATGAGGAGGGTTGCTGCTGCAGCTCTGGGGGTGTCTGTGGAGTCTGTTGACCTGCTGCTACTGTGTCCAGCATGTTTCGGTCCTGAATCAGCTTGGACATCCAGGCAATGTCAAGGCTGGACATCACTAAGCAGTTTGGATGTGACCACCCTGCTAAGATGCACAGGGGTGATCTGGTTGGCCATTGATCTCAGGATCAGAGAATGTGTCTGGGCCCATTTTATTTCCTGATGTTACCATCTCCTCTGTGCCTCACTGTTTGTGCAGTGCCTGAACCCCAGTTTTCTAAATCATAAATTATAATGCAACGGCATGACCTGAAATAAGAGTGGTCATTAGTACCCAGAGATTCATCTCTTAGGGTTTTCTGCACTCTAGAGGTAAGCAGATGGACTTGATCAGTTAGACAGGACTGGAGTGATGTGGTCTCTGTCCATATTTACAAGTTTCTTCACTGGAGTCCCTGCTCTTGATGTACCAAGAGGTAGCAACACCAAAGGTGTTGAAACATGAACAGGAGCTGAAAGTTTGGAGCTCTTTTCTGGCATGGCAGATTTGCACTGTGGCTTGAGCCAAATTTCTCTGAGCTTCAGTCTCTTGGCACTGAAAATGGAGAAAATACTTTGCTCTCATGGTGGCTGCGAAACTCATTGAGGAGCCATCAGCCGAGCTCTTCAGATTAGCAGATGGGAGAATTTGTGTGGTATTCATTATTTGCATCCCAGACCTGCCTTTTGGTCCAATCAGGAGGGGGTTTTGCCTGGGTGTCTTGTTGGAACTGCCACCGGCATCCTAGTTCTGGGCATGCACTGCACATTTTACCTGCTCTCTGAACATTGATCAAAGCTCCTGGGAGAAGAAGCCAGCAACATACTAAATACATGTCAGTTCAGTTGTTTTCACATGCAGAGCTTTGCTTAGCCTGCTAAAGCTCATTGTCTCCAAGCCAAGTAATTGAAGGAGTCAAGGCCCTATTTAACCTTTCAGGAAGAGCTGATGCCTTGACATCCACAAAGAAGTTCTTTGTTTGAGGAGCTAAAGGAACTTTGCAAGGTTAGGCTCAGGTGTTACAGCCCAGCACATGGTCACTGGCTCTAATGGGTTAGTTAGATGGTTGGGGCTGTGATGTGTGAGCCCTAGGACTTGACTGATTCTTCTGTCCAAAGAATTCAAAACTGCAAATCCCACATGTGAGGACATTGCCCCAGCCTCCAGGTGTGAAGGAGCTTTCTCCTGAGGGAGATGGAGAAAGGTGTCACAAGCACTCCCAGTCCCTCATTTTTGATCTTTTTCTTTCTTCAAAGTAACTTTAGTAATGATTGATTAGCAGGAGAAAAACTGATTTTGTAGCCCTGGAACAACTAATTTCAGGGTATGGTTCCAGCTCCTGTGAACAGAAGGGCCTGCAGGTTACCCACACCAGGGTCCCTTAGAGTTTGTTTTGTGATGGCAGACCCTTGGTTTGAAGTCTTGTGTGGAATGAGACAAAGAGTAGGTTTGAATCAGGAATGTCCAAAGCCCAGGATTAGAGAGAGAACAGTGGTATCCCTCAATTTTCAAACTGGGCTGTCTGTTGAATGTGCTGAAAAAACTGGCTTTTTCCGGGAAATCCTCTGCCTGAGGTCCTGCAGTGACCACCCCACAGGCAGTCTGCCTGTGTAAGACAGGCAGTATGAATTTTACCCCACAGCTGTCCATCATTTAGAACAACTGTTGATTTTTATGTTGTGTTCTGCCATGAAATGTCTGTAATGAATAAACCTGGGATGCCTTTTCTCATTGTTCAGACTCTATTAATACAGGAATAACTTTATCTCATCTTGTTTCTCTCAGTTATCACTGGTGCTATTTTCTGTGCTTCTGCCTGTGTTAGAACTGAACTTGGACCAACACACTAAAGAACTGTCATTCCTTATCTAGTAGCAATCATATCCAGCAACTCTTTGTTAAAAGTGATATAGTTAACAGGAAGAAAATTTAATTGCACCATCTCTTTTTAATTTTCTTTCTTTCCTTTGTCTCCTTTGGGATTGTTACCTTGGCACATGCAGTTGCAAGCTTGCCCTCTTTTAACCCAAGTCCAATTGATCACCATCGCTCTGCAATCTGCAACACCATGGGTCTGCCTGGCTGCAAGCTGAAACAGGCCCCACGTGAGGCCTTTCTCCAGTGTCATGCCTGGTATTAGGAAAATGCTCCACAAGCTACTTTGAAATCTTCACCCCTATAAATCTGTCTGGTATAATGAGGCTCACAGGTTATTTAAGGTGGAGGGCTGTTGGCTAGAGTGCTAAAGACCTGTCTTTCTTCTGCATCCTTGTGTAAGCAATTCCACATGTTCACTGTCCATATGGACATTGTGACAACAGAGGAATCTTGCAAGAGCACCTAATTACCTTACATTACCTCAGAAGCCCATTTGACTTGCTAAGCTCTACAGTAATCACATTTTGTTGCTGATTTTCAACGAACAGCAACAGCACCCAGGTCCCACATGGTATGATTGGTACATTGATTGTAGTTGATTCATAACATGATCCTTTTTATCCCAGAACAGAGCCAGAAAGCCAAGCGTATCATTAGCAGCTACTGTGGAAGTAATAATTAACTTGATTTACTACTTGCATCCACAACATAGCCAATAACTGTTCACTATGTTTGAACTAGGGGGGGGGCACCAATATACATGCTCCCATTCTTACAGTTTATTTTGTGTTGCACACAGAGAGGTGACTTTTGCTGTCTAAACCCTGGCATAAGCCATACAAATCTACAAGCAGATGGGCCAGTGCTTTTCAACTGAACTTAACTTATCCTCAGTTGATGCCTTGGTAATGAGCCTGACACAATGTCACTGCCTCATGACCCTGAACCCATAAACTAAGAATGCTTAGAGGACTCTGCTCCACAACAGTAGAGATGTTTCTGAAGATCAGGCTTCCTTAAATATCACTTACTATAAATGAAATTATTCAGTGAAATGAAATGACTGCAGGATGGATGATGATGCGTGGCTGCATTTCTCAAAGCAACTCCCTGCTCCCCTCTGCCTCCTGCCCATGGTTGGTGCAATGGGCACCAGCCAGATCTGGGCACACTGCAATGGATGAGCCTGGTAGTCTCTGTGTCACCCAGGCCTGGATCACCCTTTTCCCAGCAGGTTCTGGAAGCAATTTACAATTAATTTTTGTGGACCTCAGTCTACTTTTTCTCTAGCTCTTTTCTGGAAGGTCTTCTGCACTCCAGCTAGCCCATAGGCAGGCTAAAAACATGCAGGTGCCTCTGCCTGGTGAGTGGTACACAGGCAGAAATGCCTGGAGTGTACTTATACCTTAAGATATGGGTAAGAGGTTCTGGTGTCCCATCTTAGGAGTGAGCACATAAGTACTGCTCCTTGGAAAATGTTTGAATTTTGGCCACAAGATGGATTTGCACCCATCTGTGTGAAGAAGGTAATGGAATCATAGAATCCTAGAATGGTTTGGGTGGAAGGGACCTTAAAGATCATCTAATTCCAAGCCCCCTGCATGGGCAGGGACACCACCCACTAGACCAGATTGTTCATGGCCCATCCAACCTGGCCTTGAACACTTCCAGGGACAGAACATCAACAGCTTCTCTGGGAAACCTCTTCTAGTGTCTCAACACTCTCACAGTAAAGAATTTCTTCCTTATGTCTAATCTATGTTTATCCTCTCCCAGTTTAAAGCCATTACTTCTTGTCCTATCATGTTCTTGTAAAAAATCCCTCCTCAGATTTTCTGTAGGGCCTTTCCAGGACCTTGAAGGCTGCTATGAGGTCTCCTTGGAGTCTTCTCTTCTCCAGGTTGAACAACCCCAGCTCTCTCATCCTGTCTTCAGAAGAGAGTTGCTCCAGCCCTCACCTTTGTGACCTTCCTCTGAGCTTTCTCCAGCAGCTCCAAGTCCCTGTTGTGTTGGGGGTTCCAGAGCCAGAACACAGTGCTCCAGGTGGGGTCTCATGTGGAGTACTGTGTCCAGTTCCAGGGAGATAGACAACTGTTTTTTGTCTCTATAGGCAGTTACAAAAAAACTTTGTTTACCAAAACAATATTTGAGTCAATGAGAAAAAGAGAAAAAAAATTCTCCTCCCTCCACCAAAAAAGGTACTGGAATGTGAGGAAAAACATACCCTTACCTTTCAGGTACCAGGCAATGTTTTGTGGCTGACCACTGCCAACTGCTGGTGCACAAAGCCAGGACTCTTCAAGCTCCTGGTGCTGGGAAATCTCTGTCCCACTACCTACCTACTGTTTGTCCTTTTTGAACATGTCCTGTTTGGCATGTTGTCATGCCATCTCTCTCTGCTTCTTTCTCAGAACATGCCTTTTCCATGTACATTGGGTTCTCTGGGGTAAGGACTGGCCCATGACATTTATTAATAGGGTGTTTGGCATGCTGAAGCATGACTCCACTGAGGTCTCCAGTCACTACAGAAGTGCAAAATAATTAAAAGAGCATGTTAAAGCTTTAGCCCATAATGCTGTCACCCAGACAGTTGATGCTTGTTAGCTTCTCAGATAGATTTTGACTTTGACCTCAAAATTGTGTATCTTTGTTATATTATTTGCTTGCAGTATCCCATACTGTCATGGTTACAACCACTGGAGAACCCCTCTGTATGCAGAAGAGAAACAGAGTTCCCCTCAGGGGCCTTGTACTGGAACTTGTCCCTGCTTGTCCCAAAAGAGCATTTTAGAAAGTGGCCTCTGATTTGGGAGACCCACAAAGAGACATCTTGTTCTGCCTCAGAGTTTTAAACATCCACCAACCAAAGCACCTGGCAGATCAGAAAACCCTCCACCAGGCACATGGGCCTGGCTCTCTGAGATTTCTTCTGAAGATCTGAATCTGAGGCAGTGTCAATCTTTTGTAGATTATCTTACATGGAGAAGCTCTCCTGGCACCAGCCAACCAAACTTCTAACTAGAACTCAAGTGAACAGTCCTTGCACTTAGAGAACAGTCCTTGAGCTCTCTGCAGCTGCACCTGATGTGCAGTGTCCCTCTTTAATGTCTGGTGTCAATGGCTGGATAGAAGAACATGTGTTGTCTGATGTAAAACTGACTTAGCTCTACAGATAACAAGAGAGCCCAGAAATACATTCCTTCCCTTTGAGGGAGCGATGAAATAACCTTTGGAGAATGGGAACGCTCCCTTTAAGACTGTTGAACAAAGTATTGGCAAGTGCTGGGATATCTGCAAAGAACCAAAATCATATCCAGGTTGGAAAGGACCTCTGAGATCATCAAGTCCAACCCTTAATCCACTACCACTGTGGTTCCCAGACCATGGCACTGAGTGCCACATTTAGTCTCTTCTTAAAAACCTCCGGGGAGGGAGAATCCACCACCTCCCTGGGCAGCCCATTCCAATGCCTCATCACCCTCTCTGTAAATAATTTTTTCCTAATATCTAACCTAAACCTCCCCTGACAGAGCTTAAGTCCATGCCCTCTTGTCCTACTGGCAGCTGCCTGGGAGAAGAGACCAAACCCCCTGGCTCCAACCTCCTTTCAGGGAGCTGTAGAGAGTGATGAGGTCTCCTCTGGGCCTTCTCTTCTCCAGACTGAACACCCCCAGCTCCCTCGGCCCTTCCTCACAGGACTTGTGCTCTGGTCCCTTCACAGCCTTGTTGCTCTTAAAAAGAACAATCTTAAAAGAACAATCTTTTAGGTTTTGTGCCACATGATTTCTGGAACTCCTCCACAAGTTCACACAATACCATTTGGCTGTAAAGCCCCCTGATGTGACCCAGAAGAGGAGATGCAGAACAGTTGTGGCTCCAGGAAGTACTAAACTTGTATATTCTTGGTAAGCTTGGCTTTGAACTTTATCCTTCCCTGCACCTGGCATCTTGCCTCTTTGGTGCAGATGATGTACCCTGAAAAACATGCTCTGCCACATCACACAGACACAGGCAAGCAGCATGAACCGTGGCCATGGGATGATAATCCCCAACGAAGGAGCGCAAATTAGAGAGGAAGTACTTGTTTTGAGTAAATGGCTTTCAAATAAAACAATGACAGCACAGCTTAAAAAGCTGTTTAATTAGTCAGTTTGCCTTCCGCTGCTTAGTGCCTTACGACTGCTAAGCTTTTTATTGCTTCACTTTTCTGTGCCAGCTGGTATGTTAACCCCATAGCCTATGCTAGGCTCTACTAGCAGCAAAATCTGTTGTACCACAAGTAGCTGACAGCTTCTTGAACGTCACCTTCTGGTTAACAAAGAAAAAGTGCAGTAACTTCTGGCAAAAGGACAATCAGGTGCAGTGTCATTTCTTTTCCTGTGTTTGAGTTTTACCTGACACAGCAAGGGGGAATCCTCAGCTGAGGAAGACAACGCTAGAAAAGTATTATGGTAAGGTCCAGTCCTACACAACTGCTGGCATCCCCACAGGCATGTGGTAGAAACGCAATGAATTAAGAAGATTTATGCCTTACATTTCAGTGGTATTGGGGTGGTAGGCAAGCAAATTGCTTGAGGGTGGGATGTGGTGCCCTGGAGATGACATATCCATCAGGAAACACCTGAATTCCCTGAGAACAGGTAAAAAGATGAAGAAAGTGTTGATGGTAACTTGCCTGATAAATTACTCCACTGAGCTGATGATAAGTGGGTAATGGGAATGGTCTTGGTTTGTTCTGCACTGTGCAAGTTAAGGAGAGAGCTCTTCCCATGCCTGGCCTGTGCTGTGCTATGTGACTCCTAGGGCTGGTGCACAGTGGCTGTGGCCAAGAGCCCTGGCTCCACACATTTCCCCGGTGGGAGCAGTCTACACCATCTGAGCATTTTTTTAGTTGGATTATTTCCTTCTGAGGTCAGAAAGATGGAACAAATTCAAAAGAGGGATGGGATGGATCAGACAGGTATCTAGACCATGTCCCTCAACTGCCACAGACTTGCAGAGGCAGCCTGATGTGAGTACCCAGACCTACACATGGACAGTTGTGAGGAGTCAGCGCTCCTGGACAGAGATGCAGGAAGCCACCAGTCTGTGCTGGAGGCTCTTCAGGTCCAGAAAAAATGAAATGCTGGCCATGAGTCCATCTGAGCTACTGCTTGTCTCCTGCAGATGTACACCTACCAAAGGTGCCCTGCCTGGGACAAGGTTACAGCACTTCAACTCCTGCTGTGTCTGGAATACATACCTGGAAAATGGGGCAGATCTGTCTCAAGCTTGTAACAGTCCCAGGCCTGGGAAAGTCCCAGTCCCAGGCCCATGTGAAAGAGCCCTAAGATAAAGACTGTAGGAAGACAATCAGAATTTACTGAGCTACTGTGAAAAATGCATGGTTAGACTGTGTATATATATGTATATATTTATATTTATATCTGTCTGTGTGTATGTGCACATCCATGTGTATTTCAATATTTAGTTTCCCCTTGGGTATTCAATGAGGTGAGGGCCATGTCCCCTGACTAATGAAATGCCTCTTCTGGGACAGACTGCAATGCTGTGACCACTCCTCTGCTTTCGTATCATGTCCTTCTCCTGCTGGGACTTTGTAGCTTCTTCTGAGGTCTCCCAGTTCTTCTGAGAAACAGTTCATTAAAAAGCAGAACTAATCCTGTTCCTTTGTTCATCTGCATTGGAATTACTTGCCACCCCCCATTCTTCTCTAGCAACATCGGGGAAATAAAACCTTTAATCTACCATGTAGATGTGTTTCAAACCAAAGTGAGGGAGAGGACTTTGATTTTTTAAGGATTATCTTCGGTTTAGGAAACATGAGAGAGCCTTGGAAGTGCCATGGATGCTAAGGCACAGTGATTTGATCCAATCTGATTCATGAGCTGTGCATGGAGAGTTCCTCTGGGTAACCACAGGGAGTCCATCAGGTCATAAATCACAATGTTGGACCCATTTATAGGTATCACTCTCAGGAACATATATACATATTGCTGTTTTGTCCAAAGCTCATTTTCAGTTCAGTGGCCTCATAAAAATGGTACAGTAGACAAAATATTCTGGACAGAAATCTGCTGAGCAGAAGAAATCTTTAGTTGGAAAGTACCCTTTTTGCAATCTCACCCAACCCAAAACACAGGCTTACAAGTTTGAAATTGTATCACTTTTTAATTAAGTACTGAATGATGTTACCTTTAGAATCACAGGCTGGAGAGGCAGGGTGCTAATGATTAAATATCTTGATCCCTATCCCATAATCCTAATGTTCTGCCAGTTGGCTATCAAAGCATGTCCGGAGCAAAGCAAGCGTTTGGCAACTTTGCAACCTTCAGTGATTTAAGAAAAACCCCAAATGACTCTTTAGTTTATGTTTCTATTTTAATCTATATGCTATATCTACAGCTGCTGAAGAAAGGCTGTTCAGCATTTCCTCGGCTTCACAAGCTTTGAGGAGCAATCTTGATGAATTCTCTTCCCAACTAAAAAGTGCTTAGTTGTGTAATAACAGGTTTTGGACAGGAAGGCCAAATGCTTCTCCAGGGAGTGACAGTAGCCTTAGTCACAATAGTATATGCGGGGCTGCACAGGCACACTCACAATATCATTGCCTTTGAGGGTGTTTGCATGGTGAACATGACTGGAAAATCCTTTGCCATGGTCCAGTGACAGAGTGCTTATGCTTTTGTCCTGTAGTTCCTTGACCTGGTCTGTTGTATGGTGTTTGAACCCATTCAGAAATCTATAGGGTATTTGGACTGAAAACTCAGTTGTATGTCTCAAAGACACCTACATGGTCCTGCCACAGTAGCAAGTCTAGCCAGGGGGTAGTCAAGAAGCAGCAAACGACCTAAAGATAGTTCCTTCTCTGACAGACAAGGTTTGATGATATCATATTCAGCAAAAAAAAACTGGGCAGGGGGAGGTAGTTCCTTTTCATCAGGCTCTTGAGACTCCTGAGAAGAATCTGAGACCACCCATGCTGGGAGCTGGGGCAAACTGGAGATGAGAATCTGGCTGCTTTTGTGCTGGACCCCTCTTGTGTAGCTTTTCCAGAGATGGATAAATTCCCCATTTGCTTCAGGAGTTGCTATTCGAGCCCCTTTCTTTGCTTTGGTTTAAGGAGGCTTAAAACTCATAATGCAGCTATTCTCATTATTTGTTTTTGGTTTAATCTTTGATCAATAACTTACTCTAAGGTTTTCTTTTACCAATTACACACTAATTGACTTTGTTTTCCTGAATTTCCTACAGTGGAACAACAAAAGTTTCCAAAAAGGATTCACTAAATCATTAAATTGGGCAAACTTATCTCACTTTTCCAGCAGATGTGAATCAAAATCTTTTGAAAAAGGAGCCACTTTGAAATCCCTCAAACAGTACACAAGAAAACCAGCAAAACAGCTGGGCTCTATTGGAGGACTCGCCCTAATCCCTTGTCACAGGCACAGAGTACTTATTTCATTCACTCCTACTCACTCCATGCTTTGCCCTGGTGCTGTTTCCTCCAGAAGATTTGTGAGCTGGGGGCAAAGTCAAAGTGTGAGATGTCTCTCCTGTGGTAGATTCCCTTTGGTGGCTAAAGGGATTGTCCTGCAGTGGTACCACATCCTCTCATCTTCCTTGCTCTGGTTATCAGGGCCCTTTGGGCTCTCCTCGCATCTCTTCATAAGGTGGGGAGAGTCAAATAACTCAGTGATTTTTACCATGCTGAAAAACAAAAAACTGTTTCATGCTGAAAGCAGCATGAAAATAAAGGGGTTTTTTTACACAATTTCATTTCACTCATTTTACAACACATAAGAAATAATGAGAAAAATATCAGTTTCACCTTAGTGCTCCATGTGTCTCATTGCTGTTAGCTGCTGGCACTGGGAATCACACCCCAGCTGTTAATGAGGTATTTAAGGGTACTTAACATGCATTTCATTACTAAACCAACATTTCTGCTCTTGCTGCTCTGGTATTTCCCAGGCACCATTATCTTATCTTCTAATTATCACAGTTTTACTCATGTGTGGGTAATTAAGAGGATGCATGAGGGTTCTCTTAAGTGAAATGCTTCATTCAGTTTTTAACTTCGGGCTTCTTTAAGAACTCTTCATCTCAGTCTGGCAGCAGTGACTGCACGTCCAGTTCTGGTGGTGGCTGAGGCAGTGACAGGCATGGTGTGGGGGGTCCTTTGAGAGGCTGCTTCTGACATTTGGCTGTTGGCCAGAGGTCACCATTCTGAGCCATTTTTTCTGAAAGAGGGATTGATGCAAGTCTAAATTTACAGAATCACAGAATTGTCACAGCTGGAAAAGACTCTAAGATCACTGCATTCAGCTACCAACACCCCCCACACCCCTCTCTGCCCTGTGTGTATGGGCTTGAACTGTGGCACTGGGCACAAAGCTCCCCTTGTACTGCAGTTATGGGGAATGTCAAGAGCAAGGACCTTTGCTCATCACCATCTCATGAAATTACAGGGGTTTTCCCACCCTCCCCCATTTGCTCACTACCCCCTGGGAGGAGCTGCCAGTCTGAGGTGATTGTTCTACCAGTGCTTCTTCTGGTCTCTGGAAACAGCTATGAGTGCCTAAGAGAATCTGGTTTTTTGTATGAAAAACTGGACCATTGCAGAGGGGAGGCAGGCTGGGTAGCACAGCAATGTCCTGCTGTCCAGCCATTCCCTGCCTGCAGTTTTGGGTCTTATTACCAACTGTTTAATACCCTGCTTTGCTAATCTTCATCACAAATTCATTTTTATTTACCTTGCCCTTTGTTGGCCTGGCTGAGATTTATTAATTTGAGGAAGATAATGACAAGGAGGAGAAAGTAATTGTTCAGAAGAGGTAGAAGGAATTCTCCCACAAGAAGAAATATACTGAGCTGTCAGCCTTATGGGAAAAGTGGGTAAGACCTTTCAGAGCAGGAAGCTGTTCCTAAAAAATGTCTTCCCAAAAATCATTTGGAGGTCTTGTGTCCATGTTTCCATTCTTCACAACATAGATGCTGCCCCTGTATACTTAAAGATTGTCCATTCTGTCAGTTTCTGCATGCATTCATTCCCCCTCTCAGCTACACTAATTCCTATGTGAAAAATTACACCCCAGTTCCTTGAGTCACTAACCATTATGGTTTTCAGCACCCTGAAGTAGGTTGTGATGCTTGTTTTTCCCCCTGTGCTGTTGACACTTACTCCCCCTTTTCCCATTTGCAAGCCTGGGTTTTGCTGTTGCTGGCTTTGGAGCTGCTACTGCCCAACTTCTCCCCCCTGGCCCCCACACACCTCCTCTCCTGTGCTTTGTCCTAGAGCCTCACATTTTCCCCAAGAGGGAGGTGCAAAGCCTTTTCTATACACAGGGTGCTGGGCCACAGCACTGTCTTGAAAGCAGTAGGAAAATATTGAATGTGCCTACTCACTCATCAGAGATCTTCCAGAGGAGCTTTCCAAGCTTAATTCCCCACCTGAATGGGATGGAAAGTGAGATAAGGAGAACTTGCCTGCCCTGCTTGCACAGCATGAGCTCAACATGGAGCTGTGGTCCCTAAGTCAGGCTGTGTCATTCCTCCACTGAATGCTTCCCTGTGTGGGCTGGGGCTGATGGTAACACTGGAAAGGAGATGTTTATCTCCTGAAAAAGATGTAGATGGATCCTGGATTGTGTTTACATTCCCAGCAGATATGTAATGTGGAAATGCTTTGAAATAGGAAATAGTGTCTCGGCTGAATGAGTAAAAGGCATGAGATTAAAAAAAAAAAAAAAAAAAAAAAAAAATCACTATCATCATTTCCGAGAGACTTGCCAAATTCCTCATTTTTGCTCTTGATTTGCACATCCTGCAGATATGTCTGCTCAAATTTCCCTTCTGGTGTTTTCCTCTTACACGGTATGTCAAGCACAGCACATTCACATGAATGAAGAGCGAGTTCAGTTAATGACAAATGAAACCTCCACAGTCAGTGAGGGAGTGTGAGGAAGGGACATGGCCAGGTGCACACACACGTGCCTGCAAACTGCATGGATGAGCACCCTGTGTGTTGTTCTTACCTTTCTAGGTAATGGCAGATGGTTCACTGCTGGGGACAGCAGAGGTTTTTCAAGTGGGAACCAGTATACACAGAGTTCTGAATGCTGTTATGTGTCCCCTGTGGGAGGTTAAGAGCCACCCCTATCAAGGCAAAGATGTGCCTTTGTGTCTTGTCTTGGACCTGAGCTGTGAGATTTGTGGCCTGCAGAACATTTCTAAATTGATTTCCAGATCTTATTTAAATGGAAAACACCCTTCTTCCTTGTCTCTTGGAGGATATCAGCTGCACCTTCAGTGCAGGTAGTGCAGGTACCACTGGGAAACATTACAAGGGAACTGAGACAGACTAGGAAAGCAAAGAGCTTCCACAAAAATAGACACAGTCAAACCACAATTATTACTTTTTTTGTAATAACCTAGGCCCAGAAGACCTAGTCATGAGCCTCCATTACAGTAGATTCTGTAAAACACAACTTCCACCCCCTATCAGTCCAGATTTGGACCCCAGCCAGATGCTGACTTCCACTTACTCTGGGAGTTTATCTGGATTGAGGTCAGGGCAGAGGACACCTAAGTGTTCACACAGAGTGAACTTCTAACAGGACCTTGGCCTCACATTGAATCAGTCAGAGTCATCTGCTCAAGTAAAGGTGACAGTCAACAGGACCTTGAGCCAGGGCAACTAAATACCATCTCCTTACAGCCACAATATCCCCCAAATCAAGATCAGTGCTCCCACAACACTGCTTCCAGACTCCTGCTTCTTGCAGGGATCATTCTTTTCTTATTTCCTTGCACTGTGTTTTATTTGGAGGTGGGACAGCACTGTGGGGAGTCACAGAGGTACCAAGTGAGGACTGGTCTGGAGTGGAAGTTTCCTGGTTGTGAGGGACAACAAGGACTTGGATGGAGTGAGCAAATGTAGGGAAGGAATCCTTGCTGGCATGGCACAATAACCTGTGCACAAGCCAGTGTGGTGGGATTACCATGAACAGAGCTGCCCAGCATGGCAGGTCTGGGTGGGAGCCAAAGAGATCTCCTCAGTAGTCAGCAGATAGTGAGGGATGGGCAGTGTTGCATAACTCCGTAACAGATATGGTGATAGAATGGGACTCTCCACATTTCTCAAAAAAATTTGGTTGCAAGGCCTGTCAAAAGCAGGAGATGCAATCTGACAGCTCAGTGGTGTGATCTGGTGTATTGAATCCCATCATGCCTGCTACTGCTGGAGAAAGGAACTCTTTGTCAAAACCACTGTGGTTATTAGGACAAAGAAATCACCAAGAAGCACAAGGAAGATCATATCAAGGGAAGGAGATAAATTAAGGAGACACATTTTGAATGTTAAATTTGAGTCTTATGGGCTGGAAATATTGAATCTGATATTGCCTCAGGGAGCTGGAGTGCAAGTCCAATGCCAGCCACAAGTGGAAATGAATTCTCAGGGTAGCTCTCTGCTCCTCCAAAGGAAGCCATGCACTTCACTGCCATTAGTGCTTTTGGCTGCCATGAGGCCCAGGCCAGGAGGAACAATAGCAAGAAGAGATTAAAAAGAGAGATTGAGGTCTTGTCTGTACAAGAAAAGTTGTGTCGGTTTATCTGGGTGGATTTGGAGTGATGTAGTTAAACTGGAGAAAACCCCAAGCACAGGGTGCTTCATCTTCAGGCTGCAGTTGGTGCAGCTCGAGATGTCGTGTGGCATGGCCTCAACATCTTTGAAAACCTGGGGCCAGGTGTCTATCTAGACATCTGAACACTCCTGAAAAGGCCTTACCTTCAGTGCTGTGAAATGGGACAATACCCTGCAGAGCTGGGGTGATGACAGGCACATTGTAGACTGCAAGATACCAGGGTGCTGCAGTGGCTGGGGCACGTCGGGACACACCATCCTCAGCATGTTCCAGGTGTAGGTGCTGGGGGTGAGAATCTCTGGAGTACTTCAGGACATCTCCCCATCCTCCCCATCCAGGCACGAGGACCATGGGCCAGGTGGTGAAGCACAGCATGGGCAGCTGTGCTGGTGCATGGGGAATTTCTGTAGCAAGTCCTTTCATGCCATCTGGCTCAGGAGTTAGAGGTTTTTTTTCTCCTGTGTCCACACAGGAAAATGCTGTCAGAGAGGTAAAGGATCAGGCATTCCCTGAGACATTGAAAGAGACATTGCCCTGCTTGGTGAAGTTTCCACACATCCGTGCAGACCTTTTTTCATGTTCTGTGTGGTTATCCACTGAAGGTGATTAGGATTTTATTTTGCTTTTCAAGCTAACTAATTAATGAGTTGCCCTCTCATATTCTGCCAAAAAGGGCAGTAATCTCTCCTTTAAAATAATGCACCAGCCATTCATTTCCAGCAGCTGAGCCTTGGGCTGTTACAATTAAGTTATCTGAATGCAATGGGAAATCAGCAGCAAAAGGGACAGCACAAGTCATTGAGACCTCATTGACAGCTCCGCATCTTTCTGAAAATACAGTTCACTATTTTTCTCAGTCTGTTGCAAAGAAAAAAGACTATTTTTGGTGGGCTTGATCCTGTCAGATGCTGAATATACATTTGTATGCAGAGTTCTGAGGGCTTGCACCTCTACTGACATTAATTACACTAATGAGAGCATTGGCTTGATGGTAAATCACTGAGCGACACTTGGCCCTGGGCAGAGGCCAGCACCCACTCTACTTGCAAGCACATACAAAGCTTGCACAACTCCTTCACAGTGAAAGCAAATGCTATTATTAGTTTATAAAGCAAGTTTTGTTGAATTTGGCAGACAACGTGCATGTGTAAATTCCCCCAAATTAATTAAAACGTTTAGAGCGATGGGGGAGATAGCAGCACTTCTCATCTAATAGATAGTTTTAACAGGTTCACAAATGCTTTTATGTAATTAATTAATGCTTGGCTACCTCGGGTGAAATAATCTGGGCACACGTTTCCTTAAATCAGAGCAAAGGTAGAGGGGCAAATTCATGTTCTGTTTAAGCAGCTTCCATCAAAATTGGTCTGAAGCCTATTGTGGGCTCTGATTTATCTCTGGAAGACAAAATGTGATCTGAACTGACTGTACAAGAAGAAGAAAGAAAAAGCATGAAGTAATAAATAAGGCCATTGAGCTTGCCAGGACAGAATGCCAGAATTTTCTTTTTACCTGGTTTTGCTCCTCTCCTTTTGTAGTCACAGAGTGCAACCAGGCTCAGACCTGGTTGGTGGGGACTTGTTCTGGCCTGGTCACAGGCATGGTGGCATTGTGGAGGTGCTCAGCAGTGAGGAGGAGGAGGCATGGGTGACACGAGCTGCTTAGCATTGGTAGCTTCCTGCAGGTGAAAGTGTGGGATGTTTGGGTGCATGAGCCAGCACGGTCCATTTGGTGAATGACACCTGAATTTTACAGGACATATTAGAAGTGCTGCAGTCCCACGAGGGCAGGTAATAAATATGAACCTGCCACAACTCAAATGAAGCTGCTTTGCCTTCTACCCAAATTCCCTGGCTCAGGACTCTAGATCCTGATCAGGATCTAAAGATCAGGACACAGTTCTCCATCTGCCCTGTGCATGGGGATATGGGTACATGCAGAGCTTGAAGTGCTGCAAAGAATGAAGACCTCACAGAGAAGAAAACCCACAGCTTAATCTGAAGAAGACTTTCTGAAATGACTGTGTAATTCTAGTGTGCCTGCAAACGTGACTGTGGAAAATAACCTTTTTTTGTCAAAACCCAAATATGTTAAGAGTGTTATATAAGTATGCACTTATTTGCTTTTTGTCAGTGCTCACTCATGTCAATTAATACTCATGGAGGATTGCCCCTATTCTGATAGATAGAATGCTCTATTTTAGTTTGTATTATTAGTTCTTTACGGTATCATCAGCATAATTCTTTGATAAATGTTTGTTTTCAGAATTAGTGACTGGAATCAACAACCAACTTGGCTCAAAGGTGAAGGTGAGTGGAGAACCTCCCTCTCATCTTCCTCTGCAAGCAAGGCAAATCTGATCTGAGGCATTTAGGGAATCAACTCCGAGACCTTCCAGCCCATTTTCACCTCCTTGCTTCTCATAGCACACTCACTCTTTAATAACCTTTCTTATATTAAGCTTCTCCAAGTACCTGAAATGCAGAGTTATGTGGCTTCCAGAGGAGGGGAAGGTACCCAGCTGACTCAGACTCACTTCTGTCCCACCAGCCTGCATAGAGATGTAGGCACAGCTCAGAAACACATCCAGCTCCCTATCAAATATGTTTCCAAGCCAGTGTAATCCATCTCTGGGTATAGCTCAGTCTCCTCTAGAGAAAAGGCTCCTTCTCATGTTTATCTTATGACTTTAGGGGAGTTGCAGTCCAGGCTGCATGTGGCCCAGCTTTAACATAAAAACGTGAATAAATATATGAACCTCTTTCCTGCCCTCTGAACACCAGAGGTAAGGAATAGCCTGGTGGCCAGGACAGCCTCCTCTGAGAGAAGTCATTGACACTGGAAGCCTGGTTTCACACTCACTGAGAAACTGTTCTAGCCACAGAGATATTACTCAGAAGAAGATAAAGCAGGTAACATGCATTAATTCTCTTGCTATGGGTATGCTTCCCTTGAGCACCAATGCCAAATCAGATCCATTAAAAGTTTTAAGGGTTTCTAATGCTTAAGCCTGAGTCCATATCCAACCTTCCCTACATTTCTGTCCAGATCTGCATTTCTGCATCATATATGGCCATGACAATCATCTTAGAAACTTCCAAGTTATCAGATATATTCCCAGTGAATAGTCTGTAAGACTGACTGCTGCTGCAGAGCAACTTTAGGTGATCTGCATTTTATCCCAAGTAGCTTGTTATGACAATTAAGTTGATGCACTTTCCCTGGATGGAAGTAGCTGGAATTCATCTTGTTTTCATGCAGGTAGTCACCTAGGGATATCTTCTCCAATTAATTTTGTTTTTGAATGGATGCTAAATGAGAATGCCAGCATTGTTGCTTCCTGCATCACATTTGGAATTTTGTTTTCCATGACTGTGATGCCTAACGGACGAGCTCACACCCTGGAAAAAGGGCTTGTAAAGTAGATATCCTGCACAGCTGTATGCGAGAGTATTTCCTATTTATTGTCTAAAGAAAATCTCTGGAGTAAATTGTGGAAGAAAAACACTGGAATAAATGTGGGTCAGGTTACTCCCTTGTAAAAGACACAACATTTCAAAGAGTGTGAAGCAGAGTGCACACGTTCACCCTTTGTTTCTGCTTTGCTTCCTTTGACCAAATCCTATTCTTGGATTACATATATCCCCATACATAACACAGAAGATTTTATCTCTGCTCACACAAGTACAATTCTGGAGTAACTCCATTGGCTCTAACAAAGTTGTTCAAGTCTGGAGTTATGAAAGAGAGAGCAGTCAGTTACCCATTCTCAGTGACCACGTTGGGTGTTGCTGCAACACCTGGTGGATCTAAATCCAAATCAGTTGTGTTCAATACTGCTCCCTTCTCTCTCTGATAGAAGGAGTGTCCTGGCCCCATGGGCTGTATGATGGAACTCAGATTAACAGTTTCAGTAGCTCCATGGCTTTCTTGATTCTCCTTTACTGTTCTTTGTTTCACTTCTTTCTTCCTTTCCCTCATGGTATTTTCCATCTCTTCTCTCTCTCTCTGTTTATTAATAGAGATTAATGTATCTGTACATACATTTGTGTGGTCCTGCATGGAGTTTCTGTTCTCTTGTACCTTATGAATGAATCTCATTCTAACCAAATATATATACATGTATTTGTATGTCTATTCTTATAAAGATATAAAGAAATATTTCCACAACACTGCTCTTGCACTGGGAAATGCATTTCTAAAGTATTCTGATTTTGCTTGCCTTGCACATCAAAATTTCAACCAAGAAATAGGTAAACACCATCTCATTATGAACTAACTGCATCCAGCCTTTTATTCATTTGAAGATGCTTTTAAGAGTCCACCTTGCTCACCCTAAAGGGATGTTTGTTGATAGGTGCAAGCTCTGCTTGTGGCCTTCTGTTTAGTGGAGCCCAACACACCCCTCAGTGGGGTTCAGTTTCCTTACCAAGGGGAATGTATCTCCATAGCAGAGCTGAGAAGCTCAGTGCAACGGAGCAACTTGGAGAAATAAAGGTCTATTAAGCTCAGTGGCTGCTCAGGAAGCCATAATTACCCTCCTACAACTACAGAGTAGGATTACTGATTTTTGATGGTTGGGTATCAGTTGCACCATAGTTACAAATTATAGGGCCTGATGTGCTTGCTACTAAGAGCCCAACAGTTTGGTTAAATGTGGAGTGGTGCAAAATGCACTTTTTGTGGAGATGTTGGAATTAAGGAGACTTAATTACATACTCCTCAACCATGTTTTTGATCTTGAAGTCTGGCATTGAAGAAATTACTCTCAAAACAGCCTGTACTTCCTGATTGGATTAAGAGGAGAGTCTGCTCTACTTTTGGATCTCTTCTCTGTGGCAGCAGTTGAATTTGGCCTGAATTTATGGTAGTCTGCAATTAGTGGAGGAAGCAGACCTTCAGGTTTCTTTTTCTTGGCTTTATAAATGGACCTGAACAGTGTCATTCAGATAGCAATATCAACCATGGGGAAGGTGGATTCTGTACAAAAGGCTGTGTTTCAGCCTTGTGGGGAAAAACAAGGCAGTCCTGAACATGGGGAAGCAGCCATCTCACTCTCTTCACTGGAAGTTTTCCAGAAGAGAGACAAACTGTGGCCGTGTCCTGGAGGGAGACCTTACTTTTGTTCTTTCTTGTTGTATTCCTTCATATAAACACATCCAAGACTGAAAGTATTTGGCTGTTCTTCCCGTCTGGAAACATAACAGGAGTTAGGATGATTAGGTAAGTTAGCTGTGGGGGTGATGCATCTCACTCTGTCTTATCCACCTGGCAATTAGGCGTCTTGGCTCCACGAGTTTTCTTGGCTACAGGGGCTAAGGGAGTTTTAAAAAAAACACCTTTGCTGGGCAGTTCAGACCCTGCCTTAAGCACCTGTCTTAGGATGGGATGACTTAATCTCAGGAAGTATTTGGCCCTCTGCCTTACTTACAGAGGGAACATATACAAACAGCTCAGATTGGATGCAGGATTTTTAAAAGGGTGAAATTATCTGTCCTTGTATGCCCAGTCCCCTAGTCTGTGCTCCTGCTGTCCTCTCACTCTGAGCACTTCTGCTTCATGGCCCACTTCAGTGATAATTTCTGTCTCCAAGACACTCCATCTAACAGGGACACACTTTGCAGGCAGATTTTCCACACCTCTGACTTTTCACAGACAAGTTCAGTTCTCTCTTTTTTTGAGCATGAATATTATGCAAGGAGTCTAAAAACCCGTCAAACAGGGAGAGGATTCACTCTGAGCTGTGTCTAGGAACTCTGCATCGAAACATCCTCACATGTAGCTTTATCAGCTGCTTCACAGCTGTTGTTTTATATCAGACATTGTTATGCTTTGGGACAAATATACATTGGCGCCTCCTGGACAACTATTTTTATGCTATTAAAAACAGAACTCCTTTTTTCCTTTCCTAAAAACAAGCTCCAGTGGAAGTCTTTTCAAAAAATAGATAAATTGCTGTCGACTCCTCATTAATGCCTGATTTATGCTGTTGTTACTGGGCCTTGTAAAAAAGAGCTGCTCCTATCACAACATTTCTAGATACATAAACAGTCAAGACCAGCCATTTGAAAGTCCCCTGCTCTGTAACTCAATATTATTCAGCTTTTGCTTTGATCTTTCGCCTGGAGAGAAATCTTTTCCTTGAAACCCTGAAAGTTTTCACAATTCTAATAAAGCATCAAAGCCCATACAGTATGCAGTGCAGCCAATCCTCAGCATTAGCTCACTCCGGGAAGCCAAATAAGCGTCTTTCCCCTCCTTCTCTCAGCTTTAATTTCGTGTGTTCTTTGCAGTGATTCTGGGGAGCAGTGTGTGGCTGGTGCTGGGGGAAGTGAGAGGGTGAGAACGTGGCTAATGCCAGGCTCAGCACAGCAGATGCTTCCTCCCAGAGGACTGCCAATGCCCTGAGCACCTCTAGACGTCTCGTGAGCACAGACTGCGGCTCCTGCCAAATTGCATGGCGGTTTTGGGGATGGAGACGAATATCCATTGAGTATTTACTTGATGTTATCAAACTCATTTGTCTTGTAACCAAAGTCAGAGTCCCTAGAGGTGAAATTCAGTGCATCAATCCACTGCTCCACTTACCCATCTTTGAAAGGAACATCATTAACATGCCTTACACATGAACAAATGTGGCTTTGTTCCATGTTACTTCATTAATGCATTATTTAGGATGATAGATTCGAAAGCCAGAGGCACCTTTGTGATCACCTAGTCTGATCTCATGAGTACCACAAACTAGTAATCTAGGCAGTAACCTGTGGTTGATCTGTATCATGTATTTTAGAAAAATAGCCAGTTTCCCATGGCAGTTTGGACTGATCTCCCTTGATGTGTTGATTTCCAGAGACATTTGCCAAAGGGAGAGCAGAGAACACAATAGCGAAGCTGGTGTTTGCTGTGCAGATCTGGAAGAGGAGTTTCACCCTAGGAAGCCAGACGGGCCCAAATACAAACAAAGATGGAAACAGCACTGTTCTGTAGATCTGGATTTAGATCTAACCTTTGGCTAAGGGCCTATTTCCCCTTTTAAGTCAAAGTGGAAAGCAGTCTGATAAAGGAAGAGGATTTGCTACTTGGATAACATGGGTGGACTCTGAAAAAATACATCCTTTGGCACTTATTTGGGGAGAAACATTTGTTGCCTTGGAGGAAAATAAATACCCTGAGAAATGTTTGTCATTTTATGTTTTCAATTGGGAAGTCTGTTCTGAAGTGAGTTCAGAGGAGGGCCACAAAGGTGACCAGAGGGCTGGAGCACCTGTCCAATGAAGGCAGGCTGAGACAGTTGGGGTTGTTCATCCTGGAGAAGAGCCCAGGGAGACCTTATAGCAGCCTTCAAGTACCACAAAGGTCCCTACAGAAAAGCTGGGATGCACTTTTGACAAGAGGGCACATGTTGATAGGACAAGGGGTAATGGCTTTAAACTGTAAGAGCATAGATTAAGATTAGATATAAGGAAGAAATTCTTTACTAGGAGGGTGTTGAGACACTGGAACATTTTGCCCAAAGAAACTGTTGATGTTCTGTCCCTGGAAGTGTTCAAGGCCAGGCTGGATGAGTCTTTGGGCAACCTGGTCTAGTGGGAGGTGTCCCTGCCCTTGCAGGGGGGTTGGAACTAGATGACCTTTAAGGTCCTTTCCAACCCAAACCATTCTAGGATTCTATGATTCTTGGTGTTGTGTGCACAGTCAGAAAAGACTGACCTGTGGAAACGTATTTGTTTCAGTGAGGGACTGATGAAACATGGTTAGTCTTGGGAACCTGCCTAAGCTTTTTTTTCCAGCTAACTTTGTGGATTCCTGGAAGTACAGGATTTTTTGAAGGAGGCTAGGGAAGATTGAAGAAGCTAGTGTCCATCCCTGGAAACAGCCACCAGGAGGTGGCTTGCTCCAGCAAAGCTCTGCTAGGCTTTCCTCACCTGGCTGGTACCTGACATGTCACACCTGGAGCTGGATACTGTCTACATGGTCCAAGCCCTGGCCTCAAAAGGCTGCTTGGGGAAAACGATGAGCTGACTGTAACACAAGTGGGATTTGCCATGTCAAATGACTGTTTAGGGACTGGGCAGAAGCACTCTTTAAAGGGATGCTCCTCTTAATCTGTCTTCATCGGTCAAGAACAGCTCAGTAATTGTATATTCCACAAAAATTCCAGACAAGCTGTTGCTGAAGCACGGTGGAAAAGTAAGTGCTGGGGAAAAAGGCAGAGGCAAAGTTGGGAGGTGGGGGACAGGGCAGGGAAGGAGCTGTGGTGATTAAGTTCTGGGAAGATTATTGATTTATTGAATGAAGGTCAAAACTACTCAGCAAAAAGGCAGGAAATCTTAGCACAAAGAAGCTCAGTGTGGAAACGAGGAACTTCAGTGTTGAGCAGGAAAAAGCAATGCACACAAGTGTAAATGAAGCATTTAGAAAAACTAAATAAGGAAGGTCAAGGCTTTCCATGACACACATGGACTGGTACAGCACAGCAACAAGCAAACACATCTCAGCAGGCGTGACTGGCAGCACTGCTCCTTGCATGATGAATGACAGGGAAAAAGGGAATGACGCATGATGGATTAGCTCAAGTGCCAAAGGAGGCTGGAGCTCCTGGGATAAATCTATCCAAAGAAATTAAACAGGCCAAGGTCTGGCCTCTACCACTGGAGCTGCCTGGCACGGACATACCACAGCCTCCTTGTTAAGTTCTCTTACTTTCCAAACCACAGCGGCCACATCCTAACTGCCTGCTGGGTATGATCCCTCATGCAAACTCCCAAGTAAAACTTGGGAAAAGACAAGATGGTCTAGGTCAAAATCTCAGCAGGGATTATGTTGGTGATTCTGACCTGTTGCTAAGTATGGACACAGGGGATGGGGGGACAAAGAAAGCCCTCTCTCTGCAGCATTGCTCAGCAGAGGTCACACAAAAGCTGCTTCTCTTCTACACAGTTCATGATTTCCTCATTGCCCACCGCACCTGTGGGGTTTGTACACCAGGATGAACTCACACATCCACTCAAAATCCAGCCAAGAGAACACCAGAGCATTGCTAGGTGCTTAGATAAAGCAGAGGTTGCAGGTGCCTGAACTCTCTCATAGATTCCTTTCTGCCACCCATCAGCTCTCAAGTATACCAGGCTGTGGCTTTCCCAAAGTGAAGGTGTGGGACAGCCATGGGGAAGGTGGTTCCAGCAGCACCAGAAGCTGGGGTTACAGAGCAGCACACAGACCACTGAAGTGTTTTGGCATGGGGCTCCTCACTCACATCTTCTCTGGTCTCCAACAGCAAGCAGAGAGTGTTAAAACTTCTGTGGTTACTCGCCTCAGCAGCTCTCAGGACAGGTACTCCAGGCTCCTGCTGTCTCCCTGCAGCAGGCAGGCTTCTGCTCCACCCCACCCTGCCTTCCTCTGGGCTGTCTGGTTATGAGTGTGGCTTACCTGGCCACAAACCTGTCAGTGTTACATGCAATCATTTCTTCACTTGTGTGCATTCATGAAAAGACAACACAGAAAGCAGCTCTGGCACAGGCAGAGAAAAACTGGCTTTAGGGAAAAACTGCGTACATTTATTTGCTTGTGTTTTTCATTATGCAAAGTTGTACTGGTGATGCTGAGGAGGGTACAGAGAAGTTCACCTGAAGATGCCTGGTGCAAGGCAAGAAGGAGCAAAGCTCCAGAGGAAATTTTCTTTGCAGTGCTTTTTACTAGAACTAGTAAAGCATTCATTAAAATGCTACTTTGTTGAGCACAAAGTGCTAAAAAATGCCTTTGGCTGTCAGAGCTGAGAGCCATCTAGCCACAAGTGAACGCTCAGGTGAAGAGTTTAGGGTCCAGAGCACATACACAGGACATCTCAGTAGCAGTCAGTGTTTTAGGAATTCACTCTTTCAGAGCTTGAGACAATGGGGTGGGTGGATCTGTCCCCCATTAATTTGTCTCTCACCCACTGCAAACTTTAAATCCCTGTGTTGAACTCTGCTTTGGGCTCTGCAGAAGCCTGTGGTAATGAATTCCATTATGCAATTAGTCAGTGGGTAATAACGTGCTTTTGTTTGGTCTGAACCTGCTGCACAATGTTTTCTCCAGGTGCCCCTCAGTTCTCACCTTATGAGAAGACTTGCTCAATACTTGCTCTTAATCTATCTGCTCCACAAGATTATCCTTTCAGAAATCTCTGTTTTCCAGCACCATTTAACCTTTCCCCATGGGCAAATATAGGCCAGACCTATGTTCATGTCTGTAATCTTTCCGGGGAAGCTTCCTGGTCCTACACAATCTTTTCCCTAGAGGTGACTATGACTGCATGCTTACCAAACACTGAGATAACATTTTCAGAGAGCTACCAGCAATGACTCCAAGTTATGTTTTCTTTGTGGGAAAGCTGAGCCTCCTGCTGCACACGTATAGTTAGAGATGACATTTCTGTGAGTGCCACTTTCCTTCAGTCAGCACTAAATTTTACTGGCCAAGCCATTGTCCAGTCATCTTTTGTACCTTATGGCAGTGCTGTGATGAAGCCTGGATTATTATTATTAGTTTTAAATGCTTTATTATCTCTGCTCTTACAAACGAGGCACATGAGCTGCTCTCCCTGTGCCACAGAACCTTTATTTCTCCCTGGTGTTATACAGAAGGTGATGCACAGCAGGGAGCAGAAACCTGGGCACCTTGAGGTCCTTTGGCTTGTCTTCATTAGTAGCTTTAGGCTGAAAATTCTCTGTTTTTCCCTCTGGAAATTTTATCATTGCACCTTCCAAAACACTTAATTCAAATTATCTTGGGTTTGATGATTTTTCACTGAATCTCAGATAAACCATCCCCCTGCAACTATGGCACTGACCATCAGTCTCTGGCCTTCATGCAGTGAGAGCTGGCCTGACATGGGTGACTGACAGATTGAAAGAGGCCATGGCAGTGATCTGCTGACAAGTCAAATATGAGCCTGGAGCAGCAGGGGAGAGGGTCAGGTGTCAAGGGTGGGGTTGTCCCTCAGCATGAGGACATGACCAGGCTATTTGCTCCTCCAGCTCTGACAGATATCCATAACTGGGACTGTTTTTTCATCTGTACGGTTTTTCTAACATCCCTGTGTACTGGAAAAATGCAGAAAGGGTCACAGAGCTCATCAAAGGTAAGGAATGGCTGCTGTTCAGAAGGTAGAATAGACTGGAAAGAGAGAAGGAGAAAACATTACAAGCCCACAAAATCATGAGTAGCTGGAAGAAAGCACCTAGAGGATCATTGTGTCTTCCAATAATAGAACTGGGGGATGCCAAATGAAACTCCCAGATGGCAAGGTCAGTGTGAAGGAAAGAGACGGTTGTGCTCCCAGGGAGGAGGTGAAGGTGTGGGACCCAGAGGCACCAGGGCTGGTAGGTGCTCAATGTTTATATGAGCTCAAATTCATGGAAGAAATATCCATTGATAGTTATTAAATACAAAACCGCAGTCTCTGCTCCAGGATATCCATGAAGGCTGGTAGAACATCCTGGAGCAGCAGTATTATAAGCCTGTCCTTTTATACTCTTCCCTGGCATCTCTTTTTTGCCAGGAAGGGAAAAGATCCTGAGATAGATGGATCTTTGATCTGGCACACATGGGCCTTCTCAGGAATGCAGGTGTGTTCTTCACATGAAGGTAAGAGAAGTCACTTTTTGGCATTTTGGACAATTGGATCCTGCTAATCTTACAAGTTTAGTGAAATATGGTTACAACAGCTCCTTAGGATACCAGTGCACAAATAGCATGTCCCCTTTGTTCATCTTGGCCCAAGATGGCTGCTGAGTTGCCTATGTATAACTCAGATCCCACGGAGGAGTAACATCTCTGTCTAAAGGAAAGAGTAGAACCTGAGACATTAGTAGAGCTTGTCTAAGACAGCCAGATGTGCTGGATGGCCCTGGATGTTAGTGTCCCCTCTTCAGTGCTCAGGCTGGTCCAGTTGTAGTAGATCATTCTGCTTTGCAAATCAGCATGTGGGGTAGTGTGTCAGTAGTCAAATCATAGCCTTGTTATCCAAAATCTGTAACCAACTATACATATATGAGACGTGCAGCAGCAGAGCTGTGCGCTCGGTAATGCTGGGTGTAGCAGCTCTTTTTTTCACAAAATAATAGAATTTGCAGGGTTGGAAAGAACCTTTAAGATCATCTAGTTACACTCCCCGTCCATGGGTAGGGAGACCTCCCACTAGATCAGGTTGCTCAGAGCCCTGTCCAGCCTGGCCTTAAAATATTCCAGGGATGGGGCTTCTACCACCTCTCTGGGCAACCTGTTCCAGTGTCTCACCACCCTCATGGTGAAGAAATTCTTCCTAACTAATCTAAATCTACCCTCCTGTAGTTTGAATGCATTCCCACTAGTCCTATCACTACCTGACATCCTAAAAAGTCCCTAATGGGGTTTTTCCTAATGGAATTTTGTTTGGAAAGATACACTGTAAGAGATGACATAGTTTTTAGGGCTGCTGAGATATTTCATGTGTTTAAAACCAAGTAGATGCAACATAAGCAAAGATCAAGGTCACCCAGAGATGTAGGCCACCCAGCCTGAGAGCTTGGCTCAGCCACCCAAGAGTCATTTCCTCAGCCTGCCAAAGCATGAACCAGGGGTTAGCATATGCTCATCTGTATCATGCTGTTCATCTGATAACACTGTCTGATGATTAATCTCTATAATTATTTGCACACTAATATAGTTCAGTGCAGCATATTGAAACAACAATGGAGATTCCCTCCTAAGCAAAACAAAGGAGTTCTATGGCTCATAACAGAACAGGTAGAAAAAATTACCTTATTTTAAACTTTTGTGATGCAACATGGTGATCCCATGTGTCAACTGTGTTGTGGCATCTGCCCGTCCCTCCCTCCCCTTCAGTTTGTCCCCCCAGTTGTGAGACTTGCTCATTGACATGGAGAGACCGTGGTTATCTCAGTCAGTCTTCTGAAAACAGAAAGCTGAGTAGCTCCACCAAGCCTCCTCTGCAACCCTGGGCAGGAGAGCTGCATTTCTGTTGCTGGAGTTGTATCATGGAGCTGCCATGGGGTGGGAGACTGTCCTGGCTGTGTGCAGATAAGGAACCACGTTCAGCTCTCCCAAAGGGCTGTGAGGCTGCTCTTAGGGCATGTGCCCCACTCCTCCTATGGCTCTCTATGATATTCTCCAGGAGGCTAAAATCATGATTCAGTCATTTCTTCCTTGAGCTCTCAAGGTGGCTGGCAGGTCTTCACGCTGGGGTGTGATTGGACTGACTCTGGTGGAAGGCAAAAACCTTCCTAAGCTGCACTTATTTCATCTACAAATGAGACAGTGAATGTCAGGTTGGGAGAAAGTAAAGTTGCTTCCTGCAGGTGCCCAGCCTGTGCCACACATGCATAGCAACAACACTCTCGGACATACATGCTCTTGATAAAAAGGGATGGACCCAGAGCTGAGTAGGTCTGTGAAAAAAACAGCCATGGTACAATATCTTTGCAGTATCCTAATCCTCTGCAGCTCTATTATTAACTTAAGGATTGATTCTTAAGGTTAGGTAGCATTTTATTGAAAGACACTCAGATAGAAACTTCTTAAGTAATTGTGAAAATTATATATGAAAATCATGTGAGGACCGAAAAGGCCTCAGATGTTTTTGCTAAACCTAAAAGAAGGGCAAATTGAAGTGCTGAGGAAAGTTTCCATTGTGAAAAACACAGACCAGCTGAATGATAGGGCACATATGCAAGAAGATGGAGTCCCTAAAACAAGGCTGTGCTAGAAACTTTTGTCTTTCGATTAAAGAAGATATGCACTCAACCAGGTGATCAAGCACAGCAAATCTATGTTTGCTAAGTGGTATCTTAAAGCACATTGCTCTGAAATACAGACTTTGACACGAAAACACCAAGCAAAATTATCCCCAGTCCAACAAGGTGGTGGAAAACCTACAGGAAACAGCTGTAGCAAGACAAAGAGGAGTGGTGGGAAGACAGACAAATGAAGAAGAAATGTGGGAATGCTTGACAGTTAGGAAATGGAAGTTGTCAGTTTGGAAGGAAACACAAGTATGCCATATATTAGCTGAACTCTGAAATAGACTTCATCAGGTAGTGAAAGGGCCAGAGAACTAATAGGAATATAGAAATTCACTTGTGTGGAAACAGGAGGTAGATCTCAGAGAGATGTATCTTGAGGAGACCAATGTACATCTGGGAATCTGAGTCAGGAATAGCTTCTTTGCAGAGGGACAAGTGTAGGAAGCTGCTCTCTGAACATTTCCTTCTCACTTGTGAGCAGTAGCTATGAGCAGCAACGATTGTTTTACCTTTGTGGTAAAAAAAAAAGTCCAATTTGTCCCAGCAAAGGACTTTCTTACAGTTCTCATCTGCTGATGCTTTGCTTCACTAAAACTGAACAGCATTGCCTGGCTTGCCAGAAACCAAGAACAGGGTCACTGCATAGAGAGCAGAGACAAAAGCAGCTCCAGGAGAGCTGGGGTTTGTGGGACTGCTGCTTCTCGGGGGGGAAGATGCTGCCTGACTTTTTGGGTGGTGCAAAAGAAATGCCACAGCAGCCCTGGAGGTCCTTGGTTGGGTGAGGTGATCCCAGAGGACACATGGAAAACAGGCAACATCTCCTCCAAGGTCAGAACAGAGCCCTCAGCTGGCTGCTTTGCCCAAGAAAGCCTCAGAGGAGCAGGAACCACAACAGGCTGAGAGAGCTGAGCCCTGGGGCATGGCACAGCCAGAACAAGGGGATTTCTGGTGCATTGTAACATTGGTGCTGATGTCTGGCTGGAGTTACCTTACGTAAGATCTCAGGATATGTACAAACTACACACACACACACACACACACACTGCTCTCTCCCATCTGGAGGTGAGTTGTGTGTGGCACATCAGCCTCTAGCAGGTCACCCCTTATATAAACTGCTATGAAACAAGCACAAGAAAAATCTTTCAAAAATAATATGTTTTAAAGAACAGTCTGGAGTGGGTAGGGACTTCATTCAGACTTTGGTTGCCAGAAAAATGGACAAGCCTCTGAGCTTTTCTGCTTAAGATACTGAGCCTCTCTAGGATACAGCATAACTCATTTAACCATTTTGCCCCCGATTCCCCTCTGTGGAAAATAGGCAGTGAATTATTTATGACAAGTGACTTTATTAAGAGTGTAGATTATTTATAGCCACCATCAGTGCAGTGTCAGCGCTAACCATGACTGTGGAATGGCTTTTCTGCCAGTATGAGCACCAGCTCTAAGTAACCAATGCTTTTGAGACTTCTCTAAGCCCCCAAATTCACATGGGACCAGGGGAATAGGAATGCTAATTGCAGAATCATCAGCAGCTTCACTGAGCAAAGCCCTGCACTCCTTTTCTTAGTTTCTTCATCTGTAAAACTAGGATGTCTGTCTGTTTTACAGTCATGTAGTGAGGATTGATTTATTGTTTAATGTGTGGAAAGAATTAAATAAGTGCTAAGTATCATCAAGCCAAAAGGGTGGGTGAATGACCCATTTCCTATCTGAGTTTGCCTTCAAGGTGTTGATGTTTCTGGCAGATTACAGAAATTGAATATCTGCCATAGGTTATATTCATATAGTGATGCAAATAAAGCACTTTTTGTGGACATTGTGTGGCTTCAGGCCTTGTGATTACAGAAGAAAGATGCATAGATTAAAACTGCTTTTAGATGAAAAGCATCTCCACAGGTTATGCCATTCAGCCTCTCTGGGAATCACAGCAGTAGGTTCCTGCATCTGCGTGAAGACAGAGTTCCATGGGGCAGATAGGTAGGATGGAAAATCGTGGAATCATAGAATGTCAGGTTGGAAAGGACTTCTAGGATCATGTGATCCAACCCTTCTAGTATTATTGTTGATATGATAGATATATTATTGTTTAATCATATAGGGTTAATTTCAACTCCTTCTCTACTGCAGATTTCCTGTAAGTCTTTTGAAGGTAAGCTGGTAAAATCCTCACAGACCCACTTTAGAAAAGCTCAAATGTCATCCATTTGCTTTGGCTGTTAAGGTAAGACCAGGTAACTGGAATTTACCCCTGTGTCATCTAGACAATACAGAACTGCTGTCTTCTGTTCCTTGACCATGACATCCAGGAGATGTCATCCACCTACCTTTGCCTTTTGGTCACTGAGTACAGCAGTAGTGCCAAGGTCACTTATATTGATCATTCATTATTCAGTGAGAAGCAGAATTGTTCTGGTATCAGTTATTAAATTTGCTGAAACTGATGGAATGTTGCCTTGAAGCATACTAACTCACACTCAGCTGTTCGTTGGCCTCTCCTCTGTTTTCACTTGTCCCTTTTGGGCATGTCCATTCTGGTGGGAGTGCTGCTGCTGGCCTGATCTTGTTCCCTGCCATGGTTTAACACTGGCCCAGCAACTAAACCGAATGACAGATGCTCTCTATTAATCCCCCTCCCCTCCCTGATAAAGGAAAGAGAGAGAATAAGGGAGGGAGACTTATGGGTTGGAAACTAAACTACACAGCTTTAGTGGAACAGTAATGATAAAAAGGAAAAATTACTAAATATATACAAATATACAGGAAAATTGATACCATGTTCCTCCCCCCCCCCTCCCCAATAATTCTCATGTCACCACCAAGGCTGCAGGGCAGCCCTGGGACAGTTCAGGCTGGACTCCTGGAGTCAGGAGCAGTCGGGAGCTGGAGGCAGGAACACACAGATATGGGCTGGCACGGATCAGGAGCACAGGCAGATGAATGGATGGGATCCTCTCAGGATGCCAAAGCAAACAGGGACAGGTGAAGAAGGAGAAGCCGGAAAGCATTTGACTCTCGTGATCCCTCAAATTTATACTGAGTATGACGTGTATGGGATGGAATTCTCTGTTTGGTCGATTTTGTTCATTTATCTTGTCCATTCCTTCCTAAGGGAGTGTTTGCAGGTGTGACCTCTTTACTCCTTTTCTCCTTCCAGAGGGCAAAATGTTCCTCAGAACTGAGCAGTGGCCTTGGTTCTGCACACTGGTCTCTAGCAGTAAGTATAAACATCGAGTGTTATCTGTCTGAGAAACTTGCTGTTAATTTCAGAAAGTGCAACTACTTAAAGGAGACTTAGCTGAAAGCAGAAGTACATGACAGAAAATTAGCTTTATCCTGGCCCAAACCAGGACATCCCCATTAAAAGCCACAAGGTCTTTTACACTGACTTAAAAGTGAGTGTCCTGAAGGCCATACAGCAAGAGGGAGTTTATCTGGACTAAGGTAGATTGTGACATTCAAAGCAAAACAGCCTCTTTCCAGAGGAAAAATATCCAGTCTGAGTACTTGTATACAGGGGCAGCTGAGAAAAAATATTCAACTTAGTCTTACTCTTTGGGAGTAGGGCCTCACAGAAGCTTTTAGTTGGAGACACTGTTGGGAGTATTATTTCAAAACTCAAAAACTCATAAATTGTCACTGAAATAAATCTTAAGAATTTTTTTTCAATTGTGAGTGCCTAAAATGAAGTTCAGACGCCATTTCCTAGTAATTTAGGTAACTAAATAGATTGCTGAATTTGTTTTCTAACAGCCTACTGAAGTTTAGTTACTGCTTTCAAAACTCTCAGTAGTTGCCCACTCACATCTTTTGGCACTAAAGTGCCTGTGAAAAACTGCCCCATGACTGCCAAGGGCAAAAGATAAGTGGGAGCTGATAGACCACCTGCAGCTTTGGTAAGATCTCTTCATGCATCCTTGGTGTTGAAACTCCTCATTTAGTCAAAATAACCAGGTTCTGTTTAGAGAAATATGAAACCGGGTGTTTCAGAACTGACTTTTTGTTGTGTTCCTTTTCAAGGCTGAGTTTAAACTCAAATACTGAATTCTGAGACAACATGTCCTTGTCAATGGGATCAGCACTGGCACACAATCTTGCCTGATCCTGTTTTCTCACACTCACCTGTTGCCCATGTTTCCTTTAACCACTCCCTTGGCTTTGTGTCTCACTGCTGACTTGGCACCATCGTACACACTCTGTTTTTCCTACAACAGCCTCCCACCTGTGCCTGTCAAGTGCCCACCATCTCACATCAAAAACTACCCTTATTGCAAACAAAGCTCTTCCTTTGCAATCTTCCCTCAATGTCTTGAGGTGTGATCATTGCCTTTGTGAGATGGCATCTGTTTCAATAAACTGATGTATCCTGTGGTCATTGAAGTCAGTAGAAGAATAGTAAGATTGATGTTTACTACCTTTTTTTTCCCCACTAACTTTTGTCATAAGTGGATCTGTAATGGTCTTGCATTTATGTTCTACAAATGAGTTTTGTGTAGCATAATAGAGCTTTTACACCTTTTTCCTGTATTAAGTCTATCAGTATCATAACCATTAGTAAAAGTAATCAAAAAACATAAAAGAGAGAGTCATCTCATTTGGGAAATACTGATGACAACTACTGAGGCAATGTTAGAAGTCACCCTAGAAAGATAGAAGACAATGAAGCTGGAAGTGTTTAAATTCAAATGCTGCTTGATAAAATAAGGGGAACAAAAGATTTGTGGATCTTTTGGAGACTTGGAGACTAGGACATAATTAGGACAAGAATCTGAAGAAGTGATTTTCATCTAAATCTGCCGTCACAGCTGTCCTTCTTTCTAACCAGATCTCCATACCAATAGATTTTTTGGTGTGGTTGTGTTACATCCTTCTTGTCCCTGTCCATCTGTTTGGCATGTGCCTGTGAATAATAAAGGCAAAGAAGAAAAAAGACACCAATCAGGAAAAGAGGAAAAGCATTGAAGAAAATTAGCAAACACCAGCAAAACAGAGAGAAAGAACTATTGGAGACAGCAAGTGACCTGCCTATAGAAGGAAGAACAAGAAGATATCCAAACCCTAGGACTTATGTGTGCAAGTGGGCATTGTTAAGCAAGAAGAATTGTTATTCTGGTTGTCTTTGTGTTTTCAGAGAACAGAAAAGCATGCTGACTTGCCACATAAGTTGTTCTGGGAGTCCTTTTTTACAGACAGTTTTAACATTTGGTCAGAATAAATCCCAGACCTGTCAAGCATAATGACAGCTGAGGTGAGATACATGGTATTAGGAGTCAGCAGTAAGCCTACAAAGCATGGGAGAAAGCATGGATCAGCAAGGAAAATGGTGCCTGGGCAACTGCCAAAATCCAACTGATTTCAGCCTTGTAAGACTGATTGAAACAAATGGAAGACTTCTTTGCTCTATAAATAAAAAGAGAACAAGGAAGAGGAAGTGGTTCTACTTTGCAGTGGAAAGCGGTAGAGATGAAAGATAATACAGGTTTGGCTCCAAAACTAAATGAATAACCTTGCTTGAGTTTCTCATTAGGACACCAGCATAAAACCTGTGGGCAGAGAAAACTTGTCTAATGGGAGAGTCTATGTAAATGGAAATTACAACATTTGTGGTGGAAGCAAAATCCAAAGGATTAGCTGTGTACAAACCAAAGAGACCTGATAGTATTTTTCTGGCAATTTAAAAGAAGTGCTGGGTGTTGGGCTACCAAATCCAGCTTGGTGTGTTCTGGCTGGGGACTTGAAATCATAGCATTTATTTTGAAGAGCAGACTAAAAGCCACCTGGGAAACTTCAGTCAATAGTCTGAGCACAGAAGTAAATAGGCTTTTGGAAAAAGTGTGACAGAGAAACTAATTAAAGTCGTGCTGGTAAATGGAAATGAAAAAATTTTACAGAGATTAATGTAAAGACACAGAGTGTAGAAATAATATGCTGTCTTTTTAGACGATTGATACATTAGAGAACTGCAACAGATCTAGTCAACTTGGACTTCAATAAGGCTCTAGGTGTGTACCAAAAGGGATAACATTAATTACAATAGGTTGAAAAATAACTGGTTAAAAAGAGAATGGCAACCAGGTATATCAAATGGGGAGCTGACAGGCTGGAGGGAGAAGCCCTTCCATGGAGGGTGAGAATTCAGATGGGAAATACTTAATATCCTTATGAGTGACTGCAGCAGGAACAGCAAAAATCCATAGGGCATTAGTGAAATATGATGATGGCCATCACCAGTGCACACAAGGACACTCCTCCCAAGGTCATTTTGCAGATTTACAAGTACAATAAAAAAGTATTTTTTCCTTCATCCATTTCTGCAAACTGGCTAAGGCACCATCCCATTTCTAAAGGGTCTCTCATTGTCTTCAGTGACAAAGAAAGAAGTGGTACTGCAAGAGGTATATATCAGAAAGTAATTTAGCTTTGCTATATTGGCTTTGCCATATTACCCAGAGAAAAAGAAAGGTAAACATTTATTTTGGCCTCTGTGTGGCACTTGTAGAGCATATCTGAAGAACAGGATGATATCACTTTTCATTTTCTGATCTCAGCCTGGATGTAAAGGTAACAGTTAGATAAACAGCTCTGAGGCAGGTCTGTAAATCTCTGCAGTGAGATGATGAAAGCCACAGAAAACAGGAAGAAATGGAGAAGCAAATTTTGTCTGAATAACAGGGAGATCTGCCCCACTATGGGAATAGTCACTGGGGGGTAGACAAACCTGGAGTTTAAGACCAGGCTACCCCAAGGATAGCTTGGACTGGCAAGGGGAAATTGCATACAAGCAGCCATGGCCCCCCTTGGCTTCTATGAAGGTCCTTGGAAACTAAGCCAGCAGGGAGGAATGTCTGAGTCCCATCACTTGTTTTGGCCTGGACCTACACTGTGTCTTCCTGCACCAGAGCAGCCAAAACCTGAGACATCATCTGGGGAGATATCATCAGTTTTGCCTCAACTGATGGAAAGCCTCGGATTAGCTCCGTTCCAGACAAATCTGTATTGAGCAGGCTGTTATGCCAGTTAATGTTACAATATGGGCTATTTTCAGTCTCAGACCTGCTTAGTGCTGTTGTCAATACTGAGTAGACCTTCTGAAGGTCAAAGGAGCCAGTGACAGCACAGCACAGCACAGCACAGAACAGAACAAAAAGAATCAGTAATAGGCACTGCCCAAAGAACCAGCCTGCACATCAGTGACTGAGCAGAGCCCAGCCAGAAACTGGAGAGGATGCCAAGACCACCAACCAGTAGGAATCAGCAGGTGCAGGTGCTGCAGGATGACAGAGATGGGCAGCAAGGGTTTGTGGAGAGGGAGGCAGAGCCTCTTGGGCCACAGGACTTCTGAGGTGCTCTCTGGCTTCCTCTCTGCTCTGCTCAAGGGGAGGATGCTTTATGAACAGTTTTACAAATTCATTCAAACTTTGCCAAGCACTTCTCAAGTCTATGTCCCTTGAACCTTGGAGCCATTGTGCTCCCTACCCACATTATCATTGGAACAACTTGTTCTATTTCTTGAAGTTGTCCTGCAGCAATAGGTATAGCATTTCTTAACCTCTGCTGGCACTACTCAACAGATAAACTGAAGAGCACCAGGGAGGCTGGCAGGCAGTGCACAAAGCAGCTCTTTAAAGGCATGTCAAAGAATGAGTCATTGTCAAGCCTGAAAGAGTCAAAAAGTTTGATTACAGAAGAGCTGAGAAATATGTTGTGCTGATGAGTCACCATATCCCACCCTTTCTGCATTCACAGACCTGCCAGCTGATTCATAACTTGTGTTCTTCCCTGCCCCTGTCAAGGCAATCAAAATAAGGGTCAATCCATTGAAACTTCCTCTTTAAAGAAGGGTGTTGTGTAAAGAAGCACAAATCTCTGCATCCACACATAGTAAGTCCCTTTTTCTGCTCTTTAGCCTTGGAGATCATCATTTTGGGCAAAGGAGGTGGTACAGAGTCAGCACATAGGACACCATGAAAACCAAGGGTTAGGGGTTGGGATGGTCATAGAATTATAGAATGATTTGAGTTTGAAGGGACCTTAAAGATCACCTAGTTCCAACCTCCATGCCATGGGAAGGGACACCTCCCACTAGACCAGGTGGTTCAAAGACCCATTCAACTTGGCCTTCAACACTTTCAGGGAGGAGGCAGACACAATTTCACTGGGCAACCTGTTCCAGTGTCTCCCCACCCTCACTGTAAATAAGTTCTTCCTTATGCTAACCCAAATCTACTCTCTTCCGGTTTAAAACCATTCCCCCTCATCCTACTACTACATGCCTTTGTAAAAAGTCCTTCCACATCTTTCCTGTAGGCCCCCTTCAGGAACTGGAAGGCTGCTATAAGGTCTTCCCTGAGCCTTCTCTTCTCCAGGCTGGACAACCCCAGCTTTCTTAGCCTTTCCTTGTAGGAGAGGTCTTCCAGCCCTCTGATCATCTTAGTGGCCCTCCTGTGGATTCATTTCAGAAGGTCCATGTTCTTCCTGTGTTGGGAGCTCCAGAACTGAGCAATACTCCAGGGCGGGTCTCAAAAGAGAAGGGTGGGGGGTAAGAATTGTCTCCCTCAACCTGCTGGCTATGGTTCTTTTGGTGCAGCCCAGGATACACTTGGCTTTCAGATATTGCTGGCTCATGTTGAGCTTCTCATCAACCAGCACCCCCAAGTCTTTCTCCTTAGGGCTGTTCTCAATCCATTCTCTGCCCAGCCTGTATTTGTGCTTGAGATTGCCCTGACCCAGGTGCAGGACCTTGCAGTTAGTCCTATTGAACTTCATGAGGTTGGGATGGGACCACCTCTCAGGCTTGTCAAGGTCCCTATGAATGGCATCCCTTCCTTCCAGTGTGTTGATCACACCACACAACTTGTTACTATCAGCAAAACTGGTGTTTCCTTGCTGAGGTTTTATTTATGTCAAAATTTACCATGATCCCTATCTTCACCATTCTTCTCAGGTCTCAAAGAGATGTTCAGAGGAGTCTGTTTATAGTTCAACAATTGGCACTGAAGCTGTTCTCATGGTCCTCACAGCTGCATCTCTTCACCTCAGCATTCCTATCCTGCCAGAGGACAGCCCTGTGCCAGGGACACCCTACTCTCCCCATTGGGACTATCCTGAAAAATCCCTCTCTGAGCCCACTTTTGCTTCTCACAGGACGTCACTGAGAAGCCAGGAGATGATGTGGTGGGAAGGGGAAGGGTCAGAGAACACAGGATGGGGGAAGCCAGAGGAGCCTCGGCCCTTGGCAGCTCTTTGCCCAGGGGATTTGTTTGCAGGCAGCAGTGTGTTGACCAGCTGAGTGCCAGCTGGGCAGGTCCAGACTGGAGCATCCTGCAGTGCTGCCAGCAGCGTGTGGGCAGAGGGCTGGCAAAGACTTGGAGATCCCTGGTAAGCGTGCCAAGCCCATCAGGAAGGGCCTTCTTCTTGGCAAGGGGTTTTATCAAATGGCCGTGGGAAAGAGCAAGCGAGAGCAGCACCAGGACGGGCTCGACACAGGCTCATTTCACCAGTGTCCACTGAAAGGTGTTGAATTCCTCCAGCAGAAATGCTGAAGAAAGGAGAGGCATATGGGAATGGTATTGAGAAGGAGCTGGATCACTCCCTGCTGGCTTCTGAAATCAGAGATGTAAGGAATCAAGAGCAGAAAGCTAAAAAGTGTAAGTAATTGTCATCAGTTGCAACTTGATTGGCAATACAGAGAGGTTCTGCAAATACCAGCCTGCATTTTTAGTATTTTCTGGGGCACCCAGAAACTGGAGTAGACATCTCTTAAAATCAAAATTTAAAAAAAAAAGAGTTAAATTTATTTTATTTTGTGAGGCATAGCCTTTTTGATCTTTTGCCTACTTGCCTGAAGACTTTCAGAAAAAAAAAAGGTGAAATAGAATTTTCTTAGGGAAGGGAAAATGCGTGTCTTTAACAAGAATCAGTAAAACAAAAGCAACCCTTATCTAGGATAGAGCTCTAAAAATAATGCTGTAGGGTTTCAGGAGACTCTGAAGAGGTCTCAGTGACTTCACTGGCCTGTTTGCTTGGGCTTACATTTACAAATGGTGTCATCTGCTAACACTTTTCCAGAACACTTGGCTTGGAGTCCCAAGACTCAGCTGGATTCTCACTGCCAAATGCACCATCATCAGTTACACAAAATCCACAGGGCAGATTCTGCCACCCAGTACCCTGACTTGGTACAGGAATATTGAGGGGCTCTTGCAGGTACCAATGAAAGAAGGAGTTGCTCCTGTAGCTGGGATGAAATCAGCAGTTAAATTTTCAATGACTGAGATTTAGTGATGAGTCCTGAATGTTTTCAATTTCTTTTCACCATATAATTGAGCAAGACAAAGGAGAACTTGAGTCACAAGAAGAAAAAACAGTCAGGTTTATTTTTCTACAATGCCAGACTTCCCAGGAGACTGGAAAATGCAGCAAAGACATTAGATGAACACAGCTGACAATGCTACTTGTGTGAAATAATGGTGCTTAGGTAAAAGTGGGCTGTCTGTCTAGGAAAGGGCTGCTTTTCTTGGTCACTACAACTGTATGACCATGTTTCCTCCACCATCATCCTCTGCAGGGGCTTCAGCTGTGTGACTAATACAGAGACCCAGAGCCTCTTCATCTCTTTAAGCTATAAACCATATCCATTTATAAATGCAAGGACCTGAAGCTGCTATTAGCTGGTATATTTACATGTACTATATACCCATCAATATATATTTAGATGAGAACACCCTACTAGCAGCCAGAGATTTTTACATTCATAAATTCTGCATGGGACTGTTTTTCTGGATCTCCCTTGTTTCTCTCCTCTCAAACTGCAGCTTCTTCAAGTTGTTTGCATGGCATGGCAGAAGCAGCAGGCCTAAGGCTTTCCTCTTCTTCTCTGGCCAAAAAGAAAAAAAAAAAAAAAATGGAAAAAGAAAAGAGATTGTCTTTTGCCTGGTTGGTCTTTTCCCCATGAAGAAACTGTACTGGTGTTGTCAAAGGGCCATGGAAGCCAAAAGACTTCCAGTGCTTCTTCTTCCAGCTCTTCTAGTGCTGGTGTAACTCCTTCGCTGGGTGTTTGCAGAGCACCAAGCTCATGGGGCCCCTTATCTGGGGGTGAGGGCTGTGAGGTGCAGGGCTGCTCAGGGCAGGTAACACAGCTTGAGTGATGCTGTTGGTTGGGGAGAAAGTGAGTTCAGGATCTTCTCAGTTAAATGTGAACAGGCACTAGGGACTGGAGCCTGTCAGAATGTGCTGCTCTGGACATTTGTCTACACCACAGAGCTGCCCACTTTGCTGCACAAAACATGTTGGTGCTATGTCACAGCTCAGTGACAAGAGGATGGTCACCACTTTCCTGAGGGAATTTTCAGGGGTGAAGTTCTCCTTCCCAAGGACCTGGGCAAAATCTCTTCCCAGCCCCCTCACCAGTCCCAGAGCACCCTGCACACAGGAACAAATTTCATCCTGTATTTTGATGCTTATTACTTAATACTTCAATTGCACTTAACAACGTGTTGCATTTTATATGCCATTTTACTTTTATGACGTTGGGTGGATTAATCTGTCATTAGTGCATCATGCTTTAAAGGCTTTTCTTTTCCCCTGTTAAACAGTTTAATAGGCTCAGGGAGACACTCCTGGGTGTGTGCTCTGCGTTCTGCCTGCTCAGGGCTGGGGTGCAGCCGGACACCCTGCACGCACCCTGCAGCTGCCTCAGGGGCCCATGGCCCATGGCTCTACAACCACAGCTCAGCTCTGCTAACAAATGGACCTCACAGAGTGTAGCACCCAGCAGGAAGGCTACAGGCACACCCTTGTCCCTGATGCCCATGCCACTGCCAGGGTGTCTGGCCGCCCAGGCCATGCCTGTTCGCAGCAGAGGATGCTGAGCTCCCCTGGGGTGGGACTGTATGTCCCAGGACAAGTCTCCACTTCCCCACAACCATGGGCAGAGCAAGAGAACACAAAAGAGGAGCGAGGATCCCCTACATGCCTAGGTAGCATGAAGTCAGGCTGCAGGCAAAGTGGGGGGCAAACCCAGGCTCCAGAAATGGTCCCATCCTATGCACACTAATAAATACATACATTAATATTTAAAAATGTGTTTATAGCCTGTGATAAGTAACACTACAGCCATCCATGTATTACAATAAATCTTATTTGTGCTTCTTTTATACAGAATATGAAAAAAAAAATCAATAATTGTCAGATTTACACACACAAAAAAGAGGTTTATATAATGGAAACACTGTGATTATTTAGCATTCTATGATACCAGCTTTGCCTCTGATCTTTTCAGAGAATTACAGGGCTGGAGAACCTGGTCCCTTTTATTGCTCCTGTCCAGAAGAATGATTTGTTGCGGCTGACAACAGGCATACATCTTTTCTTATTCACCTAAATGAATAAGAACACGATGGAAAAACTTACAATGAATATGCTTTTACATTTTCTTTAAATGCAAGTATGCGTAGAGAAGGGTGAAACCAAGCATCTGCCAAGGGATAATTCATACATCTGCAAATACAAGAGTACACAAATCTGCTGACATGTGCAGAACAGCAGCACAGCAGCATGAGCTCATTCCAAGAGCACCATTTCCCTTTGGTGAGTGCATAGCTCCCAACAGTCGGTGCGACTGGAATTGGGCAGAAGCCTCCAAGCAATACCACACAGAACCTGATCCTAATCTCCCCTGCACTCGAAGGGCCCTGATCCTGCAGATGCTTGAGTAGGAAGCAGACTTCCCCAATGACAAGGTCCCTGCACCACCCAGATGTACATCCTGAATTTCACACCTGACTGCATATGTGTGCCTGGTCATGCTCCAGGGAGATCCCCTGGAAGTGTGAAGGGGCTTGCACAGATACAGGACCTCCTCTGTGCTTCTGGCTGCAAGACTGAGGGGAATTCTAGAGCTGCTGTAAAGGAAAGTTCTCAGAAGTAGCTGGGAAGAGGAGGAAAGAAGGTAGCACTGATGTTTGTCCAGAGATCCACCTCAGGTAGCCCCACCAGTACGCACTTGTTCTGGCTCCTATGAATTATTAACTCTGATGAAATTGAGTCTTTCTTGCAGGGAACTGGACAGGAAGGAAAGTTTCAAAGCTTGATATAATCATCATGAAGGTGACTATCTCCAGGGTTCTCTGGGCTCAGATACAAAGGCCCCAGTTCAAGCCATTATTCACAAGTGTGTAAAACCCCCATAGCTTCCAAGACTTCTACTCAATAAAAAAGAAAAGAGGAATATGGACTGAAGTGCTCTTCTGCACCAAGACTATGGCTGGTTGATCAAACAGTTGAGCAGGAGGGACCTTGCTGAAATCCTGACAAGGGGAAGGCAGAAGGCAGCAGCATTGCTGCTGGGGGTGGCTTTGCTCACATTGAGAAGTGGGGGTGGAGGGGTTGTGCAGAAACAAAGGACAAGGGACATAGGGCATGACACTGCAGGGAATATTTGATGCTTGAACTTGATGCAGGGCTGGAGAAGATCTCCTGTTTGAATGAAATCTCTGCTTGGATATTACTAGTGAAACCCCTAAAGATCGTGCCTGAATGGCTGGTAAAAGGGACCATAAGTATAGCAGTAAACTTAGAGATCACCACCCCCGTGCAAGGGTCTGCAAGCATTTTGGCACTGGCACTGATGAATTTCTGACCATATTTATCACCTACTGCAGAAATTTTAAATCCTTTCATCTTTCAAAGCAGCTTTCTTTGGAGTAAATGCTGACGATGGAAAGGATGTTTATTGTAAAATGTTGTGTGCTTAACTTTCATTCTTTTCTTGAGAGATGTAAGATTTCCTGTGAGGGTGCTGAGACACTGGCACAGGTTGCCCAGAGAAGCTGTGGATGTCCCCTCTCTGGAAGTGTTCAAGACCAGGTTGGATGGGACTTTGAGCAACTTGGTCTAGTGGAAGGTGTTCCTGCCCATGCAGGGGGTTTGGCATTAGATAATCTTTAAAGTTCCTTCCAACACAAACCATTCTATGATTCTATTATTTGCTTCTGTTTAAGAGCTCAGACATCTCTGAGCTCATCTGAAATAGGCCAGTAAATGACGTAACTCTAAACAGTAAATCTAAATGTTGCTCCACAGTCTCAACAGCACTGGGCAGGGGCTGTTTAAGTTCTTGAAGAAAACTTTCAGATGTAGTGAAGACCTGAGGTCTGTTGCTTTGGGGACATTAAAGATTCCTACTGTCTCTTGCTAAATAACCACATGCTGCAGACAAATCAGTTACTTGATGCCACCAGAATTCTCTGCTTCCAGGCTGGATGTGCAACTCTTCATTTCTCCCTTGTCACTGACATTCCTGGTAGCACTGTGCACTGTTACTACTGTGAGTCCAGGTCCTGGAGGTATAGTTGTGGATCATGATCTCATTTGACTATGCCAAACAAAAACCAATGAGAAAGTCCCGTTCTTTCCTCAAAACCCATTTGGTCAGGCAAGAGATGAGACAGAGGAATAAGAGAAGATAATGAAGCAGAACTGGTCAGAACATCAGACCATAAGTGACTTCACTACAACAAGAACATAACTATGGTAAATTTTTTTTGCAGGCACATTGTCAAAGGATAACCAAGTTTGAAGGAGAATTGGAGAATGAGTGCAGCTTAGCATTATTCTGCAAGGTTTTGTATCTTTGTGGTTTTTTGCTTGCTCAGGGAATACTTTGCTTTAATCATCTCTGCCTTGTACTTGCTTTTTCCAACCCTCTCACCAGCTCACAGTTCTCCTAGCTCTGGCACATCAGGAGCTAACAAGGCAGACCATGGATGAGGCACTGTCCTTAGGCACAGGTCAGAATGCTTGTCCCCAAGTGACAAGGCTGACATGGACATGCAGCTTTGGTGGTGACAAGTGGGAGAAGAGTGAGAAGACTCAAGCAGAAGGAGCCCCAGGAGTAAACCTTGAGGACTCTTGCTAGTAATTTGTTTACAGCTTTATAATACTCTCTTCCCCACACCATCTTTTATTTAGCAAGGTCCCTGCTACCTTGCAGTTCATGTCCCAATCTACAGCATACCACCAGCTTCTCTCAGAGAAGCACCTCCAAATGCAAATGAAAATCATGGTGGAGGTCAGGAAGCAACTGTTTTTATATAGCCATTGACTTCAGTGGTGCTCAAGTGAACTGCACTGAAATGAGTTACCAAACACTGATACCATACCAAAAGCTCTCTGTGGGGACACAACAGAAATGAAAGATTAAATTATATATTATATTGCTTATCAGAATGGAGAATTAATTTCTTTACAGTAGGTTTTGCCCTGTGATCTTCAAACAGGCAGAAGAAATGAAAAGGTGCTTCAACCAACTTCCTCTTTCCCTCCAAAGGTTGGTTTAGCTCTTGTAATCCCTGTGGATCACCCTATAGATATTTATGGTGGCTCAGACGAGAAGGCAGAAAGCAGCAGTGCTGGGGTACAATGAAGCTGCCAGTCCTTGAGCAGGAGGACAATGTTGCCCAGAGCAGTTTTGCAGTCAGAAATGCTGTGACATGGAGCAGCACACTCTGACCCAAACCTCCCTCCAGCAGCCACTGCCACTTGTGCCAGGGGCTCCCACAGCTTAAGGCATGAGTGCCTGCAAGCACATTTTTATCAGCTGAGTTGCTAGCCCAGCAGGAAGACTTTAAGAAGAAACAAAAGTGTCATTATCCTTTTCTTTCTCCTTTTCCCACAAAGACTCCCACAAGCAGCCAGACACTGAGAGGTGAGCTGTGCTTTTTCCTGAGTCACAGCTGTGAACTGCAGTTGCTCTCTTGTTCTGCCCCATTTTAGCTCATCCATATAATGCAAGCCATCCCTCATGGCAGAAGAGAAAAGTTTTCAAAAGGTGGAAAAGATGCCACATTTATCCCAGAAACATAAACAGGGGCGAGGGGTGGGCCTGGGCTTTGTCACATGATTGCCATTGTGGTGGCACAGTCACTGAAGATTTGGGTTAAGATTCAAGTATTTATCCCAATAGATGGCAGGGCCAGCTCTGGGGTGGTATGGGACAGGGACAGGGAATAGCAGATGACTTAATCTGCTTGATTAAGTTTCAGAGACTTGAGCTGTTTCACCCTCTGTTGGACTCAGAATCCAAGAACAACCCACATCCCAGTTTATTCTTCAGCGCAGATGTTGCTGATACTTTTGTAGAGAAAAGTTTCATTTCTCTGTGCTCCCCCTCACCCACATTTTCACTTCTCTCCAGTACCATGAGTGGAGAGGACAATGGTGGCCATTCTATTAAGGTTTTCAGAAAGTTTGATGGTGAAGTACTTCTTTTGCAAACATTCGGAAAGTTTCATTCAAATCTTGCTATGGCTGGACATGGGCCATGTACATAGATCCAAACTTGAATTAAGTTTAGGCCAAGACTTAGTGATTAGGCCAGAGGATAAATCAAAGTTTTGGTCTTAGATTTGAAGGCACCTATTTTCATGAGAGTTTTTCTTGCAAACTTTAACCTCAGAGCTCTTTCTAATACCTCCTGGCAGTGGGATACCAAAGATCACTAAGTATTACTGGGCCAGTTACATGTATATTATATTTCACATTTAGTTCATCCAGTGGTCTCCCCTTGTCTTCTATTTCCTAAGACATTTCTGCCAAATAGTCTTGCAGAAATAAAATGATTTTTATTCACTTTCATAATATCCACATTTTGTAGTGCCTTCTCTCCAACTGCAAAACCAGTGGCCACGTACAACATTCAGCCCCATTAGTGGAGTCAGTTATTACGTAAATATCTCAAGATCTGGCTACATCATGATTCACTTTATAACCTAATTCAGCCTCAATAAACTTGCTCTGAAAATGGAGGGAGTGAAGATAGCTGATGAAAGACTCTGAAAAAAAAAGGAACTGAAACTGGAACTGTGTAATCTGTAGCCACAGGCTATGAATGGATCTCGACTCACTTCTCATGATCCATAGGGAGCTGGAGAGGCAGATAGTGACCACTGAGCCAAAAAAGGACACTGGGTCATTAACTCATGGTGGCAGGTCCACCAGTAGATACAAAAATGACTGGATGGAGTTGCAGGCCTGAATATGTCAGTGGACCAGTAAGGTGACCACACTGATATACAATCCTCAAATAACATCTCCTGCTGCTGTCCTCAGACACTGGCTGCTGCCTGGGTGGACCACTGGTGTGACAGCTCAGGTCCTTTCTTACGTCCTTACACTCCTTCTGTCAGTATGTGCTGGGGTAAGATCTGTATGTGCATGGGAAGGAGACATAACACAAAGCTGAGCCAGTTCAATCATTTCTGGGAGACCTTTGCTGTCCCTGCTGCACTAAAAATCAGATGGCAAAATATCCTACCTGGAGTCAAGTGTGAGCATCCCATACTGCTGAGCATAGTTCTCAAGTCCAGCTTTCTTGACAATGTAATAACACTGCCCTCCATAGATCAGCAATTCCATTTTCAAACTTGTATTTCTGAAATACCTTAACCTGAGTATTTTCTCTACAACCTGAAAAAATTCTGTATAGGTTGAATTCAGTGGAGTTTTGGTTTCAGCAGGAATTATAAGAGGTGTCTGCTAATGCTTGCTTTCTTTCTTTCTTTCTTTCTTTCTTTCTTTCTTTCTTTCTTTCTTTCTTTCTTTCTCTCTTTCTCTCTTTCTCTTTCTCTCTTTCTCTCTTTCTCTCTTTCTCTTTCTCTCTTTCTCTCTTTCTCTTTCTCTCTCTCTTTCTCTCTTTCTTTCTCTCTTTCTCTCTTTTTTTTTTGTAGAAAATACAGAGGAAAAGAAGTAAGCCAAATTATCACTGCCAAATACCACAACTAAGCATACTCTGTTGATCATACATGTCATTATCTTTATTATGGCAGCATTTCATGTGGATTGTAAAATGTCATTGCTCCCTCTGTCCAAAGACATATAACAATAATAATAGTCTCTTACAAGTTTATTTTTTCATCTGTGGATGTCAGAAGCTCTTTAAAAAGGTCAAGATCATTATCTTCCTTTTATGGTAGGAGAAAAAGACAAAGACTAAGCTGTTCCTTCTAGCTCTAGGCGTCTAGGATCCTTCTACCAGCAGCAAAGGCAGAGAGCAAGAAAGGTATGTGGAAGTAGAGCTGAGCTGTTTTTTGGAAAGCACATGGTCTTCTCAGTGACTGCCACAGAGGACTTCTACCCAGGACACACTTGGTGTCTTTCTGAGGCCTCAGTCAGATCCCTAAAGTCATGGGATGTGTTAGAGCCAGGTCATCTGTGCCAGGTTTCTAACCATGCAAGGACAGAGCATAAAGCAGAACCCGGCTCCTGGTTCCCACTCTCATGTTCTGCCCACTCTTTTCTTTCTGATATAATGACAACAGAGTGCTTCCAGCATTGCCCTTGCTGTCAGGCTAGCATGGCTCTGTGTGTAGAGAAGATTTAATGCTTGGTTTGTGCCACAGCAATTTTTGCCTGCCCATGCATTATGGCACAGTAGATAAATCACAGAAAGAAATGTGGACTGAATGTACTCTGCAGCCCTGCTTTTCTAAACACCCAAACCCTACACTGTACTTCAGCTGAGGAACCTGATCTTCCCACTCCTGTTATGTCTGGCCATGGCTCTCTTGGAGATGTGCTGGGGGGATGTAAGGTGGAAGCAGAGCAGCGCTAACATGCTCCTGTTCCAGGTACACAGCAGACAGAGCCACAGCTAAGAAATTCATCCAGCCCACAGCCTGCTCTGCTTCCACCAAGGACAGTGTAAACCAGCCACTGATCATGAATCATTCTGCAGCATGATTGTCTTTGGCCACGAAAATGTCCTTGAATTTATTTCCTCCCCTGTGAAAACAATCCTAACATCACCAGTGTTTCCCTTAACTGCCTTTTTTTCTTTCACAGCAGATGATGTCAGCATTATTGCCAGTGATTTCATCCACAGCACAGGCTGACCCAATGTGATTGCCATCCCTGGGTGCCGATGGCATGATTTGCTCTCCTCCACCTTCATTAGACTTTAGCTCTCCTAGGAAACCCTATCATAAGTGTCTTTTAAATACTGACTTCCACACAGGAAATGTTTAAGAAACATGATGCTTAGAATAGAGAAAATAATGGAGTTATTAATCTAATTCTACACTTAACTCATGTTACTATTAATACAAAAGTTAATCCAGGCATTTGTAAAACACACAGAGGAACCTAACTACCCATAGGAAAGAGGAGTTTGAATCTCCTGTGCATTCAAGCACGCTAAATGGCATCCAACATAATCTGCTGCCCTCAAAGCTGGGACTTGGGTTATGAAACCTACTTGACTTGTAGCCAGCTATCCTGTCTCCCTGGCTCTGGACTGGATAATTCTACACACAGCTAAATCCATGCTTGGTCTGACAGCTCTCTGGATGCTCATGTGCAGTCTGGAGATCTGTTAACTGCTGTAAAAGAACTGATCTTTGCAGAGGACCAGAACTCAAACTGAGTTAATTTTGGAAGCTCCTCAGACTCTTTGGAAGGATAGTGGTGCAGTGCCCTCCTCGTGGACTCAGGCTGAGTGGAGCAGGAGGTGTGAAGGAGGGGTTTTGTGCTCTCAGATCATGAGAGATGAAGGCCATGGGTATCTCACCTGAGAACACCAAGGTGCCAACTGGGGCTAAGTCACTGTGCAACCAGGAGTAAAAAGAGGAAGGAGAAAGCCTGACTCTAGCCTTGTGATTTGGGTATTTGTCTAATTTGGGACAGGGAAACCTAAGCAATTAGCAAACTGCTCCAACCCCATAGCTCACCCTACTTTGGAGGTTAGAACAGATGACCTTAAATTGCTTCCAACCTGAATTATCCTATGAGATTATGCTGCCTGCTCCTAAAATTGCTTTTATTCTTATGATGACCATATTTAAAAGCAGCAGATTATGCAGCTGAGTTTGTCCTGCTTCTAGCTGGCTGATCAAGCCATGGGCAGCAGGTAAGCTCTTGGGCTCCCTTGCTGGTCCCACATCTCTTGATTTCAGCAGGAAAAGGCAAAAGGCTGTTTTGTGTTGATTCCTCAGACTCCAAATAAAGGTGTCCAGTGTAAGCAAAAGAGACCTAGAGGCATTTTTGTGGTCAGCAGAGAGGGGAGCGGCTCAGCCAGTGAGGGGATCAGGTGTGAAGGAAAGCAGGAACACTTCCCCTGGGACCAAGCTCTTGAAATTGCAATAATACAGAGTCTCTCTGAAGCCCTGAAAACAGGAAAGGTGGATCCAACCCACACCAGGGACTCGGTTGCTCAAGAAGAGCAGGTGGGCTGGAAAGAGGGACTCCAGGTGGGAGATGGTTTGGGGTGATGCATTTGCCAAAAAAAGAACTTCAGGCAAACCTGTGTGCTGAGGTTCAGTCAACACTGTCTAAAAAGTTTTCATCTAACAGATCAGAAAAAAAAAAGAAAACTAGAACAGAATGCTCTGAGGATAAATAAATAATTTAAGATAAATCCAAGGCTTTTTCATTCCACTGTAATCAAGTTGAGGGGTTTCATTATCACACAGGGAAGGACTCAGAGAAATAATAGCAACCAGATAACTGCAGTATGGTTCAACAGTGCAAACAAAGCTGGTTATGCTGATTAATCCTCCTCCTCTTTTTGCTTCAATAGATTAGTACTCATCAATCAAAACTCCAAGCATTTCTTCTGCTGTGCAACCCTCTGTTTGAGGCTGCATTCAAGGCACTTATTAACAACAACACTGTTGCCTGAGGCAATGCCTGAGGTGGGATGAAGGTGGCCACTTGCAGATGTATGCAGGTTTGCAGGGCACTGCAAGACTGATCAGAAAGACCCATGGAGAATAACCCCCACATTTCATTTTTATTGTGTTTTTTGTCTATGCTATGCTTTTTTGTACGAAAGAGTATGTGCGTACGAAAAGCTAAGTAGCTGTTGACTGACATGTTTTAAATTAATTTGTACCTAATACTAGTATCTTCTTGTCCCACTGAAACCTGGAAGACTGCAGGAAGAGTAAGGTACAATTTGATGTGGGTAAGAGCAGAGGAATCAAGATCTTCATTCCTCAGAAGCCTACAAAACACTTTGGTCTCTCGGCGCACTTCTGCTCTCCCTTGATAACAGCACTGTAACAACACTGATAACAACGGGCCTCATGCTGTACCTGCTACACAGCTATGAATGCAGTGAAAACAAAAGCCAAATATTACCTACCCACCTAAGGACAAGGTCACCCAATCACAATTAGTAGAAGAAAACACAGCAAGGGTTTGACTAACAGCATAACACGATTACTGACAGGTCCTGGCATTGGAATTTGTACTGCCACAAAGCCAACACCATCAATCTATTATTGTACTTAGTCATAAATAATTTCTTTCTGAGCACCTCCAGAGCTCTTTTCAATATCAATTGTTTGATCTGTACACTCTTGCAGTGGTGAAAAGGAGGCAGTGCTGATTTCAGATGCCCCAGGCTGCCCCTGGCTTGAAGCCCAGGCTCTGCTCTGGCAGCAGACACTGCTGCCAGCCCTGCTGCAGGCTGCCTGCATGGCCACCAGAAGGGTTTCAGGTCTGCCTGGGCCACTGGGAAATGCCTGTCTGCAAAAGGCAGTAGATACTTTCATCCAACTTTCTTGTCTCCCCTTGCGCATTTAGGCTTAGATGGTTTTTGTGAAGGGCTTTCCGCTTTGAGCGGAAATATATATGAAGACTGTGTGGGGAGCAGAGTCTCCCTGGTCTTCCATTTCAGATAAAATCCCCTTTTTTAACAGCCAGTTCCCACTGGATCTCACTAATGACTCCATCCCAAATGTTTTCAACACTGCAGATGCTATCTGCTCTATATACTAACCACATGTCCTTGAACAACATTCCAACGACGAGCTCACAGCAGATTTTACAAAACCTTTCTGAGTCATTTTTGGACTTTGCATTATGGGTTTTTTTTAAGTGTGGCTTAAGAACTGTCACCAAAACACAGTGCCCTCCAAGCTGGGGAGACCACTGCCGTGTCCTAGCCAAGGGCTGCAGGATGCTGTGGGTATGAGGTGGGTGATGTGGGTGACTTGCCATGGGGTCTGAGTCACAGCCAGAGGCCCTGGGACGAGGCTACAGCGAGCAGCCCATGAGCAGTGGGAGGCACAGTGCTTGCTGCTCCCCTTGTCCTGTGGGGATAGGTGCCGAGCGGGGCCCAGGACAAGCATGGGCCACAGGCTCCCCCAGCTGAGAAAGCATCCCTGTAGGCTATAGCAGGCTAAAACCACCTGAGTCATAACCCCCTGTCCTCCTCCTCCGTTCTGGGAGTGGCAGCAGTTTGCTATCAGCCTTACCCTGCCAGAGCAAACGCTCACCCTGCTGCGCGGGCAGGGGACGAGCCCCCACCCTGCTGTCCACCTACACCTCACCCTCCTCCTTCTAGAGGAAGGGAACGGGAAAGACTCTTGCTTTGTCCTCCACACCCAGGCCCCAGATCTGAGCAGCTCTAAGTAGTCAGAGGTGGTTTTTCCTTGGCTGGCTTTCTTCTTTTTTTTTTTTATTTCTTTTTTGGCGTGCAGATGAAGGATTTGTTCTTGCTCTCCAACCCTAATGCAGGCACTCTGCCAGTCTCTGGCTCTCCAGCTGTCCTTGGCAGCTTCTCCTTAAAGGTGATATTACACCCATGACACTAGACCATTTCTGGGTCTGCTCACCCAGCCTTTTCACAAAGGTTTTAAAGAGTAACTCTCCAAAGGGGGTAATACGTCGCTCTTGGCGATTTTGTCTTCAAAGTCCAGCTCTTGGAGAAGGAAACTTCCATTTAGAAAAGCAGGCCACCTCCTGAACTCACCTCAGTCACCTATTTAATAAATAAGAGTGCATAATGACTAGCCATTTACCACCTTGGAATCTCCATCCTGCCAAGTCATGGAGAAGCAAGCGTCTATCCCAAATTCTGCATTTCCCTCCCCTCTGGACTAATGCAGTGTGTTCATTAGTTCATCCAGGGATATATTTCTGGTCTCCCCATTTAACCTACTTATCTTAAACTATCTTATCCTATTTGCCCCACAATTTATAAAAAGATCCTACCCAAGGACAAGATCATGCTTGTGAAATTTTTGTGTGTATTGGCTTAGTTTTGGCAAAGTTAGGAGGTAGTTAAAATGAGACTTATAATGGAAAGCTAGCTGCTAGCGTGTCTCCATAATACATGTCTACCTTGCAGGAGAGTTGTGAGGATTAATTAATTTATGTTTGTTAAGCACTTTGAGATCCTAAGATCAAAGGTTCTATAGAAATGCAAATTGTTATTATAATGATAAATTCTTTATATGAGCTCATGTGTTTTGCCTTAGAGGCACAGTCTCACCCTGAGTTGCGTAGTTATACACGTAAATCTTCAAACATTGTGATGAAAATATACCTCTGAGGGTCTGATCCTTTCTTTTGCTCTAACACTTCATGCACAGAGCTCCTCTTGACTTCAGGCAGGTCACATCCATGGGACAACAACTGTGTTTAGGAAATTAAAAGCCCATTATGTGCCTCTGGGCTTCACATTGAGAACATAACCTTCTGTCTGAAACTGAAGCTGCTTCCAGTTGTTACATTCATCTGGTTAATGGAAGGACTGAGCAGATGACAAAATTTTGCTATGAATTTTGACTCTCCCAAAGCTCATGTTTTCAGAAGTTTATTTCACCTGGTGCAGAAGAAGGGAGGTAAAAGTCTAGCTCTGTTGCCACTTGCTGCTGTCTCTAGAGGATATAGAATCTCAGCACAGCCAAATGTAATTCCTGAAGCACAAGATGTGCCTGTTTGGCTTTTCACCCTGTGTGCCTTTGCAAGTGGACGAGGACTACAGGTTGCATGCATTTGCTGCACAAGTAGCCAAAGGAGAGCAGGGAGCAAGGCCAGAGCTGCACTAACCCAACAGTCCCCTGTCCCTAGCCCAGAGACAGCTCTCTGATTTCCCTTGTGCCTTGCACAAGCACAAGTGTGGAGCACCACACTATCCATCTCCTGCCTGTGACAGTGTGCAACCATGCTACTCTGCCTGTGCACAGGAAACACACGTCCACCACCAGTGCTATGCAACCGTCAAGAAGCAAACCCTCAGTAGAAGTGGTGACCAAGGGAAGGTCACCCACCTTCTATCACAACACCCCTCTGTGCCTTCCACGCCATGTCCCTGGCTCACAGACCCTCTCTATATACCCTTGACTAGGTCAGAAAAATGCCATGAGGTTTGTTTGCATCATCCATGGGCTTACATTAATGTAGAATGCAGAGCCAGAAACACCAGCTGAAAAAGGTCTCCTGTCCAACCTCAAAGCAGGACTGTCACCAGACACCAGATCAGGTCATCCATGGCTTTATCTGGATCAAGTTTGAAAATCTTGGGTTACCACCTCACCTCTAAGGTACCTGCCTCAAGGCTGCAATACTGTCCTGGACAATAAGTTTCTCCTGATGTCCAACCCAAACATCCAATGCCACATTTCATGGCCACTGTTCCTTGCTATAGTATCTGGCAATACTGAGAAGGTTTTTGCTCTGTCTTTGTAGCTACCCTTTATCTTGTCACCTATTAAACTGCTCTCCACCAGACTAATCTGGAATTAAACTGCAATCGTAATCCAAAATGAATCTCAGCTTTTGGTTGAGAGGTGTTTCTTCATGGTTATTTGCAGTGGACATTGCCTAGGTGAGACTGGAACTCCTGTATCTCCCTAAAGATGAATTAAAAGTAAGGAACCAGCACACAATCTCTTTGAAGTCTTTTACTATTTGTTGTGTAGTCTCAAAAGATTTCAATTGCATGAAAGTCTTTCCAGGGGTGGAAGGTAGGATCCAGATACTGTATTATGCCATTCCCCTGATATGGAAACCCTCAGAAGTTCTCAGCTAATCTGGAAAACTGTCTTCTACACAGTATATACCTAGTATTTTCACAGAAATGAATTAATATTTGTCACATTTTACATACCCATAATTTATAATATTCCAAATTTTACAGTTGTCTCTCCCTCCTTTTACACTTGTCTCCCTCCCTCCTTCATGCACCAAACATGAAGATCTGAGATGTAGAAAAGCTCTTAGGCATTAAAGGAATGACCAGTACTGCAAAGCATTAATTTCTGCAATTTGTACCGTATTTTGGGTTCTGTCTCTCCTTCCTGAGAGGCCATTGCAGTGTATGCCAGAGAAGACATGCACCAGGGGCAGATCCCACACCAGTATCATCAAGGTCATAATCTGATGACACTTTATACAGCTACAAGCACCAAACATTTCCTCACTCAAAACTTGAAACCTATTACAATTCTGAGGTTGCTTCTGGAGTAAATCAGTCTTGCCCACATTGGGCTCAGAAGCTGGCTGTGAATTGTGTGTGACAGAAATACTGTCAAAGATACCCCTTGGTCCCAGTAACACCTTTGCCACAGCAGAAGACGGTCATCCACCTGAGACAGAGAAATGTAATCTATGGTCTGAACACCACAGTATTCTGCTAGCAGGACTGGCCATTCCCTCCCCACTTTCTGTTGTAAACAGCACTTCACTGGCAGAACACAAAAAAGTCCATCTGTTGCTGCCAGGGATTGCACATTCATTGATTTCACAGTACAGGCTGACCTCTGTTTTTCAAACTGCTCAAGAGTTTGTAAGAGCTCTTCTCACTCAGAAAATTTTGACACTGTCTTCATTAAAAGCAAGATGAGATGAAGAATCTATTAAAATACAATGTATTTTAAAAGTCCTTTGTACCATTATATGTTGCCCATAAAATCATGTATTAAATACAACATATGCTAGAGCCAAATGTTATGATCTGGCTCACCTCTGAAGGGTGCTGAGATCATGCAGAGGATGATGATACTCAAATGCCTTCCTGTATCAGGTATGTTTAAAAATGTGCAGGAGGGCACTGACTCTTTTCAATTTCTTTATTTTTTAAAAAATCTTCAATCTGTAAATGTGAAGGACTGGAAAAACCTCAGACACAAAACTGGTGCTGTAATGTCAGTTATGTGCTTCACCTCATGGCATGTGTCTCTGAGTGACTCATTTTGAACACACCAGGGTACTTTCTCCTAAAAAAGGCAAGTTAGAAAACAGACTTGTAAGCATTTCCGCATTGAGCTGCAAGGCAAAGGTTTCCACAAGGTTTTCACTTCACAAGGCTTTTTTGGTCACTCCATTTACTTCAGTTTTGCAGTTGCAAGGAGGTATTTTAATTTGGTGCTTTGACTCAAAACACATGCAACACTGAGTGGCAGAACACCTAGAAAATGTGTAATAAAAGATGGAAAAATGTGTCCTGGAAATACGTTGTTTCCTTTAATGGTGTTTATGGTGTTTTCTGAATGAAAGCAGCAATTTATAACTTCTTTTCTCCACACAATGGCCAATAAACTGAAAGGGAATGAGGAGCTGCTGCCCCAAGAGAACTGGAGGCAGCCCCACATGTGTATCAAGCTCCAAGCCTGCAGATCTCCACCTTGCAGAGGTCCACGGCTCAATACATCACAATCTGGATTTTATTCTGCAGCCCTTGGTTAACCACTGAATCTCCCTGTGCGTCACTTTTTCATCCATAAAAAGGAGGTACTACTTACAAGCTGACACAAGGCTTAATTTATTAAGAAGCACAAAGCCCCTGGATAGACTCAGAGGGAAAGAAAGCAGTTGAGGAATGTGAGGCGTTACCTCGAGGTTTCCTCCAGGTGCTGTAATGGCTCTGGCCAGAGACCTTGTCTCTCTCCTGCAGAGTAGCTCTCACTGCCTGGCCAGCAGCTGAGAGGACGTGGGGCTTGCCTCCGGCTCCTCCCAAATCCAGGGGTCAGCAATACCTGGCAGACCCATCACTCAGCAGGACCAGAGACCACCAGGTTGCTGCTGCAGCGAGGTGCAGGAGACAGACAGCAAGGGGCAGACAGAGTGTCCTCCCCATCTCCTGTCCCTGCACAGCAGCAAGGGCCCTGCTTGGAGAGAAAGTGAGAAGGGGAAGCATCAGGAAAATTTGGCCACACTTCTGCCAACAATGCTTTTCCAGTGCCCTCTTCTGGAAAACATTTTTGGCCCATGCAGCTGCTTTTGTAAGGTAGGATGAGACTGGCGGTGACTTGCAAGGAACTGCAGGAGCGTCTCCCATCTCTCAGCACCAAGATCCTGTTCCTATCACTCATGGACCTCTGCAACTCCTCACGCCCTTCAGAGCACATTGGCCAGAATCAAAAAGCACCGGCCAGAAAACGGGCTGGCAAGGCTGTGCCTCCTTGCTCCCACCTGACATGCCTGAAGGCTATCACTGGCTGCCCCCCAGCATGGAGAACCAGAACTAGACCCCTCCCCTCCCTGTTCTGAGGCACCTCCTGCAAACCTCATACGCCTCACAGCCAGTCCCTGCCACCAGCAGCTCCCAAAGAGCTCCATAGCCAAAGAATGGGGAGGGGATAAAACATATTGGTAATCCCATCCTTTTGAAATTCTGATATAACATCATTATTAATCACCCACAAACAGCTAATGAATGTATCTTTTCCTCAAATAAATGCCCTTTAGAGTGTTCTTACTGCATCTTTTTGTTCAGAGTCAAGCCCAGCTCTGCCTTCACTCTGTAGGCTTCATGTTATTTCACATCTGTACCTGAGCAGTGCTGGTACCCTCTCACATAAGCCAAGACTTGCCAACCCAAACCCTGTTAGGGACAGAGCTTTGGGCTCTCCTTCAGCCCCACCTGGAGCATGGAAGGGGAGAGATGGGACAGTGGCCAGTACAGGGGATGTGAGGGTGGGTTGGGGCCAAGTGATGACCACCACCTCCATCCTGGCCTTGGCTCCCACTTTGGTGATGACACAGCACTTCACTTCCCCCTCCAGCTGCTTCTCTAACACCTAAATGGCATCTTCTGACTATGGAGCCTAACCTAGAGGCTTATGAGCCCTGTTAACTGCTGAGGGAGGTGATGTGAAACTCCTCTGGCGTTTTTATGAGTTATCTCTTCACGGGCAATGTTCATACAATGATGGAAATAGCTGTTGAGGAAAGGTAGTGCCCTGGGAACAAGCTGATGTGGATGGAACAGGCTGGGACAGTATTCCCCATTGCCTGCCTGCTGTGATTCAGAAAACTTTCCCCAGTTCATGCCTGCATGTGTGGCCACATGCACACTAAATGTATCTTTAAAAATCGTTTAGGGCCTTCTTTCATTTCATTATTTTAACCAAAGACAGTTACGTCCCCAGAGATGCCTTTTGGCTGTGGCCCAACTTGCCTTTTGTTTCTTATCTGCTTTATCTTGGTGTATCCCTTTATTTTACTCCTTCAAGGGATTCTTGTGCAGCCCCAACCTTGCCCCCTCGGGGGACTACGGGGCACAAGGACATTCCATCAATCTGCTTCTGCACAAAACGTGTCAGGTTTTTCCAGCTGGGCTCGGTGAGAGAGGTGGGAAAATCAGGCTTCTGAGGCTGGCGGGTGCAGAATTTTTGGTACCCTCAAGAGGATACTGTGCCCCGCACTGGCCAACATTCCTATCAGTTTTCCCCTTGTGGTGCCGTTGTTTTCCCCACAATGCAGCACCCACCCACCAGCTCTGCAGAAGTGAAGGAGCTGGCCAGATGTCTCTTCCTCTGGGAACCCGTAGCCCTCTGTTAGCTCTTAATTAAAATACGCATCAGTGATTTGGAGGTGGGGAGCAGGAGTGCCCCAAGGTCCGTCCTGCAGCGTGGACTGCATGAAGGTTTCCTGCCTTACGTACAGAGGTCCCAGAGCTGGCAGGGCATAAAAATCCCCTTCTTGGCATTCTTGGGAGCTCCCACGTTCAGCGACAGGACTGGGACTCAGCCCCCGCGTAGGGCTGTGTCTGCTTTTAAAGAGTGGGGCAGAAAGCTCCTGTCCCCGCCAGGGGGAAAGCACAATCGTCCCAGGGCTGAAAGTTGTTCCAGGACTAAAGCAGACGAGGATTAAAAGAAGTGTATCCCTGCTTACAACTTTCCCCCAAGCTCATTTTTTAAACATGTCAGCCGGCAGGGAGGCAAAATAACCTCACAGCAGAAACGGGTATCAGTGTCAAAGCAAAAGCAAAGGGTGGAAAAGATGGTCAGTGTTGTGAGAAGTGTTTTGGGTGTATTCCCTCTGCGGGCAGGGGTGGAGGCATGGGGCAACACGGCAGCGGGCAGCAGCCAGTGCCGACACCAGAAGCACAGCGAACCACGGGGGACAAAACGCTTCCGAAATTTCACCCCACCGATGCCACACGGGTGACGCTCCGGCTCCCCCGGTTCAGCGTCTCCTTTCTCTGGGGATCTCCAAAGCACCCTGTGCAGCCAGGGTCCTGCAGCTCCCCCCAACCCTCGCCTCCAGGCTGGGCAGGAGGCGCAGGGGTACAGCAGCAGCGGCCGGCGCGGTGAGGTCAGAGCACTTGCTGGCCGGGTGCGAGCTGGGGTGGGTGGGACAACTTCCCCCGCAGGACCATGAGGGTCGGGCGGCCCGGGGCTGGGGTTCGGCAGCCACCGGTACCGCTGCAGAGACCCGACGGGCTCAGCGCATGACAGGGCAGGGAGTGGGCGGGGCCGGGGCAGGGAGTGGGCGGGGCGCGGCCGGCGCGTGTTGGGCGCCGACGTCACAATAGTGGCTGCCCGGAGTCCCTGCCCGGTCCCAGCCGATCGGGGCTGGTTTGAGCTGGTGCGTTGCCATAGCGACGCCGGCTGCGCTATATATAGGAGCGCGGCGGCCGTGGCGAAGCTTTGTCAGCCGCGGCGCCGCGCTCACCCGCCGGGCCCGCTCCTCCTCAGGCGGCAGGGCGCTCCCGCCCGGCTTCCGCACCGCGCCCGGCTCGCAGGAGGAGGAGGTGGCTCGGAGCGAGGGGACCGGCCGCCGCTGAGGCTTGACATTAGCTCCCGTCAGCGCTGCCTGAGGCGAAGCGAGGTGAGGCGAGCGTCCGGACGGGGCGCGGGGAGCGGCGGGGAAGGCGGGCGGCGGAAGCCGGCCGGCGCGGAGCCACGTGTCTGCGGGGCCGCTGCCAAGAGGCCCGGGCTGGGTGCCGGCTGCTGCCTCCGGGCACGGGGCCTCCCTCCGCGCCCGGGGAATCCCCAGCCGCAGCGAGGCGGGCGTGAGAAGGCAGGCTCCGAGCGGCTGCGAACCGGGCGGGACGGCTTGCCCGGGGAAGCGTTGGCGGCGGGGAAGGGGACGGCTCCGCCGTGGCCGCCGGGCTGTTTCCGGGGTGGGGAGAGGCAGGTGCGTGGCAGGAACACGGTCCGGAGCGGCCTGGTCCGCACCGTGCCCCTCCGCACCCTCCCGCGTCGGAGGCGGGAGCCCGGCTCTCCCCCGGGGGGTCCCAGCTGCAGGAGGTGGTGTTGGGTAAAGGCGACCCCCAGGGCAGCCCGAAATGGCTCCTCGGGAAGCCGCGAGGATGAAGGCTGCAGGGTTCGGTGCCCCGCTGCCCGGGGACTGTATGGGCATAGAGGGAAGGGAGCGGCAGGGAGGTTAGGGCCGCCGGCTCTTCCCTTCCCCGAACCTGTCGGCAGAGTTCTGCTACCTCCTCGGGCAGCCTTTCTGCACTCAGTTTTGGTATTTGAGTGCAGAGCCTGCAGGCATGACTCAGCCCTGAGGCTAAATACAGCTGCTGAGCAAGGGAATCTGGACAACAGCTTCTAAGTGAACACAAATTTACCTTCCTTCTGGGAAGCTACTGACACTTCGCACACAATCCAAATAGAAATACGCACTGGGAGGCTACAGTTTGAATCTGAATTACCATGTGTTGTCTATATACTGTGTAATTGCACAGAAAATAAACTAGAGATGTGTGCAATAAACTAGAGATGGAATGGTTTGAAGAACTTTTTAACAAAGTCTGCTGTGACCAGTAAAAGTAATACTCATTTTATAGGTTAGTAAGAACAGTGCTTTCCATGCAGTTTTGTGCAGGGGGACTAAACTAAATTCTTCCTGATGGTGCTGACTTCTTTTAAGTATAGCCAGACATCCCTGAACTGCTCTCTGCAAAGCTGCAACATCATTTTGAAATCGTCCTACAATAAGATGCAGCTTCTGCTCAGTAGCAGTTTCCTTAGAAGTGTTTAATTTGCTGTTTCTTAAGGTCCTTTCAAAGAGGCTTTTAAGAGAAGACTTTAATCCAGCTTCTGGAAGAATTAACATTGCATGTGAATGAGAGCAGGGGGAGAATGAGGCTTGGTGGATTGTTGGGTATTATTTCATTAGAGTTAAGCTTTATCTAGTTTGAATCTTAAATCTGGTTTTTCTCTGGTAAGTGGGAGTTGATCATAAGATGTGAAGTAGTGCTTGACACCAGCAGTTCAAATGCCATATGTTTCCAAAGGCTGAAATGAAGTAGTATAATCGCTGACTTTTCAAAGCCATTCAGTAGATACAGTTTAATGGGTTTTAGATACACAGTGTATAGAATGAATTATTCAGGTGGTCTTAGAACCCTGGAAATCTGTAACAAGTTTAAACTGTATGCACTTGTTTATTATAAACAGCCTTTTGAAAACAGAAGGAACAGTGATGTAACTGAACATAATTTAGAATGTGCATGATCTTCAGTCCAAATCTGTACAACTAGATTAAGTTTTAAAAAAATGCTGAGAGAAGCTGGGGGCTGGACCTGAATGCATGAAACCATATCTTCCCTATGACTCACTTGCAGTGCTGAGGTCTTTAAAAGGTAGCACACACTTCTGCTTGAGCATGATAGAGCAGACTGTCATTCTCTCTTTGGACTTGCCAGTGAAAGGATGACCCATACACTTTGCTATGAACTTCATAGGTTTTGGATGGCAGAAAAATGCACTTCTGCTCTTCAGCTCTAGTTCTCAAGGGGCTTTCTGCTTGGCTAGATTTGTTAACAATTAAGATTTGTTATGAATGACTGAAGTGTCAGCTGGGATCACTGTTAAAGCTTTTTCTGCAGCCCATGGTGTTTTAGCATGCATGTGCCACTCTTGACAGCCAATGGTTGCTTTTTGTGTAGCCTGGAGGTCATGGGTGGAATAGGAAAGCTCTAACCACCACAGAGCAACTTCAAGGGAAGCCTTGATACATAGCCTGAACTGTAGTGAAAATCCAGGTTTTCAGCTGGCTTTGACCTAGTGAGAGTAGTTACTACTCAGAAGTCAGTAACACAGTCAGATTCTGTCTGTAGTAACATATAATAAGCCTTTTTCCCCCAAATGGTGAGCTACAATAGTGCTTAAAGGTTGTTAAAAAAAATTAAGTAAGTTGGCCAGTAGATTGGCATTGGCATTAGCCATAATATTAACAGCTCCAATGTGGAGGTGAAGGAAAAGACAGTGGAAACTTCCAGGGACTAATAATACCTGACAGTATTTAGTTGTTTATTGGGTTGGGTTTTTTTGTGTGAAATAGTTTTAGTACCTCATAGGGTTGCTGAGTATAGGAGAACTTGCCTTCAGGCTAGCAAGACTACTTAATGGAGTGCCTCCTTGGTTCTGATAAAATTCAGTCTGTCGTGTAAGTTCCAAATCTTTGCTGTTGTTAGTGCTCACTGTAGGAATTGTATAATTGCAAATTATATGACCACAATATTGTGGTCATATAATAGCTGTATGAATTCAAAAAATGTGAATGTAAACTTTAGTGAATTTAAATGAAGTAATGAATTGCTTTTGGTTTTGTATCAACAGTTTATACTTAAATCCTTTCACGTAAACGTGAAATCTTGGGAATCATGAGCAGCTTCAGCAGTGAAGAATTTGAACTCTCCTTTCTTGACGAAGGCTTTACTGCCAAGGATATCCTTGACCAAAAAATAAATGAAGTGTCATCTTCTGTAAGTATGATTGGAGAATCACTGCATTTTACGATGCAAATGTATAAACTACTGGAACAAGTTGTCTTTGCAGATTTGCTGCAAGGCAGCCTCCTCAAAAACTGACCACTAGGCTTATCCCGTTATCCATTGCTTGTAACTTTAAGGTGTGTATTTGCTCTAGGATGATAAAGATGCCTTCTATGTTGCTGACCTTGGGGATATTGTGAAGAAGCACATGAGATGGCATAAAGCCCTTCCTCGAGTAACTCCCTTCTATGCTGTAAAATGTAATGACAGCAGAGCTGTAGTGAAGACACTTGCTGTTCTTGGTGCAGGATTTGATTGTGCCAGTAAGGTAAGATCTTGACTGTGTTCTGATATGTGATAGTAGTGTATGTTTAGCTTTACAAGATGTGTTCATATAAAATTAAGCATAACCGGGTGCTGTAATTTTCGTTGTTCTGATTAGTTTGATAATCTATGTAGAAATCTTTACCAAGTGTAATCTCTTCTTTCTTCAGACGGAAATACAGCTGGTACAGAGTGTTGGTGTGCCTCCTGAGAGGATAATATATGCAAATCCCTGTAAACAAGTATCTCAGATCAAACATGCTGCCAGCAGTGGTGTACAGATGATGACATTTGATAGTGAAGTAGAACTAATGAAAGTTGCCAGGGCCCATCCAAAAGCCAAGTAAGTTATGCTAATTGTTTTAGAATTCCTGCTTGGGTTCCTAAGTTACAGATACATCTCCTGGTATCTGAAACTTGCTCTTCATTAGTTAATATGAGCTGCAGAGTTCTCAGAAAATAAACCTACTTTTAACTAGTGGTATCTAATCCTGTAGAGTTCACTGGCACTTCGGGAGAAGAGAGACAGGAAAGCCTGTGCATTTAAGTTCAGTCTCACTCTAAGGTCGTACCTGCCTGATAACGATGTCTCTCATACTGGACCTGAAACCCTTATTTTTTTCTTATTTCTAGGTTAGTCTTGCGCATTACAACTGATGATTCCAAAGCAGTTTGTCGCCTGAGTGTTAAATTTGGAGCAACACTTAAAACCAGCAGGATTCTTCTGGAGCGTGCAAAAGAACTTGACCTTGCCATTGTTGGAGTTAGGTGAGTTGATATCATCAAAATTAAGATTTCTTTAAATGGTCTACCTGACAATAGAGGTGTGTATGGTGACTTGAGTTTTGTACAGACTTCTCGATGAATTTGCCAAATACCAACTGATGTTTTGTATCTCTTTGTAGTTTCCATGTTGGAAGTGGATGTACTGACCCTGAGACCTTTGTTCAAGCCATTTCTGATGCCCGCTGTGTGTTTGATATGGGAGTAAGTAGCTCTGCTCTGCTTTCTCTGTTTCTGCTGCTCAGCTGATGTGGCAAAACTGACCTGAGTGTAAAACTCTTACATGTTTAAAGCTAGCTAAGTCACTAATTTCATGTTGGAATTGTTGTGAGTGAGTCGTGATGGCTTATCTTGACCTGTTCTGCAAAACTCACCTATATATGTAGTTAAAATAATCAGCTCAAGCTGAAGTGACTTGAACGTGATGAATTAGCTCTGTTCCAATATTAATGAAATTTCTTTGCATTACTTTTTAAGCTAAAATGATAACATAACTGCTTTCTTGACAGTATTGCTGTTTAATCTCTTCTCAGGCTGAACTTGGCTTCAACATGTGTCTGCTTGATATTGGTGGTGGCTTCCCTGGCTCTGAAGATGTCAAGCTTAAATTTGAAGAGGTATAGCTTTGCTAAGAACTTCTCAGGTTGTGGAGGGTTTTTTGAATGTTGATCTGGATTTTTATTATTATTTTTATTTATTTGTATGCAGGCACATTTGCATGAAAATTTGTCTGCTTGGTCAGAAATTTAAGTTGGAGGAAAAGGGGAATTAATCTGAAAACTGAAGATTAGATGAACCCATTAGATACATAACTTAATGAATAACTATGCAGAGATACAAAACTTTTAAAGCATGTTCTAATTGCAGACTTGATTCTTACAAGCACAGACTTCTTCTAGTTGATGGTGTATTTCAGACTGTCTGGACTGGCAGTGCTCCCAAACAGGGGAGGAGTCCTGAGCCTTGTGGGTGGCAGTGAACTAGATCAGTGTCTGGTCCAATTTACAACTGGCTTTTGGATTATTTTTTTTTTTTTTTTATTAAAGTCAATCAGTGTTCACACAGTAGTTCTGCTTTCAGAAGAGACAAGGTGGCTGGGTATTAATAGGACTCCAGTTAGAGCAATGTTGTCAGAGTACCTATCAGTCTACCCTCATGTGTTAAATGACATTTACACAAGTAGATAGCAAAGTGAGTTTTCTGCTAATAATGTGGGTTAAAGTTGTCTGATGTCATACCTCTTAATGAAGGCTGGTTGCTCACAGTGCAGCATTGGCTATATGAGGCATCAAGAGCAAACAGTGTTGTCATTGGGCTCTGTGACATAACAGTCATGCTGTGGTTGGAGGCAGCTTAATAATAACTGATAACTTCAGAATCTGGAAATAACTGTTCACAAAGGCAGCTGAATTTCAAAGGTGATGACAAAGCCTTCTGTATTCTCAAGATACTGTGAGGTGGCTTCTTAAGGATATTGTATTGGGGGATATTGTAATTAGCAGAACTACAATGGAGATTAAAATCAAAGTGTGGGGACTTTGAGAGCATTAATACTGGTTTAATGAGTCTAGGAGGGCTGACTTCCTTTGGGCTCAAACATGGGCTCTTTAGTGGCTTAAATTTTTAGGCTGCTTTTGTTGGCTTTGTACACTTAATAGCAACCAAAACTTTGGGAAAATGAAGCAAAAGCAATCAGTGGATGTTACAAAATGCTAATAGTTATTAAACACATGAACAGTATCATTGTGAGCATAAAAGTCTGACTTCATCTAAGGCTTCTAAAATAGGACCTGAGTAACTGTTGATGTTCTAATTTTGACAACTCATTCTTCCCTAGATCACAAATGTGATCAACCCAGCACTGGATAAATACTTTCCTGTGGATTCTGGCATAAGCATTATTGCTGAACCAGGAAGATACTATGTTGCATCAGCATTCACCCTGGCAGTCAACATCATTGCCAAAAAAATTGTATTAAAGGAGCAAACAGGTTCTGATGGTATGTAATCTAAACCTAATCTTACTTCTAGCCAACTCTGTGTTTCTTTCCAAGCATTCTCTCACTGGTGTATCAATTTCTTCCAGATGAAGATGATGCAAATGACAAAACTCTTATGTACTATGTAAATGATGGAGTCTATGGATCATTCAACTGCATCTTGTATGATCATGCACATGTTAAACCAGTTCTGCAAAAGGTATGCTCAGGCAGAAGGGCCAGTCATGTATCATGGATGTAGGAGAATGCTTATCACAGCAGTCACTTAGTTCACTGTTTCCTTCATGTTGTCAGAATTTGGCATTTGACCCTTACAAAGCATGCAGTGGAATTAATTCAAAGCCAGTGATAGAGAAGGATTTCCAAACAGCTCTTCCTCCTCTCTGCGAGGTGGAATGTTGCAGTATAATTATTATATTACTTCTGGAAATCCTGTTTTGATAGTTAAGCAAATTACACTCAACATTTTTTGTTTGGTTTTTTGTTTTGTTTTAGCGACCTAAACCAGATGACAGCTGCTATTCCTGCAGCATATGGGGACCAACATGTGATGGTCTGGATCGTATTGTTGAGCGTTTTAATATGCCAGAGTTGCAAGTTGGTGACTGGATCCTGTTTGAGAACATGGGTGCCTATACTGTTGCAGCAGCTTCTACTTTCAATGGATTCCAGAGGCCAACAATACACTATGTGATGTCAAGACCAGCTTGGTTAGTAATCAAGTATCTTCATCTGTCAGTGCTTTTGATACAGATTATTGTAGTGGTAGCTCATGTCATTTGGCTGGCCCTTAACACACAGGGCTATAGTGTTGGTGCTGTTGTTCTGTTGCTCTCGGAAAACCTCCTTGTGTGGAGGAAGGCAATGCCTCTCGAGGTTTTTGGTTTATGCTTAGAACAATGCCAACACTGCCAGTTACTTTTCTTCTCATGCACTCACTTTCAGAAGAGGTGATTCTAAAGGACTTGTGTTAGGAATCTTTTCTTTAAGCTGTACTTCTAGCTGATGTTTTTCACTGTTGTACATCATGCAGACTCATTATAGATTCTTTACTGTTAGCTTCTGTGACCAGTAATTAGAGACCAGTCAATCACTGTTTTCATAGTACACTGTCTTCTAAATTGATATCTTACTAAATCCTGACAAGGGGATATAGGAACACTGAACATTGATATGTCTGTTTATTTGAGAGCTCTCCCTTGATTTAGGTTGAGCTCTGGCTGATAGCTTAGTGCAGAGTGCTAGATCTCTACAGGAAGTTTCTAAACAGGCAAGCAAAGAAAGCAGGGCTACCTCTTGAATGCCAAGGACTCTGTACAAGACAGGTTGATTCCATCTTCTGTAAGAGTGGAGCTTCCTGTAAGAGGAAGCCCTTACCTTCTGTATTGAATTCTGCCTACAAAACTGTCAGCATTTGCACAGCAGTACAACCCTCTAAAGCATGAGCAACTTTGCTGTAAGTTCAGGGGAATTCCTGCTATAAAAGTATAAAAAGAAGCTTCCCCCATTCTTGTGCTAACCTTGCCTCTATAAGTAATGCTTGTATAGTTTCTTCCCTTTTGTGAAATCTGCTGTCAGTTGAAGCATTATTCATACCAAATGAAGCTTAGATTTCCTGTGATATTCCAAGCTTGTGTCTTAAATGGCTCTGCAGAATACTTAGCTTTTTAACTAAGTTTCTGTTTCTGTTAAAATGTAGTTCTTGGTCTGAGGCATGCTGAGCTTAATTATGCAGATATAACCATAATCCAAGGCTACACTCATCCTTCAGCTCAATAGGACCTCCTGCATTTTCTGTTTTTGCAAGAAAATTCTGTGATAAAAGATGGCCCTTAGCTGGGGGAGTTGTATTGGTAAACAGATCTTTCTAGCACAGGGAGATGCAGCTTTTTGGAATGAAATCTACATATTTAAAGGTGGATTCATATTTACAATTAAATTTGTGGCTAGATAACTGTCAAGATGGGGACAAGATGATTACACATGTCAGTTAAAGTTGGTAGTATATGGGGAGCCATGCAGTAGCACATCTTCTTGGCTTGCATATAATGTGAGAACTCTATCCAAAAACCCTCAGTCAGCTGAAGTGCTTCTGAAATTGCCTTTCAGTACATCTGCTGTCATGAATATGGAAGGAGCTGCATGGTTCTTGCTGGTCAGCTCATTCCCAATTGCAGATCTAGATCCTACCCATAAATGATGAAACCAGCCTGGTGTTGGCACTTTCCCTGAAGTCCAACAAGCCACAAGTCACAAGTCACCTGCATAGACTCTGATTTTTTTTTTTAATTTTTTCTTTCCTCTGGTAATACTGTCTGTACTGCACACTGTTCTCTGACAGTAAAGAAAAAAGTACCATGCTTTCATTCTTTTCAGCACATTGTAGTGAAACACTTTTTGACTGTTGTTTTTCTTTTTTCTTTCTAGGCAACTAATGCAGCAGATCAAGGAGCAAGGGTTTCTAGGTGAAGTGGAAGAGCAGGATGTTGCTAGTCTGCCACTCTCTTGTGCTTGGGAAAGCGGAATTGAATATCCAGCAACTTGTGCTTCAGCTAGTATTAATGTATAGGTAATATTTAGCATCAAACTGCAAGGTTAGGCATTGAATTTAGGGCATTTGGGGGGACCATTAACTTAATTCTTGCTAGAATTTTTAAATGAGTTTTTTAAGTTTAGGTTTGGCATAAATGCAACAAAAATGTCTAGGAGATGGGTCACAATTATCTGTGTTCCTATGGAAACTATTTGAATATTGTTTTATATGGATTTTTATTCACTTTTCATGTATGCTACTAAAGACTGACCCTCAACTGTCAAACAAGTATTTGTAGCTTGTGTATGGCAGAATGGGCTAAGCTTAGTGTTTTGTGACCTACCTGTTTTAAAATAAAGTATATTGAAATAACTGGTCCTGTGTTTTGTTAATATGTAGAAAAATTAATATGTCATATGAATCTCTTGTAGCATATATGAAGGCAAACCAGATGCTGTCAGCATACTTAAAAATAATATAATTGCCATTTCCTCCCCTACCCTTAGCCTTCCACCTCACTGAAGTGTAGGAAGCCCTTAATGAGTACTGAAACTAATCTGTGGGGTTTTTTTAATGTGATTAGGAAAAGCTTGACGATCCAGGTGTTCAATACTTTGTGAATTCTTGTGGAATCACATTTGGTTTTCACTCATAAAGATGGGTTTAACACAGTTGCATACTGCAAATTCAGTGCAGTGCCTTTTTTATCTGTTGTTCTTAACTGCTGTGGTCAGAACTGATGGCTGTTGTTTAAACATGTCTTACCTTACCATTAATGAGAGAATACAGCACAGGCTGCTTGGCCAATACTGGCAAGCAAGGATTAAAATGTGTCTTGGGAAAACTTAAGAATCTGGAACTGTGGATAAATAGTAGGTGACAGGTACTCTCTGACCCTTGTTGCTTAGGGCCTAAATGTAAACTGGATTATTAGAGATGGGAACTCAACATGCTTTGTGCATGAAATATAATTAGAAGTTCTTATTTCATGTAGATGCTACTCAAACTTCTGCCCAGATAAATGTGATGGATGACACCAAGTAGGGTGTGTGGATGATGGAATCACTCTGCTTACTGGAGCAGAGTATTCTGACTTCTACTTCACCTTTGCTGGTTTGCTGTCACTTTTTGCTCTAAAATTGCAAAATATTTCTGACCAACTAATGGATCCCATTACAGGTCTGGGATCTGTACATTACATCTCTAACAGAATCTGGGTGTGTTCTGTTTGCTTGGAAGGTCCTGGACTGCAGGCATCCCTTAGCAAATGCCTGATCTGAAAGAAGGAAACCTTAATGTATCAAGGAAGTATGTAAAGCTTAAGCCCATCTCAGCATAAGTGTTAATTTTTTAAAGAGCCTTAAAGGGGTAGTATTGTTGATAGAAGTAGTGGGTCTGACAAGATGAGAAACAAAGCTGTTGTCTTTCACAGCTGCTTGTAAAAATATTTAATCTTCAATTTGCTTTCAGCTGAAACTACCCTGTTTGCTAGCTGAACTTGCAAACAAATCATGATACCTTTTTCATGATCATCTTGAAACATCCTACATGACTTAAGAAATGTCTTTGTTTGCTGCCCTCCTAGCTTCAAGCCTGTGAATGCAGAAGCACTGGGCTTTATTCTCATGTGTACAGCAGACAGCTGCTTTTAGCTACTGAACTTCACTACTGTGAACATCAGTACATGCATGGTGTGAAGCATGAGCCTTTATCTCAAAAGAAGCTCCCTGCATCCAAACCATGGCTTCTAAGAGCTTCTCCGGAGTTATGTGGAAACTTAATGATATTTAGCACGAAAGCAAAAGTAAGGAGAGTTACCAAATGTTGATACTGTAACAATTTCACATCCAAATCTTGCCCTGTGACAGCCAACTGTATTTGAACCGAGGGGAAAAAACATACTAATGTATGCCAAAAAATGTTCCTGGAAAGCCTGCAGTTGTCTGAAGGAGATGTAGGTACTTTTAAGCCTGTCTGAAGGCTGGGAATGGTTTTGCCAGATGAGAGTATGGCTGTAGTGATGCCATATGTGATATCAACACTTACAACTAGTTCCCCTGTGACAAGGGGCACAGGGTGGTTTCCTCTGCTTGCAGCCAGTACAGACCATCTCCAGCAGGTAGTCCGAAGGCTGTTACTTATAGAAGCTACTTAGTAAAGGTTCTGGGAGAAAAATTTGGCAAGCTGCCAATTAGTTCCTTGATCTGCATTTAGCTTGACTGGTTGTTTTAGCATTGAGTGTTGTCTCAAAAAAAAAAATCACATCTGTTCCTCTGTTGGAGGCCAGGACAATCACTAAGCATTGAGATTAACTTCCAATGCTCCCCAAAAAGAGATGTAGGTGACCTCAGTTCTTCACCTTCCTCTTCCTTGGCAAGAATGTCATAGCCTCAGCTGGTGCTCTCTTGGTCATGTTTAAGGAGCTATAAAGTACTTAAAAAAAGAACATCTTGAATGTATTCTGTTTAAAAAAAAAAAAAACCAAAATAACCAAAAAATGGGTTTTGCTAGCTTAGTTGACTTACACTACCTGTGGGAGTAAATCTTTACAGTAATGGCAGTGTGTTTTTAAAGGAGACAAAAGTTTCATTTTAAGTTGAATTATCATAGAATCAAATGCTGAGCAAATTTTCTAGGCTTTGGGGAACTGAGTATGTCCCCTTCCTTTCACAGCTGCTCTGGTCCTGGCTTCCATAGAATCTTAGCAGTCCATTTCCACTTAGCAAATTATTTTTCAAATACCCCAACACAGGAATCAGCCACATGATTCTCTACCATCCAAACTAGGGAAACACATTTAGTATAAGCTGAAACTTACACATAGGACAGTGAAGATGTAACCAAGTAAGCAGTGAACTCCTATGGCTTATCTTGACCTCCCTTCCCCGAGTCTTTGGCCATCAAAGCCTTTGCTCTGTTTTGCCATGTTCACTGATGAAATCCAGTTGTTCCTACTGCACATCTAGATTATTCCTCCTCTCAGGAGCAAGCTTGCCTGATATGGGAGGGAGGAGCCACATGCCAGAAACACTGAGATCACCTGCATTTGTCTTACATAATTATCTCAACAAATACCAAAGCTAGAGCCAAAAATACCTCTGCCTTTCAGCTTACATCTTCCATGCTCAGTATGGTACTGTGTGTGTCCCTGTGAACTTTGCTGGCCCATTTGCTGGGCCCATGGTGTTCCTGCTCCTGCTGTCCCTGGCAGGTCACTCACCTTGCTGGCACCTCTGATGGTCCTGTTGGATCTCTTGGGATCACTCTTGGAAAAATAAATACCTGGTGCAAATACCAAGACCTCTCCTGGAGATGAGGGCATGGCTTCTCATCACCTCATTTCTTTCTTGAGTGGTGAGGCCACTTAAGATCTGAAATAGGTCTGGCTCAGACCTTCCATAAGTCCACCTATGGCCTGTACTCCTTTGATGGGAATGTAGTTTCATACACCCCAAAAAAGTTGAGAATCACTGGTACTCTGAAATTGCATCAGATGGGAGACCAAAGGTGGGAATGTTTTAAGGATTGAGTGGAGAAAACTGAAGTAGGAGTGAACTGAGAGGAAGTAAAAGGCAAGGGGGGAAGTTGCTGATGGCAGAGCTTCATCTGCATGGGGCACATTTCCCTTGTGTGACTGCATGTGCACTTACCTAACAATTTAATTTTTAAACTGCTGACTTGTAGGCTAGAACACAGGCCTTGCAGACAAACGGTGTCAGTGCACGAATCCCCGTGGAAGAGGCAAATTTCCAGCCGCTTTTGCACAGGCAGAAATCCCGGGCCGGGAGCAGTGCTGAGCTGAGACCCCGCAGCTCCACCTGCAGGGCCAGGGCTTTGTACGGGAGCAAACCTGAGCTGGAGGCAGTTTCTTTTTTCTCAGCCTCAGCAAGTACTGTCACATGGACAGGTCTTTTGTAGCTAAACACAGCATCAATTTGCAGTAAGACTGAAATTAAATCTTTCTTTCTAGATCAAAACCAATCCTCTTCCACAACAAACCCCAACCTCATTATCCACAAATATTTGCAAGGAGGGCTTAGATGATTGTTATTTGTCTGAAAGTAAAAGGTCATAAATTATTGGAATAATTATTATTAATTTTTATTTTCTATTGAGGTAAGCACTGATATGTACCAAAAGAAGTGGAAATAATTTATTTTAGAGAAGTATCCCTGGTTTTGACTTTAATCACCTGATTTTCTTTACAGCTTGAAGGCAGTTGCTATCCCAGTGACTGTGTCTGGTTTCAATACCCATGTCACAAATATCTCCAGTTCAAATGAATCTTTAGGTAGTTAAAACACCGTGTTTGACTATCCTGAAAATACACTGAGACCAGGGAACATATATGGGTCTGGGACTTACACTTTGCCAAGCATTGCTATTGTTCTTCAGATGGTTTTGTAGTCCTTTGCATACAGGAGGTGCTTAGAGCAGCTAAACCACAGCAATGCCAGTTTTGGAAAGCTGTCTGTGAGTGCTCAGAGTGATACAGCCACTGCGGAGTGAGTCTGAATACTAAAGCAAAGGTGAGGGCTTTGGGCAACCCCCTCTGTTTCAGTAAGGAGAGGCCACCTGCATCAAATGCTTGAGCACTGGCAAACAAAAGGAGCTTCCTCAGGGGAGCACACTTGCGTGTGTCCACGTTGTCTTATAAATACTGCTTCAGTCCAACAAGTGTTAGACCCTTATTTGCACGTGTTTCTTTATGTTTATGATACAGCAGCAGTTTCCTTCAGTCTTTGCATGAAGACAAAGTCATTAGCACATTGAAACCAACCCCTCTCTCTTCTCCCTCATTTAGGGAGCTGGTCCCAGTCTTGTTCACAGTATTCTCATTAAAAAAAAAAACAAACAAAAAAGGTTCCTTCCAGTTATGTTCTATTCAATTCACACTGACAGAGTGCTTTATAAAAGGGCTAATTGGCTCGTCCAGTCTTTGTGGTTCAGAGCCAACTCCCATGTTCCAGTCCAGAAGCCAGGCTGGCCAGAGTTCAGGAAAGGAAGCACAGGCAGTGACACTTCCAGTCTGTCGATACAAAGAGAGTGGAGCACCCCACTGGATTGCTACCAACTCCTACTCATTGCTGGGGAAGGACAGGGTCAGTTTACACACCTTCACCTTGATAACGCACCCAGCACCTTGTACAAAAGATCAGAAATGGCAAACATGTCTTCAAAGAATTCCTGAAGTACTTTGTAATCACAAGTACTATTTTATCCATCCTTAAAATGCAGTTCACTCCTTTGGGAAAAGGAAAGATTTTAGGCGTTCAGTAAATTTAATCATCAGCCTTTTATATTTGGTTACTAATTTCTGAAGAACAAGCTATTAGCTCTAGGTTGGCATTCTTGCAAGGAATGGGGATGGAATGCTTGAAGAGGATAGCAACAGTGCAATTTTCAGTAAGATAATGGAGTTGCTGTTGCCCTTGTGATAAGGACAACACAAAAATAATCTATTGTGTTGTTAGTTAAAAAAAAATTTGTCTTAAAAACTCCAGTTACTTGCTGTTCAACAGCAGCAACAGCATTTTTCTGTAAAGTCTCAGTAAGTATTTCTCAGCAATGATTCTCTCTCTTTCCTTCAGTCAAAACTTGCATTAAACCATTAAAGTGTCTGACCAATGTGAAAAGCAAAAGAAAAATCCAGCTCTCCATGGAGACTGCTGATTCAGGGGAGGGAAATTCCTCCTGCACCCTGCCAGGGTGGCTGGCCAACCTCCCCAGGAGGCAGGTGCTGTAGGACTCATCTGCTTGTGCCATGCAGGTTTCATCTCCCTGTGGGGTTATTATCCCTGACTGGAAGCAAAGCCAGGGTGTTCCTCTGACTGGGGCCAAGACAGATCCTCTCAGAGATAATGATGTGGTGACTAATTAGCCAAGCAAAAGCCCGCAAGATGGAGCTCAGCTCAAAAAAAAAAAACCCCTGTCTGACAGAGCCAGGAATGACAGGAGAAATGGAAAGCTTTCAAATAAATCCCACACTCCTAATGTTAGACCACAGCATATGCAAGGTGTTATTAGAGAGAACAAATGCAAATAAGAAAGTACAAGGAAAAAGTATGTACTAAGTAATATTTAAATTGCTGCACATCTTAAAAAAAAAAAAAAGCCAAACAACTCAGCCAAACAAAACTCCCTTTCCTTCTGTTCACAGAAATGGGAAACAGAGGGTTTGTTTTTAGTACACAAAACACTTCAAAACACTTTTTTTTTTATTAAGGCTGTTACCTCAAATGTCCCATCAGCTTCCAGCTTTCTCCTTGGGGCCCAGTCCAAGGCTCAGCTCTTCCATTAACAATTTCTGTGGCATTTTTATTCTCCTTCATAATTTCTAGGGTTAATTTAGGTTCTCTGTTGTCAAGGCTTTTATTGGAGGGTAAGTCCATGGACCTATGGTATCTTACACAGAGCAGCTTTGCAGGATTGCTGATGTTAAGCGACACCCGGTAGAAGCTGGAACCAGGGAACCAACTGACCACAGCTGGAAGTACACTTGGGTGCAAGGAGAAACTTGGCCCATGAGGACAGCCTGGCAAAGGTCAGATTGCTGCTGAGGCTGGCTCAGGCTCCATCTCTGGAGGCTTTCCACAGCAGGCAGGACAAAGCCCTGAGCATCCTGGGCTAACCTTGCAGCTTATCCTGTTTGGAACAGGACACTGGGCTAGGGGACCTCCTGAGGTCCTTTCAGACCCAGGGTGCTTGCATCTGCTATGCCCTCCAGTGGGTCTGGCAGTGCCATGGGGCTGAGCCCAGCAGCACAGGCCCCCGGGTCCAGCAAAGGGTTCTGTGGTTTGGAACGACACAACCTCTTCTGCCTTCTCACTGGGCTGTGCTTGGTGAGATGCTGGTGCTCCAGTGCCAAAACGGATCAAAGAATAGGGTCACCAAGCTGCCTCTGAGGAGCAGAGGCACTGAGAGGAGCTGACCCACTCCTGTATCACAAAAAGGGGGGCAGTGGGAATGAATGCTAAATCATTGCCACAGTGTGGCTCTTGGAGCAAAGGAAAGAGCCACATCCTGCTCCATGGGGGTGAAGAAAGTTCCTCACCCAGGAGCCCTGACCCTCATAAGGTGGCATCTCACCCTCCTGAAGCAGTTTCCCTGGGTCTCCAGCTGAATGTGCTGCTTGTCAGATTTGGCTCTGCCATTCCTTCCTCCTCCCAGGTCAGGCAATGGTTACAGACATTGCAGGGAGCAAACAGCTCCAGCAGCAGAGACCCATTTCCAGTCTCAGGTTTAAGGGCACTGGGCAAAGTGGTGGGACATCTGCAGGGTCAGATGTCCAGCATTAGAGCATGGAGGGTTTCTTCCTCAAGGGGTGGTGGATCTCACTGGGTGGAAGGATACATCAGCAAGCGTGGACCCATAACACTCAATGGATGAGAGCCCATGGCCACAGGGAGCAGGGGAAAGCAGGTGGCATGTCTCCCTCTGGTTTGGTCACTGAGCTGACGCATGTCCTGGCCCTAAGTACTGCTGCAGCTGTGGCAGTCATCTCAGAGAGGGTGGGTTACACAAAGAGCCTTAAATATGTTGTCTCCTTGGTGGCTTGGAAAAGGAAAGATGCAGAAAACCAGTTCCAGGGGAAGTGGTGCATTCACCCACTCTGGAAAGTTTTAAGTCTCAGCTCAACAAGGGTGCTGTGACATCTCCCATAAACAGTAATATTAGGAGGACTGGATCCTTGAGGTCCCTTCCAACCTAACATTCTATGATTATACGAACTTCCACAGAAACTAAACCTCAAAAGAGCCATGGATGTGCTGTGCCATGGCTAGATGGCAGCAACAGCCCACATTACAGCTTTGCTTCACTTACTCTCTGCTCAGACCCAAAACCAGTTTGCTGCTACCGGCTCCTCAGCAGACCAAGGGTTCAGCTCTGCCACCTTCCCACGACTGCCAGTTACACCTGCCTTGTTTTTTGGGGAAGGCCAAAGAAATTTTGTTGTTCCCAGTAACTATGTTGACTTGCACTGAGAAGTGCAACAGGGAAACAGTGCTTGCTGGGAAAAGAGAACTCGCTGAATCTTTGGCTTTTTGAGTTGGAGGGAGGATGGTGGAAGCAGTAAGGCAGGAGCAAACAACAGCATCTTACCTTGCTTAGGATATGTCCCTCCAAATAGGTCACCAGCAGCCCCAGGCACCCTTCCACTTGTTGCCAGCAAGTCCTTTGGGTTTGCAGGACACAGCAGAGACTCGTTAGAGTAACTGCTGATGCTGAGAGATGAGGGCAGGCTGGTGGAGCAATAGCTCCCTAAAATCTACAATAGCAATAGCTCCCTAAAATCCCTAAAATGAGGCAAACCTGGCTGTGCCCAGCTCCCTGCACACCCTCCATGTCCCCTTCCCAGGGCCAGACAAACACCCCAAGGACTAAGAAAGGCTGGAGCCAGGTGCCTTGTGGTGCTTATTGCATGTGGGAAGTGGAGGTCAACCCATACCCAGGGTTGGGTGTCAGTCTGGGTTAAGCCAAGGCTTGGATGCACCCCAAGATGTGCCCTGAGTAAGGCCCAAGTTTCTCCAGCTGCTGTCCCCTCCTGGAGAAGAAAACCACCCTGCTTGGGCAGATGGTACCAGTGAGGCTGCAGTGAGGAACATCACCTGCCCACTGGCCTGGCTTCCCAGTGCTGTCCCCAGTTTTGCCCAGGGACAGTGTGCAACCACCCTCTGTTCTCAGCTGCTCTGTGCTTCCCAAGAGCCAGAGAGCACGTGTGCAGGCAGGAAAGGGAAAAGGGAAAACCAAGTAGAAAGGGACAAAAGGCTACCCTGGTCAACCCATTTATTACTCCAACTTTTAAGTGCTGAATTGCTTGGACCTAATGAGATTTTGTTCTGTCCTGAGCGATACCATGCAATAAAGTATAATTTATTTTTGGGACAGATGGATGCAGCTGAGCAGGTACCAGACCTAAGATGAGTATTGACGTCACTTTCAGGAGTCCGGCTGCAGAGGTTTAATGTCATTTCCAGCCCCAGGCCAAAGGTACAAACCTCATGCACAAATTACTAAGGCAGATTCGCTGACCTGCATTAGCCACAGGGTCAAGGCAGGCTGATCAGAATGTTCCCTGCTGGCATTAAGCAGCTGTGAAGCTATTTGCCATCAGTCTGCACGAGTACCACTGATGCTGTACTGGATTCAGCCAGGCACCAGCTGCCATGGGAAGAGATGGAAAGTTTAATTTGTCAAGTCAGGAGCTAAGGGCATGTGGGTTGCACAGGAGGGAATGTGCACACGAAAGAGGCCACCATAACCTGGAGAACCCTTTTACTCAGCTCAGTAACATCCTAAACCCAAAGGGTCTCCAAAAGCTGATCTGTGGTGAAATCTGAGCACTGAACTGGCATTTTCAGACCACTACCCAAATATCATGGTAATTTGAACCCCTAAGTATAGAATAGTTTGAACTATTTGTTTTTTCTAAACCCTTTTAATTTTTTTAGCTAATAATAGGTAGCTTAACTAACATTTTTACAGTCATCAATATGGAGAAACACTTCTGCAATGTTTTGCACAATCTCTGATGATCCAAGACAATCCTGTATTATTAGCAAATAAACTTCTTTACCTCACCATATATATCCATCCCTTTTCAGACCATTTAGGAATGTTATTTCTCTGTTCCTGCAGAGATCACAAGCAGATTAATCAGGTAAGGCTTCTATTTGTTAAAGCCTGTTTTGTCTTTTCCCCAGTACATCATATATATCCTAGGATCTGCAATACTTTGCTGTAGTTTCCACCAATTTTTTTTCTGGTTCAGACATCAATCTTCCCAGTCTGGAGTTCCTCAGACATGCTGGTAGCATAAATAATAAAATATCACTATTCTGAGATGAAAAAAATGCTTGCTCCTCTATCTATGTAGATAAAGGTAAAAAGCTGCCTCTGGGTCAAATCCATTCACATTATCTCTTCTTATCTGTATGAAACCTAAAGTCACAGCAGGTGTCTTTGGGCACTGGTTCCACCCAGCCCCAGCTTACCCAGGTCATCACTGTGTGACTCCATCTTTTCTCCCAGGTTGTGGCAGGGGATGCCTGTGGTCTCCAACTCATTAATTAGTTATCCAAGTTGTCCATCCACCCTGGTGGTTGATCAGCCATGGTTGATTCTCTGAAGTACCAAAAATCCTCTTAATCCTCTGGGCAGAACTAGTAACTGCCTTTGAGCTTGGCTTCTCACCTGCACCTGGATCTTAATACCCCCCAACATCACCATTTTTTTACATTAAATATTATTTTTCCCCTATTTTTAAGGAAAAGGCATGACTTGGAGGTAAGCTGAAAGATAAATCTCACCACCATTTAATGACATGGGTAGCTGCATACTGGCAGTGAAGACCAGGCTCCTACATCCTTCAGGTTGTACTTTCCAACTACCTTTTGACTAAGCACTGAAACCTCCAAATTTCAGAAGGCACTGGACAACCCAGAAAAAGGTACCCACTGTGGCTGTCAGCTTCTGGTGCAGATGAAGGCAGGATGCAGGCAGAGACCACCACGATGCCCCAGTAGCCTACCCAAATGCCCCCTTCAGCATTCAGAAGGCAGGTTTCTGCTACCAGTGCATGCCCAACACAGGCATGTGCCACTTTTTCCTATTTGTGCCCTTTTCCTTTATTCATCCACAGCAAAGGTTGTCAGCCCCTTCTCAAAAGTCTGCTAGAAATAAAACTAATTTCCTAGAAGCACCTTTCTTTCATTTAAAGTGCTAATTTGCCCTCACTGCCATCAGGTGTGGAAATGACCAGTGATTGAGGGGTGATTTAAGTCACATTACTGAGGAGGGAATCAGCTAGCAATCTTGCTTCAGAAAAAGTCTGTGAGGCAGAGCTGTGCAGCTGATAGAAGTGAAGACTTTGAAGTGACTGATGCTCCAGGACAGAGGTGGGAATTGCTCATCCCAGGGGAGAGCAAGACAAACCCAGAGGCAGGACATTAGTCTTTATCCTTAGGAAAGTGCTTGTGGGTAGTATAAAGTTATGCAGCAAAGAATTATGCTGCCCATGCCATCAGTTCCATGCTCTTCTGGTGGTTGCTGAAATGTGGACAGTTTCAGGGAATTCAAATCCCCTTGCTTGGTGGTTTAGGGGTAGAATCATCTCCCTTGACCTGCTGGACCCACTTCTTTTGATGCAGCCCAGGATGCGTTTGGCTTTCTGGGCTGTAAATGCACATTGCCAGCTCATGTTGAGCTTTTCATCCATCACTGTCTCTGAGTCTTTCTCCTCAGGGCTGCTCTCAGGGGTTACCTTGCCTCATGTGCATAACCTTGCACTTGGCCTTGTTGACCCCCATGACGTTCACCTGAGCTCACTTCTCAAGCTTGCCCAGGTCCCTTTGGATGGCATCCTGTCTTTAGATGTGTCAACTGCAGCTTGGTGTAATCTGCAAACTGCAGAGGGTGCATTCCATCACAGTGTCCATATCAGTGCCCATGCCTGTACTCACGCTTTCAGCCCTGGTGACAGCAGCTCTCCAGCCATGCTGTGGTGGAGGACAGAGCATCACAGCTAAGGAAGTGCACATAGAGTTGATAGTGTACAGAAAAGATTTCCAGGAGACAGGGTAGTTCATGCCACTCAAAATGATGACTGCTGACAACCAGGTGTGTCCAGAATTGCCACATGCAGACAGGAAACCCAGGAGCAGATCTTCCTGACAAGACATTGGATTGTCACTGGTGCTTCCTGCTGGCAGGCAGGGTCAGCTGTGAGGAGGGTTGCTGAGATTTGGGGTTCACCCTGGCCAAGCAAGCATGGGCTGGTGGAGGGATTTCTGTCAATTGGTGCTGGCTCAAGTGTGAAGAGGATGTTTCACAACACAAGCCAAATAAGAGCACTAAGACTTGTAGCTGGGGGAAGAGCATACAAAGCTGGCTGGCACAGAAGAAACTAAAACTAGAAAAATGATGGCTGAAATGCAACAGGACAAATCTTGCTGGCTGATGGAGGAATGGTCTAATGTTAGCTTTGAGACTTAGTTACTAGAACACAAAAATTCACAGTGCCCTTCATCCCTTTCTCTGTATTCTGGGTAGTGTCAAAAAACCCCAAGAATGCAGGGGAGTGCAAAGCACAGTTGCCCTTAGGATGACTGCCAGCTGATTGCTGCAACGGAGAACAGAAATAGAGGGCTTTTGTCACCTTCTTTGCCCCCTCACCTGTCCCATGCATGGTTGCACACATGCTGCTCAGCAGGGACTTTTTCTCTTGTTCAAGAATCTTGCCCAGTACAGGTGCTGTGAACTGTGCAGAGAAGCTATTTGAATGCTGGGGGCTGCAAAGTCACCCAAAAAGGAAAGTCACGTTTTTCTTCAAGCAATTTGCTTTGCTTTGAGGAAACAAAAAAAAAATTTAACTCCTGGCTTTGAGTGTTGCCATAACAACTGAGGCAATCCCAGCCTCTGCTGCCTGGAGAGCATCAGGAGGGTACCATGTGGTGAGTGTAGGAGGGGCCACATGGAGATGAAGCCAGGGTGGCCTGCATCTGCCTTCACAGGCATCACACTTGAGGAAAAAAAGAAAAAACTTTTTTTTCTTGTTTTCTGATCTAGTTCCCAGCAGCAGTGCTGGCAGTTGTCAAAGGACTGAGCAGACTTGGTGTGTTGCATCAGTTGAACAGTCCTGCAAATTTCACCAGTGTGGCCTGTGATGCCTTGGTCCTAAAAAATTTAGGGATCCTTGCAGGAGAGCCGTAGACCCCTGGGGGGCTGCTTGGAGAGCCTTGCGACACTGGGCAGAGGTCACTGGGTCCTACAGGGGGCTGGTGGAAACATACCATGGCATGGCTCATGGAGAAGTGGCTGTGGTAACTCCTGCCAAGTAGCTGAGAAGGCCTCAACAACTGCTTTTAAGATTACTTAAGCAATCCTACTTAAAAAATGAAGTTATTTTCTTATATACAGTTCTCTTTAGCCCATAGGACTCCCCCAGGTGGGGGACAGCAAGGGCTACCAAAGCCAGTTTCCCCAGAGACCCCGTTATCTTAGTGTGGCCCGGATGGCTGGCAGCAGCAGCTCACTGGGGCATCAGAGAGGGTGATGTTGGTGAGATGGAGGATGGCACAGTGTGGAGTGACCCCTAGCACCTGAAACCCATTTCTAGAGCATCAGTATGGTACCCAGCACGTGTGCAGCCTTGCTCTTTGGTGTCACTACATGCATGCAGTACTGCTGCCCATGTCCTTCAGCAGGCATTAAACCTGCTTGCTGTGAGCCTAGCAAGTATAAATAATTCAGAAGGAAAGCAACACAGGAATAACCAAGGCTGTGCGAACCTAACATTTAAATTAGCTGAGTTTATTTTATTTTCTCCAAGGAAAGCACGTGCAGCACTTATGTTTTGTTCCTGGTTATTAATAGCGTATTAAGGCTCATTTGTTGCACTCACTTTTCTCTAAGGAACTGGCTGCCAGCGTTGTGCCTGCTGCCCATGGCATCAGCTCAGCAGTGGAGTGAATGATTTGCCCTGAGAAGGGTCCAGGAAAATATTGAAAAAAATAATAAAGAGAAAAAACATATGGGTTCAGCAGCAACCTGGCTCGTGGTGGCAGGTTCAGTCATCACCACGGCCCCAGAAGCCACGTATTGACTGGCTCCAGCTGGGTCTGATGGGAAGAGAAAGGGTCTCTTCTCCCACCAATGCTTTGCCAATGCACCTTTGCAGAAAGGGGGGAGAGCTGTGGTCCTGCACAACATCCCTGTGGAGTTGGATAAGGGCATCCTGCTTCCTGCAGCAAGCAAGGACTCCCAGTGTCCCTGAGGGGTTGATGCTCCCCAGCTCCATGCTGTGGTGCTCAGCACATGGCCCTGGCTGCTCACAGAAGTCTTTTTAAAACACAAAAAAACACTTGCCCCTGGAGAAGCAGTCCAAATGGCAGAAGAATCCCAGCTTCAGGCACAGGTTTATCTCTACTGGTCCTGTGTTTCTTCCTAAGAGGGGATGGGTCAGTATCCTAATTATATGAGTTAGCTCAAACTCTCCTCAAAGTCTGGGCCTTTCCCTCACCCGCTAAATGTGTGACCTTAGAAGAATATCTTCTAGGATATTCTGGAAGAATATCAAAACAGCTAAACAGGACTTTCCCTTTGTGAACCCGTGTTGACTGTGCCTGATGACTGATTCTTTAAATGCCTTTCAATAGTACCCAGCATGGTCTTCTCCACGGTCTTACAATAAGTGGTTTCTGACTTGTCTGCCACGGCCACCAGTCTAGGATTAATCCAACCCTCTGGTGATGCACTGCCTGCCCTTTAACCACAACCACCACAAGAGACTGTTCAGAAGTGTCTGGGTCCAACCCATCACACTCGATGCAGACAGGGAGCAGGGAAGTTCTGCTTCCACACACACACAGCTCCTGGCCATGCAGGCACCAAAGCTTCTACACACGGAGATGCTCTGCTCTTTTTTTCCTCCCACTTCCTTCTTTTCCAATGAAACTTCTCCCCTCCCAAAAGAGATAATTGCAATTATCAGGTTCATCAGCCACCATGCAGCCTGTGGATCCCAAAATGCCAGCCTGCCCACTGGGCCACTAAAGTCGATGGCTGTTCCTAACCTTTAAATATGAATAGAGGGTGCCCTGCATAATGGATCTGCGGCTATCCATGGAGACCATCTGCCCAGTGGCTGCAGCAATGTTCATGTTGTTCTTCACAGGAGCTTATTACTCAGAGGCTAATGCTAAAAATACATTGAAAAGGGCCTTATTTAAAAAAAAATGCTAATGCAAATGTGGAGAGAGAGAAATACAAGTCCAAATCCAAGCACCTCTGCCACTCAGGCTGGAAGTTAAGCTGCCACCAGGCAGGAAGTTAAGCTGCCACCAGGCAGGCACTAACTTAATTTGAAAGACAATGACATAATTCTATATTAGTTTAACAGGACCTGCAATTCTTACAGAAAAGCCTGAATTTATGTAGTAGCTTGCCAGAGCTTTCACAGTGCTAGGTATTTCTGTGGCAAGAAAAATAATTACATAGCTTATTAAAGTGAAGTGGACAGGCTGATGGCTTTTTTGTGTGTGCTAGACTCCACTTTTGCTAAGGTAAGACTCTATTTTTGATTAAACATACAATTTCCTAAAACACCAGTCACTTCACAAGTTGAAGTCTTCTATTAGGCACTTGGACATCAGAAGTGATTAACTGCTCCTACAACCACTCCCGCACCAGAAGATATCCCTGGAGCTCTTTGAGCTGCTCCTTGATTTCTCCATCCCCGTTGAACACTGCCTGGATCAAGTCTCGAATGACACAGCCTGGAGGACAAGCCTGGAAATAGTTCACCTCTCCTAGTCCTCATTACCAGGCAGGAAAGATGTATCCTCAGAGGGACTCTTCAAAGCACAGCGAAGATGTTCAAAGTTACCCAGTGGCTACATATGCACAACTTCAGCCTCTGAAACAGGTCTGATTTTAAGAGAGCTGCTTGGTAGCAGCAGACAGAGCCCCTTCCAGTACTTAGCTGGCCTATAATCAAAAAATTCCTGGTATCAGAAGCCACCACTGAAAAGCACAGCCTGGCTGGGCTTCAGAGCATGTCCCCAATTGCCCCAGGATGCTGTGTGTGAGCACCTCTCCCGGGCACCTTCCTTGCTTGCTTTCCAAAAGGCAGGCTGGGAGTGCCTCATTTGCACACCCTGTGTGAGCCCTGGTCTGAAATGGAGCCAACCCACTTGAAATGAAGAAATTCCTTAAAATCTGGTAAAGCAGTGGGGGACAACCTGAAAACCACAAAACCAAACAAAAAACCAAACCAAAAAACCCAAACAAACAAAACAAACCTGGGGCTGAAAAAGTTAAAGAGGCAAAGAGAAAGGCAGAAGAAATTAGGCCTGATGTAACTAACAGGACACAATCCCAGTGTCTGCATGGGACTGCTCAGGGGATCGTCAGCCTATGGCAGGCAGCAAACTCCATCATTAACACCTTTGCACATTTCAGAGCAAAAATTTTGAGGTCAAGGAAATGGAAATTTTTTGGCCACTAAAATTCAGCCTCTTGCAAGAAGATTTTTTTTTCTTTTCAAATGATAAGAGTTCAGGTTTTGCTAAGCAACTACTTAAACTTGCTCTTCACTACAGATGGAAGTAGAAAACAAGAGGTTTCTGTCAGGAAAAGGTGGAAAAGGTGACTGACAGAAGTCCTACATACAAGAGCAGAGGAATGATGACAGAAGAACCTCTGCATTTATGAATGCAGCAGCAGAAGTTTTCACATCCTTGGTACCTCAGAAAAGGATATTGTGCAACACTTGACTAAAAATATGCCTGACTCATTTTAAGATCTCACAAACAAGACTCAAGTGCTTGCGGTCCCTCTAAGAGGCACCATCCCACAACAAGGTCAGAGATGGTTTTGCACATTCTCCTAAGTGCAGAGAGATGCTAAAGCTGATTTGTATCTAAACCTTATGCATCTCAACAACTGCTACCCAGCTCATGCAAAAACAGCTATTTCTGTAAGAACATACGTAGCATCTTTAACATTAGAGCATTGTCTGTGACAGACAGCATTGAACACAAACAGTTTGGAGATGGATGATAAGCAACCACAGATTTATAATTGGTTTTTTTGCTGGGCTCACTCATGGAAAGCAGGCAGGGTTCTGATTAACTCTTCTTTCAGGGTTGCACTCATCAGCAGGGTGTTGCAGTTGAGAGAACTGGTTTAATAGCTCAAATTTGAATTTCTAGGAAAAAAGTGAGTGTACTTTTCTGCTCGGCAGCACTGAGACAAGCCTGTGTTTTACATGAAGTCTGACCTAACAACACATTTCCATTTGGATATTGCAACCATCTTTTTCTTTTTTTTTTAATATTGAAGCATTAACATCTAACTGCTACTAGATCATTCTACACAGCAAAAATCCCTTAAATATATGATTTATATTAATCTCAGGCCAAATAATTTGTTGCTACTTAATTCTTCAGAGAGATTAAGCAGCTACCTGTGGACTTGATGAATATGTGCAATGTTACCAGTGTCAAATGTTACTCTAAGAGCACATACCTGGTATCTGACAGGCATGAGATACTTTTTGTTTTTAAATGTTGTGGTCACAACAGCTTAGCCAGTGAGGCTGGCAGCTTTCCCACTGGTGCCTTGAGTCGCTCTGCATCCAGCAGAAACCAAGCTGTCACCTTCTTGTGGTCTTCACCAAGGAACTGCCTTTGCTCAGGACCCAGCTGGCATGGAGCAGGATCCCACAGGCACAAACACTGATGAATTAACCCAGCCACAACCATAGGCTCCCCCAAAATCCTACGTACCTGCAAGGCAACATGACTTGGAGATGACGGGGACGCATCAGGCAGGGAGCCAGCCTCATCCTTCCCCCAAATATGCAATGATAGGAACTCGCTGCATGGGTTAGACCAAGACAGGCAGTGACAAGAAAAGTAGTCTTTTATTTCAATTAATATTTCTTGGCATTAGGCAGATATTAAATAACACTGGAATGCACAAGACTATTAACATATCAACAGCAAAAGGGAGGAGGTGTAGCCAAGTCGAGAACAGCAGTGCGAGTCACATCACCTTGGGGCACTCAAAAGCCATTTAACGTAGCAACCACCAGAAAGTAGGACTCCACTGAGAAATACAAAATGAGGATGGACTCCTTTCAGGTCTTTTGTTAATACAGTAATGCTGGAACAATCAACAGTAAAAATGAACAAATATTTGCATTCAGGAATTAAACAGAGTGAAATATCCACAAACTGCTAGTCATGCATTTCTTTTGGAACAGCAATTTGCTAATGCATAAATATCACAAAAAAAAAACCAAACAAACCAATCTCCAAGATTTTAATAATTCACAGATGACTAGAAGAAACAAAGCTCGAATTCTATTTTAAGCCTTAAATAGATGACCTAAATATTTAAAATTTTACTTCACCATATATATATAATTTATATATATATTAAAAGAAAGTAAAGACCAATAGATAAGTGCAAGCAATTTTCCTCAAAAAGAAAATTGGAACCATGCCCAGGAAAGCTGCTTTTTTTTTTTTTTTTTTTTTTTTTTCCTTTTGCCTTTTTTTTTCTTTTTTAACTTTCTACTCCATTCAGTCCACTTTTTTTTTTTTTTCTTCATAGTGATTTCTGAAGCAAAATAAATTATCTACTATCTGCTATGTCGGGTAAAAGTCCTACCTAGCATCTTCTCGGGAACTACAAGTACATCACCTTTCTTAGGGACTAAGTGAAGTGGTATCTCACCAGCGACTGGAAGGAACTCTTTTGCAGCTGCATGTAAACACACCTTTCCATTCACGTTTAAAATGTGGAGAGCGAATCGCAATGTTATGGGGAAGCCGAAAGGAGCTGCCGCAGGAGAGCTGCACCGGTGTCAGTGAGAGGGGAGCGAGGGCCGGTCCGCTCGGACACACGCACACACACCACGATCTGGCAATGGGATCTTATCCGCAAAGTGTGGAGGGATGGTTGAGAAGGCATCCGTTTGCGAGCGAAGCTTGAAGGACACGAGCCGGGATTCTCTGCGCGCACTGTCCGCTTACATCAGAACTGACTCGCGCTGCTGGGGTCGCACTGTAACAACCGCACGATGGAGGGATCGCTCTTGGCACCTTTGATGAACTCTTCCAGTGACAGTTTGCCTGAAAGGGAGGGGGAAAAAAAGAAGGGAAATAATTTGCTTAAAAGCCCTTCGTTGCCACCACCATTGCTGTAGCTTAGCCCCTCCTTACTGAAGCAGCATATGTGTGTATTTCATCTATCGCACAGGCAGCAAGGGGAATTTAGTGCAATGCTCATCAGCCAAATCCTACTCAAGCCCTTAAGCCCAGACACATTTTTCTTCTGCAAAACAATCTAGCATAATTATTGTTTCTTTTTTTATTTTAAAAGACAGTGCCAAATATGAAAAAAACTGTCCTAATATCATTTGGCAGCTTTTTGCCCAGAAACAGAATACACAAATTCCATGACACACGAACAAAAGGCATGGTACCTGAACAATTGTACAATTTGAAAACTATGCTTATATTACTATGACATTTAAACCAAATATTCCAAATTTCCTCAGTTTGTCCCCTTTTTTGTTGAGACATGTAGGGTGAGCAGCGATAGCCTCTCCTGTGATCACAGGTTTAGGCTGGACAGGGCCCTGAGCATCCTGGTCCAGTGAAAGATGTCTCTGCTCACTGCAGGGGGTTGGACTAGGTGACTTCTAAAGGTCCCTTCCAAACCAAACTACAATTCTATGATTCTACAAGCCCCTTGCTGTGCCCTGATGAGTGTGCAGGAACAGGACTGGTTAAACAGGGCAGCAAGAAAATTTTGTCAGTCTTAGGGGAGCCACCTATTACTGCGTGTCACTTCTGAGTGTTTCTGTTTTGTACATCTTTGGTTTAGGCCAGAGGCACTGACTTGGATGGACTGTAACAGTCGGTAAAGATCTGAAGAGTGACCACAAGGAGCAACTGCCCGAGCATCCCCTGTCTCCAATATCCCTGTGGCACAGAATTCCATAGTACAGCAAGGAGGGAAGATCCCATCTGGTCTCTCAGATCTCATCCTGGGATGACCCAACCTCCTGGCAGGTTTTTCTCAAGCTCCAGATGAGTATCCTGCACAAATACCATCAGGAGCCTGTTGCAGCCTCTACCTTGCCTGCTAGCAGTAATACCCTCCTGCTCCAGCACTCCAAACCATGGCAGAAATAAGCCATAGCAAAATCAATGAGAAATGAAGCTATTTCCCCTATGAACCCAAGGAGAAAAGCATTTGCTGAATCCATAACACAGTGTCCAGGGATTTCCCATATACCTGGTGCTCCCAGCATGACTTACCCTCTACCCTCACCCAGCAAGCCATGGGCATCCTTACCCAACCCAAACTGCCCTGCTCCAGACAGACATCTTGTACTTCTGCTGCCACTTTAGGCCACATTCCCTCAAACGGAGGGAGGCACAAGCTCATCACACTGGTTTTCACCAGTCCCAGGATGTTCCAAGCCTGCCACAGGGATGAGGAGGTGACTGAGCTTAGTGGCCAGCACCCAAATTAGGCCAAATAGGAAGGAACGAGCAAAACTTCCTCTTGCAGAAATCACAGAAACTCAAAACCCCATTGCACAATTCTGCCCTAATTTCTGGCTTTTAAGCTAATGTTCCCAAGCCAAGCATTTTCTTAAGTTTTTATCAGCCTTAAAAAGAGTACTTATAAATATCAGGACATTTATTAGTTTTTCCCTCTCCCTGCAATACTTAAAAGCAAAGCACAAATCAAAATCTATTTGCAGTGTCCAGTCAGATGGGGAAGAAGAAACATTTCCAGCCACCAAGTGCACACACGCTTCCCTTGTGCAGACTTTATTGCTTGGCTTGTAGGACTGGTATTCTACAGGAAACAGGATGACTTTATTTCAGCAACAAAGCACAACAGATAGAAGATGTATGTAGCAGGTTTTGTGGCCGCTACTATGTCACACATCTGCACTAATTGCTGCTTTCAACAGAACAAAAATATTTTAATTATGTTTCTTTAAAGCCCTCCACATGTGAAGCCAGGAGACTAAGTGCTAGGTTTGATGAATTCAAAGGTAAAATATTTGAGGACTTGAGCAAGACCATGAGTTTGTACCAGGGGATAAAGCAGCAGAGGTCAAAATGCAGCCATAAAATTCTCTTAAAAAAAATTCTCAGGAGGAGGGGTTGTGATGGGTATGCTGTCAGGTGATTCATCCAGTAGCTCCATAATTGGCTTGGGAGCAGTTGCATCCCCTTGATGCACTCTCTGCAACAAACACTGCAGGACACTGTGTGACCATGTGTATATGCACACACACCCATGAACATGCCCAAAAAATAAGTATTATGGACCTTGGGGAATTTTCACTTTCAGGTACCCAACCACAACCCTGATCCACATTACTGATGATAAACCCAAGACTGAAGCCCTGTCAAAGGTAACAGGAGCAAAACATTGTGCTTAGGTCATGTTGCACACAGAGAAAATAACTGAGAAAATAAAACTCGACTCAGGGGAGTTTCAGGGAGCCTTTGCAGAAGGGGCTCTACATCTGAAATGTCAGGGAAAGACTTATCCCCTCCTATCCCTTTGTTACTCCATCAGGAAATGTCTCACCTGCTGCCCACTTATTCACCCTGTTTGTTATAGGCTGGAGATGTTCACTGAGGCCAGGAAGAGACTAGAAGTACCAGTGGGGTCATCCCTGTCCTATATGCCCTCTTCCAAAATACCACCATCTACTTCAACCACAATTGGGCTTGAAAACCTGTTTTGTTAGAGCCCAAGAAGGGGTGCAAGTGGACATCCTACCATCATTGTTTGTGTCCATCTGTCTGAAGATCTTGTCTGTTCGCTTCTCGGGAGTGGACTCATCTTCTGGCATTTTCATTACTGATGAAACCATTTTGTAGATTGCCTGAGTATGAAAAAAAGGAAAAGAAAGAAAAAAAAAATAAGAAAAACACAACCCAAACAATAATACATCAGGACTAAGAAAAGAAATTCAAGCCTGTAGCAATAAAAAAAGGCAGCTGACCCTGGCAGGCAGCTGTGGGACTTTCTAAACCAAAACAAACTGGAATTTCTGACTGCAGCTTTTTCTGTTTTTCTTTTCTGTATACATTTGCACTTCAAAAGAAGCTCCTGAATTGCTGGCTCAGTTTAACTGAAAGTCAGGGTATAGATTAATGTACGAGCAGGACTGACCTAAAATGCAGGAGGCAAAGGTGTGTGCTTCTCTTCTCTGCTCTTGGATTAAGCCATCACCTCTTCTTTTTACTTTCAACATACACTCAGTTTCAGGTATGTGTGTGAGGTGTTGTGCGGGTTACAGGTGAATATGAACATATTCAGGGGTTGGTTTTTTGTGGATGGTAAGGAAACACATTTTCAGACTTAAAAGAATGCAAATAAAGATGAGACCTCTTTAGGACATCTGCAGTTCTAGCCCTCCTCCTTAATTATTCCTGCTCATCCTCGAGGACCAACCACTGGGGCACTGGCTGGATGCATTATGTGCTTCCCAGTGCCCCTAGCAGTGCACTGGAGCCACATCTCAGCTGCAGAGAAGATGGCAAGCAGCCCACTCCCAAGGCTGAGACTCAGCCAGCATGTAGGGCAGGGGCACAGGGAGCTCTGGTCCATATGTCCCCTTGGTACAGCCCTTGGGCTACATGTCCTCAGCTTTTGGGAGATAAAGACATGCTACAACCTTTCATTTGTAGCTCAAGTTTCAAAGAATTAATTTTCAGATTAATCAGGTCAGTAATATTTGCATTTAGGTTTTTTGATCCCACCAACATCCCACTAAGAAATCCCCAGGGAGAGCTGAAAGACTTTCTCAGCAGGCCCCTTGCACATCTCCGGTCATCTCCCAGGCTTTTTCCTTATGAGCACCTGACGGGTCCCCACCACAGTCCCCCGTATCCTAACTGGTGCCCACAGGCTCAGAAGGCTCCCTGGAGCAGAAGGGACCCAGCTCAGCACATTCCTCATCTCAAACCGCCTCAAGGTGAAGGGGTTACAGCAACATGAAGAAAATCTAAACTAGAGACAAGGCCTCACCTGCACTATTTCTAGCATTTCCCCACGGCTGATGTACCCATTGCCATCCAGGTCATACATGCTAAAGGCCCACTTCAGCTTCTGTTCCAGTTTGCCCCGGGAGGTGACGCTGAGGGCGATGATGAATTCCCTGAAGTCGATCGTCCCGTCACCGTTGGTGTCGAAGGTGCGGAAGACGTGCTCTGCGAACTTCGACGCGTCACCGTAGGGGAAAAAATTCGCGTATATTTTTTTGAACTCTTCCACAGTCAAATGGCCCGTGGGGCAATCTTTTAGGAAACCCTTGTACCACTCCTGCAGCTCGTGGTCTGTGAACTCGGTGTTCTCCCGCAGGTCCTGGAGCACCTCAGGGCGCAGTTTGCTGTTCTGCTTCCCCATCCTCGTCTGGGTCTGGGTTCAGCGGCTGCAAAGTGAGAGAGCAACTGCCTGAGCTCCAGCCTCACTCGGGGAGAGGGGTCAGGGTCAGGCAGCGCCCTGCAGGAAACATAGACCCTGCCCAGGCCAAAGGGAAAAGAAGAGAAAAATGACACTAAAAATCACTAGGAAAATATTTAATCTGGCCTCTTTTTCTCTTCTCCTAGTTCTCAGTTACTAGTATGCTGCAGAAGGATCAGGGAAGGCAGTATGGGACAAGGGACTAACCCTTGTTATTAATCCTTCTTATTTAGGAAAAAGTAATAATTATTTCATTTCTCTGCTACAATCCCACTTCTTTATTATATGGCTCTGAATCCCAATTCTTGTCTGTTGCAATGACAGAGCAGGAAGGGACAGCAGCAGTGATGAAAAGTAAAATCCATCTATTCAAAAGTGAAAGTAAGCAGGGACAAAGCAAAAGGCAGGAAGGGCAGGTGGCTCTGTGCCAACTGCATTCACATTGTCCAGATGATCTTTGAAACCCCTTGGCTCATGCAGCACCTCCTCCCTCCTCCTGTGCCAGCAGCACCAGCACAAAGAACTTCATCCTTCCCAGCAGATCACAATCTGACACCCTGGACAAGCAGAGAAAAGTGCTTTTTAAAGCAAAGTATTTGGCAAGGCAACTCCTTCCAGGTCTACAGGGGTTTATACTTTTATGTATGCTCATTGAGTAAGTTCAGTATTCCCCTTTGTGAGCAAAAGGGCATTTCAACCTCAGGATTTATCAGGATTTCAGTAAGGGTTGGGGTTTGCCCCTCCTTTGACCGTGCCTCTGATGGGCAGGTGACTGTGCAGGTGAGACTGCCCAGCAACAGGAAAGCTCCTTCAACAAAATGAAAGGTGGTCATTCTGCATTTAGGAAACAACAGGAAAAAAAGATGCTGTGAAATACTTTTGGGTTATATCCCTTTCAGCCTTTTATGGTTTCCCAGCACTACCAAACCGAGTTGCCAAGCAAGAGGGTGAGCTGCATCTCCTTCCACAGACTCAAGACGTTTATTCACAAGCTTTGGACTAAGTCACATCCAAACCCCAGTGACAATTCCAGAATAAATTACTTTTCTCTGCACAGTCCACTATGCCCACTAGGGTCACTCACAGCCAGTGCAGAAGGCAAGTTAGCAATGGGCAAACACCACAAGGCTACTCGGAAACTGCAAGAGCTGAGCAACAAATCGTGCAGAGACCAGGAAAAACATAACAGGGGCTAAGCACTTTCCCGAGAATAAAAATCCTGGGCATTCATAAGAACCTAGAAAAAAATATAAAAATGTTAAAGGTCAGCAAAAAATAAGTTGCTCTACAGCAAAGAGATTTTTCAACAGCTGAATTTAAGCTCATTTTATATGTATTCCACTTACTCTCTGCATTGCCTCAGCAATGTGAAAAATCCACATCCTGCTCTGTGGCTTAATGCTCAGAGACAAAAACCAGCCAGCTGCTCATTAGTTCAGTGCATTGGGTTTAACAGAAAACTGTGTTATCATTAGCACTTCTGTTTTCTAGAAAAGCTGCCAGTATTTCAGCTCCAAAGCTTTATTTTTGTCCATTATATTATCTGGGTGCCTGATGTACCTCTGCTTGCTCCCAACATTACAGGGATGCTGCAGCTCTGGGTCTCTGCTAGCATCCTCCCTAGCAGAGCACTGGGCTGCCCTCCAGTTAAACCACTAACTCCCAGCTGCTCCTGCTGTCTTTTCATCTTTGAATCTCCCCTGATCCAGATATTTATCCTTGCAGTACTGAAGGCAGAAGCCAAAACATTCTACTCTGCTGCAGTCAATTTGCAGAAAACGATGCCTTCGAGCAAGTAACAGCTCAACCATGGTCCCCTTTTTTAAGAGCAGAAATGGTAACATTACATTTCAGTTCTTGGGCAAGGAGGTGCCTTTGGAGCCCATCTTTCAGCGAATCCCCTTGGCTTCATGATGCCTGGGTCCAAAAGCAGTGTCTGCCTTGCTGGCAGCTGTCTCAAAGTTCCCTGAGCAGGAGAAGGAGCAGAGCCCACTTCATGCAGGACATGGACTCCCAACAGAAATAAACTCAGCTTTAATCACACACAGGATTGGGGAACACACAGCAAAACCTCCAGCTGCAGTTCGAAGAGGTTTTAAAAGGTTTAATGACATTTCTCCCTGTTCCTTTGATGTCTTTATTATTCCCGTTTCCTTAAAAACAGAGGTCCCTGGACAACAGAGAGGTGTTACCTTCACTTACTAGATTTCACTACTTTAACTAGCAATAAGCTATATTCTGTTATTTGGATGGATGTTCATTTAGCATGAGCTTCAAAACCTTTATGTGAAAGAAGTCTTTGCATTCAACAAAATCCAGGCTAATTTAACTCTTCCTTTTGCTTTTACATCTTTTTTATAATAGAAAAGTAACGTTCAATGCTCTGAACACAATCCTATTTTGCATATGAGCTTTCTGAAAGGCTTCATAATGTGTTCAGCTCAAATATAACCCTGCAATTGCTGTAACTAATTTGTTACAAATAATTAAACAACCAACGTTAACAATAATTTATTAAAGCCCATCTAAAAGAATCCAGCTTTGATGTGCTTTGTGTTGCAGGTAGCTCCTCCAAATTGAAATGCCTAAATAACTCATTAATCATGACAGTAACCCCTGCTGCTGACATCCAACTGACATTTCATTCAATTGCTAGAAAATGCTTTCATCAAATCATTTTCCAGAGGCTCAGCTGCTGATTTAGCCACTAGCCCACTTGGAGGTTGGCTTCTACTGGAAGTCACAGGGAATGGGTCTGGGATACTCAGGTCAATCCTGTGATTAGGGGCTGTGGGTTGTTTGGTTATTTTTTGATTGGTTGTTTTTTTGTTGGTTTTGTTAGGATTATGGGGTAGTTTGTTTGTTTGTTTTTTAAAATATCCCATCCCAGCCAAATCACTTAGTGGAGTGGGTGGAGGAAAAACATTCTTGCACTCAACTTTGCTCCATGTAGTCAGCAGAGAGACCCAATTGCAACACAGCCTGCCTGTCTCTCCTGCACCACCACGCCAGGGTGAAAGCCAGGGAAGCAATCCAGGGAAGCAATGCCAAACATGTAGCAGCAAGGTTTGTCCCTGCTTAGCTTGATGAGCAAAAGCCCTCAGAGTATCCAGCACTATCACGGCAGCAAGAAGAAAAAAGAAAAAAAATAATAAAATTTAAAAAAAAAATCACAGGAATGCCGTCAAGATGATCAGACAAGGAAAAGCTTGGAAGTACAACTGCAGGCCGTTAGACCTTACAAGTACATCACTGCTTATGAAAGCAAGGCTCAGTCATGTCATGCTCAAACAGGGGGAAATGCAGGTGCATTTTTGTTCCAGTTTCACACCAATATTCTTGTTAAAATTACAAAATTTGTTTTATAGCAAAGCTAGAAACTGAGATGCCAGAGAAATCCTATTTGAATATGTCTTCTGTCCTCCTAGGCTCATAAAAAAATAAACAATAATGTCATAGCAAAAGCATAGCAATGAGAAAAAGGGTCTTCTACCAAGGCCAAGACACATACCAGCACCATTTGAGTAACTGTAGCCAATTCTGAAACACCTTAAGTAGCAATTCCATGCTTTTACCAATAGATGGACTGGTTGTCATCACCCACTCACTGAAGGATTTAAAAAACTTGCAACAAGGCAGAGTGTATCCTGCTTTTACATGAACTCTGTCAACCATCAGTTACTGTGGTAGAAGTGTTACCTGAACACATAACTCAGAAAGCTGGAGATCAACCTGTTTTTCTTTTAACTGCAAACCTTCTGAAGGCAAAACCCCTTTGAACCGAACCCCTGATGAGATCCTGTTAGTGGCATCAGTTACAGCTGCAAAATGTGGAATGACTCCTTAGAGAAGTACTTTCTTGTACAAACCCCCTTGGATACTGATTTACTGTTAACAAAAGGAGAAAAATTGATGAAATGTCTGCCCGTAGGACAGAGGTGCTCTCCAGCAGAGAAAGACAGTGCACAGAGAAATATAATAAATACCTTTTATATTATCTGAGCTAGCTGCTTGGCAGGGGAAATCTAGCACCATTTCTCTTGCAGTGCTCACGTATAAGACAGAATAACCATGTCTGAGATCCATTATGGTCCTGAAACTATAGCACATTGACTCTGGGTTTGCAGGAGGCCGCAGGAAATGAACAGGGCAGGCAGCAAATACTGCTCTAAGTTGGTATGAAATGCAAGAACCGTTCCTACAGGTGGAAGATTTTTTTTTTAAATAGAACACCTAAAGTGTTATATCTGTCACTGATGCCTCGGGGTGTGGAAGAAGAGACAAAAGGATTTAGCCCACAGGGACCTTGTGAGCATCATGTTAAGAAAGGCTTTGCTTGGAAACATTATTTTACAGTGATGGTGGTCAAACACTGGCATAGGTTGGTCAGAGAAGCTGTGAAGTCTCCACCCCTGGAGACACTGGACATGGCCTTGGGCAGTCTGCTCTAGCTGACCCTGCTTGAGCAGGGAGGGCATGATGAAAGATATCAAGAAGCCCCTGCCAACCTCAACCATCCTATGAAATAGCCTCTATATCCTTTTTCCTACCGCCAGGTGAAGAGCCATGAGGTTCTGCTCCCCTGTGGTGTCTTGTTCTGAGGCTGCAATTTTTAAAGTTTAATCCTAGTGCTAAAAAAAAACCAAAACAACAAACCAACAAAAACAAACAAATAAAAAAACCCCAAACCACCACAAAACCCCACAAGTAGCCCAAATAAAAAGCAGTCACTAAAGATCTGAGCTGCCACACTTCAGGAACACACCCTTGGAGAAAAATGTTCTGGTAGCACCAGTGCCCACCATGTCAGCCAAAGCAGAGATGCATTTAAGAAGACTCCAGATCCTGTGAGCCAAGATGCAAGAGTGAGACGGGTTCTCAGGCACCCCAGACAGAAACAAATGTCTAGAGGTAAGAAAAGATCATGTAGCAAACAGGCTGCAAAATGGGATTTCAGTGACACCCTCTGGACTGTGCTTCACTCAGGGTTGGCCAACAAGTCTGACATGAAGTGGGAGGGGAAATGTGTAATTACTCAGACTTGGGGCAGACAATGAACTCTGGAGTAAAGAGCAGATTTTGTTCCGTGTTTTAATGTCAGTATCCTAAGCAACGAGCATGGCAATAGAGAAGGCACAGGATATACAAATATGTTGCTATAGATATAGATCCTGCCTGGTAAACTTGTGGAAATGTCTTTCCTGCCCTGGGGTGAAAGCAGGGCCAACACTCACACACCAAATAGCACAGCACCCGCTTCACCTTGCCAAGGTGTAGACTCGGGGCCAAAGCTAATGCCTTTTGACAAAGTTTGAGGGGCAACAAGAAATACTCTCATAAAAGTAGTAATAGAAGCAGCAAGACAAAAGAGAAACCTCCATCAATAATGATGTGAAAAACTCAACCCTGAAGGAATGCTGTGGGGTTTAAGATGCAAAATGCTGGTGTCAGTTGGAGCTGAAGCTCCTTCCTCCCATGCCTTTGGGGAAACAGAAAGAAAAATGAAACCCCAAAAGTGAAGAACAAACCATACTGAATGAATAAACAGGCTCTTTAACTTTTTCACTTTCAGTGACTAATTACACATTTAAATATGTAACATCAATAATTTGCCACTTATTTTCAACTCTGATCTTTTTCAGAAACTGATGAAAAAAGTGGGTGGGGGGAGGACCTCTATCACCCACATCCCCCCCCCCCCCGGAAAACCCAGTAACAGGTATGTACATGAACACCTTTCTAAGAAGGTGCAGTGAATTGGTAACAGACCTCAAGCCACCTTATTTTTTAAGTTTATCCATAAACATGTACCCAGTATCTGTGTGGTCCTGAAGACCCAATCCCATGTTGACGGTGAAAACCCATTATAGATAATCACCTACCCCCACGTCACCAAAGAAAGTCACTCGGTATAATTACCAAGGCTTCAAACCTTCAAATAGCTGTGTGAGAAGAATATTTCCAAGCTGGCCCATTAACTTCATGGAGACAGCTGCAAGGGCTGAAACCTAAGAAGTCCACTTATAGGTCTATGGATTGCTTCTGTCTACTGAAGTCACTTTACTTGGGCACGTTGGCACCTACTGCACTCACCAGCACTGACCCTCATCACTGGGAGATGGGAGATTGTCACTGTGTACACAGTTATAAATTCACTGCAAAGAAACAGAAGAACCACAACACGCCCCCAAACATCCACAAAGTGTTGCTAATGAGGAAAAACTGAGACCTGAGCTGGGACCAGAAAAATGGCAATTCCTCAGGGAGCTCTTCGTTATGTTCTGCAGCTCAGGGAGAGAGCTTATTATTGCAAAGGGCAAATATTCTCAGTGCAGTAAGAAAAGCACAGAACTCTTTCAAGCAAATTAGGAAATTGGGTTAATTTGGGTGGGAGCAGATTGGGAAGCAACGCAGATTGTGATTGCAGACAGGAAGAGAAAATCATGAGTGGATTTTCCTTGTCTCCTCCCTTTGCCCTTTTCTTTTTTTTTTTTTTTTTTTTTTTCTTTTAACAAAACCAAGGGAGAAGCAGCCAGCCTTATTTTGTCTTCAGACTTTGTGCAAAGTTGGCAAGGCTTAAAAAAATAACTACGGTTTGTTTACACAATACTACAGAGCAAGGAAAACATGTCAGCACATTGTCTTAGGTCTTTTTCTGAGAAGGTTGGGTTGCATGAAGAAAAACCTATGTCATGTTCACTGTAGATACTGTTCTGATACATAATTTAAAATAAAGCTCTGTGAATGCAGACCTGCAGGACAAGGAAAGGTGCCTAATGCAAACTGGGAAATCAGAGAGAACATTGCAATCTTTTAGGAAATGGAAAGAAAAGTGGCAGAGATTAGCAAAGGGAATTTTTTTTTACATAATTAAAATCACAATTACCACGCTTGGCCTGTTTTGTCACTGGATTTTAAATGTTTCGTATAAAGCATAAATGTAAATGACAAATTTATTCTCTACAGAATAATTGCGGTCCTGGGAGAAAGCTGAATTAAATTTCAGAAGAAAAAGCCAAAATATGGCAGTACCAAGAGTCAGCACATGGCAGCCGAGTAAACCCTGTAGCATCAGTGCTACTCCTGTGGGGAAGATGGGAGTTGGGCAACAATGACACTTGTTAAAGATACAGTAAAGATGACAATCAGTCCTCAGAGGCTGATCTGCAAAACCATTCTCACTGCTAATCATATCCAACATCCTGCTCTTTCCCAGCTGCAGGTACTGTGCTGAGATATGGGGACTGGAAGCAAGGGGATTTCAGGGTAGCTAATTTGAAACAGGAGGAGTAGAGAGTTGGGTTTGTTTTAGAAGAGTAAAAATAAATTTTTGTTTGTTTGTTTTTTTGTTAAAAGCATTATTTGGCATAAGTATGTTTAGCAAAAAGATGCTAGAAAATGTGATTTTGGAGATACACCAATTAGTTACCTTTAATGAAATTTCAACCAATATTTATTTAAAAGCTTAATTAAACATACTGAAACACTGGGGGAAATAAAAATCATCCGGAAGACTAACACTAAAACTTTCCACCAAAATATACAACTCACCAAAAATACAAATCCACCAAATATACAACTTTGCTAACAATTTCTTCTGCTGCCCTATTTTTTCTCACAAAAATCTAAAATATAAGATCTAATAGAAGTGCCTCCATTTATTTTACTAACCTAGTTTTCTAAGCAAGCTTGAACCCACTGCTTAACTGTCTTCTAAAAACACACTCCAGTAGACCAATATTCTTCTCAAAACATTGCTGTCTTTTCACTTCAGTGACAACCACTAATGGTAGTAACTAATTGTTTCACAACTTTATTTTCTGCTTGTTGAATGAAAAAACCCACTGGAATTTAAAAATATGAAAGCAAACCTAACTTTTTTTTTTTCTTTGTAGAGGTGTAAAACCTGTGTGAAATAAAAACTCTGTAAAATAACTACACAAAAGCATCCCACCTGTAAGGACGGAACCTGGTTCTGCTGGATGCAGTGACTGAGACAGCAGCAGACTAAACCTTTTGCTGGCAGGAATCAGCCCAAATGTGCCACACATGGTTTGTTTTTTTTAATTTATTTTTTTAATCAAGGAGCACAGAGACTACTATAATGGTAGGAAAGCAATGTCCCCACCATACACAGAATTACCAGAGAATCACAGCTTGGTCAAAGACCCCCCCAGCCTTTTCTTCAACAATTTCAGCAACTTATCTGAGACATTTGTAGCAGTATCTCATCAACTTTTTCTCTGAGAAAAGAATTTCTGACTCATACCTATTTCAGTTTAAAACTGTCACCCCTATTGTCGTATCAGTACCTGGCCTGGTGAAAAATGCCTCCCCAGCTCTTCTGTAATCCTTTCAGGTACTGTAAGGCTGCTCTAAGGTCTCCCCAGAGCCTTCTCCTCTCCAGGCTGAATAACCCCAATTCTCAGCCTGTCTTCACAGCAGAGGTGCTCCAGCCCCCTGAGTCCCCTCTGGACTTGCTCCAACAGCTCCGTGTCCTTCCTGTGTTGGGGGCTCCAGAGCTGGGCACAGGATGCCAGGCGGGGTCTCCCAAGAGACCACAATTGTTGGCCACAATTCCTTTGATGCAGCCTTGAGCACATCTTGGATAAGAGCAGTGTATGAAGAACATGATGCAAGGTTTGTGCTCAGGTGAGTATCAGGGAAACCACAGGCCTTTGTGCCTTGAGAACACAAAACAAAAATTACATCAAAGTCTGTGCTGGTATACAGACATCCATCTTGGGCATTGTCCTCCTGGGATGGCAAGGTCTGCCTGCATCAAGGCATGCTCCCCAAAGACAACAGGGGTGAGCACACAGACCAACAGCGTCCTGGTGCTGTGAAATCCAGACTTGATGGCCATAGGGATGAGTAGGGCATTGGCATTATGCTCAGGATCCACCTAACAGGAAAGTGCCATTTTCTAAATCCACTGCAGAGACAAGAAGGGCATCCTTGCTGTGATATGACAGAGCATCTCTCTAGCCATATATGATGCTCAGTGATACAAGTAATACCCCCTCTTACTCCAGTTCCCATCTTTAAAAATGGAGGATCCACAGAAAACAGGAGATGTGACATTATTTTGTGACTAATTCCTAGAAAATCAGTACAAAAATGAGCATCACCTCTTTGTTGAGCTTTCCAGGAATGTGCCTGCTGGGCTTTCCAAGCAGCTGTGTCCCAGGCAAGCAGAGGCTGAGGCAGCAGCACAGCAGGACACCTCCAGCCCAGCCCATGTGCTAGGTAGTCATGACTTTCATTAATATTGAGCACTTACCAGTATGATCTGCTTTTCAGTGTGATCTCTATAAATTATGCAGAAGAGCAATATGACTGTCTGTCTCAGAGAAAGGGAGTTCTCCATGTAAGAGAAGACAGATAAAGACCCCCTAGCCCAGACACATGATGGCATTTCGGGGGCACCAAGAAAGAGCCCTGTGGAAATCCTTTCTCTCCTCGAGCATTTCTGAGTGGCATTCAAACACTCAAATGCAAATCACCCTGGAAGAAAACCATGCAATCCACACTCAAGACATCACTTTTTCCATTAACCTCCACCACAGGGCTCCATCCCCAGCAATATCCACACCAAATGTGCTTTTCCGAGCACTGCGGGTGAGGGCTGCCTGGAGCTGAGTCTCTGTCAGCAGGCTGGGTAAGACAGCAAATGGAAAATTAAATCATGCTGAACTTTATATTTATAGCTGAGCGATGCCAGTAGTGGCCAAAGGGCTGTATTTTCTTCCCTAACTGGGTACGGTAACAGGAAGGAGATGTGATGGTTTTGAAGCAGGAAGAACCCCAAAAAGCATGGGATGAGAAGAGGTGATCTTCCCACCCGAGACCACACATGGGGCACATCCTGCCCACACACTGGTGCTGCATCAGTGAAGGTCTCGACTGGAGAAACAGGAATTAGTGTCTTCTCTCAACACTTATCCTGGAGGACAACATTCATGGATGGAGAAGAAGACAAGGGAGAAAACCTACTCCTGATATCATAAGGTCTTTCAGGTGATGCTATCTTCATGAACTTCGGTTTAGCAAAGCCAAAAAAAAAAATCATATGTAATAAGGAAGGTTTTAACATATCAGGCCATGGACAGATAAGCTACTCTGAGTCCAGCCATGACAGGATACTGACCTCAGCTACTTTTTAATGTTTTCATTTATTACTTTGGTCTATGAAGAGACCCTAAGCTATACCTGATATCAACAACCAGTCAGCTCTACTTCTAAGAGGGCTACAGAAAAATCCTACTAAACTGAACGTTTTCACCAACTTCTGCACCTTTAACAAACCAAGATGCATGGTAGCCACCAGACCATGAGTTATTTTATTTTAACCTCCCTTCCCCAAGGATGATAAATCTATTTTCCTAGAAATTTTCAGCAACTTTTTCTGCACAAGGAGAAGGTATCCTGTGTGAGAAACCATGTCAACAAGACCTTCCCGTATGAACAACATCCGTGTAACATCAATACAATAATCTATCATTTATTTTTTCCTCTTGAGAGGAACAGGAAAAAAGTGTTTAAAGGATGCAGCAGTGGTTAAAAGGAGGGCTATGCTGGTGGAGGATGGTACACTAATTGAAATTTTCAGAAGTAATGCCTTCTCCCAGGGTGTGCAGACACTATTTCTCTGCTCAGAAGAGTGAGGCCACTTCCCTTTGCCTTGAAGCCTGCTAATAGTTTTTTGTTGGCAGCACATATGCTGAAGAGGGAAGGCCAGGGAACATATCAACTTCAGGGTCAGGGAAATCAGCTCCAAAACTGATGTAAATGTTTGGAGTCACACTGGCACTGGAGAAGAAGTTCCTGGTGGAGGAAGGTAAAGATTTATCTGCTCAGCTGAAGGCAGTCCAGACCATGGAAGCACCAGGTAGATTGTCCAGATGATTGCCCTGGCTGATCCCCACACCCAGTCTATTCTCCCCTCTGCAAACATACACACAATCTGCTGCTGGATTTCCTGAGACATACCAAGAAATAGTCCTGCATTTCACCCCATGCTCTGAACAGAGTAGGCAGTATTGTAAAAGCATTTCAGGCCCTCACATTCTTTCAGTTATTTTTTTATTTTTAGCTTCTCAACCCTCTGTCACAGAGATCATGACTTGTCAGACTTATTTTGAGATCTCCCTTAAGTTTCACAACTAGAATGCAGCAGCAAGCATCAGTCAGGCTCCAGAAGGAAGGTCGACCCCTGTATTTCCTCTCTGCAACACCAACATTTCCAGCTGCAGAGGGGAGGTTGGGGCAGGGGCAGACAGACAGCCATTTATATATCCCATAGCCCAGCTCAGGACAGAAATCTTTGGCATTTTAGTGCCCAAACCTTCTGTTTTGGAAAAGGAGAGAAGCCACAGCTGAGGATGACCCTGCTGAACAATGGCACATCTCCCCAGCGTCCTGGGTTTTGGAGCGACTCCAAGCAGGGTGGGACTGTAAGGAAGTGGACAAAAGCTTTGGATAGAGATCTACAGGGAGGAAGTGCTTCCTACTTCCTATACTCCACAGAAAGGATGAGAGCTTTAAATAACCCCCCTCCAGAGCCCTGCTGAAGACCAAAAGGGCTGCCGCTGGAAAAAAGTCCTATCTGACTGGGACCCAGCTGAAAGTTGCTGGGGGTCTCCCACGGGATGTGGCTGCTCTGCTGCAGTTCCCACCGTGCTGGTGGGAAGGGGAAGGCTGGGATGCCTACAATCCCATTGTGACCAGCACCATCTGGACAAAAAAGCCTGTGGAAAGCCAAAATTTCAGAGCCAGGCATGCCCTCTAAGAACATACTTGACTGAAAAAGGAAAATCCAGAAGCTACATTTAGACTTTGCAATATCATATTGACATCACACTATTTCTCCACCCCATTTGCCTTCTCCCCCTTTCTGGTAATGGCTCATGGGGCTGCAGCATGAATGGGGCTCCACTCTGGATGGAGGCATTCAGCCTCCATCCCCACCTCTGCAGCCACACCAGACCTTCCCTCCCGTGTTTCTCTCTTCCATGGTTACACATGTAGACCACCAGCCAGGACAACCTGTAGGCTGGGCAGCAGTACTGATAAGTAGGGAACTGGCATTGACCAAAAAATCCTCCCTCCTAATGTTTACTGATGGAATATTTACTTTGCTTGGATGTAACAGAGTCAGACCCTAAATACAGTGATACATATTTGCAGACTATCCAGATTTTTCCTCTGTGCAGTTTGCATCAATTATGTAATCTGTCCATTTTAATGTATATATTCAGTTGTCACATCTCTCACCTGCCTTGTTCTCCAACCTGAGTGCTGGCCCATGGGAGGAAGACTTCAACCCATCCTTAATATCCTGGAGTAGCCATTGCCTATTAACCCAAGAGAAGAAGACCTGTGCTGTGCCAAAGTTTCTTAAATCTATATCTCAGATATTTTCAATGGGCTGGAAGACTTAATAATGGAAAACAAGGGAAAAAAGGAAGGAAACGACAGGTTTGCAAGATATCAGGTTAGACAGATTAAGAAGCAATGCAAAGAAAAAAATTACTCCAAATTATATTCTCAAAACAAAAACAAAGACAGTGCCAAGTTGGAAAGAACAGGATTGTGTACACATTTCTGCTATGGTCTCTGGTAAGAAATAGCATTGCTTTGAAATGGGATTAAATAAACAAACTTTACCTTCCTGGAGGAAAAAATTAGTTCATGAATGGCTTTGCACAAAGCAATTACCCACTGGTTTAGAACAGATGGTTTTGACCTGCTGAGATAGTCATTGAATCTGCACTTGGTACAAAACTGAAAGAGATAAAGTTATCAGCTCCTCCCTGGTTTAACAAAGCAGTGAAAGAGTGAAAGCTATTTCTCATTGCAATCATCTGCCAAGTTCTGGGTACACTGGACAACAAAATGGTCGCAGTAAATGGCCTCTTGTTATAAGGCTCCTGATTTATCTCTACTAATTCACATTATGGCAATCTGGTGAGCACTCAGCTGAGAAGCAGCTTTGTTGGGTTGAAATTAGACAAATTGCAGTAAGAAACAGCCCATGGTGACACTGAATTCACAGCCAGGGAACGAGAGGGGCAGAGCTGCCCTGAGAGGCTGGATATCCACCAGGGGCATGCACTGAAGGGAAGATGCTGACTGACACCATTCCTGCAAAGTCAGGTGAGCTATTACAGGTTATTTCTCCCTTTCCTGTTGCTTCCAAACCATCTTGGTGTTCTGTAAGCTTTATTCCTAAAAATGAGCTGCTCCTCTTGGAAATACAGTCATGCTGAGGCCCTTAGAGCATCACACAGATTGTGTTTGGATTTTAACACTTTAGGTAAGTGTTAGAGGAGTTCACACCCAACAAGATCTCACCTGTCACACCAGAATACAAGTGGCACTGGAAAGCTGTGGCTGTCCCACTGCATTGCATATTTTTCCTGTTCCTTGCTGAGACACAACAACCACTTGTGCATAAACCCAAGTAAGCTTTACCTCTCCTCATATCACTGGCAACACTAAACTAATGGTGCTGGCAATTCCTCTCACTCTGCTAAGCAAACATTTGGAATTCAACAGGGGAAGGGACCCCCCAGCTCTGGCCCTGGTGCAGCAGATGTAGCATCACTCATTGACTTCCTTCTGGAGCTTTATTCCAAAAGCCATTCGGGCTTTGCACCTATCACACAGATCATGGGCCTGATTCCCTTAACAGCTCAAAATAATTTCCTAACTGACAGACCAAATGTGTACAGTGCTGCTCTGTTTCTAATGCAGTCTTTTCTCAAACTTCCCCTCTGCTACAGACACATAGAGTCACCCCCCTCACATCAGCCTTTGGTTTCCTGGCTTGGCTGAGCAGGCTCTTCTCACCACCACTCTGAGACATTTTTTTCATTTTCCCATGCTGCAGAAATCCTACTCTGCACGCAGTGCAATGACAGCCCCCTGACTCCTGGACACCCTCTTGGACTCCATCTTGCCTGAGCCTGCAGTGACACCGCGGTTCCTTATCTGCACTGGGAACACAGCCAAGAAAGGGATTTGTCTTTTCACCTTGGTGCCTTGGGTCAATCTGTGTTCAGCTTTGCCAGGGCTCTTCTGTGTGCTTCTTCCCCCTTCAGAGACCAACTCTCCCTGCACTTCTTGCTTTTTCCACAACTTTCATCCCCGGAATGGCTCTCTCTGAACCACGACCTTTCACCATTAATGACAGTAATGTAATGGCATCAAATATCTGATCTGTGTGCTCCCAAATATGGGCCTTCAAAATCCATCTGCTGAATAAGGTCTAATGGAAGAGATGTGAAACTCGTTGGAAAAACAACATTAAGAAATAATTGATCCCAGACATTTCTGGAAGATCTCCATATGTAAAACCCAGTGGTTCACTTCACACAAGGATTTTCAAGTTTCTTCTTCAGCTATAAGTGTCAGGCAACTGAGGACCACCACTTCTACTGCCCACCCAGTGGGAGGGAAGGGAATAAAGGCATATTTGTTTCATAAACAAAACAGCAGGCTTGTATAAAACCAACCAACCAAATCTAACCACAGCTTTAACTAGGGGAGACCACAATCACTCTCTATTTGCTATTCAATAGAATCTGTATACTAGAAAATATTCTCAACAAGTGCAGCTTCTCACACACATGAATTTGTATTTTATCCATAATCCAGCTGTTGAAGTTCTTTTCCTCCTAAAGGGAAAGATTCAGACTTGGCAGTTTGCTCTGAAAAGAAAAAAAAAATTCCTCCTTTACCAGAGCAGTGAGAAAAGTGACTGAATATACCCCTGAAGGCTACAAGCCATGCAGCTCCTTGGACTGTGGGGAGCCTCAGGATATGCTGCAGGAGCAGGGGAAGCAGTTTAGCAAAAATACGTTTGTACATGCTTGCAGACAGGCAGTGCTTGCAGTAAATTAAAGTTTTGCCACTGAGAAAAGCACTTTTTTTTTTACTTTTTTTTTTTTTTTTTTTTTTTTTTTTTTTTAACAGCTAGTGTGTCCTTTGTTGCTTTAGCCTCTGAGGGGACTGTGGTGGTCTGGCATGGCTCCTCTCCTACCTCCATGCAGCTCTGCACTGCAGCACCATCACAAGACCCTCTGCAAACAAGAAAGGCACCCTGCGTTGGGTCACTGTGCAACCAAATGGATGGGGAGAAACCACACAAAAATAATGCAGGTTTGGTGATTTGCTGTAACTTTTGCCCATGCTGTAACAGTGTATGGATGTACACTGGAAGGTGCAGGTAGCTTTGGCCATGCTTGTGCCTGCTCAACTGGGAGCTCGCTCCAGTCACCCATTGCTGCTGAGGCACAACTGGTGAAAAAGCTTCAAACCCCTGCATGTCTTGGTATGCCACTGGATAAAATTTACGTACACATAAATCCCCCAGATCATATTTTCCTATAAAAAGTGATTGTCTGTTGACTGAAACAGCTCTTCCCAGCAGGGAGGGGAGCTGTGGCAGCAGGTTTTCCAGGCTGCTGGAAGCCACCACAGAGCCAGAGCAGCTACCAGAAGCACCACAGGCAGAACCTACAGAGGTCCTCAGCAATAGAGCATCACTCCTTATCTACAAATAAGGACCTAAAAGACCACTTTCTTCACACCACTGTTGCAGCCAGTGCTTCCAAGCCTGCAGCTTTGACAGAGAAAACCATGGCACACACATCCTCCAGCTCATGCTATATTTACCACGAGTAGCCTGGTTTCACCCATCCATACAAGCAGTGGGAGCAACTGTTTCTTTGCTAAGAGCACATCTTAGGCTGTCAGACATTAAAGTTAACCAGGCTGAGCCTGATGCTCCTGCTCTGTGAGGGGGATCCCATCTGCTGCCCCATTGGTGGCTGCCCCAGACCAAAAGTGGGATGCTGAAGGGCTCCTGCTCTGATGCAGAAAAGTGTCAGCTGAGATGTGGCCTCTGCCAGGCACCATGCACATAGCTATAAAGATTCTGTTGCTGTGACAAAAAGCAAATAATTTAAGTACAAAGGCAGCTGACAGGACTTTTCCTGCTATGGCAAGCAGCTGGCTGGAGAAACATCTTGCAGCAGCAAACACCACTCTGCATCAATGAGGTGGAGGGTCCTTTTTAATCACTCCTAGGCAGGTACCAAGGACAGATGCTGGGCATAGAGAAGAGCTGCCTGATAAATGGCAATGCTTGGCAAGCCTTGAAAATAAAAAACTGCTTCCTCTCCTTCAAAAGGTCGCAGACCTCCTCCTACTGTTGCCTCCCAGCCTATAAAATATCATTAAATTTACCTTGATTGAAAATGCTAGGTGCCTCACATCTAAAACTCGAAGAACATTTTTTTTTTCACTCAGACACAGGAATTTCACTTAACCTTCATCAAGCAGCAGTGCCAAAAGTTGTTAATGTACAGTAGAAGTATCAGACTTTGCCAGTAAACAAATGCAGATTTTGGCACCAGATCTCACATGAATAATCACATAATGGTTTGGGTTCAAAGGAACCTCTAAAGCTCATCTAGTCCAAGTCTTGCCATGGGCAGGAATATCTTTCACTAGATCTTTGCTCAAAACCCCATCCAACCTGACCATGAATGTTTCCAGGAAGGCAGCAACCACAACTACTCCGGGCAGCCTGTGCCAGTATCTTACCCTCTCCATCATAAAGAATGCATTCCTTATGCCCAATCTAAGAGATTACATAATCTCTTTCATTTTACAACTGTTGCCTCTTGTCCTGTCACTACAGGTTCTGATAAAACTCTCATCTTTCCTATAGTCCTCCTTTAAGTATTGCAAGGCCCATTAAGGTCTCCCTGAAGCCTTCTTTACTCCAGGCTTAACAACCCCAGCTTCCTCAGCCTATCCTCATAGGATAGGTGCTCCAGCCCCCTGATTATCTTCATGGACTCCCTATCCCAGACTTGCTCCAACAGCTTCATATCCTTCCTGTGTTGGGAGCTCCAGACCTGGACACAGTACTCCAGGTGGGGTCTCACAAAAGCAGAGCAGAGGGGGAGAATCACCTCCCCCAGCCTTCTGGCCACAGTTCCTCTTGTGCAGCCTTAGACACAACTGGCTTTCTGAGCTGCAAGCCCACATTGCTGGCTCCTGTCCACCTGTATCCCCAGGTCCTCAATCCATTCATCTTCCATTTTATATTGATACTGGGGGTGACTTGACCCATGTGCTGGACCTCAGGTGGTTCACACGGGCCCACTGTTCCAGCCTGTCTGGGTTCCTCTGGATAACACCTTTTCCCTCAAATGTATCCACTGCACCACTCAGCTTGGTATCGTACACAATATGGGTGAGGGCACACTCAACCCCACTGTCTATGACATTACTAAACTAAAACACACAACACTACCTAGCAAGGAAAAGCCCAGACAGGGAATGTCAGGCTGGAACAAGCAAAGCCCTGCACGTGGGACTGAAGGATGTACACAAGCTAAGCTGGACTGTCATTTCTTGAAACTCCATTTCCATGCTTTATTTTTGTTCAAGAAATTAAAACCCTAAGCACCAAACTGAAGGTTCAGTGACAACTTATACTAAACAAATCGGCTACTCAGATCAGCCAAACACTTGAGAGCTTCTTTATGTCCTTTTGTTTATGCTCTACTGATCTCTAAATTTCTCTCAGTCTGATACAGTAACTAAAAAAAAAAAAACAACATTCATTCCACTTCCAGTTTCTGACTGGAGAAGTCATCAAAAGTTCGGGCTACTAGAACTTTTTCGAAGTGAGATACATTGTTCCCCATATACTTCTGGTAAACAGCCCCTGTGAGTTTAGATATGAAGCAGACCTGCAAAATTAAATAGGCAAGAATGTAAACTTGGTGTCTGCTTTGAAACACTCCCAGCCTCACCTAGGGAACTGGGAAGTTATTTATTGAAACAAAGAGGCCGAGTGATGCACAAGTGCCGAAGACACAGCAAGGAGAGCAGGGAGGGTAATGCCTAAGCCGGTTATGCAAGTGGGGAAGCACAGGGTGAAAGGACAGGAGGACTCTGTGGGACACACGGCAGCCAGCCTCGAAAAGCTCATAAAGAGCTTTGGCAGGAACCAGCAGCCCTGCTGGTGAGGGTGAAACCGGGCTCCGGCACCGCCGGCTGCGGAACCCGAGCGCGGCTCCCTGAGCCCAGAGCCAAGCTCCCTCCCGGCACTCTGCTCCGAGCTGCTGCTTGCTGGGCACACACATGGAACCCATGGGTTGCTGGGGAAAACACGAGGGCTTTGATGCTTTCTCTGCCCTCTATTCTGCGGCTTAATACTGATTTGATTTTTTATTTTTTTTTATTTTTTTTTCTCTCTCCCCTCTAGGTTTGCTGCTGAAGTGCCCACAGACAATGAGACTATTAAGCATTTACTCCAGCAGAGATTAGCTTGGACTTCAGTTTCTGCTGAGCCAGCTCAATTCCTTCCACATTTTTACAGGAACAGATGTGAAAATACAAACAGGCAGTCATCATCATAACAGCAGAAAAAGGAAGATGCTTCATATAGCAGCAGTTAAAATTATTCTTTTTCACAGCTTTAGCTATAATTATTCAGTACCTTGTTCCTCTGTCTAATTATATTAGATTAAACAGGCAAGGAGCTATTTTGTCTTGAATAACAAGACAACCCACAACCCACCTCAAAATATTAAAAACCCAACCAGCCATCAAAAAAACTGGCCAAACTTGCCAGACAAAAAAAGAAGCCTTCAGAGGAGCCAAATAGAAAAATTACTTTTGGCCCCTCCCATCATGCAGTGATACCTTCATACACAGAATTTGATTGCTGAAACAATTAGTCATAAAATTCAAAGAACATCCCTACACTATAACCAGTTCTTGTTCCACAGAGGAAAATCAAGTAGATGAATAACACAAGAGTCAATAAAAAAGCACCCTGACACCCCTAGGCTGTGACACCAAGGTGAGACAATAGGAGCCCTCATTAAACAGATGGTCCTTGTGCTACCACTTGAGTCCAGGCAGAAGCACCTTCTACCTGGGTGCTTTGATACCCAGCAGCCACATTTCAGAGCATCCCCACCATGCACAGGACCACAAAGCAGAGATAGAGCCACAAGGGCTTGGACTTTGTTCGGGGACAAAGCGTGGAAAGAAACCCAGGTTGTTTGTGACTCATCACAGCCCTGCTCTGCTACAATAACCATGTTTCCCTTTCCACCCACTCCCGTCATGATTACTTGTACAAAACTGCCCACAGTCTTGCAGAAACTAAACTGCATGCATCAACTTTATCCCTGCTCAGAAAAGTCTCAGGTGCTCAAGATGCTTCCCATGCAGCCTTGCTACTTATGTTTCACCACCCAGATGTGCAATCTGCAACCCCTCCAGGCACTTTTTAAACTAACTTCTACATACAGATAAAATATCCACCATTCACTAAAGCTCTTAAAATGCTGGGTGTTCTCATCAGCCACCCCAGCAGGGCAACTCACTGCTCAGTAAGCCTGAACTTCCCTGGTGCTGCTCTACCAGCCCACTGCTGGACCTGCAAGTGCCATCTCCTCTGGACTGGGGGAAAAATATGTTGGTAGAGATCAGAAAATCAAAATCATGAAGGACCGGAGCCACCAATGCCCCCATCAGGCTGCTTTATTGCTCAGTGCAAATTTTTCTAGAAGGCTGCTAAACCTCTGGTAACAAACAAGCTATGAAGTATAAATATGCAGTGACAGATAGGTCAGCTGGACTAATTCAGGAGAAAGCACTAATAAAACTTAGGACTTTCAGAGAAATCTTTCCTAATCAACAATTTCTGTATTTGAGGTAAGTGAAGCAGGTTCAAGGAGGTAAAAAAAGAGTTCATGGATAAAATGGATTTAGCTCACACAATAAAGGTCCCTGCTGGCAGCTCAGATGAGAAATTGGCTCTGCAATATCTTACTCACTACAAGATAGGGGAGTTTCAAGCGTGCCTGTAAAGAACAGAGAAAACTATGCAACTTCCTATTGCCTTAGTCAGTTTATTTGTAAACACTTCAGGGTCAGGAACAACTTATTCACCTGTGCATCCCCTGCCCAGTACCATTATGTTTTCTTTAAAAAGAAAAGCAACACATTTGGAAATGTCGTAGCATCGTTAATGAAAAGCTCCCAGGGCACCTCCCGATGAACACAGCTGCCCTGGGGCCTTTCTCACCTCCCCCTGCAGCCTCAGGCTGGCTCAGCACAGGGCCCAAGTGGCTCCATGGGCTGGCATGGCTACCCTGCAGAGCAGCCTGGTGGCTCTCCAGACAAGCTTTGGTGCCAGCTACCACACTGCAACACCATGCTGTGGCATCAGTATGACAAGCTGACACTTGATGGCTTCAGCTTTTCCACCCATCTCACCCCGAGCTGCTTCTTCCACTCTCTTGGACTTAGGAGGTCAAAGCCAAGCACCTCCCTCACCGCCGAAACTCATTCGCTCAGGACTGACTCACACACTCACATGGCAGCAACACAAAGTTGTTGTTCCCTTTGCAGAGGGATTTCATGCCACCACCCCAGGCAGGACAGACACCCACAGGATACCTACAGACAGACAGCAGCATGACCCCCCCCGCACCCAACCAGCCTGCTGCCATCAGCCCTGCTCTGAGGCTGACTGCCTGAGGGGTGCTGGATGACCCCACTCGCCCCCTCACCTCATCCCCACAGCCACACGGGACTCAGGCTGGAGCTTCCCTGGGCCAGGCTGCCTGTCCCATCCCTCTGGCTTCTGATGCAGCCCCACATGAACCAGGAAGTGGAGGCGAGTGGGGAGTTTTATTTTTAGATGCTTGCTTTTTTTTTTTTTTTCTTAAATACAAAGTGAAAACACACGCACCAACCACATATTCACCCTTGCTCCGCCCAGCAGTGGGGCTTATGCTTTACAACCTTCCAACACTCAACCTTTCAACCCAAATTCCTGGGTGATGGTGGAGAATAAATGTATAAATGTCACCAGATCACCCCATAGGTTTCCTCTGTCCTCCCCCAATGTCCCCATTTCCTACACAGGCAAAACAAGAGTCTCTCAAAACCAAATTAAGTCTCTCCATGAAGCAGACAAAGCCCAAAGAGAGAGTTCAGAAGGGGAATGCACCCTTAGCACTGCTGCAGCATCAAAGCAGACAGGTAGCTCTGTTCTCAGATCATTTCCTGCTTTCCCACCTCCCCAAAAGCCATCCAGGCTCAGGACATCCAGGAATACCAGCAGAAGATGCAGCTCACACCTCCAAAGCTTCACCACAGACATTTCAGAGAAAGAAAAGCTAGATATTTGTCCCTTTCCAGTTTGAAAAGTTTTCACACCCCTACTAGTCCCAAGTTGGCTGAGGCTTCTCTTCTGCAGCTGCTCAGACATCATACTTAGAGTAGCTTTGGGTGTTCTTGTTAAACAAGATAGAGGATCTCAACAGATACCAAAGAGAAACCCCAAACTTTCATTTCAGAAGTGCAGGCCAGTAGAAAGGCCTGAAGGGCTTTCCAAGCTTTTGCAGTCTATGGCTGTCCAGGTTGATCTTTTGGAGCTGGTCCCTGGAAAGGCTGGTCATCCTTCCATGGTAGGAATTTCCAGTACAATTAGTTTCCCTCAAAGGTAAAATAAATATAAAAAGTTGAAATATCCCCTGGCTTTCCAAAACAGGTCTATTAATAATTCATAGATCTTTCTTTTAAAAAAAGGTGGGCACTAGCTTAGCATACATACACCCACATCAGCAAGACTTCTGCATCAAAGAGAAGAAAACCTTCAAGCAGCAAATACACAAGACCTAATTTGTGCCCACAGCCTGGTGTGGCTACATATCCAGGCTCTAATAGCAAAATTAGATGTTCCAACATCTGTTCAAAATGAAACCCCACGCCAGTGGAAGACTGTTTAGACATGAACATTATTAATATAGAAGTGACTCTTTCTGAGCTCTGAAAACCCTAATTAATCACAGCATTGGTTTTATGAGTGATCATTTGCAAATGCCATACCAGCTCTGCACCACCCTCTGACATCATTGTTCTTGCCTAATATCACACAGGAAAATGCCCTCACTACTTGCTGGGTACTATACTGCTTGAACAACCATAAGCCATCATTTTGATGAAAGCAAACTTCAAATTTAAAATTAAGCCCCCTGAACTCATAAGACAGCATCTTAGTTTTACTATCTCAACACTGATTTTTACCTCAAAGACAAGAAAGATTTGGTGGGTATGTCATTGCACAGCAGATCACAGATAGACTGGACAGCTTCAACCCCTACAAGACTTGAAGACACAAGCTTTGCTCCACAACCTCAACAAGGATAAGATGATGTTCATTAATATAAAAGGGTGGAAACTTGGACACTCCACCTACTCATTAGTTCTCTATGCTGGGATAAAATGTACATTCAATGCAGCCTTGCAGACTACCTTCATTCAAAAATATTTTGGAAAATCTGGCAAGAATTTTTGCATGTTTCAAGAAGCAGAGCCGACATGCAACATCTTTTCCCAGTGCAACCCAACAAACACTTGGTAAGACACAAGCAGGCTTTAGGACAGCAGATTACATTAGCTAACAGCCACCCCTTGCTTTACTGTCACCTCTTGGCCCATCTCAACTATACAGACTCAGTTTTCAAACTGGGTCAATGTCTTGGGACACTCAGAAGGGACTGGGGCAGGCTGCAGGCTGACATGCCATTCAGGCACACTGCAGCTCAGATCCACCTTGGTCAGGCAGCTGAACTTGTTCTGTCAAAACAGTATTAAAAAATACACTTCTATCCTGTCCTGGATGGAGTCTAGGCTTCTTCTGGGGATGCCAGGATGGGGACACGAGCAGCATTGTTCTGCTGCCCCAAACCACCTCACCCTGGGTGATGCCAGCAGCAACATTCTGAAGGCACCATCAGAGTTCAGAGCTTTCCACAGACTCTGTTTGTCTTATTGTCAAAAGCTGTTACTACACAGCTAACAAAATATTAAATCTTTTGCTGTAATTAAAGAAAAGCATATTGGTGAGAAGACCCCCTGGCAACACATTGCTTAAAAAAGGAAAAGTTATTTTATGTGGAGCCTTATGCTGTGTCCCCGTACCCTGAAGGAGACCTGAATTTAAACCTACTTAATTAACAAATGGCACTCTGCAAATAGTGCTTAGTTCTAGGAAGCATCCCAGAAGCATCTCAGCTACAATTCACCATTCCTTTCACCTCCAGAAGCAGCACCTTCCTCTTGCTTCCTGAGGTTTTGCCACACCACTTTGCTGATGGGGCAGCTTTGTGGCTGCAGACACACCAGTGTCCTGCTCCCTTCCCACCCAAGACCACTCACATTAAGGCATCTCCTTCTCAGCTCACCACCAGAGTGGGCACAAAGACCCATCAACACCCAGACCCAGATTTCCAGCACCAGCAGGCTGAAACACACCACCCAACACCAAACACAGGCAAGTTCCAAAGGGAAAGGCATTTGAGTGTCAAGACCTCTCTTTTCCAAGCTCTAAAGAAGCCTAGAGACTTCTCCAGCAGCTTAATGGACTGTGTTTATTATCCTTCACTTCACAGGTCAACATATACCAGACAGCTAGCAATTCTCGGCTGATCAGATTTCTGTGTGGACTGACAAATCGTTCCCAATAAGAAAATAAAAACTCCATAAAAATCAACAGTCCCTATAATCAACTCACTCAACATAATGCAGTGAGTGTGCAGAAAGCTCATACACTTTATTAACATTTGATTTCACTTTGTGGCAGCATCCAGAGGGCCCAGCTGTAGAAAGGACCATGTTCTGGACTTTGCTTTTTGTGTTCCACTAATATTGTGTTATTTAAAAACTAAATTAGTGTCAATTCTGTAACATAACACCAGTGTGCTCAACAAATGGCAAAGGCTGTGAACACATGGTCATGAAGGAGGTCCTCGCTTCACTGCTGGATTACCCCAAGCTGGGAACTTCTTACAGCAGTGTCACAGAATCACAGAACGTAAGGGATTGGAAGGGAATTCTGGAGATGAGCTTGTTCAAGTCCTCTGCCAAAGCAGGTTCACCTAGTGCAGATTGCACAGGGTAGACCCCACATCCTCTTTGGGCAGCCTGTTCCTGTGCTCCGTTACCCTCAAAGTAAAGAAGTTTTTCTTAATGTTCAGATGGAAATTCTTGTGTTCCAGTTTGTGCTTGTTGTCCCTTGCACTATCGCTGGATATCACTGAAAGGAGTCTGATACCATCTTCTTGACACCCGCCCTTTATGTATTTAAAAGCCTTGGTTCTTCCTGTCTCCTCAGCCAGACCCCAAAGCCATGAAGTGGCATGGCAGATGAATAAATGCATGAATAAGTACATGAATAATCTTTCCAATGAAGACCAAGCACATCTTGTTACCCTGCCCCTGCAGCTCTGCCACTGTTAGTCCCTCCAAACCCTATCCACTTTACCCCCAAAACATTTTATTACTGATAAGAGCTTGAGAAGCTTAATGACATTGCAATCACACATATGGCATCCCTCCTTCTTCCCACCACAGTGCTCATGGTGACAGTGGTGACCTGCACACCCCGAGAGCTGAGCCACTAAACCCAGTGAGCCAGGAGAGGAGATGCTGTATGGAGAAGCAGGTAGAAAAATCACAACTTCCTCCTCCATGATGACCCTGAGATGGCCTTAGAAGATGACCAGGATTTCCAGCTAAAACACTGGTGTTCTCAGATATCTGGCAATCAAGCTGCTAAGCAGGTAAACAGGATGGTAAAGGTCCTTGATTAGGTGCAAAAGAAAAGCCCTGGACACACAATACTCTTACTGAAGTTATAAATAGCTCTCTCTGAAGCAAAGTTGTACACATGGTATCGACACTCCTGACTTAATAGGATTTGCTAGGTAGACCAAACCAACTCCAACTGTTGCAGGGAAGCCTTGCCAAGCAATTTTCACAACACATGTACACTGTACAGTGCTGCAAATGGGGAGAGCACAAAGATAATCCCATGTTTTCTGTGTCCTGGTCACACTATGGCAGGAGGAGATTGTGAGAAATTCCCTAAGGGTCTTAATGAGTTCACATGCAGAGCACAATGGGGAGAAAAACTTCGATGGAATGACCTTCTCTCACAGATTCCCTGGTTTCTAACACCAGTGCAATTCCTTTCTCCTTTGTATTCATCCTTTTTTTACAGTGGTAGAGTAAGATGGAAAACAATGGTCTAACAAAATATGGATGATAATACCATTTACATAATTTCAAACCATTTCCTACTCTGTCTGGATTATTGTCTGTTAACTTGAGATGCTGACCTGAGTATTGAGAGTCAAATAATCTTTTACTGCATCATTTCCAACACAGCACCTTGCAGAGTCTCACAGCCTGCCAGTAGTGCTGGGAACTAGGGGTTAGTTGTGCTTTGACACTTTGAGCATATACAAGATGTGCTACTCCCTGTCCTTGGTCCCAGGGCTGGGCTGCACTGCTGAGATTATGCCTGCCTTCCCAAGCACAACCTCAGCATCACTTCATCTCCCAGATCTGAGCCCCATCAGTCCCACTGCCTGAAAAAACACTCCAAAACCTGTCCACTCATTGGCTCTGAGGAAAAAACCCCAATATTGGTACTGAAAATGTTCATTTTTCCCCAAATGAACAAGTATCAAGGACAATTTATATCAGAAATGAGCAGACTGATTCTCTTGACTACATCACCATTTTCATGTGTGCACCATTATATATATATATATATATATACACACATATAACTGCTCCACCATTGCAAGGGTTGAGCATCACCTGGCAAAAACATCACCCTGAAACCTAAGCACCTGCACACAGATCAGGAGGCAGCACAATTCTGTGTTACCCAGATCCAGTACACAAAAAAGATGTCTTCTGGTACATTATCACATCATCTTCAGTATCCCCACCTCACAGGCAAAAATCCTGAACAAGGAATGAAGTAGGACAGTTCCAGATTACATATTCTGTACCAGTCCCAGCTTCCTTCCACTGCTGCATGACATGCAGGAACCTGGCAGGACAATGGTAAATGTTCAGCCATGTGCCAAGTATTGCAGGTCACTGACCCAAATTGCTCAGGACAAGCTCTAAATTGTGCTTGTTGCTTCAGACACTCCATGCCTCTGGGGCTTAGGGATGAGGACTCTTGTGTGTTTTTGTAGGATGAGGTTTGGCTACTGGGGAGCACTGTGAACTCATAACACAAGAAGAATTAATAAAGTTGACCTCAAACTAGTTTAATGCACTCATTCTGAAACTAAGGTAGCAAACACATGATGCATCATATTTTCCTACCACAGTTTTAACTGTTATGGTAAATGCAGTAATGAAGAAAGGATTTGGCTCATCAGCTAACTTCACCTGTCTGCCTCCACTCGTTTCTTCAGTATGTACTGCACACCACAGCAATGACATACACAGTGTCTGCATGGCTATCTCAGAACCCCAGGCAGAAGGGATTGTAAAGAGACATGTAGTTTAAAATGTCATTAAAGCAATGGCTATAATACAATCGCAAGTCACTTGATGCACTGGAGGCTGAGTGTTGCTAAGGAAAATTATGTGCCTCCCCCTGCAGTTATCCTTATCTACCCACAACAAAGAGTCTAACAACATTTTTATTCAGCACACGTACGAGACCAAAATAAGGTGATCATTATATAGTTTAAACCAAAGACACTTACAAAATTTAATAAGCCTCAACAAACCAAGTGAAAAAAAGGCTAAGAGGCTCTACCAGCTATACCTTATACTTAGTCTCCTCTCAGGAAATCTTCTGTTGGAGATGGAAAGACAATCTGCTTCCACCCAGGATGAATGACAGACAGGTGGCTCCTTCTGCAAAACTAATTTTCTTTATTCTGCACAAGTGGGTAATTCAGCTCAAGGGGAATGGGAGGTAAGGAAAATGCTTGAATGTTAGAATAGGCAAACTCCTGAGCTAGAAAATCTAGACTAAATTATGCATTATAACAAATTTGTAATAGAGAAATGAATGGTTCCCATCTGGTAGCTCAGCAAATTAACTTGGATCCTGGTGAAGATGACTGCACCGGAGCCTGCTTCCAGAAACATAAATATCCAGTGTGCATTTGCAATCCAACCACAGGCTAAAAATATATGACAATTCAGAATGGAAATCTGATTGTGTGCCTACCCTCTTAATGGGAAACAACAGAATCACTCTCTGTAGACACAGCAATCTAGACTCATTCTTCCTGCTAGAGAGATGCTGCAAGATGTCTTCACACCAGGAAAGTCTTTCAGCTGCTTTTGATTGTAAGGCCAACGATGACGTGTTGGGAGCCTGACTCTTTTCCATCATACTCTGCTTCCTCATCTCTTTTTCCATCTCATGCCTCTGCTGCTTCACTATACTGTCCTCAGCTCTCTGTTTACTTACATCACTTTATTTGATCCTTATTATTAAGAGTATTCCAGTCCCTTGTTCCCTGACAGGTTTACCTTTGGCCTTCCAGTAAAGCTGAAGTGCCCTTGCTCTTAGTGTGCAGATGGGGAACTCCACCACAGGCAGGAACAAGGCTCAGGACTAAATTTAGCCCAGAAGAGGACAGTCTCTCTGACAGTGGGAGAAGTAGGAAAGCAATTTTGAGCAGGAGCCTGCTTTAAACGCTCCCTGGTGGTGCCTACCTCCCCCTAGGCTAACAGAGAATGCCTGGGGATATCAGGCTTAGCCTCTGAGCATCATCCCCAGGGACTTCCTTTGAACGCTGCAAAAGGAAGGAAAAGCCATTACACGTTAATGTCATCCATATGGTTTAAGAACTGATGCTGCAAGGGAACTTTTAGGGTGTTCCACCAACAGAAGGCATTCATGGAAAAAGGATGTTTCTCTGTGGCTGAGAGATGGATGGCCTTCTGTGATCACAGCAGAGAGTTTTAAACTAAAGAAAAACACCTACAGAGAATATAATCAGGAAAATCAGTTAATTCTTACATCTGGTTTTAATAAACAGACATGGGGGATTAGTAAATGTGGACAAAAAAAGCACATATCCAAACTTAGAAGAACAAAGAGCATATTAATATCTATAGCAGCAGTCAGATAGAATGGTAGATAATTAGCCAGAAATCCACAGATGATGAGTAAGAAACAAGACCCAGGATTAACATATTGGTGCCGGGAGCCAGGGCGATGCAACAGAAAAGTCAGGAAGCAGGAGAAGCAACTCATAAAGACAGGAGTAACAGACCCTGTGGTGCTATAAGGGTCCATGCTACTTGGGAGAAAGAGAGAGAATGGCATGGGCTGCTCTACACCCAGCAGAGCATGGGAGTGCTCTGTAAATTGCAAGGTGCAGATAGAAAGATAGAAGTGTTAACAGGGCTTATCTGTGGGACTGTAACTTCCCAAAATACTCAACTGAAGAAACTACTGTTAACATTAAGAGCTGACCACAGATATTCCTGGAAGCAGGAGACAGCAGCTGTAATCCTCCAGCTGCTGAACTAGAAAAGGGTGATACTAATTTAGACACAGTAAGTAGCTGTAAGAGCTCACAGAAGGTAACTCTGAAGGCGATTGTAATCACAGAGGTGGTTTACTTTGAAGTGAAACACAGACACTCATATTTTCAATTTCCCACAAGCTTTGAGGAATCAAAGGAGCTCAGCATGGAAGTCAACCAGACTGAAGTGCTCAAGGACACACTTGCAAGAAGCTTAGAATATTTCTATGAGAAGGATGAAAATTTTTTTTTAAAAAAGAGTCGGTACTTGTAACCCCAAGCAAAGTGGGGGAGTGTCTAGGAAATGATTCTGAACCTAACTGGAGAAACAATCTCCAAAAAAGGTATTTTAGGACTGAGCAGAGTGCCTGTGAGGAATGGAAAGGAAGGGCTGCTCAGCAAAGACAGCTGTGTCACAGAGGTCAGGAAGCAAAGGGGTAAAGAGAAATTGCCAAAGTCAAGCTGAATCAGATCATGCAAATAAAAATAATGAGCGAAGGCCAAAATGTTCTTCCATGATACAAATTAAAAATAAAGACTAAAGAAAGTGGCAGACGAGCAGCACGTGGCTGATGCATCTTAAAATGAAAGCACAAGAAGGGAGAGGAGCTTTTGTTGTAAGTGCATCATGAGATGGAAAAAAATAAACCCATAGCACTGACAAAAAAACCCCCTCAAACTATCAAACAGTTTGTAAGTTAAAACTGAAAGCTGGGGTAGTTTCTAGTCAGGGAGGGAGGAAAACAGCCTCTCAGCAGGGTGAGCACCCAAGAGGCAGACCCATTTGTAAGGCATTGCAAGTCTACTCACTGCTCGCTGCAACAGCGGGAGATTGGGCTTTGCAAGCACAGCTTGGACAACTCTGCTCTAGTGAATCACACTGACCACCACCAGCTCACAAAGAAATCTAAACAGGATGATGAGAAAGTCACATCATGCATGGAGAAAACTATCTTAAGAATAAGATTAAAAAGCATTAATTGTGAGCTGTAGCTCCATTCCTCTTGGTGCTCTCCTTCAGTGTCTGCACACCCATTTTCTGACCTCAGCACATCATTACCCGCCTCTGGTCTCCTTCAGCAGGAGCTGCAGCACAGGCTCACCCACCCTGAGGTCTGGAGAAGGGGAGGGTGTTTGTTTGTTTGTAAACACTACTCATCAGATCCAGTTTCAAACAGGCACCAAGGCTTCCACCAAAACAACACTACCTGATGGTGGTGGAAGCAGTCTGTCTCAGGTTTACCTACAATAATTTGGTAGCAAATATGTTAAAACGAAACCCAAACTTTGCTCTGGACAACCTTAACATAAACACAGATGTCTGCCTGAAGTTCTCTCTGAGCTTTGGTGCCCTGACACCACATCATTTAGAAGCACAGCCACAACTGTTTCTTCCTGCATGTGTAATTAAGAACAGGTGATCATCTCTCTGAGAAAACTGGGGTTAAAAAGCATCCAGTATTAGCCAGTTTTTAAACCTTGTCTTCCAACCAGTGTCACTATCAGAGTACAGGGTTGCCTTTTAGGGATAAGAAAATATTGCCAAGGAGATGCAGTTATTTCCTAGACCAACATCAACTGCTTTCTAATGAGCCCCACCACTTTAGGGGTCCTTCACCTCACTACCAGGCCACAGGTGTGATCCCATTTGTAGCTCCATCAAGCCAGTACCTAACCATAGACACAGTCATGGGCTTTGTGTCTGAGCTATATTCAAGGTTATGCTCAAAATACATAGCATTGCCATCACACATGCCAGAGTAGCAAACCTATTGTTGTCCAGAATTATTATTTTATTATAATATCATATTATCACATTATTAATCAGAACAATTTAAGGGTAAGGCACCACATGAGCATCTCCATGACTTAAGCCCAGCTTCCCTGCTGCTTACCAGGTCCAAGCTGGCTCATCTGGGTGTGCAACCAAACATCTACTTGCTATTCAGAGTAGTGAGAAACAGTTTAATCTCTAATCCAAGGAGATACTCTGGAGGACATCTCCTCAAACAGAAAGATAATTAGAGCAAGTACTAGCATACAGGCAATTCTATGGCATCAACATTTTTCCAAGTTACTTGTCACTATGCCATACCATAATATTATGACTTGTAACTGTAAAAATGTTAAAAATGTACAAGTTTACAGAATGTATAAGGAACTGGAGTCTTTTCTGCAGTCTTGCCTTTCCTCTCACAAATCATTGCATTTTCAAGTGTTTATCCATCTCCTCAAATTCAGCTGCAAATTCAGCTCCTTAACTAAGCACTGGGAACTTCCCCTCCCCCCTTCTTCCCAATTACTAAGCCAAACGAAGAGACTTTCTAATAAGAAAAATAGGATGTAAACAGGTATTTCCAGTACAAGGACTACTCTAGACAGTAAAATGATGGATGAATCTTTTCACAGGCTCTGTGTATGATGCCACCAACTCACAAAGAAGAGCACTGGTAACCTCCCATAAACAAAAACCTCTCAAGCATCATTATTCACCCAGATTAAGTATGCATCTAAGTGCACAAATAAATCCAGCCAACCCCATGATAATTTAAGGATATAACTCAAATGAAACACAAGATTGAATGTTCTTCTGGCTCAGGGCAGACTTTAAACCCTTTTCATTACATGCTTTTCAGCATGAGACAGAAGAGCAATGCTGAGGCAAAGGCATAGATGGAAAGAGAACTGAGCTACAAATCACAATTTATTTTATTGTCAGTGCCTTATCTCTAAACTAGTCTTGCAGTGAGCAAACAGGCTCAAAAATTGTTTCAAAGATACTACTGTGCTGGCTGTCTGCTAGTAGATTAATCATTGCTGTCCACTCAGCAACAATAATTGTTCTGGAAGACATTCATATGGCAAAATTGTAAGAGCATATAGTAAGAGTCAAGCTGAATCTAACCCTTCTTTGTTGTACATTTGCTTTAGACACCTTAGCTCCAGTTACTGGAGAAGCTACAGTTTCTCCAGTAGAGAAAGAACCAACTTGAAGGGACAAAACCTGCCATGTAGATTGAAGTTTATCGATTACCCAGACAATTCCAGACCAGCAATTTGAGTTCCGACCAAGGAGGAAGAAAGATGGTATTTACAGAAATTGCTTCTAATGGGAAAATCTTAAGGTAAGGAAGGAAAACCCAAGAGAAATTAGTATCAATTTTATACATTATAAACAACTGTTTGCTCTTTTGCTTTTATAACGGGATTTTCCTTTGTAACAACAATCCCTATGCTTTACCTTCCTCCAGAAACACCCATTGCTAGGCCAGGCTGGCCAAAGCTGGGTTATGCTGCAGTAACTATGAGCAGAGCATGTTAAGACTTGCTTGAGGTAATTTTGTCAAGGAACAGCCTTAAGTCTACCAATTTAAGAAAAACAACAAACAGTGTCACCAAGGGACTCTCCCTTACCCTCCCCCCCCATGATTTGAACCGCACAGTTTTGCACTAAGTTCCATGATAAGGGAGTGTTCTATTTCTACAACAAATCTCAGTGTCCCAATTAGGTAAGTTAATTTCAGAAAGAGCACTAATCGCAAGGAAATAACTTAAACAAAAAAACCCAAGCTACTTTTCCCAAGTCTCCTCCTGACAAGACAGTTATGCTGAGGTAATGATGGTGAAGGCTCCCTTGTTGGCTGAGGACCTAGGCCAGCAGGACCTGGGGAAGCAGCATGGGTCTCTGATCCTTTGAGAAGCTTCACATAGTTTTCTGCAACAAGAAGAAACTCACTCCTGCAAGGCCAGTCCTCATAATGCTGTTATAGCTGCATGATACCAAGAGTGCTGAAGCTCCAGCACTCGGGGCAACCAAGAAAACCCAACCAAAAGTCTGCTGCAGCTGCTAAAAGCCCTCAGCTCTGCAGGTACTGGATTTGCCTTTGTCAGATATGAATTACCTGCAGTTCCTCCATCGTGAGAGAAAGGAGCTAAAAAAAGCACAGTACAAAACAACTATGGTTTAGAGAATCCTCTGAACTGAGCTACAGCTGAGCGTGCACGCAAACAGATTGGTGTTTCACAGACAGGCAGCAATGATAGGAAAGGAATTAAGTAAACAGCCATTTGCCAAATATAACTTTCTAAAATAGTTTGTCAGAAAATGGCAACTTTTGTGGAGTGAAGCAATAGGACATTCTCACAGCATCACGTTTTATTTAGAGAAGACAAATAAGAAAAAAATAAATACATCTTGCAGATGGCCTGTCTCTGAGTGGCCCTGATAAAAGCTTCCACGCCCTCACTTCAAGCCAGCTACATTCCATCTCCAACTGCACAGTCTGCAGAAGCATTAGCAGTAATTAAGAAAAGTCAACTGTAGCGATAAGCCAGACCTCTGTATAAGAAATACACACTGCACTGATACAGATTTTTTTTTTCTTTCACTGTATGACAGAACAACATGGTGCACTCCTTATAAAGACAATTTCCAAGGTCTTCACAAATGTTCTTCCACCCTTGACTCACGGAATCCCAGACATGACCTGCAGCATCACATATCCGAGAAGCTCTCCAGGATGGTGCCAAGGACTTCATGTGTGGCCACCATGTAGATACTGCTCTTCCAAATCACTGAACCAGTGTTCAAAGTGCCACCCCTGGGAATTTCCTGTTCACAAGGACAACTGATCCAGTCCTATACCTCTTGATTCCTAGAATTTCTGCATCCAGCCACCACCCATTTGGACTATACCACATGTTTTCAGAAGATACTCAAACCAGACTTAAAAGCCTCCAGAGGATGGAGAAGCCACCATAGTCTGAAACAATTTGCCTTGAACATTGATGTTCTTCCGTCGCTGAGCAGGCACACAGCACACAGCTTTTTGGGGAGATGTGGGATAAGGAAATTTGATTGTTTCATGTCATCTCCCTCCTCCTACCATACATAACTCAGTGCTCACTTGTGCAGCTCAGTGGAAGATTAGATGGCTAGTTCAGGCAGGCAAGGGTAGACCCTTAAGTCGGTTAAGTGATTTGGGGCAGGATGATCATCCGTCTCCACCCTGCCCATAATTAACTGCTACATGACCCTTGCCTGTGCTAGGGCTGACCTCTCCAGGGGCAGCAAGACAGCAGAGGAGTTGAGCTCCTTCCAGCATGATCAGGAGCATCCCTCCTCCTTCAGCTTCCAGGGGTTCTAAGAAAGTTGGCACACTCCATCGATGCTGCCGGAGCCTGCTTATTCCACCTGAAATTCAATCTTTCAAACAGCAGAGAAATTAAGCAACAAAGCCTTGCAGTAAGCTAATAAATCATGTTACAGCTCAGATGGCTGTAAAGAGGATAACAAACTTAAAACAGCCTGCAAATTTCTAAAATTAAATGGGGTTTGGTGTTACAAAGGTCAGCCATCTGTTCAAATGTTCATATCACAGTTAGTTTAACTTTCATTCTTCCACTCTCCTCTCCTGACTCAAGCACACTCCCCAGGAAGAAAATGTGGCTGAAGCCCCCGCAATGAAACAGCTCTCCTCGTCCACAAAGAACTACCCACAGAAAACACATTTATGGTTAGGACACATTATAGAAGCACAGGAGAAAAGCAGTGAAAAGAAGTAGTATATTACCCAGGTCTCACAGACCAACCAAATCCTGCAGAGAGACAGGACTGCAGGTGACATTCAGAAGAGAACACACCAGGTTCTGAAAGCTGTGGTCAATGTCCCCAGCATGGCAGGAGACATCCAGCCCATCCTTCCCAACCCCTGCTTGGCCTTGCAGGGCTTCTAGAAAAATTAGAAAGCATTGCAACATCCAACTTAGAAGTGTCATCTCATGATATGGAGAGCTTCAACGTGAAATACAACTGTTCACAACAAATATCACATACATTTCTAGTGGAACTGGTTGTTTTTAAAAATAATAATAGCTTTTAAAAAATTAAAACTAGCTTGAAGTTACTCAGCAAGATCAGCTCCAGGCTGAAACCGAGCGTGTAGGGGGAAAAAGTGATCTCTGAGCTGTGTATGGTACGGAGAGATGACACAAACAAACCAATTTCTGTTGCGCATCTTTCCACAGTCAGGATTATTCTGTCCTCTCCTCTATTCCTTTTAACAAAAGGGAAGGGGTGGGAGGAGGAGAATGACAAAAGATGACAGGTTCTGATCAAGCTGAAGAACAAGGGAAATAGGGAGCCAGAGCCCTAATGTGCTATTTTCAGGAAGAAACCAAGCCTGGGTGGGGAAAAGTTATGCAAGATGTGAAAGTGGGAGGCTGAGAATGAGTTGGCCTTCTACAACCCCCCAATGCTCTTGAAATACCTCTTCAAGCAAATGGACAACACACTTTAGCCCACAGGTAGCCCTTGTCTATCTATCAGGATCTCTCTGGCACAAAGAGAAAGGCATTATGTGCATCTTTAGAGCTCCAGCTCTAGGCTGGGAACCATGGCTTCAAAGGAGAGAGTGCAACATCCTGCTTTGCCATGTGTATCATTTTAAACCAGCAGGAGTTGGAAAAGGTTTTGATAGAGAAATTTGGATAAAATTCTGTGTGTCAGACACCTTGTGCAGAACTATCTATTGGATTAAACACAACCAAGTCTGGATGGAGAGAAGTGCCTCTGTACTCACCTAGAAACCCACCTAGGAACAGGTGTGAATCCTTCATATTGCAGGTGGCCTAATTCAGGGGAATAACAGTGAATGAATTATCTCTAAACATTGCCCTTCATTATTTGCTAACACCTTCAGCTTAAAACCTATCAAACACTTAGCAGCCTAACCTTTTCCATGAGTGTAAAAGCAGTGCTACAGCACTGAAGCAAAATATTTTCCTGTGTTTTTCAAGTCAATAGGACCTGTATTATTCGAGGCCTCAGGGAATCTGGTTTACTGCAAAACTGTTTAGGCAGCTTCCATTAGTGTAAAAGCCCATTTTTGTTTAATGACTGCAGTTTCACATTCTCTCATTGCCACACGCATCATAACTGCCATCCCAAAAACCTTCAATTTATGAAAGCATCCAGCAGCATCATTGTACTCAGAGGTCTGATAACATCCCCATTATTAGATCTCTTCTTGCGAGTTTTGACTTGGATTGAGGCATAACAAACCCTAGATTCTGGATGGGTGCTGTCACAAAGGTGGATGCTGCTCCACTCCCACAGGGTGCTTAGGGATCCAGGAGGAACCATGGTCACACCACTGGCCAGGCATCTCACACAGCACAGGGGGCTGGAGGGAGAAGGATGCTTGAGATGCAATGAGAAATAAAAGCCAACTTCCATATTTGTTTAGCTAGGAAAAGACAGGAAGAGTCACTTGCCATCAGAGCAAGGGACGGAGAGCATGGTAAAGGCCCAGTGTTCTACTAGGTCATGGTTTACCCAGGGTGCTGAGAAAGCAAGTGGCTGGAGGGGAATGCAATGCAGAGCTGGTAAATGTCTGGAAACAACCAAAGAACCAAACAACCTGGAAAGCTGAACCCCTTTCCCTAGAGACCCAGCTTATGATCTTTAAAAGCATACTGACTCAAGAGGACAATCTGAAGCACTCAAGAAATTCAGCATTTGGCACCTTCCTGCTTTGAAATGTCTTGAGTAGCTCCTATCCTCTCTCAGTCCTCCATTCAGTGGCCATTTTCATTGTGCAGGTAAATTAATCTCCCACCATCTTTAGAGTGCCGAGGAGCTGAGTTTGTCAAATATATTTAGTTAAACTTAAACAAAAAGCCCAAGCCAAAAAAAAAAAAAAAATCTCTTCTCAAATTTGAAACACTTAAAAAGCATATGCAAATTCAGGGAAGGTACTCCTAGTACAATTTGAAACCAATCTGCTCAAGCTTGAGAGCCTCAAGTTTCTATTTATATACTCTTGTATTAACATATCTATTGTGCTTCTTGTTACAGTGTTAAAATATTTCATCATAATTCAGAGAGAAGGCATTTTAACCTAGAAAAAGCCTTAAAAACAAACTGCCTCAATGATTCCAATAGAAATTATCAGAACTAGGTAATTAACTACTCTGACATTAACGCAGTAATGGTACCAAACAATGAGACATGATACACACTCTTAATGATATATGCCTTAATACTGACATGCCATGAAATAATCTATTGATGCCAAATCCTTAAAATTAAATTTGTCCCACAAATTACAAAAATTAACATTTTTCCTAAATAACTTTTTAACTGAAGAAAATGTCAAATTCCATTCCCCTTGAAATTCCATGAAGACCAAACGTTATTTTTAATTTGAAATCAAAATTCTGTAGCTGAAGCTACTTCAGTTTTACTGTAGCAGACCCACTGTAGCTGAAGCTATTTCAGTTTTACTGCAGCAGATCCACTGCTTTTTGTGGCCATGCTCTATTTGCTGATGAGATCTGTCAAGACAATTAATGTTGAAGCTTCAGGGTGTCACATAGACAGAATGAGCACCTAACAAAGAAAATCAAAGAAAATCTCTCCCACCCCTCCCTGCACCAAAATAAGTGAGATACCATCTGGAATCTACAGCCCAGTCCTCTTCCAGCTCCCCAGTCCTGTCTGCATGAGAAGAGGCAAAGAGAGGAGAGCTGAGTTGTAAGGGACCTGCAGTGCCCATCCAGTCCAACTGCAGATCCTGATGCTCCATCCCAAACAGCAGCAACAGCAGGGTCTGACAGCCACATCTGCTTCCCCTAGCAATGCAAGTATCTCTCTGGGAGGGACCAATTGGGATTTCCTAGTAACCCAAGGGCAGTATTTATAAATACCGAATGCCTACAGAGAAGGAAACAGAACTCTGTGGCTTAGCTCAAACTCTCTTTGCTCACACAAAAAACAGCTTGCACCCCACCAACACCACTGATGCTTCACTGGAACTTTGTCAGAATGCCATGCAGAAAATTTTCCCTGCCTTCAAGCCTGGCTATTGTGAAGCCCACTGTGCATCCCACATCAAAATTATTAATGTATTTTATTATGGTAAAATTGACAATTGACATTCATCTACTCTAAATGGTGTAACGGGGATCAGACTTGACCGGCTGATTTCCATACCTAACTCACCAGCATGTGGTCAGCAGGGAATGGGACTGGAAGGCTTTGCAAGACACCAGCTGCAGTACTGCACTGGCAAACTTACAGCATTTTTTCACTCCTTCCAATGAACACGCTGAATCGTGAAGTATCCAGCCACTACCACTGTCTCTTTTTCTGTGTTAGGCAGAAATCAAGCAGCTATTGAAAGTTATTCTGCATTCTTGATAATTAAAGAGAAAAAGCTGTAAAAATTCCCATAATTAAATGTCTGCTTCATTTCAAATGAAGGCCTGAAGGAGATGGATGCTCACTCATTTTTTAGCACTCTCCATCTCTGTTCATACTTGCACAACTGAGGACCATGCTTGAAACAGCCATGGCTACTCACAGCAGTGTTTCCCAGGGCTTGCATGCTGTGTTCTCACCTGGTGCCTTTGGGTACCATGAACCAAGCAGACCAATTAAGCTGCTTGACAGCTGGGCTGCCCTGGGATCCAGAGCCCAGGAGGATACCTGCAGGCACATGGACACCAGCACTAAATGGCCCCATCACCATCACCCATTGCCTTGCCCTCCAAATAGCAACAAAGGCCAGCAAGATTCCCAGAAACTCCCCAAAAGGGGCAGTGCTGCATGTCCTGCTCTGGAGTAGCTCCCCATCCCAGCAAATCCTGGAGGTGAGAAGTCCAGGGGTGGGCAATATCCTTCCTACTGTTCTCCCCTGAAATGGGGCTGCATCCAAACTGCCTATGAGAAATGATCCCTGACCCAGTACAGCATTTCCAGGTCATTCCCAAAGCACCAAAGCATTGTCATGAAACCATTTTTCCACCCACAACTAGAACCAAACCAGGCTGACTGCAAACCCTGAGACAAGTCAGAAAGGAAACACATTTTGGTCATATTTTTCCCATTTCAGAGAAAATCATGCCTCACTTCTCCTCATATTCCCTTTTCAAGATTTTGGATTTTTTTTTTTCCCTTTTCCCTCTTCCCTCTGGAATCCCAACAGCTGGCAGGCTGTCCAACCCACAGGGATCCCACTGTATAGAGGAGCTGTTGGTGGACAGCTCTGACTGCACCCCTCAGGGCACCAAGCTGCTGCACAATAAGGACAGAAGCAAGGATAAGGTCTCCATACCAAATTGCCATAGGTTTTTAAATTAAGAGGGATGGGGCCTGATAGAAAAGGTGGAGCTGGTATGACATCCATAGGAGGGCTCATTTGCTTGAATTAGACAACCCTATGAGGGTGCAGATGGATGAAACCAACTGCATCCCCTCAGTGGTTGCCCAGGTAATTCCAGGGAGCATCCCCAAACTCACTCCCCTTCTTACACCAAAGCTTCTCCCAGTGGGCACCGAGTCCCTGACCATAAGCCAAGCCACCCTCTTACTTTGTTCCAAGCCTGGCCAACATGATGGCAGCCACATCAAAATTAAAAAGTTAACGACTCACTGTAGAGGAGTGAAAAAAAAAAAGTGTTGAGCTCATGACTAATCTTTGCAGCTCTTGCCATGGACAGGATTTGTACAGCCATGTTGATTTTTTGTAAAAATAGTAAATCGTATTACCCCCATGCTGCAAGACCAAAGATTCACAATGATACCTTAATACAGCTTAAATAAAAATAGCACTACCTGAGTCAATCTGAGCATGATAATGCTTTGTAATCCCACACTATTACAGGATGAACAGTTGTATAGCAGCGAATCAACATGAGATACTTGCATTAGGAGAGACTCCTTTCCCACACTATATAGCAACATCTATACAAAATGCAGAAGGCAGGTGGTGCTTGTAGAAGACAAGAACACACAATGGGGAGCACAGCACTCTTCTAGAATAATCCAAACCTGGTATCCCACTATCTTCCCACTTAGACACCTTGGCTAATAACTTCCATTTCTATAAGTGAAGCCTTTACATTTTCCCTATCTCAATGAAGAAAAACCTTGAAGTTTTGAAAGCTTTGAAAAATGGGAAATCCCAAAGCCTGTGTGTACTCAGGCAGAAGATTCGTTTACAAAACCAAACACAGATGAGCAGCAGTGTTGCACACTCATTCTGGGTTTTTTTCTTAATATCCTTGAATGAGCAAACAGTATGTGGGAAGCAAACAAGCAACACAACATAGAATAGTCTCAACACTGAAAATACTAATAAAACCTATTTATGGTAAAAATGTAGAAGACAAGACTCAAAAAGCAATTTTTAAAGGTGGTAAGAAAGAAAAATGCAAAGTTTGATTAGTGACACATTAAACTGTAATAAATTCTTCTTAATTGCTTTGTTACATAAGCCACTCACACAAAGTACTTCATTTGCTCTTGTGCTTCTCATTTGTTCTTTTTTAAGGCACATTTTCCAATTAATTGCACCTTTTTTTTCTCCACTGAGGTATAGTCTTACGTATAGCAGACACCTGGCCCTTGCAGCTTCCTCCAGAGCGTTTTATTAGACTGCAGGGAAAAAAGGTGACAACACTGAAAGGTCTCTCTTTCCCCAACAGGATCTGAACCCTCAAACCAGGGGGTCTCCCAAAGATGCAGTGCAGAGGATACCCAGGAAAAGAGGAAACAAGCCTCAAATTCATCCTTGCTTTGCCTGTTCCCTTCTCCTCCTCCCTGGTGCTCAGCCCAGCCCTGCTGCTGGTTTTCCCTCCCACAGAGCCCACATGCTCACAGAGAGGGTGACCCCACAGGGCCCTGGATATGGGGACACAGGTGGCTGTGGGGAAGGCAGGCAGGGGCAGTAGAGGAGGAGTTGTGCCAGAAGGCACCAGGACTCAGGGGTGAAGAAATTCCAGTGATGGAGGATGTCCTAGCAATAGAGAAGGTTCCAGACCCAAGACAAGGGGAGGTGCCCACAGCCTTGCTCTACGCACAGAATTATTTCCAACAAAACCCCCAGTCCAACAGGAAAAGCCCCACACAGGTAGGTGGTCCACACAGGTAGGAGGCATCTCCAGGAACCAAACTCTCCAAGACTCCATGTGATCATCTTTCTCTCAAAGGTTCAGTTTAACTTGCACTTTCAAACTAAAATTTTTATGAAAGCCAATTTGGTAGGACAGATCTGTTAGTCTTTGGCTGTGAAAAGTTTCACTTCAAAACTCAAGTCCTGGACATTGCCAGTACTGGACCAGAGAAGTGATGAGCATCATTTCAGCTGCAGAGCTCCACTCCCCTGAAAGCAACAAGCAGTCTCTGCTGTTGTTCACATCATTTCATGGCCTGTCCTCTGCCTCTCACAGCTGTGGGCACAGCTGCACATGCACCACTCCAAAACAGAGCAGAGCCTATGGTGGTGACCCTGCTGCAGCCCCACCACCTGGGACTGAGATGGACATCACACCTCCAACCTCCTAGGACTGAGATGTCCTCACACTCACATCACACCTCCAACCTCCTCACCTAAGTGTCCCAGCAGCACTTGAAACATGCTGAGGCAGGAGGGACCCCAGCATGGGTGCAGGCTCAGCCACCCTCCCAGGGTGGCCCCATCACGGGTGCATCTCCCATCGCGTGTCAGGCTCCTCAGCCTCCACTGCTCAGAGCTGCTTATGTGCTTACAGGTAGAAACACAGGTAAGCAGCTTGCTCCATCAGAGCCTATGGTACCCTGTCAGGAGAGCACCCAAGTGCCTATTTCCCCCTGCCCTGGCTGGCATCCTCACCTCCAGATGTGCTCAGCTGGGCTAAAGCATGAGCTACTTTCAGGCACTTTCATGTTATTTTCTCTCATGATGCTATGATGCTACTCTGAAGCCACCCATGTGCCACTGGACACACATTACACTTTGGAAAATGCCCAGCTTGGCTCAGCACTGGTCTGCCCTCAACCAACACAGCCAGACCACCATAAGGCTCCATACAGAAACTGTTATACCCTGGAGATGTACCTTTTTACAGATCACCTAAATTCCCAAATTGGAATAAAGGACACACCTAAATTTGAGAAAGCAACAAGGAATATAGACCATTAAAGTAGTAAAAATGCAATGTATAAGCACCAGACACCTCTAAATTCTGCTTGCAGAAGTTCAGCAGGAACCTGAGTTCCCTGAAAGAACCCAGGACAGTCATGCTTTTGAAAGCACTACCCAAAGGGACTACCCAGGAGAAAAAAAAATCAAAACAAAATATTAAATCTGTCAAGCGCAGAGTTTTAACAAGTTTTTTACTTACAACCTATTCAGGTGTTACATGTAAGAACAAGGATACAAACTCCAATTCTAAGTACAATTTCACCTGACAGTTGAAAATTGCCCAGCCTTCACACACACAGCATTACAGTCATCAACCCCATAACACCCCTCTGCCCTCAGGAAAAGAGTTTGATTCATCTTTTAAGATCTCAAAGAGATCAACTGATGAGTCAGGTCCCAGTATAGCAATTATCAGTACAAACAGCATGCAGGTTTATAATGCAGATCCAATGGCAGCTGCAGGGCTGGGGGAGAGGAGGGGTTCATAAGATATTACTCACAAGAGCATTTTGGCAAAGGGCACACAAGATTAATAATTTGGCCCTTTGGACTCATGGTTTGTGCACAGAAGCCTTAGTCAGAAAAACTATCTGGGGTTAAATTATATAGAGAAAACATGGGTAATGTGTATTAAGTAGGGGAGGTTTTTATTGATAAAAGATGTAAATAATGACAAATACCTTTAAGAGGCATTTTAAAAAGACCATTATAGATGTTAAATAAGCAATTTCTGATGAAAATTAACACATAGGTGTCCACAACGTGGGTACAAGCACAGTACACCAAGGTACAGCACAGTACAAGCACAAGCACATTAAACCCCAGTGTCCTCCCTTAACCCAAAAAGCAATAATTGTTGATGGCTACATTTCAACTGTAGGGACACTTCAAATCAAGCTGTGACCATCTGTATCAAAAAGCATCTTATCTATGAAAAAGATATTGATTTGGAATATGGAGAAGACCATCAGAGGTTTAGGATATCCAACTGTAGTTCATAAGTCAGTCTGAACACAGAAGACCTCCAATAGCTCATACCTTGTACACTAGGGTGTGTACATAGCTCATACCTTGTACTAAAGAATAAACTTCCTGAACAATTAATGAGTAATGATATAATCTGGCTAATCTAGAATGAAATCTAGAATTGAAAGTGGAAACAGGGTATGTATTTCACAAGAAACAACAAAACCAAACAGCAGCTACAGAGCAGAGCCCCTGTTAGCATTTGCCAGAAGAGATGGGATGCACCAGAGGGAAAAAAATTGCACTGATTTACATCAGCTCTGCAGCCACAAGACCACAACATTGGCATTCCTTAGAAATCTCATTCTCCTGCAGCTCTTTACGAATTTAATGTTTCAGTTGCTTACAAATAAGGACTTAATGAAATGCATACAACTCAAATAGACGGAAGTTTTAGGCACAGGCAGGACAAGATCAGTCACTCACAGCAGGGATTAGAGTGAGTGACTGCAGGTCATGTAACCCTCTGGAAGTTACTCTCTTCTGGATTAACACAGAGGGTCAGAACAGAAGGGAAAACCCAAAGGTTGCTCTCTGACACAGAAAACACTTTGCCCCACGGGGCAGTGTAGGCTTTTAGTAAAACATAGTGTAACTTGTACAGACTTTCCGTAAAATAAAATTTTTTAAATGTAATGTTTATTTCATTAACCAAGTCTCAGAAAATTTATTCTGGTGCAAAGGTAAATCTTAACATTTTGATGCCAACCCCCTACTCAAAGATTAGCCTTGCCAACTCTAAAATTAAAGAGTGCCACAAGCTTAAACACAAGTTTCTGCACCATATGCAAAACAAAACCCAACAGTTTTCTTTTCTATTACTAATTTAATTTTTCTATTACTGATTTAGAGAGAGTCTTGAAAGGAGCAGGCTCAGGAAAGTACTCACCGCCTATCTTGGAACCTCTTCAGAGAAAATCCACGGGGCTCGACTGCCTGGAGAAGACAAACCAAAAATGCTTTACATTACAGCCTTCCCACTTTTTGGCCTCCCCTGTAAAAAAATAATTTTCCCAGCTGAAAAAGAAATCAGAATTAGTCTAAACACATAAAAGCTCTGCTCTAGTTCTTAACCCTGCACTGAGAAACAACTTTGTTGCCTGCATTTATGTTTTATTATTTTTCCTCAAATACATGTTTCTCTCAAATTCAAACAGTAAGCTCTTATGGCAATCAAAAATCAGCTGAAGCCACCCTTTCTACTTTAAATTTTTTTCCATAAAACTAATCTTTCAAAATAAGCAAGTATGAAGTTTAGACTCAGAAGGTTTGCTTGGTCTACAACTCCAAATATTAGTATGCCAAGATCTAAAAACAGAAAAAGAAATAAAACACGAAGGAGCCAATTTCATGTTTTCTGCAGCACTGCTCTCAATGGCTACAAATCACTTCTCCCATTGAGCATGCTTCTGGAGAAAGCAGAATATAATGATTTGCATCCCCCTTTAGCATCTGCCAACTGTAAATCCTGAGGTTCATCAGCACTTACGGAGTCACAGAAGAGAGACCAGGAGAGAGCTCACCTGGTCCTTCAACTCCTAATCTCTTGAAATCTGTGGATTAGAAAATCAATAACAAGTGACTAGCTCTGATTCTCACCCTCCCACAGAGCCTTCCAGGGTACCCCCAGCAGTAAGGACAGGCACGGTTGGGAAGCATTCATCTTCTCCAGCCCCACTGCACCAACTTCCTTCCTTCCTTCCAGACTCTTGTCTGACTCAGTAACCCCATAAGCTCTGCAAACAAAATCCCACTGGCTTTGGGAAGCTACTCCAAGGCATCTCCAGCCCACCCTTAAATACATATATGGTTTGCCAAATGCAAAACCCCTGCCATGGTGATCCCAGACATGACCAAGCCTCCCAACAGTCCCCTTCAAGACTTCACCATCCCCATAAGTAGGAGTTTATTCCTTTCATGATACCATTCACAGTTACTACTGCTTGCTATAACCCTCACAGACATGGAGCAGAGATTTCATACTTCTCCCCTTGCAGAAGTCTTCCAGACACTGCAAACACTTTGTACCAGTCCTTTGCCTTCTCTCCAGACCAAACACAGAGCATGGTTAACACACCTATACTGAACCATCCATAAGGCAAAAGTTTTACCAAAATGTGTTTTCCCTAACTTCCTTCTGAGAACACCAAAACAGTGCCAAAGCCCTAACTAGGACTGAAGTGCATCCAATCTTCTTCTGTCCACAAGATCTATTAGCTTGCTGCAGAAGGAAATTAGGATGTCCGACGTGATTTGTTCCAGACTAAACCATGCTGTTATTCAGAAGCACCCAGAAGATGCCTAGGTGGGAAATAATTTATTAACTTCCAGGAAAATACTGTAATAGAAGTCATAATAAAAGTAAGATTGATTGTACTGTAATTCCATTTTCTCATTTTTAAAAAATTTAGCACTGATTTTCTTTTTCATTGTTATGGAAACCTCACAAATTCTCCATGAGCTTTCAGAAATAACCACCCAGAAGAAAGTGAAAAGAACCAAATTCAAGCAGGCAGCTGAAATCCAGCTCCTACAAATACTGAGGATGAGACAAATGTCATGGAGGTGTGGTCAGGGCATCTCAGAATCACAGAATCAGCCAGGTTGGAAAGAACCTCTGAGATCATCAAGTCCAATCCTTAATTCACTATCCCCTGTGGTTACCAGACATGGCACCGAGTGCCACATTCAATCTCTTTTTAAAAACCTCCAGGGATGGAGAATCCACCACCTCCCTGGGCAGCCCATTCTAATGCCTATCCCAAACTCACCCTGCCATGGGGTCACCAGCCATTCCTGCAGGTTCCCCCTGAACACTGGTGGTGGTGGTTGGCCACCTTTTAATGAAGATTAACCTTGCCACATGCCTTGTCCCAACATCTGTGGGGGTGTTTTAAACAAAGCTTTCCCTAAGGCCCAGAGAATGTGGAAGAAAAAATAAAAAGATAAAAACCCTAAATGATTCTTTTCCTATTTAATCCTGGCATCTTCCCTTATCAGTACAGATGTTAACTACATCAGTCTTCTCCTCACAGGAATGCAGATTGAAGATTTCTATTATTCTTGAGCTCCCTGGACAGGCACTCACAAGTGTTACAACCTGGCAGCAACACAAGCATTTAAACAAGTCATTTTAGCTTCAACACCTTTTTAGGAAGAAAACCTATTTTATACAGGGATAGACATTATCTCTAAGCCACCAACCTGATGAAACCCAGTATAAAGGCAAAGTAAGGATTGAACCTGGTCAATGGCAAAATAGGAAACACAACCCAGAAGCTCTTCCGATTTCTCTGCTGTACTGGTGGCACAAAATTGTTGTGCCTTCCCCATTCAACAAACCTTATAGGATAGTGCAAGATTATTTAGCCATATTTGTATATTTGAAATAAATGAGAATTCCCAATTCTGGCACCTCAAAAGACTTCTGGGGAAAAAAAAAAGGCTACTTAAATTCTTTTAATCATACAACACCTTTGCTCCAACATGATGGAGCAGAGAGTAACCGGACAGCACACGTTAATTTCCATGTTAACAGCACATGAAGTATTTAAATCCACTGCCAGTTAAAAATACAGTATAATTGAATTAGCAGAAGCAACTTGTGGCAGAAATTCAATTACAAAGCAGAATTAAAGGAAGAGATGTCAGTAACTTCTGGAGGCCAGGCAGGAAGAGGCAAGTGCATCAATCTACTATTTTCAGAGCTGTTAGCAAAAACCTTAAGGAGAATGCTCCAAAGAATCATTTGTAAGGATCCTTCTTATAAAAACAGATTCATTGGCAGACCAGACACCCCAAGGTGACACAAGTGTTTTTTTCAGACCATGCTTTGATGTAGCTGACAGGGGTAAAACTACCTCATTAACAGTAAGGCATCACCCACCCCTGTCTCCCAGGTAGGCACTGCAGTTCTGCTACATTGTGAAGCATCCTTGGACCTGCCTTAGCTTGCACCAAAACTGCCACAGACATTTTTATTTTTCTTTTGTTTTGTTTTCCAAAGTGATTTTAAACCCATTCCTCTGCTTTGAGTCACAGACACTATATATTAAGTAGATTTATGGAGAAGCCTCAAGTGTCGTAGTCACTTTAATCACCTTTATTCCCTGCCCTGTTTTAGCCTCCTTTTCTTCCCCTTTGGCTGATACCATCCTTGATCAATACTGATGCAGACTACTGATATGGCTTTCCCACACCTCCAAGGTTCATCTTTCACAACTATACTTTTATTAATATTGCTGCATTTGTGGATGGTGTGACCTGCCTGCAAACACCACACATGACAGTGGAGATAACCCCCAGCACTACATGAAATCTCTGCGCTCCTTTACTTGCGATTTGCTTTTCAACTAGATTGCTATTTTCTAAAAAGGTGTGGGGTTTGGGGTTTTGGGGTCTTTTTTGGTTTTTTCCTCTTCAGATGCAAAGCGGTGAGGACTTGTAGGCCATACAGTTTTGCAGTTCCCTCTACATGTGGGTAGCAATAGTACATGGACAGCCAACAAACCAAGTGTCCTGTTACTTGCTAGGCAGCTGGACTAGATGATCCTTTTAGGTCCTTTCCAGCTGAACTATTTTACACTATTCTATTTTAATTTTCTTCCATTCCCTCCCAGGGAATGCCAGGTCATCACTCACTGCTGCACCCCACCTTTGGTTGCTGCACTTCTGCACATGTTTGTGGATGCACCAGGCTGTATGTGTACCCATGCCAGCACTCATGCCAGCTGAAAAACTGCCCTTGAGTGTTCCTTTCTCCATAGCACAGTCTCTTCACACTCACCTCTCACCCCTTTTATCCCCCTCACCTTTCAATCCAAGTCCATAAGCAACTATGCTGAGAACATACACAGCACCTCTGACAGGTCCCACCTTGACATTTAATTCAACCACAGTGCAAGGAAACTCACAGAATTTCACTCTCCAGGTTTGTTTTCTTTAAGGTCCCTACATCCCAGAGGAGTCAGTCAGGTCACCCTGTCCATCAAAGGAGAGCTTCTACCCAAGCTCACTTCCAACCTGCCCAACTCCCAGGGATCACTAACACTGCTCAGCGTGGCTCAGAGATGTCAGCCCAGCCCAGCCCAGGTTCACCTCTCTCAGCTTCCAGGCAATTTTTCTAGCCTATACTGAGCTGCAGGGTGCTACAACTAGATTTAGATGCTGACTAACATAAAAGCTAATTCAAGTGCTCTCTTCAATACTCTGCTTTGGCTTTGGTGTAGATACACCTCAGGCTGTGAATCCCTTGAGAGTCTGGCACTCCTGAGAGAAATTTCTGTAGTGTCAGCAGAACAAACTGCTGCCCCTCCTTTCTCTGCCTGGGATACTGCTAGGCACCTCTCCCCTTACAGCTGCACCAAAGAAAAGTGCTTGAAACACCCCCAGAAATTTAATGAGATCCAACCACTGCAATGGGGAACTGATGTGTGGAGACCATGACACCCCCCCCAGGAACATTTCAGGAGGTATGTGGTTATGTCAGAGCTTGAACATCACTCCCTTGAGCCCCAAGCCATCAGCAGAGCCACAAGTGCATCAGCTCTGCTAACAGAAGGAGCTATGTCCTAAACCTCCTTCCAGCTGTCAGCACCACCATCACAACAGTGACTCTCAACTCGAACTATCAAACTGGACATATGTAGCACAGAAACTATCACAGCCACACAGCCCAGAAACTCTCAACAAAAGTTCCTGACAGTCTCCATAGCAAAAGCATGAAGGAAACTTCTCAAACCTTGCAGAAGCATGAAGGAAACACCAAGCACTGACACTATCAGGAAACAGCAACAGGGAGGAGTTCAAAACATTCCTCAGAGGCTGAATTTGCTTATTTGGAGCACCTCCTGCACCCACTGACTGAACACACTGAACAGGCTCCCAGGCTACTTTGATTTCTCATGCTGTAAAGAAGCCTGCATTTTCAGAAGGTGTCCAACTTCTGCCAACTCTTTGCCTTCAGGCTTTTTCTCTCTGCAGTTTATTTGGATAACTTTCCAACATAAATTTCTGCAACCCAAAGCTTGTTGCTGGTATCTACACTGGTATCTACACCAGCTTACAAAGTCGCCCTGATACTGCCTGGGGAATTGATCCGAATGGAGGTGAAATGCAAAGCCAAGTGCACTTCTCAGCAGAGAATGCAGAACAAAGAATCGTGGATATTGTACCATTAAAAATAAAAAACAAAACAAGAAGAACGGTGTGGCTGGTATTGAGGGAATGATGACCTAATCTCTGCACTGGCCGGAGGTTGTTTTCCTTTGGTTTTGATGGCACTCAGGCCTATCAGGTAAGTGAACAAGTCCAGAGACCATGACATGGTGTTTACCTGGGTGTGTAAGTGTAAACTCAACAAGTGAATAAGAGACCTACATCTATCTGCCTGTAAGACTGACTTGTACTTGTACCCAAGCTGGAACATCCCATCTTAGCTGTGAGACACCAGATTTAGGCTCACCAGAGTCACAGAAATTCTGTCAAATGAATACATCTAACCCCTCCATTTTTACTGCAGGATTTCAGGAAACACTCCAAACTGTCCCACACATCGCTGCACATCTGCCATGCTGAAAGTCTCATTGTAGCACAGAAACACTTGGAGTGCAATGCAAAAAGCTTGGACCTAAGTTGGCAAAAGACTGGGTCTAAAGCAAGTATGTTGACCCACATATCCAAAAACCCCTCTCTGAGCATCCCTGAAGGTTTATTTATTGAACACATCTGCAAGGTAGCGGTTACACCACTGACTAAAGAACAGCCTGAATGAAGTGTGCATGACTGAAGAACAGCCCAAAGTGTGCAGTACAAGAACCTTACCTCTGGCTGATGCTATTGTAACACAGTTATCCCTGCCAGACCCAGGGGAGCAAAAGGGAAACCAGCTGAATCCTGTGTGCAGAGGAGAAACCTGGATGCCAGCAAGGCTCCCATGAAATCCATCACGGGCTTCATTGCCACAGATCCATTTTGGCTCAGGCAGATGCAATTCCTCTGGATTCAGAGAAGTTTTGCACACTCTGGTGTAAAGCTGCAGACTGTGTTTCTGTGCTACACAGGGGTTTGTCTCCAGTCTCTCCAGCTAAAAGACCCTCCTACAAATTGTCTAGTAAGTTTTGGCCACTGAGGGTGACCATGCTGCAATGCCTTGCTCCAGAGGAGCAGGGAAGCTGTACAAACATCTCCTCTGCCTAATTCAATGAGCAATTAGTATCTACAGTCCTCAGCACAGATTTACACAAGCACAGCTATTTGGCTTATTAAACACACCCTGAACTCAGGTTCCACAAAACCAACTAAAAGCAAACCACAACAGGGTAAGGAAGCTTTATAAATTCAAGGGTAAGCAAAGTTTTTTTCAGGAGAGCACTAAGGCTAAGACTAGAATCTAAGCTGGTATTATCACAGAACTGATTGCCCGAGTGAGCAGTACAAGCTCGTGTTCTGCACTAAATTCCCCTGGAAGCTGCATGCACACGAACAAAGGAAGGGGAGGTACAGAAATTCAAAGACCGCTGACAAAATGCATTACAATTTATTTAATCTAATTTAGAGTGTCAGAACAAGATGGATTATTTTTACTTGAATATTTTTCTCTTACTGAACTGAAAGGTCGTTTTGGTGGTTTTACTTTTGACAAATGCCACATATACTGCTTGGTCTGACTTGCACACAAGCAATCTGCCTGTAACAGTTCAAAAGGATACAGGCAGCTGGGGACAGAACAGTGCCAGTTATTTATTTCCTCTCTAAAACTTTGTTCCAATACAATTAACTAAACTATGACATTACACATTCATTGTCCAGGAAGTTTCTCTCTTCCCCTTTTTAGCCTCCTTTTCAGTTGCATTTCCCTGCTTCACAGGATGCCCTAAACTAAACATTACATTCAAGTTACACAATAAAGATTTGGGAGGGATGGAGTGAATAAGGAAGGTCATGGGAAGGGAGGTGTCAGCTAAAATAAGATTTGCTAAGCAGCTACACAGGACATTGTGTCAACTGCCTTTCATTAATGGAGACTGCAAATTTGTATCAGTCAAGATACCAGATCAAAGGACACAGCAGTAGCTAAAGGAGTTTAAAAAACTTTCCAATAACTGAACAAAGCCTAAATTTTTTCAAAACCATAACTACAGCAATAAATGTTGTTACAGCACAGCCAAGGTGCTTCCTTAACCCTCTGCATATTAAGACTCTTTTATATTACATAGGATTACGCTCCAGCTACAGAATATGCAGCTGCATTCAGAGTATCATAAACCAGTGCTCCTGGACACATCGTTTATTAATTTCAAAAAATTTAAAGGTTCTCATCTTTATAACTATAAAGAGAAAACCACCTTGAAAGCCAACCCACTACCAGATGCACAGGTGTCTTTTTAACCTCCAGAGAGCTGGAAAAGCAACACTAAAAGCAAAACTTCCTGCATACCTCAATCACAGCTTTAGAGTCTGCAAAATACCAACTTCAGGTGACAAGACTCTTTCAGGCCAATGGATCTTCCCTGCTCTGCCAGGACAGATTGCCTGCAGGCAGCTCCTGCTCAGCCCACAGCTTACCTTGGCACAGGCTGTCCCCAAGCACAACCAGGGACATGGAGATAGGGTTCAGATAGCAGCAGAATGTCTGAAAAACTGATGGGTGAACCCCTCCTTGGGGGCTGCAGGGACACTCAGGTGACAGCTCTGGAAGTCCCCTCCTCTTTGTACTTGGTGGAAGCCACAATCTGTGTGAAACCAGGCACCTGGAGAAGATCTGGCTAGGGACTTTTCCCCCTCCTTCCACTACTGATGGGGATCAAGAAAAGGGTTTAAAGGGAGGCTGGTAACAGGAAGCAGGAGCCTGGTATCTCATCATTTAAGCTGTGGGTGTACCCTCCCTGGAAGTGTTCAAGGCCAGGTTGGATGGGGCATAAAGCAGCCTGATTTACTGGAAATCAGGTGTCCCTGCCCATGCAGGGGGGTTGGAAATAGATGATCTTTAAGGTCCTTTCCAACACCAGCCATTCTATGATCCTGTGATTCTATGATCTCCATAGCTTGATGTGGACAGCAGTGTGAGCTAGGGAGAAGACAAGCATTGGCAAATGGCACACTGCAAACCCTACCTGATGCCACCCACAGACTCCAGACACAGAACCAGTCACAGTGACACCACAAACACTGTCACAAACAGAGGTGGCAGTGGTGGCCACCCCAAGGAGCTCTGTCCCAGCACCCCCACATCCTCCTCGAGCACTGGGCATGACACAGCAAGGGCGCTTGCACGGAAAGCATGAGGCACTTTATACCCCTTATGATATTTAAAAGCCACTGATGGTTCACCTTTCTGTCTAATGACTACTCCACCAGGGGACATGCTCATTAGAAACCCCTCAGCAGGTGTTAATATTCAATAGTCAACCCAGCCTTTTGCCGTTGTTCAGCTCAAGAATATTAAAATTTCACAAAAAATGTTTTTGCAATGCTTTCATGAAACTAAGCAAGCAAGGCAGAGCATTTCTGCTGGACACATGCCTCCCCACCAAGTATAAGAAGCCACCAAGTCCATTAATGAGGCATACAAGACCCCAGCACCAGCCATGGGCACCAAGCATCCAAAAACACGGCTTGGCACCAAGATGCAGCTAACTCAAAATGTCCCAGCACAAATGGGACCAGCCAACACCTGGTTGTGAAGCTCCCATTCCCCAGAAGAAGTCTGCAAAGCCAGCTGCTGAAAAAGAAAATCCTTGAACATATCCTGTAACAAACTATAGCTCTGCCAGCAAGGGCACCTTCACTTCCAAACCCTGCCTGCTGAATTACACCCTTAAAACAAGCACTCAGTAAATTCAGCTGTTTCCGATGCTATCAGTTCGTAACAGCTTTCCTCACTTAAGGGAATTCTGGAGAGCTGCAGCACACACCTTGAGAATAGCCTGCTGACTGTCCCTGTCAGGGGTGGTGGAAAGCAGGAGCAAACACCAGGAGATCTGAAAGCAGAAACTGCAGTCAGCGTGAGAAGCTTGGATCTGGCAAAACCTGTGCGCAGTAAGACTTTTTGTCTGAAGAGAGACCTCCTTCTTTGATGGGTACAGCAATTCCTTCTGTTCTCTGCTCTGGAGGATCCAGCAGCACCTCAGCAGGTGTCAGTGATGAGATTTTCTCCTGTAAAGACTCACTCTTCCTCCCAGCTGGCAGGGCAATGTTACCCAAGTCACAGATTCATCTTCCTGCAACCACCTTCTGCTTTGGAGAGCTGGTTGTGATCTGAGCAGGATGAGACAGACCTGCTCCTTTAGAGAGTGCTCCCAGGGTGGTCAGGGGGTTTGCCATGGAGATAAGTCTGGCTGGGCAAGTCAGCCTGCAGGTTCAGGGCATCCTTAAGGAGATGAGAGAGGAGGGCTAGAGGATGAATTAAAAATGAAGGGTGGTGTGCCCTCACTTTGAGTACCTCCTGAGGGACAGCTCTTAGTAACAGAGTTTTAGAGCCAGATTTAGTAATGAGTGCCATTTTAAGAAGCATGACACAAGCCAAACAGAAAGTTGTGACTGCACTCTACAGAGCTCATTCTCATTTGTTTTCAGATCGTTACCAGAGCTCCAATTACCCTCAGCTGGAATGAAATCCGATTTCCATTAAAAAAAAAATAATAATCTTTGGATACATCTTCTAAAAAGCCTAGAAGAACCTCTGACTGGCACAGGTAGAGCTGCTGCTCCTGGGATGACCCCAGTGGGGAGGAGCACAGCCCTTATAACAGACTTCATCTTGTGCTTCTGAGGGACAGGAATGAATGCAGTGACCAAACTCATGTCCCAGCACCCTGTGAAGAGGCCATAGCTGTCACTGAGCATACAGCACACAGAGAAATTCCTCAGATGATAAGTTACCAACACCAAAGGAGCCAACTTTCATTTCATTTTGAAATGAAAAGGCCTCCCACAATTTATTTCAGTGGGTTTACTCCACATCAAACCTAAGCCAAGGGGCAAAATTTGCCATGGGATCTGTGGGACTCAGGCTCATTACACCAGGGACAGGCTGAACCTGCCATCCTCCGCAGGACACAGCCATCCAGGCTTCCTTGCACAAACTCAGGAAAGAGGCTGGACACAGACAAATGCTTGTTCTCATATAAATTGCTCTGGCTTTCAGAGACTGATCACAAGAAGGTGACCGTCATGTACTTGCATTTCTAACCCCCATTTTATTTTTCTTCCTTTAATAAACCCTTACACAGAGGAGCACCTGTTTTCTGGAAAGCACCCCAGAATCCCTCTAAAGCAAAGCTGACATACATGAGCTCAAGAACAACAAACTCGGTCCAGCAAAAAAAGTAGAGTCTAATCACAGATGGCCTTTTATGCCAAGTCTGCTGTCTTCTTCCCTCTCCTCCACACAGCACCTCCAGCTCTCTCAGCTCAAGAGCTTTAGGAGGACAGACACCAGTGAGGGGACACAAAGAAAGCTGACACAAGGAAAAGGGGTACTGACCACTGAAGAAGAAACTCGAATTGGAAACTGGAAAAGAATAGGAACTGAAAAGGAACAGGAGAAGCTGCAGCTTGCTCCAGGATGGTGCTTGGACCACTCTGCAGAGGACTACGAAAGGCAGCTGCCTGCAACACCCACCCTGTGCCAGGCAGCTCCTGCCAGGCCTGTGCTCCCAAGCTGAACTTCCAGCTATGGCAAAGTGGACACAGGGTTCAAAACTTCTTCTAACATATTTAACAGATGTTGCTCCTAAGTGCTTTCCTAAACACTGCAAAGCATGCCTGCTTTCTTTTGAACACACCTTTCATGATTAAAGTCAATGTTAACAGTTATGCATCCACAATGACCTCCCTTGTAACTCCCACTCCCCTCTCCTGCACTTGCAGCTTTCATCATTCGGCCCCGAATTGCCCTCCAAAGAAGAGTCTGCTTCACTCTTCACAGTTAAATTAAGAAAATGCAATGTGATGTCTTTGGAAAAACACAATTTACCTGCTGAAAAAAAAACAACAAAAAGCTTCCATACAGAGAGAAAGGAAAGGATGCCCCACAGATGCTAACTGGCTTTGATGCAGGACCAAAAGCAGCAAGTTCTTTCTCCCCTCGCACTACGGGCATGCTGCCAAGAATAGAGTATACTGCACACAATGCCCTTTAGAAAGAAAAAAAAAAAAAAAAAAAAGGAAAAAAAAAAAAAGAAACCTGGAAAGAATCCTGCTACCTGCGAGCAAGGAAGAGCATCCCTTCTGCACAAACATACGAGCCTGTGAGGAGCAGAGGTGAATGAGAAGCAGGGTGAGGAAGGCTTGCAGCACACCCACACCCAGGCTCCCAGCCACCTAAAGGCATTTCTTTTCCTCCTTCCTCCCACCACCACCACCCCCGCCTATTCCAAAATGACTTTGCCTGAGCCACGTGCCAACTTTCAAGCATCTGCAAGATGTATTTCCTTATCCCATGCCCAAGCTATACCATCCATCACACATGCTTGTGTTTTCCAGGAATTGCAAGAATTTGGGGCTTGCACACCAGAAGACACACGAGTGCTCCCTCTCTTTTGGGCACAAAATGCTTCCTGCACTTCCACTGATGGGCAGCGTTCCCAATGCTGGCACGCTGCATGGCTGGGGAATCAAAACAAAACCCCTTTGCCACTCTGACTAGTCCACCGGTTAATTCATTACGATAAATCCATTGTCCAAAACAAAAACATAATTTAATTGCTACACCAGCTGCCCAAGCTTGGCCATTGCTCTTGGCAAGCATCTCAGGATCTCCGTACGCCTCATTTTCAGCAGCCATCCCTGCAGGTGCGCTCCATGCCTTCCACCCTTGAAGTCTCCTGGTTTGGTGCCCCTGTTAACCAAACCCAGTGTTTCCCAACCTAACTGGATAATTAAAGGGATACTAACAGCTCAGAACACCTCTCTGAACACAATAAGATTACAGCAACTGAAATACTAGCAAGCATCCTTGTTTTTTCCCCAGTTGTTAAACCTCTATTTATCCAGCTGCACCTTTTCCCATTCAGGCAGCCTGATTCCCCTTGAAAAGACAGGCAGAAAAAGAAAAAAAGGCTAAAACATATTTCTAGAAGTCACCAAAAAAACTGGCAGATTGTCTCAAAGACTGGTGCATGAACTGTCTGTAACTAGAGCTACACCTGAGTTTTACTGACATTTTTTTTCTCCTCAGCCAGATTTCAAGTTGATTGTGTTGCTTGATACAGACACCTCCAGCATCAGAAAAAGTGGCGTGCAAGAAAAGAGAAAAGCTGACCAGGTGGCAGCTGGCATGGCTTTTGCATGGAATACTGCTGGTGCAGATTTCTAGTCTCTAAACTAACTTGGATCATCAGGGAAAACTTTAAACTACTAACTGCTTTCTTTGACTTTAAAAAGATCCACAACTACAGCACAAGAAACTGAAACAGTCGAAGTACAATTGCCTTCTCTTCCATCCTGGTTATTCACAGGTATCTACAACCCTACTGTGTGGATTATAAACCAGCATTTCTTAATAAGAAGGCATATTTGCAATCCAGAAGAACTGCAATAATTCTTAGATTGTGAGATGGATCCACTCCCCTCTCAGCTCCTGCCTTCTAATTCCAGGGCAATCAGTGCAGGAGAATGCATAATTCATCCCGCAATCGATCCTGCGGGTCTCCCAGTCATTAAGCAACATAACACTGAACTTCCAGAAAGGTCACATATCCAGGAGGTTCAGCTGAAGAATGTTCTCTCCCATCCACTGAATGACTCAGGGAGGTAGGGTAAAGAGCCTCTTCATGAAGTATTTTCCCCCATTGTTTAAGGATTCACAATTACTTTGCTACTGGAGTGTGACAATATGCAGAAGATATTTATATGGGCAAGAAATGCAGAAATCCATGGGTTATTTAGCAGGTTAGTAAAACAAAACTGAGCTGTGAAAGCTTTTATATAGCAAAAGACTGATGAAGTGAAGATAATTATTTGCATTCATTATACTCCCAGAATAGTTGTGGAATATTGGAACAACAGAAATTTCAGGCATTGATTTTTAAAACATTTTATTTTCATTAAAGCTAAACCCCAAATATTTTGCAAGAGTAAATCCTTCCACAATCCATGGGTAGGATCCCACAAAATACAGTAATTCAGCCAACATGAGCTAAGATAAATCACCTCTTGCCAAAAGAAATTCAACTTCAGTCCGAGTTAAGCTCCATGAAGATGGTGAAGTTGGACACAAACTGTTTTCTAATACAGAAAACAAACAAACTGATCCCACATACAGATATGGGAAACATCCTAGGAACATGAGGAAAACTTTTTTAAAAGAAGTCTGGTTTTCTTCCATTCACTGGAAAACATATTGCATTTGTTACTGAGTCTGACCTAAAAGTCATGCTTGAAGGAAAGACCAGCAGTTCTTTGGAAAAGTGCAAGATCCTCTTCCCATGAGGATCAGTACATCTTGCGTACACAGACCTCATTCCATGCAGTTTCACATCACTAAAAGCAAGAAAAAAATCCTTAACGATATAGAACTTTAATTCAGATTGCCTCCTTGGGCGACGAGCAGTCTTGTCTTACTCATGTCAAAGTAATCAGCACCGAATACTGTCTTGCTTGAAAAAAAAAATTAAATCATGTCGCATTAGTATTTTTATATTCTAATCACAGAGCACATACTTTTTTTTTTTTTTTTTTTCTAAACTGTAATCCAAGTTTAATGTTGCTTAGGTTACAAAATAATCTCTACCATTAGCTCCCAACAACTGGGAGCCATGTTCTAGCCATACCCAAGACCTCGGGTGACAAAACCAGGCAGCACGGTGCCTGCTGAGACACACACTGAGCCAAGCATTGCCTGCACCGACACAGCGACAGCCTCGCTCTGTAACTCGGGAGGTTTGTCTACACTTACACAAGTTCGTGCCAGTGCAAGCATCCAGCTGCAGCTGGCAGAACTCTTCTCACCGTTGCAATTCCCTGAACAGACTAAGCTATACCAACAAAATGCACTATTTTTGCCAACATAATTGACTGATCAGCAGAGCTGCTGCCAGCATTGCGACAGCCACTCTAGAGCAGCACAAGCTTCCACCCCCCCTAGTTTCCTACACTCCACATTCTACACAGAGAAACTAAATTTAAAGCAAGAAATGAAGAAAAGAGAACAGGTATCAAAAAGAGAGAACATGTGCCCTGGTGACCGGCCAGCATCTCCCCACCTAACTTAAGGGGAGCTGTGGCCCAGCGAGCTATGTTTTGCCCCAAGCTTCACCATAGTTGATGAAATCAAACATAGACAGTGGTATGATCCTTTTGCCCAAATCAAAGGGCTCCCAATCTAAATATCTGAGAAGAGCTGAAGAAGCAGGAACAAGGTGGACATTCGGCCCTGGAGCAGGCAGGGTCCCGCACCAGCTCCTCTCTGGCTCTGGTCCCCGATGGCTGCAGGAGCTGGTGGGATCCCACACAGAACAGCAATACCATGGGCTGCTGAAATAACCCTCGGTCTTTCCTCGAGTTTCATCTCAGACAAGAAGAGCTTCTGAACCCAAAACCACAACAAATTACTCCTATCAAGACAACTGCATATTCTGGGGAGGGAGTAATTGATTTCTCCTTTCTTTCCCCCACTGAGAAAATTCTATTTCCCTACCAAATTTTTCAGTTGAGAATTAGAGGATAGTGCTCAGTTCCAGTGCTTCCCTGTAACTATTCCTCTGAAAAAACTCTAGATTTTGTCGTATAGGTATAAATTACTGAGCTGTGAGCAAGAGACACAGACCCTCAGCACACCCAGCTGTTTTTCTCACAAAACCTTACAATTCCAGATGATGTATTATTACACGACCTTTTCCCAAACCGAGCAGAAACTTATTTGCATGGAAAATCACTTGTAAACACAACTTGCCTTGGTTTAATCCCTATTTTCTTGTGATTCTCAATACTCCGGCAGCTATGGCGTGCCAGAGCCCTGCGCTCCAGCCAGTCCCTCGGCAGCCCGATGCAAGCCAAGGCTGGCAGACGCCTTGGCTGCCACGACCCCCCGGGAGCAGGTTGTGTGTGTCCCCTCGCCTCGGGTTCAGGAGACCAGAGTGACCCGGGCCGCGGCGAGCGGCCGCAGACATCTCCCAAGGGTGGAGGCAGCCAAAAAAAGCCTACTCACCAGAGGCAAACGCCAGCATTTTTTGGAAGCCGTTTGGGAAGGTGGCAAATAGGAAGTCCGATCTATAGGAGCTGACTCAAGGCACTCTGAAACGTTCATGCGGCGGGAACTTCGCCGGGTAAACTATTAACCACCATAAAGCAGAGCTGCGTGGCTGCCTTTACCATGAGGCGACACTCACATTCGCCCTAAATGCACACGCGGGCTGTGTGAGCACATACACGCTCACATACCCGTAGCGATACCCGTGCACACACAGACTTACACAGAGACAAAGACGCACAGGCACGCACATCAGCGTTTTTCCGAGGGCAGGGGAAGACTCTGGTGCTCCCCACGGCTCGGGGCGAGGCGGCTGCTCCGCAACCTCCCATGGAAACGGCGAACGCTCCGCTCCGCGCTCCGCGGGAGTGTCAGAGAAGCGCGGAGCGCCCCGCGCCCGAAATCTAGCCGGGATCTTTCCAACCCTCGCTCCCCCAAAAATACCCCTCCGAAAGCCGGCAAATCCCCCACCTCAACTCCTCTCTACTACAGTCCCGGCGCGGGGAGAGAGGCGCGGCTCTCCCGCGGCCCCGCTGAAGTTTCCGCGGGCGGCAGAGGGACAGCCCCAGCCCCTTACCCGGCTGGTGGAGCGGGGTCCCGCGGCGGCCTTGGAAGCGGCAGCGGCTGCACGGGATTGCGGCGGCTTCCCGGGAGCTACAACTCCGCGGCGGCGCCCAGGCGAGCCGCGCGCCTGCGGAGCGGCGGCGAGCGGGGAGGAAAAGAGGAAATGAGCGGGAGGCGCATTGGAGGGAGGGGGAGGAAGGAGCCGTCGCCGAGGGACCGGGGAGAGCGAGGGACGCAGCTCAACTTCCCCGGCGGGGCAGCGGGCGCGGCGGGGGGGGCGGAGCGCACCGCGCCGCTGCTCCACGGCCGCCCCGCGGCGTGCGCAGCGCCGAGCCCCGCGCAGGGCCGGCCCGCTGCCGGCACTCCCGCCCAGCCGGGCCACTTGGTATCGCCCTGCCCGCCTCCCCGGGCCCCCGCCGCCGCTGCTGCCGCCGGGCAGGAAGTGCGGGGATGGCGGGGCAGCGCGGAGAGGCGGCTCCGCGGGGCTGCGCGACCGCGGGAGCTGCACCCGCCCCGCCGGCGACCGCTGCCGGCCTCGCAGGCAGCGCGGGTGGGAGCGTGGAGAGGGGGCGGAAAAAAGTTTGGATTTTTCTTTGTGGGGTTTTTTTGTTTGGTTTTTTTCTGTCTTTCTTTCTTCCCCCGGCCCCCCTTGTTTTTTCCCCTTTTTTTTTTTTTTTTTTTTAACCCCAGAGTAAATGTGGGAACGATGGAGCACGAGTCCATCCAGCCAGACTGTTGGACTCGATGATCCTAAAGGTCTTTTCCAACCCAAACGATTCTGTGACTCCGTGGCTCCAGCCAGGCCCGGCGCGCAGCTCCAGCGCGGCTGGCGGTGCCAAGTTTTCGGTGCGCGGGGAGAAGGGCGGCAGCTGGGGAGGGGCCTCTGGAAGCGAACACGACAGCCTCACAACACACCCCAGCTTCCCCTGATGAAGCAGATCGATGCGGACAAGCCCTAATGCCACCCAAACTAACCCCCTCTCATCCCAGCCAGTGCTCCCCACAAAGGCGATACAGGTGAATTTGGTGCAGGTAAATTTAGTACCAGCAGCTGAGCCTGTGGATGGGCTGGAGATGGGTGCTCGAGGTGCTGTGTGAGATGTGAACTTGCACAGCCTACCCGAGTACCCCATCACAAAATGGAAGGGATTTATGGATTGATGCTAATCTGCTTCCCAAGGGAGGTAATTGGAAGCATTGCTCAGAAATATGGCCTGCAGCACAGACAAAGAAATTAATCCTCCCGTTAGGATTTTTTTTTCTCCCCCAGCTCTTGCCCAACACGTTTTCAAGTAAAAAATACATAGAGTTTAATGCAGTTGCCAGTGTGCCTTATCGATAGCTTTCACTCTGTCTCCCATTATATGAGACGAAGCAAGCACATTCAGTGCAGTCACAAGATAAGAACTGAATAGAGCTGAAATCGAGGTCACACTAGAAAAAAAGATAAAGATTTTAGTGACAAACCTTGTGAGGAAAGCAGGAGTGGGAACACACAGAAAAATACCATCATCACCAAAGTAGCAGCTTTTCAAAAGCTTATCTCTGTACTAAGTCCAGCAGATTTTTATAAGGAAAAAAAAATCCAAAAATTCTCCCCCCTCTAATCCCAAAAACCCGAAAACAAACCTTTCACTACATGTACTGCAAAGCTTGAATACGTTGAAACTGAATAGATTGGTACAAAGGGATGAAAATGTTACTCAACAAATGTTACTCCTCAAAGGCCTTGCAGAAATAGTTCAACCATTTTGGTATCTTTAAAAAAAGCCCAAGGCAAAGAACAAGCTTGGAAACTAAAGAACCTGAGCAGTTAAAAACTAGAAGCAACTCGACCAGGAACAAACAATGGAAACCTGTATGCAACCACCATCACTGCCAGCTTCACATACTTGAAGCTGGGTTCTCCTTGCAGAAGATGATTACATGTGTGTAATCTGTATGATTTCCCCCCAAACCCTTCCCCACACCAGCATTGCCTGCCTAAGCATGGCAGCCACCTGGGTGGGGCTGTGGCTCCTGCTCTGCCTCTCCAGTTGCTCCACCAGGGAGGGCAGTGGCATGGGTGACAACACCAGCATCCACCCAGGAGTAGGTGGCAACAGAGCAAGGCCTCCTGTGAGATTTACAGCTCTCAGGCAGTTTATGGCACTCAGTCCCACGTTCATTTTTAACATGGTTGTCAGCTGGTAGCCCCAGCAGCAGCAGGTTTTTCCTCTGCATGGAGCTGCCCTGTGTCCTGTGTCCTGCACTGTGAGCTTGGACCTGCAAGCATTGCTGGAGGCTGCAGTGGTTCCTTGCAGGGATGCCCTGGTTTGATGGAACTCAGTGGCTGTCAGCTCCCTACCCCTGGTTTGGAGTGATCCTCAGCTGGGTGTCCCTCCCGCTCAGCACAGCACTCCAACCTTTCTGTGGGGAGCTGCCTGTGCTGCAAAACTCTGGGACATTATATGGTCAGCAGGTACTTACTTGAAGGTATCATGGCTAATCCCCTCCTCAAGGCCTCTAGTATTCTGTATATTATCCCTTGATAAATTGCATAAATACTGAAGATACTGCTGGAATCATCAATTAAGGGGGAAAACACAGTTAAGAACAAGGCACTATTGTCACTTATACCCAACTTTTTTCTTCAAGAATTGCACCCTTCCAGCTGTGACTGGTTACAAGATGATGCAATCCAGATGACCAACCAAAGAAAGAGGGCCATGATTTCAGATTATTTTGAGTCCTAATGCTTGATAACAAGCCATTTCTGAGTTACAGAAATCCCTAGGGAAACTAATAAGGATGACCTTAGGAAGATATCAACTGCTCACAGACAAATTGAGATGAAAAGAAGCTGCAGATTGATTCCTGAAATTAGTTTGTGAAGGGGACTGCTCCTGCTCTGCAGCCTCCCAGCTCTGTTCTCTTCTTCAGGGAGCATGTGATGTGAAGACAGTCAAGTCCTGCACTTTCTTTTAAGATCCATATCTAGGCAGTTACCATCTCATATTGCACACTTTAGCACATACTTGAACTAGAACTAGAACACTACTACTAGAATTTAATGTCCTGTGAAATACTCTGCTGAGTTTGGGCCACTCACTACAAGACAGACATTGAGGCACTGGAGCATATCCAAACAGAGCTGGTAGCAGGTCTGGAGAACAAATCTTATGAGGGGTGGCTGAAGGAACTGGGATTGTTTAGTCTGAAAAAGAGAAGACTGAGGGGAGACTTTATTGCTCTCTACAGCTACCTGAAAGGAGGTTGTAGTGAGGGAGGTGTTGGTCTCTTCTCATTGTTAACTAGCAATAGGTCAAGGGGAAATAGCTTCAAGTTGTGTCAGGGGAGGTTTAGGTTGGATGTCAGGAAAAGCTTCTTTACAGAAAGGGTTATCAAGCACTGGAATGGGATGCTCAGGAAAGCAGTGGAGTCAACATCCCTGAATGTGTTTAAAAATCTTACAGATACTGTGCTAAGGGACCTGGTTTAGCAGTAAACTGGTACAGCTGGGTTACTAGACTTAGGTTAAAGGTTGGACTGGATGATCTAGGTTCAACAAGGCCAAGTGCCAGGTCCTGCACTTTGGCCACAACAACCCCATACAGCGCTACAGGCTGGGGACAGAGTGGCTGAGAGCAGCCAGGCAGAGAGGGACCTGGGAGTCTGGATTGACAGGAAGCTGAACATGAGCCAGCAGTGTGCCCAGGTAGCCAAGAAGGCCAATGGCATCCTGGCCTGTATCAGGAACAGCATGGCCAGCAGGTCCAAGGAAGTGATTCTGCCCCTGTACTCAGCGCTGGTGAGGCCACACCTCGAGTCCTGAGTCCAGTTCTGGGCCCCTCAGTTCAGGAAGGAGATTGAGGTCCTGGAGCAGGTCCAAAGGAGGGCAACCAGGCTGGTGAAGGGACTCGAGCACAGATCCTATGAGGAGAGGCTGAGGGAGCTGGGGCTGTTCAGCCTGGAGAAGAGGAGGCTCAGAGGAGACCTCATCACTCTCTACAACTTCCTGAAAGGAGGTTGGAGCCAGGTGGGGGTTGGTCTCTTTTCCCAGGCAACCCTCAGCAAGACAAGAGGGCACAAGAGGTCTCAAGTTGTGCCGGGGGAGGTTTAGGTTGGACATTAGAAAGAATTTCTTTACTGAGAGGGTGATCAAGCGTTGGAATGGGCTGCCCCGGGAAGCGGTGGATTCTCTGTCCCTGGAGATATTTAAAAAGAGACTGGATGTGGCACTCAGTGCCATGGTCTGGTAACTGCAGTGGTAGTGGATCAAGGGTTGGACTTGATGGTCTCTGAGGTCCCTTCCAACCCAGCCAATTCTATGATTCTGTGATCTTACAGGTCTTTTCCAACCTGAATAATTCTACAATTCTATGATCTTAAGGGTCTTTTCCAATCTGAATGATTCTCTGATTCCATGAAAGCAGGCACATTCAAAAGATTGGGCCCACTGGGTATATCTGGCCTATTTGAATTTCTTCTTTTGATGGTGTTTAAGTTCATTAAGCTGCTGTGTAACAGTAATACTGCTGTGATGACCTAGTGTGGGTCCTCACAAACTTAAATCCATAGCTGCCCTGGCCCCTCACCTTATGTTTGTTTTTTCTCTCTGCTTTTCATTCTATTTCCACACGCAGGAAAGAGAAAAAAAAGAGGGATTAAATTAGATTAATCCGGATCATTCCAGATTCAGAACTATGCTGAATTTAAAAATACTGTGTGAAATTCCTTCTGCTGTCTGATTTTTAATCACCAAGGGATTAGATGGAAATTGAACTATTTGAGGCATGTAGCACACTGCTTTTCTTTAAATAACTGCCATAATAATATGAGACTCATAAGACTAGCTAATCTTGAGTTATAACCTGCCTTCCTGTGGTTTGGCATGATTAACTTGAGGAAGAGCAATATTTACCTTTTTTGAGCATTTCATCAGCTTAACCTGGACAGCCCAGCACTAAAAAGGAACTAACTGCTGGCAAGGATTAAGGATTCAGCCAGCTCTTTCCTCGGCAGTGTCCTGATACCTGTCATCATTGTTGGGATGGAAATGATGGTGCTTTGGGAAAGGCTGGTCAGCAGCAGTGTCCTTGAAGGTAGATGACCACTCCAGCTGCTTTTAGGCCAGGTGTTTAGTGGAAAGCTTGCATGAGTCAGACAGGCTCGAATCTGGCTTTCCCAGAAAAGTTAGGACTTTCCTTCATTGCAGACAATGACAGCAAAGCACATCTTCTGGCTTTGGACTGGGAACATGGTCATCCTGGTCATCCTCACCCTGCCCTCCTGGAGGATGATGGCACTTCAGGGGGAGCTGCTGGCCAGCTTTCTTTGCCTGGGAAGGAGCTCCTGCCCAGTTGGGGCATCTGCAGAACAACTTCATGGCAGCAATCCATTACTGAGCTTTCTTAAGACTTAGGATTGATGGAAGAAAGCAACGTTTCAAAAGACACTGTAATTAATTTTTTGTAATTAATTTTTTTTTCATCCTGTTTTGATCTTGCTTCTGGAAATCCCTCACCAAGGAATTACTTCAGTGAAATTCAGCAGCACCAGGGAAGTTGCAGCTGATATTATTTCACTGTGATAAGGCCAGGCTGCATGGTAGGTACTTGGGGAAATATAAGGGAAAATTGTTTATCAGAATTATTTTCTTTGAAAAGTTTTGTCTTCCGGTAGTAAAAACTTGGATTCTCATCTATAAAGCTTCCTATATATTTTTTCTACAAGATGCAGAGGCTGCATCTTTGCCTGCATCAGTTTAACTCTTGTTAGTGCTCCTTTCTTTTGCATTTCCAGCTTGGACTAAGAGGAAAACAGACTTGGGAAATGCCAGCTCAGGCATTGCTCTCGCCACAGTATGGGCAAGCAGAATTGCCTGAACAAGCAGACCCAGTATTGAATGTATCACCAAAAAAAACATGCCAAGGGGTTTTGCAGGTCGTCTGCATCACAGAAACTGGAGGTGAAAAGAGTACATAGGTTCTTATAGTGCATTTTTCTGCCTAAGCAGGATTGTTCCCTGCACTATCTTCTAGTGTACTTTCCTGGCCTGTTTTAAACGACCTTGGAGGTTGAGGAGAGGTGGGAGGGGGGAACCCTCTGGAGTCTCTTTGTCTAATTTGAATAATGTAATGTGGAGCAAGTGCAAATGGGTGCTCAGAGAATTTAGTTACAACACAATATTTAATGCAGCTTTTTGCACGCTTTTTTCATCCTCAGCCAGTTTGCTCTGTCTGCCACTGTGCCAGTAATATCAGATAGATGTAAAGAAAAAAATTTAAAAAGTAACAAAAATAATGGCAATACTCCATCATTGCATGATTTCTGCTCTTTCTCTTAGCAGGAGATTGTCTTGGGTGCTTTCTTTCCCTGCGAGGAAAAATGAATAGCATGAACTGTGATGATTGGCAGCAAGCCTGAGAACAGCAGATGTGAGCCTGCACAGCTGGACGAAGAAAAAAAAATGCACTTTGCTACCTACATTTGTATTACGGTTGCCCCAGGGATACCGCAGTGCCTACGGGTGCTTAGCATATGAACAGCCGAAGCCATCAGGCACATTTGCATACACAAGAACACTTGACATCCTTTTCAAAGTCAAAGAAAGAAACGATTAAGCAACATGAAGGAAATTTGGCTGAGTGGTTTTTCCCTCCGATAATAATGATGGAGGAGGAAAATATTGAAAAAAAAAAAAAAGAAATAAGCCTGACAGAGGGGAAGAATTTCTGAATTAAATCGGCAGAGTTTCCTTTCATTTACTGCTATCAGTTTATTACATGGAAATCTAAAAAGCCTCCCAGGCTGCAGATGCCACGCCAGACACTAAAGTCAGGTGTTATACACAATTTAGTATTAAAGTTTTTTACACAAAAAGGGAAAACCCTGCTAAATAGGGAATTTTTTTAAAAAAAGCCTAATTTGTCACAATGGTGCTTTACCATAGTTTTGTACTCCAGGGCTGTGCCACAATGTTTGTTGGGATTTATCATCAAAAAAAGTGGGGAGGGGCGGGTCTGGAGGGGGGGTGGGTGGAGGAAGGCTTTAACTGAAACCATCTACTAAAATGTATCTACTAAGAACCCAACTGTCCCACGGGATCCACACACAAGGATAACTGTATTCATGTTTTTATGGGTACATCACTATCAGGGGAGAGCAGCAGGGCTTTTGGTATTCAGGTGCAATCTGGTGACATCGTGAGGGCCTCAGTATCTTCAGTCATAGCCTTCCCACCGTTTTGTTTGCTTTTTTTTTTCCATACCTGCAGCAGCCATGTGGGAAACTGCAATGTATAACTTGTCTGAGCAGAAAATAACAGAGATTTCAGTCAAACAGATCCCACAGACCCATCAAAAATTGTCATCCCTATGGGATGCAACAGAGTAAACTGTGGATTTGTGGTCCAAAATGGCAGATTTATGCTGAGACAGGTGGGATAGAGAAAGAAACAGCAAGTACAGCAGAAAATACCAGTGTTGTTCCTTGTTTCTATTCTGAACCACAACAAGCAAATGCAAAAGCCAAAATTTAAGCGTGAAAAATATCTGTGTCTAAATCAATGTTTTATCCTGGCATTACAAAAGCTTTAGAAAGCAAACCAAAATAAAGTATTTTTGTTCAATCAGCGCAATAAAAAAATAAAATAGTAAACCTGGTATTTCCCCACAGATACTTTCACTTTTGCTAAGGCTGCTTTTTTTGTATGGCTCAACAAAAGAGGAAAAGAAAGAAACCCGACAGTGCTTTCTAGTATGCTGGAGCCAAGAAGATGCTAATTTAGCAGTCTGCCAGTCTGCATGCTCCGGGATGACTTCCAGAGCCCTGCCAGAGCTGGGGACTCCACGCACTGGCCTCAGGCTGCTGCTTCCTCAGCACTCTGGGGTAACAGGGCTTTGCATCCCCTCATCCCGGACTCCAACCTTCCTGCTAGAACACCATGGTCCTGATGGTGCTCCCATCTGCACAAATCTACCCTGAAATACTTGATATTTAAATTCCTTTCAACATTCAAAGGGGGGGCTATAAGAAATACGGGGTCAGACTTTTTAGCAGGGCCTGTAGCAATTGGACAAGGAGCAATGGTTTGAAACTAAAAGAAGGTTGTTTTAGACTAGATATGGGGAAGAAATAGATGCAGAAATACTGGAACAGGTTGCCCAGAGAGTGGTAAAATGCCTCATCTCTGAAAGTGTTCAAGGTCAGGTTGGATGGGACTTTGAGCAATTTGGTCTAGTGGAAGACACCCTCTGCTCACTGAAGGGCAAGGCTGGACTAGGATGACCTTTAAAGATCATTTCTAACTCGAACTATTCTGTGATTCTGTGAAATCAGAGAGCCTGGTAAAGCCATTTGTCCCATGGGATTACACTCTCCTGCTCAGTACCTGAAGGTGAAGCCTTGTTTATTTAGTTTGTTTAGTTTGTTGTGAAGGTGGATCACTCAGTGCAATTTGGAGGAAGTCAGAGCAATTTTGGCATGGGCAATGGTGAACCCTTGTAGTACTCCTGTTGGTAACTAAAAGGAAGCAAATCACAAGGGAGGACAATAAAGGAATTAACAACACTTCAAATAAGAAAAAAGTTAGTAATTCTGAAAAGGTTGGTTTATGCCTGGAGAAAACCCTATAACAGGGTAATCACATTGTTGGCGTTTGACAAATGCACACTAATAATTAAATGGGGTATTGATTACAAGTTTAGATTATCGTCCAACCCTCTCCGCTATTGCAGGAATGTCCCAATTCTGCTGCCCTGAGCTTTGCTTTCAAGGAGTGAAAAATAAGCTTAATTTCAAGTGCACAGACAACAGCATTTTGTTCGCTGGCCTCCACCTGAAAAATCCATCTGGGAATCCCATGGGCTGAAGAGCCCAAAGTTCATCCCCACAATATGCCAGGGCAGCCTGCAGGCTGAGCAAAGGGCACTGTGGGGGCTCTGCCCTTCCAGGGTCAGCTGGGATGGGCATCAATGCAGGATCACAGGCTTGGTGCCCAACATGCTGGTAAAGAGGAGAGGGAGGCAGAAGGACCCCTCAGCATGGTGGGCATGAGACAGGCACACATGCCAGCAGCATCCCTCCCAGAGCTTGATGGGCTGCTCGTGCTCCTCACTCCTCACAGCAAAACGCACAGAACTCCTGCTGAAAGGGGATAATTCCTCCCAGAGCCAGGCCACTTTCTAGCCCTGCTAAGCACCCAGGCCTACGCTTGCAGTGCACACATTTTTAATAAACTGACAGGGAGAGGTGCAGCAACTTTAGAACTAAAAGCAATCACGGTTTTCAGGAGTGTATAATCACCTTTTGTCACAACACAAACCCTGAGGCAATTTGCTTCAAGCAGAGAATTTTCCCATCCTCCAAACAGATGATAATCCAATAAAAGAGCCCACGAGCAGGATCCTGGACAACGTGTGACACCATGTTCTCATCAGCATCCCACTGGTGTTCTGACAAGGCACCCGCTGCTCCCAGCACCCACCCATGTGGCTGCTCACAGCCCATCTGCCCCACAGTGTTCAAAGGCAAACAGGGGCACAGTTTAAGGAAACCACAGCATCTCCTCTGTGCTCAGATTGCCATGCAAATACCACCAGATTTTTCATATTATCACAATACCAGGTGTCCTGTTTCATACAAAATTATACCCAGGAAAGTAAGAGAAATTCAGTTACTTACTGCTGAGAAGATCTAAATTACATTCATTTTCTCTGATGGGCTTTTAGAGACATCATTTCACACTGGCAGAGATTAAGAAAGAATAAAGAGCACCCAATGAGTTCCTAAACCAGATGAGTTTCTAAGAAATGTTGGACAGGATCACCTTTTATATAAACTGGTAGATTTTCATCACTGATTATTTAAAACACCTTTTTTTTTTTTTTTTAACCCTGGTCTTGCAAACAGCATGTTTCTGCCCTTGCACATGGGAACTCTAGAGCGTGACACAACTGCTGCTTTGCTTTGGGCTTTTCTTGGGAACAGCAAGCCTTTAGTGGCATATAAAATTTAATTTTTAGCAACAAAAAAGCAGGTAAATAACTTACACCAGTGGGATAGAAAGCAAAAAGTAGGGACTCCAGAGCCTTTGCGGTCTTATGGTGTCTTCCTCTCCTGGCTGCTACTCTTTGCAGTTTTATTTCACATTGGCAAGGTATTTTTCCATGGTAAAAAGGTCATTTCTTCTGAGCCACATCTGCAGGAAAATCTCCCGTTTTAGCAGGTCCTCTCCACCAGGCACTGGTGGGCACTGGCTGCCACTGCCTTTCCCAAGGCAGGTCCCATCTCCCAGCAGTGGTGTTGGAGTAAAAATACAGACATCCTATTAATAGCCTAAATTTAGGCAATTCCAGATGTGAAATTTGGTTTCTGAAATTACAGCCTCAGCCAAGCCTCAACCAGTAAAACTCAGCTGTTTCCTCTGACTCATAACTGTTTTTTCAGAGAGGTTTTCATCGAAATTTCTTCAGCAATTCCCGTGTTGTTGCCTGACTCATATTGAAACACCAAAATCATTATTAAAGTGAAATTATAGTAAATGGAGTGTGAAGACTTGATATATACCACTTTAAAATTTTGCTATGGAGCATGTTTTGTCCAATAATTAAATACTGTATTGTTTTAAAAAGTGAACAAAAACCTTGTCATATAGTGCACAGAGGAAGTCAAGTGCTTAAGAAGCCACAATTTTGAAATTTAAGGTTAATTTATTCTTCAATAAACATTAATTTATTGTCTTGATTCATGTGTAATATTTATGTTTGGTATCCCACCTGCTTGCCATCTGAAACCCCTGCCTACACCAGAAGGATGTTCAGAGTGAAGGATGAGGTATTCAGGTGTCCCAGGCGTGGGCAATGGTACAAAGCACAGGGCTGGGAGCAGCTCTTCCCAATAGTGTGGGCAGAAATGCATGCAGAGGTAGGGGCAGAGGTGAACCTACAGCCTGCCCAGCAGTATAAAGTGATGAAAGAGGGGAGTCAGGTTGGTTATCAGGTGGCTGAAGCCTCCATCCCTGAGGAAAAACCCCAAGCTTATTGTGTTTTGCTTCTATGAAAGGGTGACTTGCTGCAGAAGGGGGGTGGAGGGGTGGCATTGCCCTTCCTGGGGGGTTGTGGCAGCAGCATCCCTTGGACTGATGCAAAGCTGTGCCTGGGGGGACCCGGCCCCCATTCACAGCAGGAGCCTTGCTAACCCTGCCTGGGTTTTGCAATGCCTTAAAGCACAGGGAGCTGTGAAGGTGGCCATCAGGTTGGTAAACGGGGAAAAAATGCTGCAATCCAATTTATTTGATTTTGAAATTAAACCTCAAACTGTTGCTGCAGAAGAAGGGACTGAAAAAAATCCCTCAAGTCTGGGAGCTCGTATTTACCTTCTCACCAGCTCTGCAGATACTTAATTTGAGTGTTGCTTCATCTCCTGTCTCCCTCATGTATCATTGCTAATTAAAGTACACACTCTACACTTACCCAAATTAGGATGTGGGAGGCAGAAGAGGCTCAATCTCATTTTCCATGGCTGTATTGCCTCTGCAGAGCCAACATCAGGGGAACCAGGGTCCTGCTCAGAATGTGGCAGCTGCACTGTAGCCCCTTCCCTCTGCCACTGCTCCGTGTGATGCAAACCCCCCCTGTGTGAGTGGCAACACATGGAGAGAGGGCTCAGTGAAAGAAATGGCCACGACTCCTGAGGCAGATGGGATGAGCCTGGTGCCCATTCTCTCCCCAGCTGAGGAAGCCAGAGGAGCTGTGCTGGCAGCTGCCTCTTAGGCCTCTGCTTTGGTGCCTCCATGCCCTCCAAACGCACCTCCTAACTTCCCACTCAAGTGAAGTTCAAACAAAGACATATGGCAGTAAGGACACATCTTCCTCAGCATGCTCCCCAGAGGGACACCTCACCCCTCTGACATGTCCCCAGATCCTAACCGTCCCTGACCCCAGGTCCATTTGCTCCTAGCCAGCAAAATGAGATTGTTGACTTCTCCTCAGTTTCTGGTTCTAGGTTAGAAGTCTGTCTCCTTCAGCTTCCCTGCTCCACACTTCACTCCCATCCCAGCCACAATGTTTAGGTGTTTTTGGCAGTGCCAAGTTTTGCAGCCACACAGGTCCCCATGCTCCTTGCAGCCCCTCCTTGCCTCATGATGCTACAGGTGGCATCAGCCTGCAATGGGCAATGGGAGACTTTAAAAGCCTATGAGTGCTGGGGGTAGTACAGATGCTATTAGGCTTAGAGATTACCTATGCTTCAGAAGATCCAAGGAGATGGTTTCAGAGGAGGTAATGCTGAATGCAGCCTATAAAACATTTGCCCAGTCATTCCCTCATCCCCACCTAAAGCACCAGCACACTTCTCTCTGACATGAGCTAAATGCACTGTAAAAGCTGGGGAAAAGTGCTGCTGAGAACTTCCTTAGCTCTGAATAATTAAATCCCAGCACTATAAAAAGCTATGAGGGAATGAAATTTAGAAAAATCTAGTTTTAGGATAATTATAGTACAAATCAGGAGAGTACACGGACCCAAGACAGATGCATTAGTAGGACAACTGAGCACAGTGGGTCAAATTCATACTTGCCAGAACTGCATAGAACTGCTCTTCCCTGGATGGATTCAGCCCAGGGAGGGAAAGCAGACCCTGAAGTTGAATTGATGTAGTGAGTAGAAATCTAAAATAGCATTTCCTAATATAGAAAGCATAAAGAAAGAAGTGAATATGACTGTGGTTACCATTCACGCCTCTGGTGTAAACAGGGAGTGATATTTTCTGAAATACTTTACTATAAAGCTAGCTTAACCTCCTTCCCCCTACCCTGCCTCCACTATCACATCAACTGCATTACAATTGGATCTTTAAAATCTCTGTTTGCTTGCAGATTTTATCACATCTGGGCTTTTTTCAAAGCTCCATTTGCTGGAATTCACATGCTGCTTTTGAACACAGGCCTTCAATTTTCTAACCAGATATATTTCTAGTCTGCGTTTTCCATGGCAAGTTTGAAAACATTAACCTGGAGCCCAACATCACCAACAAGAAAGCACAAATATTTTCTTCCCGTTTCCCATTTTTTAAGCCAGCTATTATAGTGTCCAGTTTAAGATGCTGAATCCTTGGGACTGCTTGTTTAGCTCTCAGGTGTGGAAATTTTTATAATTTACATACTAACACAGGTAGTCAGGCTGTATACTGGGCACTTTTTAATTAAATAGTGGAGGACCCAACAACAGGTGAATAGTTTGTTCCTGGTCTCATGCAACCCCAGCCCCCTCAGCATCTCAGTGGGCTCCCCTGGGTTCTGTGCAGAGCTCCCCTCAAGACAGACTCAGGCATGGTGCTTTCTGATAAAAGCACAGCCACAGGGAGTGAGAATTTTCTTGCCCACCCTCCTGCACATCTGTTTTGTTTTGGGTTTGGTTTTGGTTTGGTTTACAGCAATAGACCAGTGTAGAATTCAGTTTTATGCAAGCCAGCAGTGGCAGGCAGCTCACAGACTAATGAACAGGGACATTAACACTGCTTTAATGTCCAATGCTCTGTTTCAGTGTAACTCTCAGTGACACAGGAGCAGGCACTCCCAGTTGTATCTCTCAAAAAACACATGCAGAATGGCAGAGGGGTCTGTCCTTTCTCAGATCACATTTCCACGAGCTCCCTGTAATGGAATTATTCACTCCCAGTATGAAATTATTGGGTTAGGTCATAGCATGCTATTATATGAGTGCTCCTTTCATAGTGGGGAAACATGATTCTCTATAGACTACATTTACTAAGAGCATTTGCATTCTTCAAAGCAAAAGGCTCTCCAAAAACCCATGCCACTCCTTGAACTTCAAATGTGCGTGAGAGGAGACGTATGTTATGAGCAGATATCCTCTCCTTCATTTTTAAGTGCAGGAGCTGTTTGACACTACACAAAACAACTGGAGAGAGGAAGCAAGGATTACTATAGCAGTCAAAAATGCATCCAGCTCTACTGTGGGGTTCTTGATGCAAGGGAAATGAAAGGCCATCTCTTTGAGACAGGTCTATAGAGCTCTTAAGATCTAAAGTGGGTGGCAGGTAAAACATTATATATTTCCCACGTGTCCAAAAACATTGGGGTCAATTGAAGAGAAGAGCATTTGGTAAGGGTACAGGTGATGAAATGGAGAGTATGCTTATTAGCTTACAGACAAGGCAAAGCTTGTGGGAGCTGCAGGCACAGAGGAGGGGAGGATGGCAAGTCAAAGCAATGCTGACAACTTGGGGAAAAGACCTGGAAGAAAAGATGTGGTTCAGTAGAGGTGCATGTGAGGTACAGAGGAACAATCAGCTGTGCAAACACAGGCTGGGTTAAACTACAGCAGTTCTGCCAAATAAAGGCCTGAGAGGGTGGCTGTGGATTTCAGAGTGAACATGAATCAACTATGTCATGTTTTTATGGATGAGACAGATGTTCTAGGGTAGATAAAGGAGGAGCAGAGACCATATAGTGGGAAATTACCCTTCCACACCAGCCAGAATGAAGCACCATGGCTTGAGGAGTGGCATCTGCAGAGAGCCCAGCTGCCAAGCATGGAGATGGAAAACATCCCAAGAGCAGAAGCTGCATGGGATTGGTTTTAGCCTAAATATATGAAGCCTGAAGGGAAACATAATGCCCCAGCTATGTAAAATCTTGTCTTAAATGGGGATGTCTGTGGTGAACAGGAGCAATGAGCTTAAATTAAAGCGTGTAAGAGACAGAGCATGCAGGGGAAAAATTTTTCTGCAGGTGAGGGCAGCAAGCCACGGGACTGGACTGCTAGAGAGGATTGAAATTTCCATCATGCTATGAGCAGGTCAGAAAAGTGGTGGTTAGAGATGATAAAGTGGTACAACCTCCCTGAGGCTGGAAAAAAGATTAAATGAGCCCACGTGAATTCTTCTAGCCCTGTTTTCCCATGATTTATCAGAGGATTTGCAGCTGCAGTTCTCCTCATTTTCAGGGTTTAAAAATGCATCTCTATAGGTCAATACAGCAGTGGAGATGCTAGGAGAAAATGGAAGCACTTTGCCTAAGCCCCCACCACTTTCCAAGCAAAGCCCCCATGAAGTCACCATCAAGCTATGCTCTGGTCTCCTCAGGAGCTGAGGAAGTAATGCTGAAAGATTTTCTGTCAATTTTTTTGTGGACCTCAAATATCAACAATAAATTATGGATTGGTCAAAATACAAGCAGCATTTCATTTCAGCTTCCAGGCTGTTTTTAACCCGTTTCTCTCCTGTCATCCCTTGACAACTTCTACATCTCTTCAGACCCAAGGTGAAGAAAAACCCCTCAGATTCCTGTCTTGGAAGTGCCAATGCCAAGAGGTTGATGCTTCTGAATTCCTTATGCTTTTATAGCAGAAATGATTTGCAAATTGAGATTCCCAAGGCCTTTCAGTCCCTCAGAAAATATTATGAATATGTTGGCTCACTTCTTGTTCCTTCATTTGCTATGTCTGGGGGAAGTGTCAGTGTCTCCTGCTGCCTAATAACATGGTGGGTGACAGAGAACAACAAAGTCAGGCTCTTCAGGGGGGATCATCAGAAGAGAACAAAGGACAGTGGTCACAGATGCAGCAAAATTTGGGTTAGAAATAATAATTTTTTATCATGAAGGGGTGTGGTCAAACACTGGAAAAATTTGGACAGGGAAGTTGTGATATCTCCTTCCTGAAGTTCTAGAACTCAAAGGGATGAGGCTCCTCACAACCTCACCTAATTCTGAAGATGGTCATACTGGTATAAGAGGGGAACTAAGACCCCAGAGGGTTCTTCTATGATCCCAGTGGAGGTAAATCAGAAATTTCCTAAGTGACAGAATTTTCCACACTTCTCCATACCTCATCCCAACCCTCAGCTCATTTCTCTGGAGGGGCTCTGGAGGCTGGCTGATAAGGACAAACATCTCATTTACCAGCTCTGTTTCATTACAACAGAATGCAAATGAGGTACATATACCAATTGGAACTAGATGATCCTTAAGGTCCCTTCCAACCATAGCTGTTCTGTTCTGTGCTATTCTATGCTATGCTATGCTATGCTATGCTATGCTATGCTATGCTATGCTATGCTATGCTATGCTATGCTATGCTATGCTATGCTATGCTATGCTATGCTATGCTATTCCTTATCCTACCCTATTCTATCCTACCAATGTGGTCTTGAAAAAAAAAATTATAAATGCATACTCTTTCTTTCATTTCTGTGCCACTGCAGTGTGGGAGAGGACAGTTTGTGCTGACTCCTCTCCCTTTCTCATCCACCAAATATCACCCTAAGACACCACAGCACTAACTAGTGTAATCAGTACAATCTCAAAAAGCACTTTACAAAGACAGCCAAGCACCCACCCTATCTGAAAAAAAATGAAAACTTCCAAGACCAGGACGTTTCTCAGATCACAAGTAGCACCTTAAAGCCTTGAGGGCACCCAGTCCTCCCAGCCTGACACATTTTCACACAGGCTTTGCTCACAACTGCACCAAGCAAAATTTGCCTTCACTTTACTTGCTGAATGTCCAGCCATGATTTTCAGTCACCAGAAAGGGCAGAAGCCATTTTGACTTTAAGAGTCAGGGTGACTTGGCAGAACAGGGCTGTTAGGAGATGATGCTGATTCAACCATGACAGTACCTGTCAGGAAGCTGTCCTGCCTTCTTGCAACACACTTCTGCCTATTAGATAGACAATAAATTTTAGGTGTGTCCTGTTTTTTGCATAGAGGTCAGATATCTCAAGACAAGATAATGTTTAAAAACAACACAGAAACTTCTTGGTTAAAACATTAAGTACATGAACATACCTTTACATCCACCATTATAAAGGGATAGGCAGAGTTGACAAGGCTTCCATCATCTCCATGGTGTGGCTCTCCTGAAGAGCAGGGTGCTTAGTCGTAGGTGGTGCTAAAAGAGCCTTTCCGGGTGCTTGCAAAGGGAAAGGATGGATGAGACAATCGTTCTGCTTGAATTTAAAAAGACAGATTTATGAAGAATAATTGCCTTCTAACTTGGCAGAGAATGTGTACTGCCTTTCAGGGATTCACAGCTGTGCCCTGTTCCTGTGGAGTTAACTGAGCATAGAGAGAAAAAAAAAAACCCCACAACATTTGATCTATTCTTCCTTCCCTAATTCAACATAACTGAGAATCTCCCAGGATATTTCTATTTGAATTGCAGCAGACTTTGCATTTCAATATGTTGGCAGTGAGTATCTGTCACAGTGATGGCATTTTCTACATGGAAAGTAACACCAACACTTCGAGCAGACAGCAGCATATACATCACCCAAATGGCTGAGGCTGTGTTGTGGGAAAAGCAAAACACCTTTTCCTGTGACTACAAATGCAGGTTGCCTTGAGCAGCGTGAGTGCTGCAGCCAGATACACAGATTTTGTACCATTTCTGTGCTAGAGTGACAGCTCTGGCATTTAACTTCATTTAAAGCTAAGCCACAATTAAGTACAAAACAAACAGATCGGGCAGCAGAACCACTCATGTTCATAACATAACTTCATCCAGCATTTTATGCAACTCTGTGCAAAGGTGTCTGACTCTCACCTTTTAAAAAAGGCAGATTGTTTTTTTTTAGAAGTTCATATTTGTACAGTACTTGAACACAGCTGGAAACTCCCTACATAATCTGCTTCCCTGGGAAGAAGAGGAGGAAAAATCTCCTGCAGGAGCTCCTGAATAGTGACCACAGAATTAGATGAGTTATACAAAAACCTTGAACCGGAAAGAAGAAACAAAATTAAATTTCATCTCCAAACAAATATTTTTTTTCTTCTGGATATACAATGCTGCTGCAGTAGGCCTATATGATGGTATCAGCACTGAAACCAGTATTTATAGAACTATGATGACGCCACCACCAGAACCGGTTTGCAAACCCTCTCAGACATCACCTACCTGCCCTGACTCAGACTCTGAAGCTTATAATTTATTTTCTTTCACTTATATGAGGAACCTGAGGAGAGTTATAGAATCATATTCCTAATGTAAATCAAACACTGACAGAAAAAGCTAACCCATGAAAACTGGTTCCAGGAAAGGGCATGAACCCCGATTTCTCTGTAAGTTAAGCACATCATTTCTCTGCTGAAAGAACAACTCCAGGCTATTTTTTTTTATGCAAACTCTTGCAAGGCAAGAAAAAGCCTGTTGTGACACACACAATGCCTGTTAGGCTCTGCTGAACCTAGAGGGACCCAGACATGCCCATGTCCATGCTGCCATGTCAGGATTCAGGTACATCTGACTTCTCCCTTTGGTCTGCATAAAGAAAACCATGAGCTTGGTCCCATCTTGGGGACCGAGGCTACAGGGGACACAGCCACAAACCTGTGACTCATTTTAGACTCACTCTAAGTGCAGATGAAGCAGCATTCAATATGAAGTTCATGTCAATATATTGTTAATGCCATATTGCTAAATTATATATTTCTGCTAAACCAAATATTTGAGAGGTTTGAATCTTAAGACTCTGACACATTTTTGCTTTTGGGGTTTTGGGGTTTTTTTTTGGTGTCGATATGGTCAACAGAAAGTGCCATCTAGGCCATATCTGCTGAAAATGCATTGTCCTAGAGAGGTCCTTTTTCAGACTTGTTTCAAATATTCAAATATCTTTGCAGCTCCCTGAGAGGCCAACCAAAGGTCTGTTTCATGACCTGCATATAGAATTTCTGCTGGCACTTGTAGGGTATGCATATGCTAAATGCATGCAGAAGTCAAACAAGGCTTCAGGAAAATTTTCCAAATGAGTAAATTCAATTGTTTACATTTACTCTTGCAAAGTCATTATTATTTTTTAGCAACTCTACAAAAAAGCATTTGGCAACCATGGTATCATTCATATTGCGTGGCATCATGGTGGTGAAACTCAGGATGCAGCTGGGAGCATAGATGAAGGTCCCTTCCCTGTACTGATGTCACACCTGCACTCAGCTCTGAGAGCCCTCAGCCCCATGCACTGACACTCAGGTGCCTGCTGAGACTGCTGGGTGGTCTCCTGACACCCCACAGGGGTGCACCCCTGAGCTCCCTGCCAGATAAATCATCCTTTACAAAAGCCTCCTTGGTTGAATTTAGGAGCACTAGTCTCATATTGGAAATGTACTGCTCTGGCAAACGTTACCTCCAACAAATATTGGGGTCTCAAGGCTGCTTCTTCAAAAGAAGCCTGCATCAGTCATTCACAACTGAAATACTGCTGCTCACATCTCCCTGCCTCTGAATAGAAGCACAAAGCATCTATCACACCACCCCAGTCTCCTGCTTTCATGAACCAGCTGCATCCCTCACTTCTTTCCCAGCCTTTCACTTCTGCTCTCAGCCCAGGTATAACACTCAGCCTGTACTCAAGCTGCAGGACTGTCTCTTTTCTATGATCAGTACCCCTTGGCTACCCACAGAGTTTACTAGCTGCCTGGTCCATTCATTGAATCTTCACAGCATCCCTGTTCAAATGCTGTCAGCCCTTCACAGCTCTTTCATTGCCATTCAGGACTCATTTCCTGAGGGTCTGAGATAAACAGACCTTTAGCCTAGGCAGCAAAAAAGTCCTAGGTTTTGCCATACAACAGTGAATGGACCCCTTCAGGTTTGGCACCGAAACATGCAGTACTCTTTATTTTCTGCAGCCAGTGTTAGACAAAAGATATTAAGTTCAATATCTCCCCTCTCCTGTGCTTCTCTCCTCTGAACTGCTGTGTATGATGTGCTCTGCCAATCTCTCGAAGTTGTCTTAATGAAGCTTGGCAAAACAATTCAGTCATTGGCTGATATAACATATTAGAGGGTTCTGGAACACATCTGCCAGCATTTTGATAGTATTATTCCAACCCCATTGCTACAGACTGTGCTTAACATTGCAGCTGTGTTTCACGGCGGAGGCCTTGTCCAAGAGCAGAGACAGCAGTGACTGAGGAGGCTTTGCACTGAAAGGTCTCAAGGCTTTTCTGCTTCCCTCTGATGCACTGGTCTGTAGTTTCTTGTGTGCATCAGGCACCTCAGGTGTCTCTGTGCTCCACCCCAAAGCAGTCCTTGACTTAATTGGGCTGTTTCCACCTGTGGATCCCTTCAAACCAAGTTAGTGGAGCCGAGTAAGTTAGTGGAGTAGTAAACTACTGCCTTCCATGTAGGAAGGCACTCACATTTTACTTAACATTATTTCTAGTCCATTTGTTGGGGAAGATGCTAAAGAAATTCTTAGAAAGTAATCTTAGAAAGTCATATGTCCATTGGTTAATGACCCACCTGCCTCCCCACCATCTTGCTTCATATCCCAGCTCCTCCCTGTGCTTTTTACTCTGCTCCAGCTCTCAGATTACCCACCTATCTTTAAATCTATTCCTCACTCACTGGGCTGCCTCATCTTTATCTGCTTTTCGCTGCTCTATGATCCACATGCTTCAGCTGCAAGTGTAGCATTGCTTCTCTCTTGGTGCCAATGCCCAATTACAAAGGAAAATCTCTCGAGACTCTGCTGGGCTGGAGCCTTGGGGTTGGAGAGCAGATCACCCAAGAACTTACCCACACTGCCATGTATCTAAAATGTATGTGAAATTGTCATTATTTTTTGTTTTCAGAGGTTTGTATCTTGGGCAAACTTGGGTGAGAGGGAAAACTGAAAATTGATCCAGTTGCAAGGCAAACCCTCCTACTGAGCTTTAAGCCCAGCTCAAAATTGAGGCACTGAAGTTTGGGCTAAAGAAGCTCCAAGAATTTTGACTTGAGGAAACTAAACTGGTTTGTGTCAGGCTTTTCCCAAATTTGCTGGATCGGATTTGCTGAAGGTTGCAAAGGCAATAAGCTCTGGGACAGGCAGTATAATATGTAACCCACTTGGATTCAAGCTTATTTGACAAGGCAGAAACAACTAAAAACAGGACTTGAGAATGCAATTTTTTTAGTAACTCCAAGTCTGCCCAGCTGTGCAACTTTAAATGTCCTTCTCCTCCAAGAGTCTAGAGACACAGAGAAAAGGTAAGCCTGGAGGAAATACAAGTAATCCGAGTTGTCTTCATATTTAGTAACATACAAAATTGGAGATTAAATAAGCTTTATCTCATAAAGTTTCAGAAACATGTCAAGTTTTGTTGCCAGTAGTCATTTTGGGCCTCTCACAAATATCCAGTTCAAACTTCTGAAAAACAAAAAGTCAAAAAAATTAGTTGTAAGCTGAAGGAAGATCTTTCATGGTCATGTATTATATAGCTCAGGAATACCTTTCTCAATTAGCTAAAAAAAACAGGTCTCTGTATTAGTCTGCACCACACTGCAGATCATGACATTTTCAAGTAATTTAGGCCTATGATGGGCTTTAGTTTACCCTTAATGAGAAAAAGGTTCTTACCTCAAAACAAAGCTGACATTTGCTCTCATTTGTTGATGACAATTATGTGTTTACCTTCCACTCAACACAGCAGAGCCCCAGGCTTTGCTCTTTGAGTATTACAACAACATGAGTCAACAATATTACTTCTCTATTACCAGCACAGTTTTCCCAAACTCTTTCCTTACATCTCCACGGTTCACAGAAGTGGGTGTCATTGCTCCCACATCAGTAACAGCAATACCTGCAGTCTGTGGCCATGTCCCATTCCAGACCTAATACTGCAGGCTGCCCTTCCCACCCCACTCCTCTTTCACACAACCAGACCCAGGAATTTGCTTTTGAAGAAGAGTGGAACCTCTGTCCTCCACTTAGTGAGTATCTGTAGCTGCTTTCCAGAGGAGCCTGGGACACTAGTTTGTCTGGATTTGGCTACCCAGCCATCCAGGGTAAAGGAGAAAACCTAATGCCTCCAGCTTAGGGATCTGCTAGAAATTGTTTCAGGTCTTCATGGAAACTTTCCTTCTTGCAGCTCCTGACTTGCTGAACTGTTCTCAAACGCCTGCACCCCAGCTGGCTCTGAACCAACCTGTACAACACAGACAAGGCAGCTTCCTCCCAGCATCCCCATCCTCAGCCACATACTCTGTCCCCAGTTGCTGTCAGACCCTCAGTGAAGGGCTCCAGCACTGCAGAGGCCCCTTTGCCACTTTACAGGTCTCAGTGTTGTTGCTGTCTTGAAGAGCAAACCCCTGCAAATACCCATCTTCAAATACCCAAGCAGCATCAGCTACTGATTGCCCCCTGGAGACCCTCACAAGGTTATAAAGCTCTCACAGTGTGGGTTTATATTAACTGTATGGCAGATTAGCCAGATCTTCTACTCCACAAAATTGTAGCACACAGAGCTGAATAGCATCTTTCAGTCACATACTACAAAGAATGACACAAACTTCTAAAAGAAAACAAAGCTCTTCTTCTCAATAACTGAGAGGAAGTGTGCTTTCAAGACTCCATAAATATATCTTCTCACATATAAAACTAATTTCTGCATCAGACTCAGCCAAAGAATTGTTAAGGTTGAAGGTTTGTTACAATCGTCTGTGTTACTGATTTTATCAGTTATTACTTACAGCTTTAAAAAAGTCAATGCTATCTAATAGCATCATTATTTTATATGTTGAGAAATATTGGAGAAGGAGGAGTATCAGACTGTATGGTCCTTGGAAGAAAGAATACAATTTTGAGAAATTTAATCTCAAAAAACAAGAGAAAGAAAGTGCTGAAACTTGGCTGCTATGTTGCATATGCACATGGAAGGAGAGGAGAAACAAAATTATTGTGATGAATAGGAAGAATATCTTACAAATAATGCAGTTGTCAGCATAAAATATTATCTGATTCTGGTGCTGGTAATGAGAGATAAGATATCTGCAATATCACACGGATACTATGAGTGCATTACACATAACATCTAAATTGAAATTCTGTGAATAATCCCAGGTAGAGTGGTGTGTGCATACAAAAGGTATTTGTTTCTGAAATTCAGGAGTTCAGCAGTGGGTGTCTAATAATCATATTAACCTCTCTTTCTTCCACAGTATATATAGCACTCAACCATCCACATGGTGCTGTTTACCCTATGGCAGCATCTACATGCCCTGACTTGGGGTCCCATTGTGTGGAAAGCTGCAGTGTTAGTTCCAAAGGCTGTGGCTACTCCCACTGGATACAGGCTAGTGGAGGGAAGGTAAGGAAGGGCAAGCAGTGTCTAGGCAGTCAGCAAATCCTGAAAAAGAAGCATGTCTTGTGTTCATTTAAATGTACTCCTAAATGCCTGGCACAAGTAAGCCTAACTAGATGAATCTAACAGCAATGAAAATCTCTGTCCAAGGGATAATCTCACCTCCCATTATACAGAAACCATGTCAGAGCTCGCCTGTTCCCTCACCTAGTCCAAGGCAAGCCCATGCACACTGCCATCAGCATTAAAAAAGCACAGTTCAAGAGGCACTTTCAAAACAAATGCAACTCTAACACATCAGTGCTTCTCACATGGAAAGACAAAGCACACTTTTGCACTAAGATGGGGGTGCTCAGTACCAGGCAGCAAGCTGCATCAGTTCCTGGCTCGGGGCTGCTGTTGCAGATTGCCTCTCCCGGGGTGGACAGGGACATCTGAGACCTTTATCTACCCCTGCAAAGCATTTCACCAGGGGACAGGGCAGGCTGACTCTGGCCAGCCCTGCCCCTGCCCTGACAACTGTTCCTGGCAGAGCTGTGGCACAGGGAGGTGTTTCTGGCAGTGTTCCTGGCACAGCTGGCAGCAAGGATCTCTTTGCTTCCCCAGGGGCAGTTACACTCCTTGATACACATGGAATAATCTCCTTCCAATGCCCAGTCCCTAGGGAACAACAGCCTGGGGCTTTCTGAACTTCTCCAAGACACTTGGGCAAGCAGTGTCCACTCCAGTCTGTTCCTCTTATTTTACCCTGTGCCATTACTTGTTGCATTAAGACACTTTTTTTCCTCCTTCTCATTTTGTATTTTAAAGCATCTGCTTTGTCGGTGTCCTGGCTTCCAGAGCTATACCAGCAGTGCTGCACTAGCTCAGAGGGCAACACTACCAATTTAAGGGTTGTTTTGAAGTTGATAACCCCATTTCACATATTTTCCTTGAATAACTTTAATACACAAAACTTCAGCATCTGACATCCTCCCTTTTCAATATAGTTCTATTCATATTTTGTTTGCTAAAAAGATTTGGTTTTTTCTTTTGACATTTTTAATCTGATTTCTAAGACTCCACTCAATGTCCTTGATCCGGTCCATCCAGAAGAATACTGCAGTCAAAAGAAGTCTGTTTCATTATACTAGAACGCTGGTATGGACTGAGACCATCTACTCTAAAATTCTGCTTCAAATCAACAACTGAGATACCATCTCCCTAATCAGGTAGTCTGTTATAATTTGCTTTAAAAATCTACATGTTATAAAAGCAAGTCAGCTGACTCACTGCAACTTTTACATGTCATTATATATGCATCTTATCAAATCTAACAGGTGTGTTATCCAAATGCTTACTGCAGTGCTTTGTTATCCTAACTTAAATCTAGTTAGGAACATTATTCACAATTGTCAATTTAATAGCAGCCCACTCCTGAATTTCCCTCATGATCAGGACTCCTTTTTAGTGGGTGAATTCCATCCAGAATTAGGCCTTACATTATCACAATTATCTGCAGAAATTACATGACCTTGTTTCGTATTTCTCTGACATAAAATTGTGTGTTTCCTATTAGTTCCTGATTTTCTCTGATAGCACAGTGATAATTTCTTCCTGAGCACCAAGTAAATGTACTCAACAATTACAGCCTCATAAAAGAAGCAATTATTTTGCTTACAATGCTTTATGAATTAAGTTCACAGAGGTCTAGACAGAGGTGTCAGATACTCTCTATACAATTTGATATTTGCATGTTAATTGAATCCTCCTCCAAAAAGGCCACCCTGTAAGCTCACCAGAGAAGAGGCAAGAGAGCTAATGCACACCTCAGAGGAGGGAGGTGAAGAAGGGTGGCCATTACCAACACAATTACCACGAATCTTTCACATTAGAGGTAAAAAACACACGTAAGCAGAAACCAGGCTCAGTCGTGGCTGATATTAATTTGCCTCCTTTACAGTCAATGGGGCTCTGTGTTTTTGGACTGGCTGAGACCCAGATAGGTGCCAAAAGAGTCCAGGAGGAGTCTGCTGGAATTTGAGAAGCTTTCAGAGTGGGACTGAGGAGCAGTGTGCCAGATCCCAGCTGGAGGAAGCCACAGCATCTGGTGGCCTTTCACACATGGCTACAGAGTCCCTGAAGATGAAAGCTCACACAAGGTCAGAGTGTCAGAGTTATTATCCAGACAGGAATCCCCATTTCCTTCCCAGGCAGGAGACCTCCATGATCAATGCTAAGGAATAGCTGCTCGTTCTCATGAATACTTTAACCAGACTACATTACACAATTCACCCAGCTGTTCCCCTTGAGCTTAACCTATTGCTGTCGGCCAGTGTTATGCATGACTACCACAGAATCACAGAATCAGCCAGGCTGGAAAGGACCTCTGAGATCATCAAGTCCAACCCTTGACCCACTTCTGATACGGTTACCAGACCATGGCACTGAGTGCCACATCAGTCTCTTCTTAAAAACCTCCAGGGATGCTCTAACTGTGATATCTTGCTTACAGACTCGGAAGTAAGATTATGAGGTAATTTTGACTTCATCAGCCAGGGAGATTTGTGCTCTGAGCTGCTGGCTGACTGGAGATGCTGAGGTACATGTACAGTGACAGCTTTCTCCTAAAGATCTGTCTCTGACCACTTTGCAGTTTTTATCATTTTCAACAAGTTCTGTGAACTGCAGATAGAAAGGAATTAATTTTAAGCATATTTTGCATATTTGAGTCGAACTTAAAAAAAATAGATCACCCCAGCATCCACTAGGATATGACATTTTGCAACTTAATAAAAGATGGAGGTGCACATGGATGTTTCTGGGGACTGGCATGCACACTGTATTTGTGAGTTCAGATTGGCAATTTTTATTGTAGCTCATAAATTTCAGTTTTAAAATCTAAGCTAAAGGTTTGTTATTTGCTTGTGACTTTTTCCACAGGTAGTTTGGGTCAAGTTGTCTTTGGCTAAAAGTACAGAGACAAAGCACAAAAGCCACTTTTTAAAAGAAGCATTACTTTTACTTATATAAACTTTAAATTCTTAATGAAATGCTATTGTTTTTGAAGACATTTCTCATTTGTTAGCACATGTTTTGTACAAGTGAACTGAACTGGCTGTTACTACCCACAAGGTCCTTTAAGACATTAAAACCAGTGGACCTGGTCTCCTCACATCCCACATTTACTTCTGTGCTATTGTGGAAAAAAATCACACTTTCCTTTTCCTATTTCAAAACAGTTTTTCAGCTTTCAATTAACTTGTCTTTGAGCTGAGCTAGATGAACAAGCTGAAACAAAAGCCCCACTGAATTCCTGCTGAGATGAAATAGCTGTAAAACTGTCTTATTATTTTGACAAAAAACTTGGTTTAGATGCTTGCCTGGTGAGTTATGAGTTTAAAGCTCTTTCTTTTTTAAGTTTTGGAAGTAAGCAATGTCATTCTTAAATATTTTATTTATTTTGCATCAATGTAAATTCTGAGATACTGAGGAAAATTCTGGCCTGAAGATGCTTGTCATAATTTAATTTCTTAAAACAGATCATCTTTTTCGTTGTTGTAGTTTGATTGTAACTTTGCTTCTTACCGAAATCTGTTTTACACAAATATCTGCATTTTTTAAAGCAGCATAGTTTTCTATAATGCCAAATTACATTCACTGTGGATAAATAAACACAAGAAGAACAGTTCTTGCTTTCCTTCAAAAACACTGGTTTCTGAAGAAACCATTAACACTCAGGAAAAAGATCCTGAAGTTATAAGACATTTAATGAGCTGTAAAAATCTTGAATAATGACATGGAAAATGTTGCTGATGATACAGAGTTACTTAGAACAAAAAAATCTGAAGATGATGGAAATTTCAGAAGGACCTCACTAAGCAGCAACTGGGTTAATTATAGATAAATACAAAGTGACACACAGGGAAAAATGTTCTAATCCTATAAAATGAAAATTTTAAAATCATCTTTCCCCATAAGGTTAATAGATGGGACAGTTCTTGAAAAATTCAGCACAGTAGCTGTTACAAGTAGGAACATAAAAATAAGGAGAGAAGCAAAGAACTGAAGAGAAATTGTATTTGTGTCCAGGGACCAAGCAAACAACATCTCCATCTGGCACATGGTGCATGGGCTGGGTGCCCTCCATCTCCAACAGCATCAAGTGGAGCTGTGAATGACAGAGAAGAGCAACAAAGGCTCAACACACCAGTTACCTTCAGGCCAGTAGAGACAACAGATCAGAGGCACCATAGAGAGTCACAAACTCTAAGTGAGGCAGTGAGGGCAAACAGGGTCATTGTTTCTGAACCTGAGTCCAACCAGGTTTGTTCAATGCTCTCCAAGTGGACAAAATGGTGAACACGCAGAAAATACCCGAAACAGCTCCAGAGTTCCTTGACACAAGTTACAAAAGGACTTGTGGGTGCAAAAAATAGAGTTGCACAAATCCACTGTGTCCACTGAAGAGTATCAGCCTGGAGAAATACCACCAGCAGCTCTCAACAGGTTGGAGCTGCAGATGGAAGGAAGGTGTGAACATGTTGCCACATGCTCACTCTGTTCCTCCACTCTTCTATTTCTCCGAAAATCATCACATTTCTGGGAAGGGCTGGATTGTCATCTAGGTAGGATTATGCACTTGAGCAATTCCTTGTGCCTAAGACCATAGCCTATGATGTACTAAGAGCTGTTATGTTTTACCAGGTAAAGCCATTCCCTAAGCATGATACCATTATCATGCAGATACTAATAACATATCAGAAGTTAATTATGAAATGCTTACCATGAAACAGTAAGCAAGGTTTACTTTCGTTTCTATTCAATATGTTTAATTCTGATATTGCAGATAGCAAAATTTATAACAGTGCTCAAACATTTGGAATTGTTAAATGATATTAGAAAGCAATCAGAAAACTCAAACTATTAACCTGATTGCCTCAATAGAAAGAAAAGGTTAATTTATCAAACAAGTCATAAAAGATTCAAGTATCCCTGATCACTGCCTGACTCCATCTCACATTATATATTTCAGCATTGTTAAGGATCAGACAGTAACCCTGACACTCAACATCCAAATGGGACCACTACAGCATGACTGGAACTCTACCCACATACATTATTTAATTTTCTAATTTGGCAGCAACTTATAAGGAACATAATACAATGGACACCCAGTGCTTCCTTTCACCTACCCAGGTGTTTGTAGTAACTGAACAGGCAACAGTTCATAAAAAGGAGAATTCTTCTGAAGGAATATAATGCAGCAAGATTTAGCTGGTTTGCATGGTTAAATAACTGAGCCATTCTACACCTTAGCACAGTAAGCACTGGGACACTTTCCTGCATAAGGATTTGTTGAGGAATAAATGCAGCTGGAGGCATTACAAGATCTTTGCAATACCTAAGGCTCGTTATTTTTAAAGATTGTTATCATCTAGTCCCAGAGTGAGGAAAGTGTCTTCATCCAGCCTCCCAGGAATAGTGTGGTCAGCTGCAGAGTTTGCTGTCTACAGCTGCAGTGTCCAGACCGTGGAGGAGTGCTGGGAAACCTGCCAAAGCCTGGGGCTGGTTGCTGGATGAGAGAAGAAGGCACAATGAGCAGAGGCAAGCTGGCAAGCAGAGAGAGTAAGGGACAAAAAGGAATGAGTCTGTCTCACAATTTTTTCTGGCTTAACATCTCATTTAGAACATTAACAACAATGCCAGGCTAATATTTAGTCCTTCGTTTCACCAGTTCTCAAGCACTTTGTGAAGAGAGGCAGAGCCATCTCTCCATCCCATTTTGTGTGAGTGCATCACCCCACACTGCCTGCACACTTGGCCACAGCCCAACTTCACATCTTACATTCTCTAAGAGTTGTGCTAAGACATCTGCCAGCAGCAAAACTAGTGTTTATCCACTAGGTTTCAAGAACCAAAAAGTTCCCGATTTAAATCTCACTGAGTGTCCCTGGAAAATTAGTGTTTTGCTGTCATGGAGACCGACTACTGAGAGCTGATCTCTGCACTTTGGTCTGAAAAACAAGAAGCACTTGCCTGAAACCAATTCGGATAACCAGACTGTCCACCATTAGAAAGAGTTCAGCTGTTAATAATTTGGAGGTTGACAGAAAGGAGACATAAGAAAAGGAAACATTTCCACCCCCAGCTTTGCCACGACCTTGCTTTCCTGATGGATTGAGAGCTTCTTGATAATGTAAAACATTAATCCTTCTTTCTGAAAATTTAAGCTTCTTATTTCTTTTTCTATCTATCAAAGGCACAAAGAACTGATTTCTCCTTTCTTCTCTTCCTCTCCCAGCAGCCCCTCACTGGGGTCACCATGAGCCTGTCACCTCCCTCAGCCCTCCTGCAGAGTGGGGCTGCCACCACCCTCATGTTCCCTATCTTCCCCCACACATCAGCACCTCATATTTGCTGTCACTGACTCACCTCCTACAGCTTTCGTCCATTTTTGTTAAGGTTATTTTGAATTCTCACCCTGCCCACCAATGCACTTGCTGATATTCCTGGTTGCACACTGTCTACAAAATAACAAACTCAGACTGCCTTGGTCCATCATCCAAGTAATCATTGAAGAACAGAGCAAAAAACTACATCCAACATGGACGCAACAACGTCCAAAGACAGCTCATTTCATTCTGAAGTGAACCATTACTACAATTCATATGCTATAATCAATCAACCTCACATATATGTCATGGCACAGACTGTGCTTCCCTCCCTGATCAGATGAGGCAATCACAAGTAACATCCAAACTTGAGAAGAGTACTTCTGATGCCTTCCTTGAGCACATTGACTATTATCTAACTATAAAGAAGAAATACCAGGGGATTTAAAGGCCAGGTTTTATTTGCTCCTACCTGTCTTACCTGGTCCTTCCAGGTACTTTCCAACAGGTTATTGTTTCATGTGCTTTTGGGTAGGATGGTGATACCTTCAGCTGACTCATCTGTGAGTCTTTTCTCTCACTTTCTCTTCAGTACACCTGCATGCTTCTGGACTTCCAAATACCTCATCCATCCATCATGGTCCTCACATCACTTTATCTTCAAAGGTGAAAGCAAAGCTGGACTCTTTAATTTCTGAAACTACCCTCTAACCTGTTCTTTTCCTTTTTTGAGTTGAGGCCTTCAGTATTTGACAGGAGCTGTGCTTGCAATGGAGCACAGGCAGAAAAGCAGGGAGCACTGGTTCAGCAGGGAGGTGTGAGTGAGTTGGAGCCTGCGGCCCCCCAGGGAGGGCAGGAGAGAGATGCTTGTGGTGTGCCTGTTCCCAGAGCAGAAGCCAGGCAGCTGAAGGATGCTTCTGAAAGATTCATATCTGCCAAAATGAGGAGGAATGTCAGAGGGAGTCTAGGACAGAGTGGTTCTGAGAAGCCTTTGCATGAAACAACAGAACTGCAACAGCTACAGCTGCTTTGCCATGACGTCCCATCAGAGTCCCTGCCTGTGGGACAGTGCCCAGAGAGCTGACCCAAACACACAGGCAGATAACTCCAGCCCTGGGAAAATGCTTCCTGGCTCCAAACCAAGCCAATGCCTCCCTGTAATTTCTTAGTTAAGTGAAAGCTAAGTTGGATGGCAGAAACCATCAAACCAAATTCTTAACCAGACGAGGGTTACTTGTCTCCCAAAAATGCTGTGCATGTATGGCTAATGAAAACAGATGCCATTTACAGAATTATTTAAAACTATCAACAAGCCTGAGGAGTGAAAAACCCAAACAACAAAAAAATTATGGGTAGAGGCAATGCCTTTCTGAAGATCCTCTTGATAAAACTGCTGATGCTGCTGCAACTGGGCCCTCGTCCCAGAGCCTTCAATGTTTCTCCCATAGGCAGTGAAACACTTCCATCTCTTAGGTAATATTAAGCAGCCATGATCAACCCCACCATCGGCCAGGGTTTATAATGGATGTTTAGTAACCCATTTTCAAACCTGGCTGAAAACCAATGTGGGATGTGGCAGGGCCAGTGGATTTGACTATTCTTCATCTTGCAGAATTGGACTCCCACTGGTAGTGTATTTGGTAGACTGCCAACAGAAGTGGAATCAGCTCGATGAATGATGCTCTCTGCATCTCATTTGAATTCCAAAAGCCCTGCTTTTTTCCAGTAGTGACAGTCAGCAAAAGCAGAGTAGCTCTGATGTATTGAATCATTACAAGTAACATTGACAAAATACCTTTCATTCAAAAGGACCATTATAAATAAAATTAACAAAGTTAACAGTCTTGCCTATAGCATTCTATGCTTACTTTTCTCCCTGCCTTAAAGTCCCAATGAAGTTGTACAAGCAGACAGTGATTCTCAACTTTAATTTATAAATTCTATGCCAGAATTTTACTAACAATTATTAGCATTACTGTAGCAGTGTCCTATTATACAAATGATTTCTTATGCACCCAGTTAGCTCTTTGAGGAACACACCAATCTTGGCAATTAAGAGGCAAAGGATCCACATCTCATAAACAGAGAAGATCTAGATCCAAGTGCTTAAGTTACACTGAGTTAACCATAAATAAGCCACACTTTAAGTAGAGTCAAGCTCCTAAAATTATCTTTATTGACATGGACCGACCTCACTTGGAAAAAAAGTCTATAGCAAAGGTAGGAACTGATGTCTCTGATTTCACTTGAAGGTCTTAAAGACTTGGCAGCAAAAGCCTACAGAGCAAGTGGAACTTGATGTTTGTTTGGTCAGAAAAGCTCACCCTTTCTTTTCTGAGGTCCAAGCTTCTGTGTTAGTCCCTGCTGGTTCCATCTGCTGCTACAGCCTACAGTAAACCCATGGGCTTTACCCAGGGCAGGGAAAGGAAGGGTATCCAGACCAGATGGACCGACCATCCAGTCAGAAAGCAGCCTAGTGATCAAGACAACACATCCCAGCTTTCTAAATCATGCAAGGAATTTGTTGCTTATTCAGACAGTAAGGATATCACAGAATCACAGAATCATCTGGGTTGGAAAGATCATCTTTTTCAGCTCTGAGATCATCAAGTGCAACCCTTAATCCACTACCACTGTGGTTACCAGACCATGGCACTGAGTGCCACATTCAGTCTCTTTTTTAAAAACCTCCAGGGCCAGAGAATCCACCACCTCCCTGGGCACAACCAGATGTGATGCCTGCCAATTTGTTAATGAGGGACTCAATCCCCTCATCTAAATCATCAGTGAAGATATTAAACAGAACTGGGCCCAGCACTGATCCCTGGGGGACACCACTGGTGAGTAGCCGCCAATTGGATGCAGCACCAAAAAAGCTTGAAAAAAGCCTGACTTGTTGTCTTTGAGATTATTCCTGCATCCCAAGCCTGATGTAAAGAGAAGCCCTGCCACCTTGCTGAGGTGGAGAATAGGTAGCAACACAGAGCAGGAAAGGAGCACAAGTACAGATAAGATGGGGGAGGAAGAAGATTCATCCCCAGAGAGGCCAAGGGCTGGGGAGCTTGGAAAGGTCATTGAGGGTTTCAGTGGGGAACATCACAAAACCACGACCACTCCTCAGGGACATGGGAAAAGACATTGAAGCTGCTCCCATGACCAGAAGTGCTTTAAAGGGAGCACTGAGAATATGATTATCACTGTATACCTGAATAGCACTATGTATATGAACAAATGTGCCCAGCACTTCAATATATTTGGGAGAACTGTGGCAGAAATTGGGTTATTTTCATTAAGGGTCTTTCCCTCATTATGCAAACACACAGAGTATTTAAACCACTCACTGCAAATAAGTCTGTTTCATACAATTTTAAAAAAAATAAATCCTGGAAACTCTCTACAGTTGGCTATATAGGAACTCATCTGTTTTGTGAACCAGGCTTTATTTTGGCAAGTGCTGAATTCAACAGTTACACTGACATAGAAACCATAACCAGTTTAATCTTCCTTTCAGTCTGGGGATCTTTGATATGGCATGCCTACATTAAAAAGACTTATATTTTGCCTCTCGACTTAAAGTCTCTTTTATGAGATGCTGTATTTGTAACCACTTTCCCCTTCTTAAAATGAGCCATCTTGTCTGGTACAGTAATTATAACGACATCATGGAATCTGTATTCACAGCCTGTTTTTAAAATCGTTCCCATTTCTAAGTGAAGACAAAAGATGTTTGTGGGGAGAAATGTTAGTAAGATGGATCCCTCTGGCTACGTTCAGTCAGAAATGTATGGATTGCACAGCAAACTCCTTAGCAGGGAAATGATTTTTAGTCACAAAATAATGAAGGCCCCAAACTTTGCATGAGAGGGATGTTGCCCTCCGCCCTGCAAGTTGCCATCATCCGAAGAAACACAGCAGGGTACAACCAACCCCTTTTTTTCTAGCTGGAAGTCATAGTTAAAATCAGCAGTTCAAGTCAGGAACAGGACTGAGCTGCCTTGGTGGGACCCTCTGGAGCTGAGCACAGGTCCCAGCTCTGCAGCTGACTGATAGCACAACCACAAGTGACTCACTTCATCTCCTTGGGCAAGAGTTTCCTCTCCAACGTTCGCCTCACATTTCATTACTGAGGAAACTGAAGGCAGCAGATCATTTTTTGAGTAATGACTACAAAGTGCTTGGCTCAAGCTACAGTGGAACTCTGTCTGCAGTGTTTTCCAGGCAATACTGGATGACAAAGAACAGCAATACTCAAAAATGGTAACCATACCCAAACGTACACAGCAGTTACACCCAAAGCAGCTGCCCTCACTTTGATAGCATCACCAACAATTTGCAACTCCTGTTTCTTCATAGGCCCCTTACGTTCAGTCTACTCTTCAGTTGCTGTTAGCACTCTACCAGGAGGAGGACAAGAAAGACTGAGGACATAACTGACCTTTTTCAGCCCCTCAGCAACAGCAGGAACACAGGGCAGAGGCAATCTTTGGGCTTATCAGCTTCAGCACTGGCAATTGCAGGCAGCTGTGCCATTAATGATTGGCCTCAACCCATCAGTGGGACCTCTATTCCCTCACGTCCCATCTCTCCTTGTCAGCTGTCCATGCCATAGGCCAAGAGAACTTTACCTATGATTAAAAAAGAGAACTTCAGGTACAAAAGGTGAAAAGCCATAGACAATATAGTGAAAAGAGGAAAAAACAAACAAACCAGGAAAGTTCAGTGACTGTGCCTGACATCGTAGTGTAACAGTAAATTCATTAGGGAAAAGTGCAGAGCAAGTGGATTATACTTTTTATAACAGCTTTCTTGGTTTTAGAAACTGGAAATCCTTTTTAATCCTTGAAATCAGAATCCTGCTCTCTAGAGCTCACACATTTCTGTTCACTTTCTTCTCTTGCATCCATCTTAACATCACTGATGACTGATCACTGCCATCATGTCAAAGTCGAGTCCAGGCCTTCTCTGTACTCAAAGGCACAACACTTGCTTGATAAATAGCAGTGTATGTACATATATATGTAACTTTAATTCACACCTCTGATTCATGTTACCATTTCCCCCAGCCTCTTCTGTTGGCTACTTAATTAACCAAATACTTATTTCGTATGAAAAACGGAAGACAGCTGAAGGTGCAGTGACACAACAGTAATGACAAAGATAAATTATCTGGGATTCAGATACCTGTTCCTAGCAGATGACTCATGCTACGAGCTCCAGAGGAAGCATGGAAAAGCTCAAATCCTTGGTGATCTGGGAAATTTATTCCTTAGAGATTGCTTGGTGATAATTGTTTACCATGCATATATGAAATGAAAATCATAACACAGTAAACACTCATCCCATGAATAGATGTAATAGCATGCCATTTCAGCAGACAGTAGATTTAATCTTTAACCTCTCATTTTCCTCCCCTCTTTGGATCCCAGTTCTTTGCAAACTGTAGAAACTGCAAATTTTGCAGTCTCTTTTAATCCAGGTTACTCACAGAAGAAAAGCAGACACCCTGAGCACAAAGTTGTGTGGGACTGTGCCTGAAGGAAAACAAGAAAGCTGCTTTTTTTTTTTAAAAAAAATGGACACATCTGTGTTAGTACCATGTCTTGCTGCTCTGGAACATCCCAGGCAATTGCTCTCAGTGCTTTATTAATCACCCTGCAGTAAACAGCTACTGGGGGAGCTGAGCGATTCTCCTGTGCTGAGAGCTGCCTCTGCCACATCCTTCATGCTGTGTATTGCGCCTGACTCTCCTCATCACTGACGTATTTGGGGAAGAATTTCCATTAAAACCAAACCAAAACAAACTAAAAACCCCAGAAACCCTTGACATTATCATAGGGATGAACTAAAATTAGGATTTTAAATTTGCGCTTTGTTAGTTCTTGCTAGTGAGGAGGCATTCAAATTAAATCCCCGAAATATATAGGAAAAGATGAGGCCATTTTTCTGGCACCATCTGAAGTAACAGTATTGCAAGAGCTACTGATTGGGTAAGATTTCTGCATTGTCAGAAACTCAGCCTAAACCCCAAATATCTCCGTTTTTATGGAGAGCCTGTAACAATAGCACTTGAATTCCTGCCAAACATTCTGAGGACATTTTATGGATTGGAAATCGAGAGACAGAAACCAATTAATTTGCCCAAGCTTTAAAGAAAGCCCATGACAGAGCCAAGAACTGATTTGAGATTGGAGTCTCAACGTGCTGCTTAATTGCTGCCCTATCTTCCCCCCTCAGGCCCCAGCTTTCTATAGCTTTCTGCTATTTCCTCACTAACTCGCCTCTAAAATGCATTTCTTCCCTTATTCTCATCAGATAATTTATGATGCTTTCAAATTTTTACTGCTAGAAGTCAAGGAATACCATCCCTAGACCTCACAAATTTAGTGCCCAAATTTGTTTCAGGAATAATAGTAATACAATGTTGTATGCATTTGCAGAACTAAGATATTTCTGCCATCTATTTCTTTGAAGCTTTTATTGCTCTTTCCCTCAGAGTTTATTCACTGTGGCAGCAATGGAAGAAAAAGCTTTTCTTCTTTTCCACTTCATATAAGGAAGTGAGAAACCAAACAATTACAGTGGGGTAAGTAGACCCTGAGATACACTGGTCAGTCGAAGAAAAACAGGGACTAATTAAATCAGCCTTGGTTTTCTAAGCCTATTCTGTGCCACAAGAAATGCTTCATCTGTTATGAAAGAAGAAAAGAAAATGGAAATGGGAAAGAACAGGAAAACTCGTCCGTACCGAGAGCTAAAATTTCTCCTAACATAAGAAAGCATACCTATGTCTTTTACACCCTGTTCTCATTACCACAAAAGCAAAGTTCTGGGGCTACATGAGTTTAAAGCTTCTGCAATGATACCTCAAAATTACCCTGCTGTAAAAATGTTAAAGAATGGCAACTTTTCTTTTAAAACTGAAGCAGCATTTTGTTAAGAGCGAGGATTTATTCCTCATGAGTTCTTTAAAGATAGAAAAGGATTCAAAGATTCTTTCAAATAGCCTTTCAAAATCAATCTTTTAAGTGTTTGGGTTTTTCTATAAAACTTGTACCAGCAGCGTTTTCAAGTTTCCAGTGCTGGTTTCTTAAGGTCCAAAATTTAATTTGCTGACCTCTGGCCTAGTTCTTCAGCATATGCTGTGGAAGCCTGGTGGTTTCTCCAGAAAGTTTATATTGTGAGGCAGAGAAAGTTTTGTTCCTCTACTGGTTTAGTGTGGATAGACAGGCCGTCAGCATAACCTGGTCTTTGTAAATGTGGAAATAGTTGTTAATTCAGGTTCAAACTATATTAAATTATTGGTCAGAGGCAATTCCAGCAGGCAGATGTAAATGAAGTGCAAGGAGCTCTTATGTAGTCCAAATCCTTCATTTCTTACTACTGAAATTGTGCAGGAGCCCAAAACAGAGGAGAGATATGTGAAGGGGTTTGCTATTCAAGATACAACTGTGCTGCTATAGTTAAGGGAAACTTGAAGTCCAAACACTGCAATGCAAAATTCAGCCTCTGAGAAAAGTGCAGACCAGCAGCAGGAGGTCTTGGGTGTCTGCATCAAAGGTGACCTCATGCTGGGTTTTGCCTCCAAGCCCTCTTGAGCAGTTGCCTTGGGACCTGCTTCAAGAGCACAGCCAGCAGAAATCCAGCAGAAATGCCTTGCTCTGGGCACCCACAGCACCTCACCTCTCTCTCTGCTGGGTGGACACAAAAACCAGCCAGAGCAAGAGGGGGGCAAACCTCAGGCTGCTTCCCGAAGGACTGGGCTTCAGGGGACACTGGGCATGCATTCACTGGGAGGCAAGAGCCACGGTACTGAGGTAGGTTGCAAAATATTAAGTAAGTGAGGGCAGAGCAGATTTGGTGTCATGGGCTGGTTGAGAATACAGTCAAGAGACTGATGTGATTTGGAAAAGTCAGTATAGAGAAAGTTTTCCTGTGCAGGATAAAAAACTCAAACACATAATTAAAAGGGATGCTCAGTTGCAAAACAATCTGTTCAGGTCACTGGGAGCACATAATGGGTGAAGAGCTCTATGATGAGCCCAGAAAAAAAGAAACAAACAAGACAGAGCAGTGAACTCTGTAAAATGGCTCCAAGTCTATATATGTAGTTTCAGAAACACAGGACAGAATGTACATTTGACAAATGAGAAATAAACAAACCATCTGCAGAAAGGTAGTTGGGTATAGTCTGGGAAAGATCTCACATCAACCTACATTATCATGGAAGGTGCAATTTGCTGAATTCATTATATGCAATATTAAAGACCTTTTCTGACGGAAGAGTGAGCCAGTTTTCCAAAACCTGTGAGCTACACCCACAAACAACTGTTGACGTTAAAAAAAGCATTGTACATATAAAATGCCATTCTGAAGTTTTAAGCCTGAAGTAAAAAGCCTGAAGTTTTCCATTCCAATGTTTTAGAGTATGTAACAAAGGGAAAAGGACTTAAAAAAACCCAGCAACATATTTGAGGCCAAAACTTTCAACCCAGTTCTTCCCTAAGTAGATTGAGTAATGTCTTCATTAGTCTCTAGTGTTTAGGATGGTTGCAAAAAAAGCCTCAAAATTTCAACGAGACAAATAGAAAAAAAGTTAGAAGAAGTTCAGTGTGAAAAAAAAAAGAGCTTGTCTTACCCAAAATAGATATGCAGTTATCAGATTTAATTGACGTGGAGGAAAAAAAAATCAATGCTTAAAAAAATGCTTTAAAAATAAAACGAAATTCTCCAGTAATTCCAAAGTGTTGAGGAAGAAAATGTATTCATCTTCTACATAAACTGTTTTCAGTTTGCAGTTACTGAATGGAAATCTAAATATCCTGAATTATATTTAATTGGCTTAGCATTATCAGGGTTTTACCAGAATGCTAACTACTTACCCCTCAGCCACATCTCCACATACATACACAGAAAACTTTTCATCTTCTATTCTGTTACAACTAAAGAGAGTAGAAATGGAAGGCATCCTCACCAGGCTGCAATATCATCCCACTGGGGAAGAAAGGAACATCTCTATCAGTACAGAACTTTCAAAATTGGAACAGGAGTCACCTCAAGCCATGAACTGTGTTGGTATGATTTCCTATTATAATTTTAATTATTATTCTGTGTTTCTTCTCCATATTTCAAAGGCTCCAGTTGCTCTGTTCTTTAAGAACAACAACTGCTTTCAAAAGGAGCCCAGCTGACCACAGTAAGCACTCATATACAGGAATGTCAACTTAGATTTATATGGGAATGCCAACTCATATTAAGTACAGTCCATTTAAGGGCTGAAATCCTGCTAAAGATGTCAAAAAGAGAAGCTCTACTGAACAGGATGTGGTCCCAGAAGGTTTTAGTAACAATTCAGAAAGAGATATTGGGCAAAAGCAATGGAGTAAGCCCAGAATGTGGTGTACTTTACAAGGATTTTGTCTGTTTGTTTCCCTTTCTTCCCACCCCCATGATCCATGCTTATTATTAAATGCCCCAGGGGAGACTCTGAACAGGTTTTCAGAAAATTCCTTTCATGCAGACCCAGGAGAGTTTTGTCTACTGCAGTGTCAACCTGCATCTTCAACAGGTCATCATCACCACATCACTGCTCCTCACGGTGACTGCAGCTGGTCAGGAGTTCAAAGGATGCTTTTAGTATGCAGAATGAGTCAAGATGTTTTTAGGATGCACTGTTCTAGGCATGGAGAAATAATGTGGGAGGACCTTGTGTGCAAAAGTTACTCTGTAATGCTGCAGCATCTGCCTGGTACAACATGATAACTTGGACACTAGTATATCATTTTCTGCAAGGACACATTGAAAAAATACACAAGTCTGGCCCAAACTTCCAGAAACATGGTTCATTCTGGCCAAATTATACCCAGTGCCCCTAAATAAATGGAAGGAAAAGTGCCTAGATTCCCAGTGACAGGTTGTAAGGACCACAGGACACCCATGCAGAATGTGAATGCTAGGAATAGAGTCCTTGTCACCAAGGCACAGTAAAATCACTCCCTCTCTCAGCTCCAAGAAGCTTTTTTTGCTGTTGTAAAGTTGCATGTTGTCGTGAAACCCCACCATGGCAAACCTCTGCTTCTGACAGCTGTTTCACCACAAACCAGTGCTAACTAAGAGGTGGATCTAAAATGAGCACTCCAAATCAGCAAGAGTCTCTCTAAGCTCTCTAAGGCTATGTTTTACTTGCAAAATGAGCTTTGTATGTAGAGAAACTCAACTATGCCAGATAAATGCAAGCAGGTCTCTTCCTTGCCATCCATGACCTTGCAGGGCAGATCCCAGCCTCTGAGCTGACTGAATGTCAGCTTAACAAGGCTCCCAGTTTGCAGCAAGCCCTGTGCAAACCCTCTGAGCCCCAAGTAAAAACCTCTCTTTTCCTCTTCTCTGAATCCAGATGGGAGAACCTTTGCCTTGGGAATTTTTCTTGGCCTCCTGCCTGGCTCTCTGGGAGGCTGTGTTGTACAGATGCCTTCCTGGGGTCCAGGCACACTGCCCCTTTTCCAAAAGAGCATCCACACCTCATTCAGGATCAGCAGCCTGAACAAGAAAGTTATGCCCTGCTGACCAAGTGTGGGATCAAGCACATGAAGATGCAAGCCAAAGAGCTACCACATGTCCCCTGCCCATGGCTGAGCTCTCAGGAACAACAAGCTGTCCCTTGAAGCTCTCCCTTCCTGCATTTGAGGATACACTTTTTAGACATGTTTCTATGGGAACAAGGCTTAACACAGTCTCATTCTCTCCTTGTAACTTCTGAACCCTTTGGCTTATCCCAGCCAGAAGTTGACAGAAGAGCAAGACTCAGATAATCTGGTTCCTCAGAATTCATGACCACAGGGGCTGAGTGGAGACAAAGCTTACAGCAAGTGCCTTGACAAATGGGAAAGATGAAGCCCTGGCTCACACATTAAAGCCACATACATGATCCATTTTATCAACTCCCTCTGTTCTTTAAGAAGAAGATATCCACTGTGCCAGTGGTCAATTGGCAGACAAATCCACTGCAAACCAGTGTTCATCAGTACCTCTGCACACAAAACTCCTTGTTCTTTCTTCCCTTCCTATTGGTAGAAATAAAAATAGCATTTTATTCTGGAAATCCTGAGATATGAAAGATCAGGCTGACTGCCATCTTTTACTGTTGTTAAGGTTTTCTTCACTTCTTTTAACAATTTATTTCCCTTCAAGATTTTAATTTGAGTTTTGGAATTTATTTTCTGTATCAGTAAAAATATTTACAAGTAAATTTGCATACATACACCTTTTCTTTTGCTCCAGTGATATTACCAGCCAGTGAAAACTGGAAACATCTGGATGAAAATCTGTATGTTGCTCCCGTTCCACTCTTGTAATTCTGGCTCCAGCTGAGCTGGGAGTTTTACCACAGACTGTAACGGGGTCAGAATTGCAGTTCTGCTGCATAATGTTCACCAGCATTCTCAGTTACAGCTTTGGAAATTGCAGAATTTAATCCCAAATGAAACAAGTGCAGTTACAAACAGCTATAGAAATAACTTTGACTTCACACAAAGTTTTCTAATTTTACCATCAGATAAGATTTTATTTTCAGGTGAATGACCCATACCATAAAGATAGAAGGTTTTCGAAACTGCACTGTTTGCATGGGGATGCTATGAAGGTACAAGCACAGAGAATAGGTGGTGTTTTCCTCTGTGGCGAGTTTTCCACTGAAGGAGCAACTGGAGCGTAACTGAATAAAGACATAAAAGATGTTTTAGGTCCACTGGATTTTCTGCCTTTCAGTAATCTAGGGTTTTTAAAAGGGAGGATCCTTTCTATATTAAAAAAGAAGGTTACCAGCTTACCAAGTGAAAAATTTGGAGGCTATTGAGGACTCCTCTTGGGACAGTCAGATGAGAGCATCCAGAGGGCTCGACCCCCAGAGGTGCTCTGAATCATGGAACTTCAGCAAGGGCTGCCTGTGGCCCCCTCCAGCAGAAGCCTCAGGAATAAAGACTTGCCTTTGGCTAGCAGAAGCCAAAACTGTTGGCTTACATTTTGCAGTGGTTCACTTACAGATTTTTGACTGCTATTTGTACTGTGTGAGCTTCTGTGTTCAGACAGAGCTGCAGAAGCCACAGGTGTGGTGCTCAGAGCAGAACCCTTGTCCCTTGTCCTACTTGTGCCATGATTCAGACCTGTTTTCACCCTTCCAAGTTAATCATGGTAACTCCTGTTGGATGTCTTGCTAAATAGTGGCATCCCAGTCAGGACAGGCTTTTAGTCTTCCTTGTTGACAGCAATGGTAACAGTTTAACAAGAACACACACTGTGCAAAACAAAAGCAAAGAGCCTCAAACATTCCCCTACATTTAGTCATGGAAAGCAAAACTCGGTCTTCCCTCATAAATTTTGCCATAACATTATTATACTGGCATCCTCTCTTCCTGCAGAGCTTAGATATAGATGATTCACTGAGGTTTTAAGAAGTCATCACAACATGAAACAGTATATATGAATTATGATTTATTTTCTTTTCTCTGGATTTACTCATTTCTACAATATTAACAGAGAGAAATGTCTTACAATAGTCCCAGATCTGTTTTTTCTTACTAGCTCATTTAAATCATCTCTTGGGTACCCTAACCTACTTTCTGAGCCTATACAACTTCCTTGTAGCACTCTTGCTTTGCAAGTTTTCACTTCATAAAAAGGTTGAGTAGTTTGTTTCCAGCTACTTTGGCTTTTGTTATCTCCTTAAAAACTGCTACACTCACTGAAAGAAAAAATCTGTATCCTGCCTCCTGTTACAGCCTGGGTGAGGGGAGCAGTGAGCTGATACAGAAATAGAGGCATATTAGAAATCAAACCTGGCATTACAGGGAGAGTGACTTGGTTCTCCTGCAGCAGCATAGCAATGTTTTCTGCTTCATAGCCTTCCACAATGTCTCCATTGAAGGAAAAATAAAGCACTACGTTATTATTTGAGCGTATGAAAGAGGTTTTATGTTGTTTCTACTTGGAAAATGTGTAAAAGCAGTTAAATACCTGTAATAGAAAAGCAACCATCCTGTCACAATGAAGTGTGACCTACTGCCCATACTTGTTCTGTTTGCCCTCTAATTCATTAGGCTTTTGTTTATTACATTCTCATCTTTCCTCTCAACCATCTTCTGCCCAGATCTCTCACCCTCGGCAGCTGCATTTTGCTTCCCCTGGAAAAAAGTCTTACATAGCTACCAACAAGGATCATGTAGAAATGGTTTCCCCTGCTGCAAGTCTCATCCCTTATGAGCCAGTTTGGCAGCAGATTGTTAGTTCTGTGGCATATGAAGTAAACAGAAAGCTTCTTTAGCTGAAATGTAGTTGTTTTAGCTGCTTTCCTCAACCAAGTCTCTCCACTACACAGAGTTAGTTCTGAGTTGCCAATGACACACAACACAGCCTGTTTAGCAGTTGTATTTTAACAACTTGTACATTAAGGATACAACCAGCACTAGAATTTGTAGAGGTTTTTGCACACTACACACACAGTGGAAGCATTCATAAACTGTTCACAAACAGGCCAAGATTTGCCTTGCCCAAATTATATTAGGTAACTGAAGCAAGGTTATCAACAGGCAGTTAAATTTACCTTTGAGGATCCATCATTGTTTCAAAAGTTTTGCCAGGACTGAGAATGAGAGGCAAAGATAGCATTTCAGTAAGTTGTTCCAATTGTGGGTCTGAGGAAAAAATAGTATTTGGGGTAAGGGTAACACAGAAAAGGACAGGCAGAAGAGAGGGGACATCTCACTCAGGACCCTACTGCAAGGTGAACAGTGCAATAGGTAGGAAGGCAACTACCCCTCTGAAAGCAGGCATGAGCCCTCTTGTGTCAGCGGAGCACTGGACTATTTGGATCCTGTGGGGCAGTAGAAATAATCAGCATTTTGGGAACTGTAGGGTAAGCTGTCATTTCAGAAACTCAACTATCTGGTCCTAATGCTACAGCATCTAGCCCTGGGGCATCACCACCAAAAGCCAGGACTCGCAGGCACTGGAACAAAAGAACACCACCAGTTTGGGGACTGAGTATTTCTCAGACATAATTTCAGGACTTACAAAGCAAAAATGTCAGTTAACTCACTGACAGATCAGATAAGAGGGGGTTTTTGTCCAGAATTCAGTGAACCAGGAGGCCCAGGCCACGGTGTATCAATTTTTAAGTGATCACAGACATAGAAAACCATGGGCATCTCACCCTAACCCTGAGTCTCACTGCAGGGAGGATCTGGGAACAGGGATTCCATTCTGCAGTGGGGAACAGTTGATTTTAACCTGTGCCAACTGTGCCAGTTCCCCAGGGTCTTGCATGAAGCCACTCCCTGTCTCAAGGACCAAATATGTCTCTCAGCTGCCTGTTTCCCAGGGAAGCTGAGTGTTTTGGCATGGATACATCAAACATGTACCTGCTGGCAATTCCCTTCTGCAATGCACCTCACAAGCTCTTCCAAGGACTTGTCAGAGGAGGTTTCAGCATCAGGACTGGGAGAATATGTGTCTCATCTATTTCTTTAGCTCCGTGGTCAAAACCCCCAAGAATCTACTCCCAGGAGATGGAAACAAACCCAGCTCAGTTGGTCAGCTGTAACTAGACCTGCAAGAAAACTCCTCTCTGACTATTTTTATCTCCAGGTAAATGACAGTATGATTTCTTTGCTCTGGGACTGGCCAGCTCATGGTTTTTGACAGTTCCAAGGAGCCCATTCTCTCAGTTATTCTCTCAAATCTCTTAAGGTTTCACCTGATGCTTGCATTTAGCAGCTACCTAAGCAACAGATTTATTTTTCCCTTATTGCCATCTGTAAGGAGATCTCACTTCAAACCCACCAGCCAGAGGATTTGGGAGGTGGGACATACCTTACAAACAAGCACCAAAGAGAGGAAACCTAATGTTATCTTTGAGTAGGTGAGAGCAGTTGAAGAGGATGGACAAGTGTTCCTGCTCAAAGGGAGAGGCAACACAAGGAGGAGGCAGCAGGATCCCCAGACCTCCAGAGATAACTGCAAGAAAGCTGAGTGGTCAGCAGGACATTGCAAGCCATGCTTTGGCAGGACATGTGTATAGCCTGGGGCAGGGGGAGGGTTCACAAGTCTCCCCCAAACACCTTTACAGCTCTGGTGAGTTATGGTTCAGCCTCCTGACCCAGATGTGTGTGAGAACTGACAGATAACAGGCAGAGTCAATACCAGGCACACACTGGGCTTGTGGCCTCAGCTTCTGGTTCGTCTCCATCTTCAACTTGAAGTAGTAACATTATTATTTTGGGTTTTTTTCTTCTTTTGTAAATTGCCTCAGGCAGCAGGCAGAGATGGATGCCCCTTACACTGCAGAAGGGTCTCTCCTTGTTGGTGGCCAACTAAATTCTTTCCCTCTAACTTTGAGTAAAGTGCCAGTTTAATCTCTGACACTGTGACTAGAAGCCTACTCTGACACTTAAACAAATTTAAAAATCACATCAAGCTTTTTAAAAAAAATCCAGGCTTTCATTATCATGAAGTGGGGAGTTAATCAGAGGACGCTTTACATTTTTGAGGGAAGGAACCTCTGAAGCATTTCCACTTAGCTTGCTGGAATTTAAGAAGCATGCTAATTAATTTGTGGCCTGTGGAAGAACTCAAGGGCTTACTGTAAATTCTTAAAGACCTTTTAAAATTATTTAAATGTTGCAAAAAGCACCAGGGCATCACCCTGGGAGACTGAAGATGCCTTCTTTACTACAGAGGGGTTCAAGATGCCATATGTTTCTCAGCATCACTAAACCAGGATGCCTAAGACCAGCTACTTTGGGGAGGGAAGTCAAGTGTTCATCTTATGCTGGGTCATGACTAAACACACACTTGAATGTACCCTTTCTCACACATAGATATTGGTTTCAATGCCTGGTAAGCTTCAGTAGAGGACAAGTTTCGAATTTACCTGCTGCCTTGAATTAGGTCCTTGTACTTGGCTCCTCTGTGGAAAAGAGTAAATGTCAGCAGTTACAGCTGAGATTCTCTGCCTCTTAAATTGGAATGAGACTGAGATTAAGCCATAAAGTCATTCACAAGAGGCAGTAGAAAGTTTATAAAAACTTTGGCCCTCTTATTCAGAAGAGGTGCAGCTGCTTAACTTCCCCTGAGCAGTGGTGTAAAGGCTGCAAGTCTGAGATTTGTGAATTCACCATGGCATGACTCCTGCACTGTATTTGAGACCATAGCACCATATCTCATTTTCCTCCTCACTTGAGCTGCTGTTTCTCTTAGCAGTCATTGAGCTCCAGATACTTCAAACCCCTGATCTAGGAGAGGTATTCCTGAAAAAGGCTCACTCTTCTGAGCAAATCAAAGGATGGCTCTTCACACATTAGCAAGAGAAAGCAAAGAGAAGTCACTATCATACAGCAAAAATGAATCAATTTTCTATTGAATATGTGCTTTGACTTTGAAATCTTACTTCATCTCTCCCACCTTGCAGAATTTATAAATGAGCTGCCTTGTAATCCATATGGGAGAACCTCCACTTTTCCTCTGTCCCAAGCTCTAATTAGGACTAGTAGTAAATTGCTTGTTTCTTGCCAGCTGCCTACACACCACTCCTGACCTTGTCTCCCTTAGACATCTGACATTGGTACAGGAGACTCATTTCACTCCCCTGCATTTCTTTCCAGCCTGGTCTCCAGAAAGGTGACATCCACTCACTGCAGATGTCCTCATCTCTACTGAGAGCAGCAGATGTAATTTTTTCTGCTCCCACAGTCCATCCCCTGGAAAAGCAAGAATGAGCAGCAGTCTTTTCCAGGGTCCTTTCTCTTCTCTCTCATAGCTATGAAGGAATTGAACACATAGCTCCCACAGACCATCTCCAAGAGGCAGGAACCTAGAGAACTCCTTAGAGTGCTCAGTAAGCACTTTGGTGCACATGGTGCTCCACTTCCAGCCTTGCATATGGTGTTTTATTGCCAGCCAGTGAATGTTAACATTAGTACAGGGAGGAACAACAAGGCTGTTTTATGAGAGAAAGGCAGGCAGCAGAACTTCTGACTGCTACTACACTTCAGAGCCTTAGGTCAAGAGATCTGAGGCTGCTCACTCACATGAGTAAATCTGAACCAGACTGAATAAGTTACTTTAACTCCTTGGCTTCACTCCATTACTGACCCAAAAGGGCATCTTATGTGCCATGAGCTTGGTATTGTTTCAGCACATCATGTGTGAAGGAATCAGAAGAATGTTATTTGTCCTGATAATATGGTTTGCATAAGAAAATTCCAGTGAGGGAAAGGAACTACTCTGAGATATCATTTAGTGAAATCTTTGCATTTACTTAAGGAACAATTTAATAGTAGATAGAAAACCAGGAATTGGATGGAGATGAGGGCTAGAAATTGAACAATCTATTGCAATAAAAAAAAGAGAAGGGAAAGACAGAAAACGTTTAACACAAAATGGAGGTGTATTTTTGTGAAGATATCCATATAACCTAAATCCCTCCACCCCACTCCATGCTGATGGGATATTATGTATCAGATTGTTGGTTCCAGAGACTACTGTTAGCCAGACAACCAGTGTGGTAATGACCCAGCAGCTCTGCATGAGGCAGAAAAGCCAGTGGCTAAATTACAGTGTAGAAACATATCACAGTCCTTCCTCTCCTGACTCACCAACACAGCTAACAAGCCAAGCCAGGGGAATGTTTGACATTTGTTCTCACTGATAAAAGACCCACTCAAGAATTTTAAAGAGAACAAAGACCTCAGCATCACTCAGGAACCACTGAAGAAGTGCACATCATGATCATAAAAGAGGAATGGCTCTTCAGAGGGACAATCCCAGTAAGAGGACACAGGTCCCCAGCAACTCTTGCTGCACCACAGGCTGGAGCAGCCAGCTCCAGTGGCTCACATCCAGTGGCAACTGGATATAACCCAGCCCAGCTACTTGGGGCATTTTTATGCAGTTGTTCAGTAAAATGTACATTTTTGCATCAGTAAAATGTAATTGTGGCAGATAGGGAAGTGTTTCTCACTATTTCATAGGAAGGACCCTGTCCTTCAAAGGAGTCCAGCAAGGCAAACATCTGCAGCAGTGGGGACCTTCATGAAAGGGGAGCAGGGAGAGGCAGGAGGAGCTACACCCCTGCAGCTGAGAGCTGAATGAGGCCTTGGGATTCCCAACCCTCTCCTGCCCGAAATGTTATCATTCACTAATAGCAACTTTACAGCACTAGGGTAGGAATGAGGAACAACTCTTAAAATTAAAAGCTGAGCCACCATCCTTAACAGAGTGTGCATTTTTACTGCCATGCATGTTTTTATAACATCATAAAATATGCAGTAACATTAATATATGCAATTATCCAGGGCATCAGTTTATTTAATATGGCTTTTAGTATATTTAATCAATGCCTAAGTTCTTTAGAAAGATAATTCAAATTAAGTATCTGTAGAATCAACGTTTAGCAGGTTTATGTAATCTGTTCAAGCCTGTTAAGACAGACATAAAAAGATCTCTCCATTGGTGAATGTCAAGCAGAAATGAGAGCAGCAGCTTCCATTTGTTCTAAGGAGTGGAGGCATTCAGGATCTGAAAATAAAAATACCAAATCACTTCTAACCCCCAAATTCCTGAAACATATGCACAGTGTTAAAATGAAAACATGAAGTCAGCATTTGACAGCTAATATATGCCTCATTATATAAGTGAATATTTTTCTGATTTTTCTTTTATTCAACTTAATTTCACATCAAATTCCAGAACATAAAATGTTTTTTACTAAACTTGACTTGTTGACTTTTACTTGACTTTTAACAGGAATGCACCCAGGATATTGTGAAAAAGCTATCAGTACTCAGAAATAAAGTATCTGTATATCATCCCTATGAAAATTTTTGAAGAACTTAGTATTAGAGTGAGTATTCTTCACCTAAAACCATGTCTGTTAGAAAACATTTAGAAACCTCTCAGCTACATGTACCTTAACATTTCCACATGTTCAAGTACTGACAAAATTAATTCCCTTCTCTAAATTTGAAGTTTTTGTTCTGTTGAGATGTGTGACTTGAGTTGTAGGGAATATAGAAAGACCAGTCTAAAATTTACTATCACAATCAAGCAATCTATATTAAAAAAAAAAAAACAACAAACATCAAAACAGTGGAAGTCTGTTGCATCCTTTCACTGTTTCTGTAGGTCATTTGTTTTGTACATTCACATTTCTTGGCAAAAAGATTTAAGAGTTTAGTTCTTAGAAAATACTAGAATTACCATTTGTCCCTTTTGCTGCTGTCAATTCATAATGTGCTAATTATAATGGAAAATTTGCATAAAACGCATTATTCCTCTTTTTACAGGTCTGTATAAGATTTCTTAACTCACTGAAAAGTATAAATCTCTTCTTTCAGGAAATGCATCTTCAAATGCTGAGATAACAGCCAGTGTCATGATCATGATTTAGCTGGAGCTGTGACTTCAGTGAGTAGGAATGTACAAACAACACCTGAGTGCTTCCTCTCTGTGCAACACCTCCTTTATCCCAGGCCAGGAGATTCTGGAGACTGTCCCCAGTGCAGCCAGCACCTAAGGTATGAGACAACATTATGAATCAGTAACACCTTCAGATATCAATTGGATCATGTTGCCATGGTCATCCTGCTATAGCCTTTCAGGCAGATGACTAACCCTGTAAAACCATTTTAGGTGTATCTTTTTGCATTTTGGCAAGTGTTAAAACAATTTCTGCATAAAGCTATTTTTAAATGCACTGCATAAATGTAAAGTGCTGCTTGAGGAAACAAAGCAGCCATGGGCAATGATATTACAGACTGAGTCAGTCTGAAATGAGCATTTCCTCCCCCAGGGGCATATCAGTCATTCCCTGATCTTTACCTGAGTCTGATCACATTCCTCTTTCTTCTAGCAGCCTTGGTGGAGCTTTACCAGAATTCCTTCCCTGGTGTGCCTTTTTTTTCATTAAATGCCCAAAACTTTCATCTCACTTCTCCTCCAGTCCTCACCCCAGGCTCACAGGGAGCTCCATCTCAAGGTTGTCTCCCCTTCCTGCTGCAATATGCTTGGCTGTGATGGAGGCACCAGTGGCTCAGCCATCTCCATGTCCATGGGCTGCTCAGCTGAGACAGAAGTTTCTGCAGCTCCATTAATGCCTCTGCCAAAAGGCCTGGCCCCTCCAGGAGGATCTGGCAGCCTACAGGATTCGAGGTCCTGCCCAACACACAGCACTGACAAAATCTTTGCAATGAAAACACAGACACCTGTGGGTACTAAGTCTTTGTTGCTTGTACAGCCATTAATGGACCTGAGCAGTGTCCTTCCTTCCAGTCCAGATAAGCAAAACACATGCACATGCCAGAAAAAAGTGTTCCCAACCTAAACCATACCTTAAATTTTTGTGGATGTGTTATGTGGGACAACACAAGGTAAGATCAAACCAAAAATGTCTTTCTTATAACCTTTTTTTCAAGATCTCATGTTCTTTACCAAAGGCCTAGGTTTGCTCAGGATGACTTTAGAGTATAAATCAAATTTCATCAAGCTACATAGCTTAGTCATACTTTTCAGAAGGTAGTTTGATTGATAGTACATTCCTGAGAATGACTGAAAATAAGGACCAGATATCACCTTGCTGGGAAATATTAGCAAGCAAAAATATTCTCCCAGGAATGAATGATTGTTTTCAAGACAGGAAAAGTGAACTGTTACAACCAGAGACCTAAGTAACTCATTTGTGAAAGAAATGCTGAAATGCATGAATAGGTATGCCTGACAAAAGCTGTGTTTTTCATCCCAGGGACTTCCATCACCTTGAGGATAAGCAGTTGCTTCCTGGCTGCCACTGGTACCATTTGCTGGTCATACTGGAGTAACAGAGGTCTCAGTCCAGCTCAGTCCAGTGCTATTTTGTTTGTTGAATTGGGCTTTTCAGCCTGTGCAAACACCTGTGGACCACACTACAAGGAGATAGAGTTCAGTTTCCTCAGAGCAAAAGAGTTACAAGTAGGAGCACAAGAAAGACTATTGTAAAACATATTGAACAACACAACACACAGCTTAATAGCTGCCACTGATGCTGTCTGAGACTCCTCATTAATGTTTCCAGATTCTGCAAATTAGACCCCCAACAGCACTGTGCTCTGTAATTTTACATTAATATGTCCATAGATAACACATGTAAGGTGTTGACCTTCGTATGGTTCTGTTTGAGGAAGGGCTGAGGGAGCTGGGGGTGTTCAGTCTGGAGAAGAGGAGGCTCAGGGGAGACCTCATCACTCTCTACAGCTCCCTGAAAGGAGGTTGGAGCCAGTGGGGGGTTTGGGCTCTTCTCCCAGTAAGAAAAGAGGACATGGACTTAAACTCTGCCAGGGGAGGTTTAGGTTAGATATTAGGAAGAAATTCTTTACAGAGAGGGTGATCAGGCATTGGAATGGGCTGCCCGGGGATGTGGTGGATTCTCTGTCCCTGGAGGTTTTTAAGAAGAGACTGAATGTGGCACTCAGTGCCATGGTCTGGTAACCACAGTGGTAGTGAATCAAGGGTTGGACTTGACAGTCTCAGAGGTCCTTTCCAACCTGGCTGATTCTATGATTCTGTGTTTTATCTGTTTACCGTAATCATGCTGAAGGTCTCTTCTTCAATGATCTTCCATTCTTAATTACTGAGGATGCCAGAAAACCTCTCATTAGCACACCCCTGTTTTGTGCCAAAGCCATTAAGGAAAATATTACCATGAAATTTCCCCCAGGGACAGACCTTGGGAAACTTCTCTAGCAAATTCCCACTGGCAAAACTTTCATCCTCACGGTGTCTGCAAGCCAGTTACTCACAGACCATGCAGTCTTTGAGGCAGCACCAGGCTCCTCTACTTCCCTACCATTTCTCCCTGCAACACCATTTCATCTTTGCACAGTGCAGTGGGACTTTGCCAATTAATCTAGCATGATCCACCCTTACTGTATACCTTATCCTACCCATTTAGTTCTTCTTTTCTTTAAAACTTGTCTTCAAGCCTTTTAGGCTATTGAAGGCAGTCTAATGAGACCTGCCCAGCTTGCACTCATCAAATCTCAATTGCACTCAAAAAATTGTCCCAGAGACACTTAGGAAGCCATCAGATATTTCCAGCAAGGACAGGGAAGCTCATGAGAAAATAAGAGTTAATCTGCAATTATGTGCTTTGTTCTACCAGGGGTTAAAAGCAGGGCAGTTGCAGAGGGAGGTTAATTAGGATGAGCAGGAGACTACAACTTGTGTCAGAGAAGAGTGAAAAAGCAGGGCTTATCTTGCTAGCAAAGGGCTGAGAAGGAATAGGATTGTACTTTCTAAGTACATAAGGCATAGACATAAGGTCAAGTATTTCAAAGTCTAAGGGTGATATAAAAGTAAATTATTATCAGCTCTGGAGCTCTTTCCTCTGTCTGTATCCCTGTGAGGTGCTGATCTCAGGGACAGGGCACCCCCTCTCCCCTGAGGCATCTCAGATACCTGCTCATTCCTGTGCTGGGCCCTCTGGCAGCTCCAGTCTACCAGCAAAAGGAGGAAAACAGGGAAGTTCCCTGCAAAGGGAGTCTCAGCTGCAAATGCATCCCCCCAGACAAGACAGAGGGACCACACAAGGTCCCTGTCAAAGTCTGCTTTGCAGTGCTTTGCCTGTGAAAGTCATTTGAACACCACAAACAAAAAAAGGACTTCCTGGATACAGTGTTATTTTCATAGTCACCTTTTGAGTTCAGCCTCGTGCTGTGACCATTATTCCTCCTTCTGTCCCCACCTGTTAATGATGATACCCCATCCCTGATCTCTTCATTGTTTCCTGTTGTGTACCTGTAGCTGTAACATCTCCACTCAGGCACTCAGTCTGTTCAGTCTGCTTCCAGCAATTCCATTTTTCTTGGATCTTCCTCACAGGTTTAATTTTGAGACAATCTTGTGGGCTTGCTGCATGCTGAACTCCCTCCAGCTTTATCTACTAGAGACAGAAGTGCTCTTTAGTGCTCTGAGGTGGACAGGAGTATTATTATGCTTTCATGCATGCTAAAATCCAGCCTCTCCTTTAAATAAACAATTTGGCAGCATGGGTGGTATAGGTTTACTTTGGAGCCATCCTCCTCCCTCAGTCTCTGATGCCTCCCTCACTTTCCTGTATCTGTCTTCATTTCTCCCTATTAGCAGTCCTCATGCATTAGATTTCCTCAAAAACATTACTCATGCGAGTTGCCTGATGATGTTATTTGAAGGCTTGTCAAGGTTCCGATGCCCTGAAGTGAGGGCTGTGTGTGTGCAAATGTTGCAGTTGCAGTGTGGGGTGTGAGGGATCAGTGGTACTGCAGGCTCAGCAATGCAGCAGAAGGAGCCCAGCCCAGGGGAGGGGGGTGGATATAGCCCTGGCACTGCAGCCCAGGGAGAAGGACTTCTAGGGATGAAGTACAGCTACAGTAAAGGCACCAGAGTGGCTCAGCTGGGGATGAGAAAAATTAATATTAAAGCTAAAGGGAGAGTTCTCTAAGCATTTCCAAATCACACTCAGCAGCACAGGGGCTGCTTTGCACATCCCCAGAACCCTGGTGTTGCATGAGCAGCAGATGGGCTGGGAATGGTCCCTTGAGGCTGCTGAACACAGCAGTGCCCCAGATCAGAGCTTGCAGGCATGAACCCATGAAGTAAGTGCTGCTTCCGTAGCCTGCATTCTTGCCTCAGACTGATTAAACTTTATTTTACCCCATCACATGTAAAGCCATAATAAAGTTTGTAACCAAGCTATGGCAAGGACACTTTATAAACAAAAGTCTCCACATACATATAGCAGCCTAACTTCCCTAAAAAAATAGAGCAGCTACCAAGAGAACACTTAAGTGAGCTCAGATCTTTCATAAAAGGTTTTAAAGTATGCAATTGTGCATACATTTCAAAAGCTGCATCACAAAGAGCATTCAAAGGAATGTAATCCTGATGTAATAAATTAGCTGCCTCTGTAATCCTAAAGGTATCAAGCTGTCACATGAGGGATTTCAATCCATAACTCCAATATAACCTCTGCAGGTTCTTTTAACAGTTTTAGTCTTCACAGGTGAAGGATTTGACCTGGTAATTTTTAACATGAAGAGGCTTCCCTCTGCTTTTATTGATCACTGCAGGAGACTACAACTCACATTAAAGCTTGCAGCCCAGCAAGATTTTCCACTTCCCTCCCTGCTTTTATATTTGTGCATCCAGACATGAGTCCTGCAAGTGTTAAGGTCTATATACCACGTATTCCTGAGAAAAAACATTTTACATGGACATATGAAGGCAGACTCCCAGGTTGACGGGAAACCTCCTTCTGATCCAGCAATAACATAGCTTTAGGGATACTGTAATCCTTTTCAATGTGTTGAAATGCAAGATACATGCTCCTGGAATCCAGTGTGAAATTGCAGACTCACAGAATGGGTGAGGCTGGAAGGGTCTCCAGCCCCTGGAGCTGAATCTCCTCTGGAGACCATCTCGTCAAACTTCACATTTTCAGAGCAGGTTGCCCAGGACCATGTCCAGTCAGGGTTTGAGTATCTCCACTGATGGACACTCCATGGCCTCCCTGGGCAACCTGTGACACTATCTGACAGTACCCTCACAAGAAAAAAGGGTTTGATTGTGTTCAGGTGGAATTTTGTGTATTTTTGCTTCTGCCCAGTGCCTCTTGCACTGTCAGTGCACACTCCAGAGAAATGTCTGGCTCCCTCTTCCTTTACCTACTGCTCCCCTCTTCCTTCCCAGCGGGGATTTAAATATACACATGGAAACTCAATGGGAACTCTAGCAATTTTACCCCCAAATTAAGGATCAGGCAACTTTTTCCTCCACTGAGAGGGCATGAGTGCATGAAAAGCTCAGAAGATTTCAGTGAGTGACAGACTCGTGAACTCTTTGGGCTGGAAGCCTGGAGAAGATTTGCCTGTCCTGAGATGCTGAAGGAATATAACATGGTGTGGTGGTGGTGCGTGATATCGGTCCCAAATAATTCTTTCAGAACACCTGAAAAGGACATTTCTGAAAATGAATTTGACTCTGGCTTCTAACCTGGGATTATTTTTAGCAAGGTGTAGGTGTGACAATAATAGAGATAGCGATGTCTTGAAAGAAATTATGAAGAATGACATTTATTTTCACCCTCCTTCAAAATCTCCATTTATTGATCTGACTTGTACAATTCATAACCACTGTTGTATAAAGGGAAGAGTCTGGGCATTCTTAAAAGAAGTGGACTGTGAAAATCCTTCAAATGCTTCAGAACAGAAAGGTCGCTTTAACCAGTGAGGTGATCTAAGAAGATGATGTTGGACTCTTTCCAACTAATTCAGTACTTGTGGTATTTATTGATCAGCTAATAGCCAGAGATAGAATTCAGCACAGAGTTTTTCATGCAAGAAAGTTAAAAAATTTCTGAATGATGTTATTCAAAACAGTAACCTCACAGTAATGCAAATTCAGTGACATAAGATAACGGTGCTTTACTGAGGCCAAAGGTGGGTTAAGGAGTTTTGATATTTGACTAAAATGTACAACACTGTTCCACTCAGATTGGTGGGGGACCAGGCTTTAAAACACAGAGATCATTTATTTCCAATTTGAAGACTACCTTAATTTACATTTATTTTGTGATAATGGAATCCATGTCTGCATAGAAAGGAAATACAAATTCCACAATTTGGACTCAGATATAAATTTGCTATGTTCAACAAAGCTTTGGTGGTAGGAAGAAATGTCTTTATATAGAACAGTTATAATTTTAGTGTGGACCCATATTATGACCACAGTTGTTTCTGGACCAACCATCCACATAACTTGCTTTTTCTAACCAAGAAAAAATCAGATTATACTAGGCTTACTCTAATGAAACCACCAATATCTTGCTATCTCTTCCCAGCACTGTGGTCCATGATATTTTTGGTTGGTGGAAGGCAAGTTATCCACACATACACTGTATTTTCAGGAAAATGTTGTTAATTTATTCATGGCACTATCATCCCAGGCATCCCATGGAGTAACAGTTTATCTTCAGAAATGCAACAGCACTGGAAAATGGAAAGATCATAAAGAATAGAGAAAACCCAATTAGAGAGGAATGATGCTGAAGGATCATAACAAATCTCTTTCTGAGGTTCTCAGTACCTCAGTAAATAAACTGGGTAGATTTACCCAGGTGTTTCTATAATAGTCAGGCTGGGGATGCCTTTTAAATGGTCTCTACAGCACAGTTACATTTTGCTGCAGCCACAACTGAGATAGAAAAAAAAAAATAAATCACTCATGCTGCAGGTACTCATGCATGTCAGGTATTTCAGGGCATCTGAGCAGCCTCCTGTAGGGCTTTGGGCTGCAGGCCACTGGTAGACTTGTTCCACCGGTCCAGAATGTTTCCAGCCAGGGCAGCCTCATCTGTTGAGGAGAGGGAAATTTCTGGGGCTAGTTTAGGACAAAATGAAGCCTTAGTCAGACCAATAGCCTGTGCTGTCTGTGAGAGGCTTTCCAACAGCTTCATGCTATGTATATAACACATATATGCCAAATCTCCCACTGTCTAAATATCTTGCTAGGGAAAAGAACAGAAGAACTGCTGACGTCTGATACATATAAGGCACATCACTTAACACAATCCCAAAGAGCACATGGTTATTATAAGAAGCTGAAGCATATGAAGATGTCTAGAGCAGAATGAGAACTCATGAAATGGCTACAGTGATAGATGCAGCATAAATGTATTTAGAAAGGCCCATCTGGATGGTTTGAGTTACAAATTAATATCACCACAATTATTGCTTTTGAAATGTTGTGGGTCTTGATAGCACTGTGAGAAGGGGGGTGGGGTGGGAAGGAGCTTTTGTGGTTTTCTATTTCTCACTATTTCTCACTAATTTTAAAGTTCAGATCAAGAGAACTTCCAGAAAACTAAATTGTAATTAAAAAAAAAAAAAAATCATTCAAAGTGTTGCTGCCTTTTTCAGTGAGGTTCACTTACTCTCATGACTGTTCTCAGTGAACAGAAGAAACAGACAGCTTGCTCCTCCCTGCCTCTAGCCCTTTACAGCCAAATCTTCACAGGAAACCTTTGATCAGATGCCTTCATCTCTTCTATTAATCTTTTAAGACAGTGCATTTTTCTGGTTTCTTCATCAACTTCCTTTTTTGCTTTCTCCCATTTTACCCCTTCTTTCTGTCTAATGTCTCATAGAGATTAAGTCATGTTTTAAAAGCTATTTTTTTTCCTTTTTCCAATTCCCTAGGAAAATAAGTTTTAAAATTTCACGAACAAGATTTTCAGAAAACTGTTTGGTTGAGGGGGGACCTTATCCATTCCCAACATCATTTGGAGTACTCTGTTTTCAGTTTTCCCTCCTATCCAACATGAAGAGGGTGCACTTCTCCAGACTTCATGGTCTTCGCTTGTTGAATGTTCAGATTTCTGAGAACATAACAAGCAAATTTGTAGTTAATGGGGTCATGCTCACAATAGTGTCCTAAAACAAACATCATGGCTGGTTGATGTTTGGATAGCAATCAAGTTCACTGAAGCACAAATATTTCTCTGGATATGCTTTCAAACACTTGTTGTAACTATTCAGAATGAAATGGAAGAGCTGCTGGAGAGTGTAGCAATAAATGCACGGAAGTGGTGGAAAATTCTAGCCAGTATGTGAAGAAGAACTGAGCAGACAAAACCCAAAAAAATTAAGATGAAAATGCCCACTGCATTTTAATCTAATTAATATGAAGAGTGATCAATAAATCCTAGATTTTGAATAAACCTCATCAAAAATATTAAGAGGGGAAGCAGGAGAGGATTTAATTAGACTTCTGTCATTTGTCGGGGAGGCACAGAGTTTCGTTTGGAGAGCTCTTCATCAAGATCCAGAGGTGACACACACAAGCCATGTGCCAAGGTTTCTTCTTTTTAAGTCACAGGTCAAAGAACTAAAGTGAATGTTAGGGCAATTTTTCAAAAGGAAGGAAATACTAGCCCAAAATAAAGTCACAATGAATTATGACTGGAGGGAAGGATTTGGAGATGTGCCAGATAGATTTTTGTCACTCTTTGTTAAGTTGCTGTTAACTTTAGCATCTGAAAAAAAGAGGTGAATTGTGACAGAAACAAACAAAGCACAACAATAGCACCCACACAGCCCCAATCCACAGCCACCCATATTGTATCTCCCTGACCTGTGAGCCTGTGCTGGTGACTGCAGAAGGCAAACATTTGGAGGGGACACCAAAGCAAATGCTATTGCTTAATGCAGCTGGATTTCCCAGAACAAACTTCAATTTCAGCTCTATTTATTTACTTGGAAGCTGCTAGAGAATTATCCTTCTCAATATTCATCTGTCAGAGAGCACATCCCACTCCAGTGCTGAGAGCATGCAGCTCCCCATTAATTCAAACATCTATGCCCAGCTCATCAGCAGGTTTAGTTTCTTCTGGTGCTATTAGCAGTACTATAGTGATTACTCCTGTGGCAACCAGCCATTACCCCTCTTTCCTCTTATTTTTCCAGGCTGTCACCTCCAGTGGTCTTTTGACATCATACAATTAATTTAAACCTGTCACTCCTTCTATCCCAAAGAAAGCTATATCCCAAAGAAAGACTTGCTCTGGTTTCTGTATTAAGAAAACACATCCATGATGTTTGACAATTTGCATTGCACTGGACTAAAGCCCACCCAACATAACCTACCCATGGCAGCAGAAATACCCTCACTGTTTTAAACACAACAAACTTGATATTTTTATGCAGCCTTCTTTGATTTCAGCTTTCAATTCATGAGAATCCAAACGCCATGTGGAGGTAAACAGAGATACTGTGGTTGTCTGAGACTGTCAGTTTTAATAACCTTGACGTGAAGATAGATGTTTTTCATGGGCTCAAGACCTTCCTCTCTGCCAGAGGCAGACCACAGTGTAGCCTTCCCCCCTTGCTCAGCTTCCTCTACATATTTGCCTCTCCCTCTCCATGGCAAGTAACAGGAAAGGGATCCTGGTATTTCCTACCAGGGTGAGTTTGTCACTGCTTTATGACACAGAGGAGTCTGGTTCTTCTTGTGGCTTGGGGAAAAGTGTTACTGCTTTATAAGCATTTCTTTTACTTGACTGTTCTTATTACTAATAGTATCATTCTGCAGTTTCTCAGGAATTGCTTTCCTTGTTCTCTTCAAAGAAAATGTCATGAGTTTGTCATTCCCTTGGCTTTGTAAGACATTACATGAGGGAAGCTTCTTACCTGTGGAGGGATGCTCCTCTTCATGTGCACACATGGTGGTGGCAGATCAGAGCACAAGCATCCATGGAGTGGCAGGACCATTTCCCCCCAGCCATGACCCAGAGGAACTGCTGTCATTTCATTGCTCAAAGCAGCTGGCTGAGGGGTATGCAGAGTTATGAGAACAACACAGAACATCATGAGAAGCTGAGTTTGTACAGATTTCAGGAGAAGGAGCAGTTCCCAGCACAGGTAGTAGCATGCTGGGGTGACTGGCAGGAGAAGGCTGTGACTGCCAGGACAATAGTCAGATGCAAAGTATTTCCATAAAGCAGCAAAGACAGGTTTCATATAACTGGTTCAGCTACAGTATTTCTGCCAGTTGTAATTTAGGAGATTGAAACCAACTACCAGATATCAATTGTCACCTACCTTCGGGAGCTCTGGATTTGTTCTTGTATTCACAGTTTTATGTCACAGACAGTATTTTCAAAAGCTCAGTAATTTCAAATGTTGAGTTGCAACTCACCTTTCAGTATCATCTCCAAGGCCAACATTATTCTACACAGCTATATCACAGCTATCAGTATTCAGCTGATTCAGCTCCCTGTCAACAGCTTCAGTTCCTCCTGGCTGGTGATCACAGCACATATGATGGGTGCACTTCAGTCTACTGAGCAGCAGTCAGACAGGCTTTGGTCTCATCCACACCAAACTTACCCTGTTTACAGCACCAAACATGCCAAGACTGAAGTAGTGGAGGCTGCAGTGACCCTGTTAGAGCTCAGTATGTTGTCTGCATCTTACACAATGCCACCACAGACTGTATTCAAAGTTTACTAAATCAGTCTCTGAGGAAATCTCCCAGTCAGCCATCTGCAGGAAGAAAACCAACTATACTCTATATCTACAAAAATGTGTAGAGCTACTTATCTGCACACACAACCCAGAAATGAATTTGGGCAAATGCAGCAAAAAACTGACACCCGGGGAGAAGTCAGCTAAGTAGAACACAAGCTAAAATGATACGGAAGTAGGGACCCTTGCAACAAAGTGTGGTGCAGAACAAACCCAGATGCACATTGACAAAGGGGCTCACTGCTCATCCTCAGTAAAGAGCACAAAATAAAGACTAGGGGAATCCCAAGGAAAAGAATAAGTATGACAAGTACAAATTTTCCACAGTCCAATTTGAAGGAATAGATGAAGACAAGAATGTCTTGGAGCTCATGAAAATAAAAGTCAGCATTAGCTGCACGTCCTCATGGTTTCACACACTGAAAGGCACAAACATAAGGCATGGTGGAAAGTAAGGGGGATGTCTGCAGGCAAGTCAGGCATAGAATACTCTTTAATGGGAGAGGAGGGGGCACACAGATGACATCAATCAAAACAAAGCCATGGCTGCCTCCCTGGACTGTGTAGCCTACACCTTCTGATACGTTGAGCTAGGATGCAAGAGGTAACAATATGGCATCAACATGGACCTGTGAGGATATCTTCAGAGGATGCTGCCCCACAAAATGAGCGTCTGGGAATTCCAGAATAGCAGACTCCCACCAGCCTCAGTGCTGCCACTTGCTCAGTTTCACACTTTGCTTCACAGCGACCTACAGACCATCCTTTCCCAACAGCTTGTATATGCTGAGCACATCTGACCAAATCCAGGACCCCAAATTTTCAACTCTATGGGGAGTCTTAACATGACTATCATGTGACTTTATTGCAAGAAACAGGACTGAAGCCAAGTACAAGGAACTTGTCAGAATGCTGCCATTCATATCACAAACACAACTACTCTGAGCTTTCTTCTGAAAGGCACTGATCAGTCACATCAAACACAGAAATTATACTTAGGGCTCTTCCTAAGACTTCCTCTTATCAGCTCACCAAGTTAATTCAGAATATCATAGAATTACAGAATGGTTTGGGTTGGAAACTACCTTAAAGATCATCTATTTTCAACCCCTCTGCATGGGCAAGGACATTTCACACTAGACCAGGTTGCTCAAAACACCATCCAACCTGGCCTTGAACACTTCCAGGGAGGAGGAAGTCACATCTTTGATCGGCAACCTGTTCCAGTGTCTCACCACCCTCACAGTAAAGAATTTCTTCCTAATACCTAAGTTAAACCTACCCTCTTTCAGTTTGAAATCATTCCCCCTTATCCTGTCACTACATGTCCTTGCAAAAAGTTCCTCCCCAGATTTCCTGTAGGCCCCATTCAGGAACTGTAAGGCTGCTATGATGTCTCCCTTCTCTTCTCCAGGCTGAACAACTCCAACTTTCTTAGCCTTTCCTTCTAGGAGAGGTGTTCCAGTCCTCTGATCATCTTAGTGGCCCTTCTCTGGATTCAGTCCAGAAGATCCATGTGCTTCCTGTGTTGGGGGCTCCAGAACTGAACCCAGCACTGCAGGTGGGGTCTCAGAAGAGCAGACTGGAGGGAGAGAATCACCTCCCTCAATGTACTGACACATTTCTTTTGATGCAGCCCATAATACTGTTGGCTTCCTGGGCTGTAAGCACACATTGCCAGCTCATGTTGAGCTTCACAACAACTAACATGCCAAAGTTCTTCTCCTGGGGACTGCTTTCAATCCATTCTCTGCCCAGTCTGTATTTGTGCTTGGGATTGCCCTGACCCAGGTGTGTGGCCTTGAATTTGATGCAGTTTGCACTGGTGCACCTCTCAAGTCTGTCAAGGTCCCTATGAATTTCATCCCTTCCATCCATTGTTTCAGACAAAGATGTTTAACAGCATCAGGCCTAGTACAGACCCTGAGGAAGGCCACTCAGCACTGATCTCCACTTGGTCATTGAGCTGTTGACCACAACTCCTTGCTGCAACCATCCAGACAATTCCTTATCCACTGAGAGCTGCATCTGTCTCTCCAATTTAGAGACAAGATCAGGCAAGATCTTGTCAGGCAAGACAGTGTCAAATGATTTGCACAAGTTCAGGTAGAAGACATCAATTGCTCCAATGCTGTAGTCTCACCACAGAAGGCCACCAAATTTGTCAGGCACATTTTAAATTAGATTAGTTAGATTTAAGAGGAGGATCTAGTGTGCAAACATGAACCTGTCTGGGGTTTGCTTTCTATTTCCTAGGAGAGCTACTGTTTAATATGTTGCAGGATTGAGCAGATACTGAAGTGCACATTCCTTACCTAGGAGAGGACCAGCAGCTTGCTCACAAGGGGAACAGCAGAATTCCCCTGCCATACTCAGGGATTTAAACATATTGAACAAATGAACATCAAGCTGGACTGCCATAACTATCAGTTCATCATGGCAGGCAAACCTGGGATGTACCTCAGAGCAGGTCATCTGCTGGTATTGGGAGAGGTGCTATATGCCTTCTGGATTGGCTTATCCTCCTCTTCTAGACTTCCTGCAGCTTTTCTAAAGCTAAACATCACTAAATGTTAAACATCACCCTTGGCAGAATCAGAGTTATTTAGTTTTTAATTTGTGCTTTTGTATTTGTCTTGCTTAATTTTTAATGGATGGTAGGTAGGTTTCCCAAAACATCTTACTAAGAATTGCAAATATCTTCCCACTCTCTTCATTCCTTCAGAGGAAAGAGGGTAACATTTCCTTCCCTATTCTCTGCCATTATTTCCTTTTTCTATGGGACCTGCAGGTACTCACAGTTTCTCTGGTGCAGCTCATTAAGGAGATAATTGTGTGGAGCAGAACTTCTGCAGTTCACAAAAGTTGGTAGGAAAGGCTACTGTCTTTTAATGAAACAAAAGCCATGTCTCATTTGTGATTGTTGCTGCTTATCTGCCACCAAACACTGATATCTGATGAGAAAATAGACCTTCCCCCCTTGCCCAGCTTGATGTGGAATGACAGCAGACTGGAGAAGCAATCAGTCCTTCCCTCACAGTAATTGCCACTAAGCCCTTGCTAGTCCTCCCCAGCTAATTCAAGGGGTCCTCAGAAAAGCATAAACCAGGGAGCAGTGACAGAGGCAGGATGGTTCCTATCAGTGTTTAAAAACACCTGCAGCAGTAGCTTAACACTAATTCATGAGAAGAGCAGCAGCAAGAGAGGGTTGGAGCAGGGGGAGGAATGAGCCCTCTGGAACCCAGGGAGCTGATACAAACACACTGAGCCACAAGTGCCTGCCTTCTATTCAAGAGCTGATTTCTTGTGTATATCTTCTCTCATCTTCCTCCAAATTTTATTTATAGTTCTACTTGAAAAAGGAAGCAAGCAGCACAAGATGAAGTGGGATACCTGCCTAGCATCCCTGTTTATCTGTGATGCACTGCTGCACCTGCAGGACTTTGGGAAGAAATGGACTTTCTGCAGCAGGATTTCCAGGCTTAGAGCTGTTTGCAGTTGTTTGTCCTGAGGACTTGAATGCAGGCAGTGCCAGTTGTCATTCTTATCTGACTGACATCAGGGTGCTTTGGTTTGTTGTGTTGGTTTGTTGGAGTTTTTTGTTGTTTTGGTTTGGTTTTTGTTGTGTCTTGTTTGGTTTGTTTGTTGTGGATTTTTTAAAAAACTATAATATAGAATGTCTTTATATTTAAAAGATTATAAATAAAATTCACTGATCCAGTTTCTTTTTTTACTCTTCTTATTCACTGTTCATTTGCATTTATTTTCTTCTGCGTTGGATCCATGCTCACCATCTCCATGCTGCTCTTTCATGTCCTCATGGCCTCATTCAGGGTTATTTATCAGCTCTTTCCTTTTAAAAGGTGATCTTTCTCTTTTTTTTTCTCATTCTAGCATTCACACCCACACATTCTCTTCCACCCCCTAACTGTCATCAATGTCTCTTCATCATTTTGTTAGCTCTCTTCCTCTTCTTATTTTGATTGCTTCTATAACCTGACTGCTTTCCAGCCCAGCCAGTGAGTGGGCAGGGAGGGTCTGGTGGCTCTGACAACCCAGGCTGGGGAGAAAAAGTTATTTTTCTGTTGCTGGCAGCCATGCTTTCCCTCTTCATTCTCTGATCACTGTTGCTCTCCTCTGGCTTTCATCTCCTAAAGGACATGCTACAGGATTAGCATTGTAGCACAGCAAAATCTTCTGTTCCTTAGAGGTGAAATGTTGTAACCAAGGAGAGAACTAAAGTCTAAATGCACCCAACGAAGTGTTTAAGCACCTAAGAGAGGATTGCAGTTGCTATAGGCTCACAACAGAGATAAAGGATACACAATCCATTTCAGAAGCAGAATAAAGTCTTCTTTTTATTCTACTAACTATGCAGGGAGAAATGGAAATCTACTTTTTACTAGACAGAACTTACAGATATGCAGAAAAATACTAAAACTCAGAGATACTGACTAAACTCAGAGACAGTCCAATAGGAAATCAAGATTAAATGGCTCTTACACTTATGTTTCTGCATCAGACTACACTGCCACAGACATTCAGAGAGCACAGAGAGCTTGATCAAATAAACGTGTGTAGACTTCAAGGTCTGACCACGTTATTTGATCCTCAGACTACAACTCATCTGAATGAAGGCAAAAACATTGAGATAGAGTGTGTGCTCATGATGACCAAAGAGACCCCACCATACAGGCTCCCCTCACCAAGACTTGGTTAAGGACCAGGTGCATGTCGTAAGAAAAAAGTTTCTGTGATGCACTGGAAATACTTGTAATAAGTATGCTAAATCTGTGCAACAGATTTTACATTTTTAAGAGCCTACAATGCACCTGCAGATGTAGCAGAGGAGGTCATTAGATCCACAAAGATAAAGGTACTTGGAAGGGATATTGTTACACATACTAATTGTGCATACTTTGCTTTCCTGTTTTCCACAGCTTAGAAGTGTTCCATTTCCCCTGGCTAAGGGCTCCTATTACAGTCCTGGAGTACTACTGGCCGATCAGAAGTTCAGAGGCACAGACAGAGTTTGTGTTTCCTGTTTGCTACAAAAGCTGGATAGAGAGAGGCCTTAAGATCGTTTAAATAGGTGTCAAACTGTACTGAACATGATCATTTTTAGTGCCATCAAACACCCTCCCTGGCAGAAAGGCTCCTTGCATCATGTTTCTGTGAGCTTAGGGAAAGAAAGCCAGACTAGTGCAAGCTTTGGTGGATGCTCTGAAGATCCCTCTTCTTTATGGCTTTTTGCTAAGCATTCAGAATGTGCATGCTGCCTGACCAAAGCAGACATGCAGCTCTGACACAGCCTGGGTACAGGGTATGCTCTGACTCTGGCTCGTCCTGTGGCTTGACAAGAACAGGAGGGACTGTAAGGATCTGGGGAGCAGAGGGAGCATTCTGAAAAAGGATAGATGTATAGGCTTCAAATCTGTACTAATCTAGGCTTCATTAAATGCACAGCTCATAGAAATACCCATTTGTCTTCTGGCAGCACTTAGGGCACTGGTAGTCTCCTAGTAGCTGTGAGAAAAGATCATAAAAGACTGAGGCCCTTAACAGCTCTGTGAACCTGAAGACACTATTACAATACAAACAAGCATTAAGGCTGTAAACTTAGATAGTTTGGAACAGAGGCAATAACTATTTTTCAATCTAAGCACACCTGCACAGGCAGCTCTGTCACACCCCTGTAGATTACCCAGGACCAATGCCAAGGCTGTGGCTGGAGACTGTCCTGACCAGCCTGTCCCATAGGGCAAAGTCTTGCTGTTCACACAAATTATCCTGATGGTTCTGGTGGGGATCTCCCAAAGCACCAGGGAGTGCTGAACTAATACTGTGTTCTCATCACCTGTATCCCAGGTACTTTTAGAGAACCTGTGTGAGATCATCTGCTGCTGCAAGAAAAGCTCCTTTATAATGAGTAGAGTTGCTTTGGCTGATGCTGGCTGAAAACTGTTGCAAAAGTGTTTTGTTCATCCACTCCTGAAACTCATCCAACTCAGTCTTCACAAACCTCCATGTCAGTTCTCCCCACAGGGCATCAAAAAAAGAGAAACTGGAGCAAACAAGAGGAAAGTTTAATGCTGTTTCTGGAGTATTAGTTGCCTGGTGTTGTGACCAACAGGAAAGCAAATATTGCAAGTCATCATTTTGTGCCGCAGATAATGTCCTGGTTAGTCACAGCAAGCCCAAGACAAAAGCACCAGAAATGGGAATTAGTTGTGTGAAAACTCTAAGACCTAGAGCTTTGGTTTAGAGTTTGTACACCAGATAGAGACTCAGCAATGAGGATTTGCAGGCAGATGGAAAACCAATGGGGAACTGGAGTGTGAGGCATGCAGCAAATACAGTTCTGTCTTAATGAGATCCAAGTCAGATCTTATTTTTGTTGATAGGACACAGTGCTTTCAAGCAAGTTTTTCCTATTTACACCATTATCAGCAAGATCAAAATCCAGACCCAGAAGAAGCCAGGACACAATATAATCAACTCTTTGAAGTTCAGGGAACAAAACACGGGCTGATTGCAAACAAGACAAGGAGCACTCCAATCAGTGTACCTTTTCAAATTAAGATGTATTTAAAGATTTCCAAAGAAGTGGAGTCAACAGGGGACTAGAAGAGAATACATCCAGATTTGGAGAAAAATAAAATCCTAATTTCCCAGTGAATTGGTAGAAAAAAGCTTTATTTAGAATAAGCAAGAAAGATTGAGTGAAGTCAGAGACACAGAATGGGAAGGAATTATTTTTTTTTTATTGTTTGAGGCATTTCTTTTTGCCTTTTGTTTCAGAAAGAAACAACAGCAGATTTCACTATCTGTGTAAGCATAACTATCAATCTATCACCAAAAAAAAACCCCCAAAACAGCAGAACTGAAAACAGCTCAGAGTAAAGAATTTGCTGGAATCTATCTGCAAGAATAACTCACCCTTAAAATTAGCAGATAAGAAGGAAAGGATTTGCAAAGAGCAATTATAATTTACAATGAAAAGCAGAGATTAGTAGGCAGTAACCAGAACAGGCTAAATAAGGGAGAGGTACACTGCCTTCACATTGTAAAAATGGAAATTACATTTTTAAAATTCATTTTCTACCAAGTCATGTAACCAGAGTACCAATAATAATGTAATTTTAATTCAGATTCTGACCCAAACATGGTCTTGCACAGTAAAAGACAGGATTATTACCCAACATCTTCCCAGCAAATAAAACTTCAAATGCACTTGTATGCCTGATATAGAAGTTGCTTGCAATAGTACTTGGCTTGTATTTATGTGTGTTGAAAGTCTCTGAATTCTGCCTTGCTCTGTCTCCACAATGCTGCACAGAGATGAACATGCAGAAAGCAATTATTAATAACTCTCTGCATCAAGAAGAAGAAATGTTATCTAAGGCTGTCATTGTTATGGAAATTAAATGTTATATCTGGCAAGAAACTGGGTGGCTACCAAGAATTTGGAGACTCCCTTTTTACAAGGAGTCACATGGAAAAGACAAGGGGTAATGGGTACAAGTTACTCTTGGTGAGATCCTGACTGGACACCAGAGGAAAATTTTTAACTATGAGATCAGTCAGACGATCTCCCCAGAGAACTGGGAGATTTCCCACCACTGGACACTTTTAAGACTCAGCTTGACAGAGTGCTGGGCCACCTCATCTAAACCATGTTCTTACCTAGAAAGGTTGGGCCAGATGATCCTTGAGGTCCTTTCCAAGCTGACATTCTATGATTTTATGAAGTTTCTAGACAGAGCATAAGGGATCCAGTGCTTTAATGCACAGTTATGTACATTAAAGTGCCTGATCCCATTTTCCTTTGCTTTGTTGTAGTCATTTCAGTCTGCAGGGTTGGTTCGTTCAGAATTTCATTGGCACTGCATTGCTGCCCTGAATACAACCTCTGGGTAGCTTGCATTGCACATCCTTTCTCTGCCCAAGCAGATGACAATGCATAGCTATCTTTTCTTGCTCAGTAAAACACTTGGAAGCCAGGGAAGGGAGGTCACTTTTGCCTAATAAAGAAGGAAAAAGGGGAAGAAAATTTGGTCACTGTATCTCACTGAGAATCCTACATCACTAAGAAGCACACAAGTAATGCAAAACGTTAGTCGTGACAATAGCTCATATGAGGGTGGTATTAATAAAATATGTTGTATAAATGTTTGCATTTAGAGACAGGGAGTTAATTCCAGCTCCTTTTTATGGGCTTTTGCAGAGCACGAGAGTACGGGGAAAGTTTACTTTCAAATTGCTTGCTTCTTAGTTTGCCATCTTGAATTTCTCTTCTATATCTATTTCTTGATGAAAAGTGACAACTAAAAAAGAAATCCCTGGGAATTTCTCCCTGAGATTTTGCTATTTTATCCATTTACATCTCAGAAATTTCACTGTCCTTCCATTCTTGCATCCCTGGGCTTGAGTTATTCCTTTCTTCCTTCTCAAGACAAATTTCAGTGTAATTCTGAGGCCACTGAAGTTAACTGGGATGTTTTACCATTATTTTCCCTTTTGAAATTTCTCCCTGTATCAGTGCATGAAGCTGTAAGTAATGTTTTAGTTTGGAGCATGAGTGTGCTTAGGGTACAGATATGGTTGCATTAGATACTCAGTGTAATAACCACTTGTACCTTACATGAGCCATTTGGCATCATAACAGAGAGCACTAGGACCTGCAAATCCTGGTTTCTGAGTTGAGGCCACACTTAGCTTCAGTGATGTGCTGAACCTCAGACTCTCTCACACAGCAACTATTTCATTCTCTTAACACTGAGAGATTAATTTCTTACACTTTTTTTCACATTTTTACTTTGAGATGGTAAAACCAGAGTGGATAAATAACTTGTCCAGGCAATGCTTGCCAGAGACAGAGAAAACCTATTTTATCTCCGCAGACTCAACTCTGAGATGTTTAATATTTTTTAGGGTTTTTTTGCAGTTTTGTTTGGTTTTTTTCTCTAGGTGTGTGGAGTGTGGCAAGAAGAGCCACACAATAGCTAATTGTTCCAAGGAGCAGCATATGTCTGTAATCCATCTAGGAATTAATATGAGTTGAAGAAAGACACTTGCTCTACCACATAGGCAGAACATACTGTTTAAAATTGTCCTGGGATACATCCTAAATATACACAGCAGAACTCAACACACAGTGCTGCTCATGGCTGTGTGCTTCAGCTTGTTCAGTACTTCATAAATTAAAAATGACTGTGAGATAGTCACTTTCTTGCACATGGCTCCCTGCTTTCTCTTACTGGTGCATGAGCCATGTGCAGACCATGAGTTCTGGTCAGTCAAGACTCAGGGCATGTCAAGCAGTCAGAATTATTCTTGTTGCTCACTACAGCACCAGCTGATCTTCAACCTTGCCTATGGCAAGAGAAGAGAGAGAAGTTTGGGTAGAATCCTGGCAGAGCAGTCAGAGCCCACCCAGGCTGGGACACCCCAAAGGAAAGAAATGCTCCATCACCTGCACATCTGAGAGGCACAGCAGGATTAAGCATTTCTGTATCTGCAGCCAAAGCCCTAAACTAAACCTTTCCTAAATTTTCAGTGCTACCAAGAGATCCTCCATCTTCCTTTTTGTCCCTGTAACTGAGCTGCCTGGTAAAGATTCAGGGCACCAACAAAGCTGCTCCAGATCAGCCCCTGCAGAGCATCACTGTGCAGAAGTGATACATTTGCTGGCTGCAGGACTATTTCCTGAGCACTGCAGGAATCAGATGCTCCAACTCAGGGTCAGCCTCAGGGAGAGGTCTCAGAGAGGTGAAGACCTCCTCTTCCTCACACCCTCAGCACTTCATGGGAGGTTCCTGTCCCCAGGAGCTGCTGAGACATCTGCACATGAAGAATTTGATCTCACTGGTTGTATTTTGTCTGATGCTGACAGCTGCTGCAGCTCCTAGGTGGAGGTTAAATGTGCTTTAAAAGAGGCTCCCTATCCATGAACTCTGAAGCCCAAGGTCAGCCAGGGGTCCCCTTATTTTCAGAGTAAGATGAGCCACTGTAGGGGTGAATAAACCTGATTAGTCGATACATAGCTCATTATGATGGCCATAGCCATTTTCATTCAGAAAAGTAAACCTGATCCATGGGAAACAATACCTAGGGCTTTTAGACAGTAATTATAGCAAACTAAGATCAGGTTTTTTAAATTAAAGTGATGACAATGCTTTACAGAATGAGTAGCAACAAAGCTGATTTGGATCCTTCATACTGCTAATGAAATATGAATAAGTAGGAGTCTCATTATCTGCACTTTAGTGTGTACCTTAGATTGCTCATTATCCTACCATGCTGTGAATTGGTACTTGTGCATGTGTGTGATCCTAATGGTTTTTATACAAAAAGCTTCAAGGTTTGTTTAGTAAGTAGTGTTTTAATCATTGTGTTTTGGTTATAAGATAATATCTGGCTACACACTATTCACATACAGTGCTTAATGGCTTGTAGCTTCAAAGAAAAAGAAAGAAGATTTTAACAAAAGCAACATTTTTCTGGAAGAAAAAAAAAAATCACATTATTTACACTAACCCTTTTCATTATGCAATAATTAGCATTTTCCAATAATTTGTAGTGTGGAAAATGAGACTTTTAAACATTTATATTATGGGGAAAGGAGAACAGAGACAGTAACTTCTAGCCTACATCTGGCTTCAGCAAAAGGACAGGAAAACAAGAAAGAAAATCAGCAGGATGGAGTCTAAACCATGGGTCACTGCAGAAGGCATCATCCTGTCCTATATGCTCCAGTTTAGCATCTTGCTGCTCCTGCCTTCTCTACTCTTCATATTGATTCTTCCTGAAGTCCCACCAGTTCTATTGGCAACAAAATCTTTCAGTCCTGAACAGAAAGCACAGATGAGCTTGCACTGGAGTGGCTAAACCCCTCATCCATATACCTGAGAAGACCCAGAACTGATTGAAATAAATAACAAGAACACTTTTTTTTTGGTTTGTTTTTTTTTTCCCAAAGCTTCAAGCAACCCTGACAGAACTTCTTGCAAGTGTGGCTGGGCCAGACATTTCCTTCTTAGTTATTGTGATGCCTCATGGTCTAATTAGATCTCCTGGACGTGTCTCCACCATCTGCTGCCTTCCAAAAGCCAGCACCTGTCAGCATGAGCTTCCACACTGACTCTCCAATAACTGGAAGAATAAATTGCCTCTTTTTTTAAGAGGAAATATATTGTTATTCCCAAAAAAGAAAACCTAGCACTTGGGAATGTCTTCAATTGCAGAAAACACAGCACCCTAACTTTGATGTCTCAACTGTATTCTTCTTGCCCTGCAATACCAGATAGGTCTCAATGTAAAACTGCAAAAAATTATAGGAGAGAGTAAGGATAAATATTTTAATGTTCAAGGAAAATGTTAAAAATTAAAAAGAAACCCCACTCTTAAGAACAAAATACAACCTCATCTTATTGTTATTAATAGGGTCTATTTTATTTAAATGCTTTGTTCACAGCCTAGCCATGCAGATGGAAGAGCCAGTGTTACTTTACCTCCCACATGACTTCTCCACTTGGGTGGACTCTCTTTGGCTTCCATCTCACAGTGAGGACTTGGACAGCAGTGCTGTTGGGGCAGGTACCTGGAATTTGTCTCTGACTGTTGGCTCTGACTACGTCAGATCACAAGACACTGCTCCGTGTTGAGGGCTTTCTAAATTTGCTTTACAAAGCTTTACAAATTTTCCATTTATCACCCACTGGCAGACAGACCTGTCCAGTACCTGTGCCTTCCTGTTAAACCTCATGTGGGACAGCAGCCATTCACCTTCTGCCAAGCCAGCAGTGCAAGGCACTATTGAAGTCACAAATGGTGCACTAGCTGGCAGTGAGCCAGCTGCCACACACACAGTGTACACAATACACCTTTACTTTACTCTTGCCTTTTTTTTGTTGTTTGTTTGTTTTGTTTTCTTTTGCTATGGTGTCTGTCTCATGTATGTATGAGAAAGCCCTCTAAGCATTCAGAACTTAAGAGAGTTCATTGCTTGAAGGACTGTACCAAGGGAGGATGTTTTTCTAATGCCAAAGACTCATTTAGGTAATAGAGGCTCGTTTGAAGAGGACAGATGATTTCCAGTTTGCATTTGTTTACTGGAAACAAACCATTCATCTAAAATGGACCAGGGCCAGAACTTCTTGGGTGAAATCCTGGTCCCATCAAAGTCAGCAGGAATTTTGCCACTGCCCACGCATTCACCACATCATTTCTTCCACAGAGGAACTGGAAACTACATATATTGTCACACACAACACATCCAGCAAGGAAAAGCTCTAGAACAAAGGAGAAAGCGAATGAAGGTTCCACCACAACAAGTTTCATCTGTAAGTGAAGGCAGGAAAGGCTCAGTTAGCATTTGGAAATCATGGTGATTGGTGTCGTGCTCATTAACGATCACCTTTAAAATTCTCTCTCACAGTCAAAACCAGGCAACAGCTCTCAGTTTCTCAGACACCTGGTAGTTAGATGAAGCTCTGAACAAAATTTGAAGGATGAACAACACACCTAGAAACTTGGCTCATGGTTACAGATACTTCAAGAGAATTTTCTGTTCCCTACTCATATAGCATGAAACCACTTCATCCTTTGTTCCTAGAAAAACAAACAAACAAAAAAAACCAATGCCAAAAACATTATTTTGCCTCTACTTTTTACCAGTTGAGCTTTATGCTGCTTTTGCTCTTTCTTAAACATTTTACTGCTTTTACTAAGCATTTGTTTATCTCACATTTTTAAATTTTTGTAGCAAGACCATACTGATCAGCCATTTCATCTCTGTTCATCTGGTAGATTACTGCCATTTGAGGGGGCTGAAAGTTGAAAAGTTAAACTTTCTAGCTTTTCTAAAAATGAAAGAAATGAAATGAGCAGTTTTTGTTTTGTATTTTTTTCCCCCAAAATCTGTGTCTTCTTGGAAAAGTATGTAAAGCCACACATCTATATTTTGGTGAATGTATTTGCATTCTCAAGTGACAGAGCTGAATATGTGTGTTGCTACATGCACTGCATGATCAGGTACTTATCTATCTTTAGAGACATATTTGAATCAAACCAAAACTCTGATCTTTCCAGGATGTTTTTTAAAATCAGCATCTAGAATGCTAATTTTTATGAAAGGGAGTAGGAAAGGTGTTTATGGCTTTAGCAAGTGCTGACGTGTCAATATCAAAATACAATTTGATATAAGTAAGTGCCCAAAGGTACCTATCAGATTTTCAAAGGTTCTAGGAGTCTAACCACCCCTGAAGTTGATGTTGGAATGGTATCTGTGCATTTCTTAAAAATCACAGTAAACACCTCAAAACAACTATCTGTCCAAGTACCTTTATGGAAAATCTAAGTTTTGTGGTTTTAGAAACTTTTCTTCAACAGGACTATGGGCAGCTGTTGAAGGTCCTGAACAGAAAAGCTTCAGGATTCCCAATTCATCATGTCACAATTAGAGCCCTGCAGCACAGAATTTCCATTTATGAAAACCCCTGTAATTTGAAGTTCATATTAATATCATTTCAGTCAATTCTCTGATCAGCACACATAATTTCTTGTTTTACTCTTATCAGATATTGTTTAAGCAGCTAGTCAGATATTTTGCTCCATGTTGTGTCATAAATTTCAGCTGGGGTTGTGTTATCCTCTATTAGTCCATTTATAGTGACAGAACAAAAGTTCCAAGAAAAGGAAGTTCCATTAAACATGAGGAGGAACTTCATTACTTTGAGGGCAGCATAGCAGTGGAGCCCAGGGAGGTGGTGTGGTCTCTGTCTCTGGAGACATTCAAACCCCCCCTGGCCACCACCCTGTGCTACCTGATCCAGGTCAACCTCCTCTGGCAGGGGGTTTGGATGAGCTGATCTACAGAGGTCCCTTCCAGCCCCCTAACATTCTGTGATTCTGTGGCTAAATATGCAGAGATGTCATATCCAGTCTGTGTGTGTCCATCCATGAACACAATTTACATGGCAGCTCCATTTTATGGTAAATTATTGGTAAATTGTGCTGTGAGAGATAAGGAACATTTTAGCCTGAGTTGATGATCAGACTCATTATTTAGGAAAAGTCTAACTGCTGCATATTAAAATTAAAAAAAAAAATCTATATTGTTGTTAAATATCCAAAAGCATTAAAAAATTTAATAACATAAAGGCTGGTGCTTCACCAACATAATTAAGTGTTCCCTGCTTTTCAGGTATCCCTCCATCAAATTCCCTTGCTGCTTAAGCTACAGTGGCACTTCCAATTTACTTTCTCATCTACTTCTGGAAGACAAAAAAATTTCTGATAATTACCTCATGCTTGTTTGATAGACTAATCAGGACTGGTTGAAGAAAAAACTCACAGCTTCTTTTAAAAGAATTATTTCTGTTGTAATATAGTTGGTTCCAAAATCCTACTCCTTTTATGTTTTAGCTTTGAGTTTTCATTAGAAACATTAGCCCAAGAATTTGAAACTTGAAAATACTGTGTTTGTTTTCTTTAATGAGAAATTAAAATTTCTCTAGACACTTGGAATCATTGCCAAGTATCTCTAGTAATATTTGGCAAAAAAATGAGCTACATTATGAATAAACATACCAACATGTAGAATTAATTCCAGAACATTTTACCAACATTAATCAGCTAGCTTGGAAGCAAGCAGATAACTCTGTAGTTACTGGACCAGAGAAAAAGTTCTTTTGGGTTAAGTCCAGAAGCTACAGTTCAGTGTGTGACAGACTTCCATCATGTCAGAAACTGAGGCTCCTCTGTAGAATACATGGCAAGAGCTAGGAGCTGGAGAACAAAATTACAGCAGCTGCCAGATGTATCTGGGAACTTCCAAAACTATCAGCAGAAGACATGAAGGGGAGACCCAAGTTGCCCTCCCACTGGCCAGGCATCTCCATTTGACCTAAACTCAGAGCAAAAATCTTGCTCTTGGAGTTTATTGCTTGGTTCAGATTAGGTCCTCTGAGAAACCTGTATGATCTCTCCTTGACCAGCTCTATGACTTGCTCAATATTTACTTGCCATTTACCAGGGATATGGGAAATCTACTCTCAGCTTTCTCCTTCACCTCTGAGGGTAACACTTCTCCTTTCCACTGTGAGGGTGACAGAGCACTGGAACAGGCTGCCCAGGGAGGTTGTGGAGTCTCCTCTAAGCACATGCAAAACCTACCCAGATACATTCCTATGTGCCCTGCTGTAGGTGACCCTACTCTGGCAGGGGGTAGGACTGGATGACCTTTTGAGGTCCCTTCCACCCCCTAACTTTCTGTGATTCCGTGATTCACCTGTCTTGCTTACATCAACTCTGCATGTATTTTGAGATGAGACTCTCAAATGTCTGTCTTGCACAAGATAACTCCCATTTACAGTGGAGGTGGGTACCCATCTCTCCTATAGACACTGCCCAGCATGTCATGCTTATAGACACAATACATGGGTTCCCCCAGCTCTATTTTACCTCTCTATAGAAATAAACTATTAAATGTGAAACCGATGGTTCACTGCTGTCAGGCAGGCAAGAGGGTGATGATGGGTTTGTCATGTCATGGCTGAGGATGGCAGTCAGTGTTGGGTGAGAAGTCTCACTTCCAGCCATGCTCAAACACTGATTTAAGTGCCTCACCTGGAGTTAAGCACGATACAAATAATTCAGAAAAAAACTTAGTTTGCCACTGTTATGGCAGCACTGAATCACTGGTCCCTTTTGGAAACATTTTCTGGATGGCTTGTGGCAAGTCTCTGAATTTAACATCTGAAGGATTTTCACTCTTTCTACACATAAGAAGAAGCTAGGACATGCACACTCCTCAGCTCACCAAAAGTTAGGCTCAGCTTCCTATGCAAGAATTAGCCTTCAAGATGTTTATTCACCTTTAGGGTTCAAATATACATTTTGAATTGTGACCATGGAATTGTTAATTAGACACTGAAACCTCTCTGGGGTTGTCCTTCCACTACTAGCATTTTTTACTATTTGCATGAAGATGTTTCGTGACAGTAGTTTGGTGGGAAATGGGTATTCACCTCACTCCACAAATACCATTCCCAAATCCCAGATAATTTCCATGAGGGATCAAACCTCCAGCTAGTTTCTGAAGGTTATTGTCAGTAGCCAGACCCTGAAAGGAGATGCTGCAATTAAAAAATCAGAATTTAATTTTCGTCCTTATTTCCATTTCTGAAAGGTCTCACCTCCCACATTCATGGAGTTATTTAGATCTCCACAGGATTTAACTATGTCTTATTATTTACAGAATGTTTTGACTCCATTTAAGCCCAGCCATAGAGGCAACAAGTTCCACAGAACTCCACCTGTGAGAAAGAGTGTTCTTAATTCCATTTTACAATTTCTTCTACTTTAGGTCTTAAGATAAATACTATTTTATGTTTTCATCTATACAAATGTACCTGTATCCAAACTTGCTCAGTCTCCCTGGACAAACAAAACAAAACAAAACAAGACAGATCCCATGGCATTCATGTCCAGTTGAAATAATCTTGCCCCATGAGACCATGAGACTCACAGGTGCAGACCCTCAGGTAGCCACTGCTCCCATCTTCCTTAGCCAGGCAGAGGGATGTCTCCTCCTCTGGTTCACTTCAGCCTTTTCCTTTTCTACTATTACTATTGAAGGGAGGGTGCTGGAAACCTGCTCCATCCTCCATCCCCTTGGAAAGCCCCTGCAATGGTAAGTGTTTAGGATTGAGAACCAATAGAAATGGCTTTACAGGCATTTGGTTTTCTTTGAATGAAAACTTCTGTGGAAAAAAGCCTACTTCTCTTAGTGTCTCTGAGTCATGGATGAGTTTTCATTAACTGAGGGTTTGGATGGAAAATTTTCAACCAGTCTTAATCATATCTACCAGCAGGCTTGTAAGGATCTCCCTGAGAGTTTGTGCCAGACTATCACTTTAATACCAGGAAACTAATTTAAATGCTGACTAAAAATAGAATAATAAAATGTTCAAGTACAAATGCCATAAGGACTAAGCAGAAGGGCTTTTACAAAGACAGTAATTTCTTAGTAATCTACCTAAAATCCCATCAGCATATTAATAAAATCAGGACTGAAGCAGAACTAGCTAATGTCATTTGACTGGATGTCCAAAAATCATTTGACAAAAGTCTTCGCGATTTTACAATTAAAAAACCAGGCAATTAAAATAACAGAAATCTGAATAACAATAGTAAGATATTCAATGCTCTTGTGAAACAAAAGTAGAACAATAAATGGTAGGTAAAAATGTATCACAGGCAGCAATACGCTCATGAAAAAATAAATGTTATCCAAGTGGTGCTTCTACATCCTACAGGATTCAATCCCCAGGACATAAAGCTTTGGAGCCAGAGACACAGACACAGGGATACAGAGGCAGCCTGATGACCCTAGAGCCACCCCCATTGCATTCCTCCTCTCCTGGTCACTCCGTATCATTCCCCTTGTACCACACTGCAGGTGTTCAAACAGAAAGGAAGAGCTCAGTGCCAAGAAAGGCTTTATTCTTTAAAGGAAAGAATTAAGATGGAAAATGTAAAAAAATTACCATCCTCTCAAACCTGGTGCTTAAGAATTGGGTATGAAAGATTAAGAGTCTGTGTTCCTTTAGCAGTGTTCCGACAAGATATAAGGGTCTGTAGTTCCAAGGTTGCCATGGTTCTCACTATTGATTAGTAAATAGTGTTATTAAGTCACTTGTAAATAGCTAATGACTGACAGCTCTGAAAGAGACTTCTGCCTTTTAGGTTAACAGGGTTTTAATGTTATTCTTTATTTTTTAATTAAATCGGGGTTAACTGAACAGTTCAATTTAAGCTTAAATTTTCTCACCTGATTCACTGCTATTTCTTTGTGTTTTACTAAGCAACAACATCCCAATGGCTGCAAGGAAGAGGAGAGTGCCAAGTAAAACACACAGTAAAACTAAGACTGATGCAGAGTCCAGGATCATCTGGTCAAGAGACAAAGGCAAGAAGGGAAAGCTGGTAAGCAAAAAGAGAAATACTGGATTACTTCAGAAAAAAAGAATTGTAAAGATAGCAGGCCCAGGTGTCTAGGAACAGACTTGACTCTCCAGCTTAGTCACAACAGCAGTTACAAGTTTCACTGTTAAAAAACATCATCAGGTAAAAACTCTAAAGATATTACTGAGATATCAGTTGAGCAACACATTCGAGTGATATGATGGACAACTGGACTTTTCACCTCACCAGAGGAAGCTGGATAGTAAATCTGCCTGATACCACAGCATCTCTGCAGGAGAAGAGGGGTAAGAGTCCAGGAGATTTCCTCTTCCCAAAAGAGACCTCAGTAGATTACAAAATGAAATCAGCAGTGGGCTCTGAGGTCCTGAGATCTCAGCTGACTGGAGTGATTGGATATGCCCTGGTATGGTCCATTTCCTAACAGTTCCTTAGTTCCTATGTGCAAACAAATGTGATGGGGCTTTTGGAGGTAGTGAATGGATGTGAATGCAGGGATCCTGGCTGATACTCTGCAATATTTGTCTAATTTTTCCATAAAAGTTATTGCAAGTGATGGTGTGGACACAACAGTCGGGCTCAAATATGGATACTTGTACACAAAAAAAAAATCCATGTATCACAATTTACACCAGAGGTGTTGGCCCTGTATTTACACAGCTGGAGCCATTCAGTCAGGAGCAGAAATTGTGATTTGGGTGACCATCCACAATCACTATGAACAAATAAGGACCAAAAAAAACCACACTTAAAGCCATTCATGGAAAGAGTAGATCCTAACCAGCTGATAGGTACAAATGTTTGCTTAGGTAGATAGTGAATTTTCCTTGATAATTTGTAAATTAGAGTAAGACAGACTGTCTAGCCTAGGTGAGATAACTGCATAGATTCACCAGCAGAGTAACAGAAGTTCAGGTTAACTGAGAATCAGATCCAAGCCTGTAAAAAAAAGGAATATGAAAATAGAAAAAGACCCCACCTAAATTAAATGGATAAATTGTCTACTGTGAACTGTTTGCTCAGCTCTTTTTAAGAACAAAATGCTAAAGAATAAAAACTAATTACCAGCAGTCAGCTCTGGGTTGCCCGAGGTAACATTCTGCTCAGTTTATTACTTAAGCAGTTATGGCAAAGTTAAACACAGACTAAATTAATCCAAAGGAAAAGACTGTAGAAATACCACATGAGAACCTCATCAATGAAAATCCTCAAGCAAAGTTGTTGTGTTAAAAATTAGGTTTTTTCCCTTTGTGTGCCAACTGGGGTCTCTTTAAGAAGATTTAGAGAGACATAGGGGTGAGATAAAATAAAGTATCAAACACAGGACAATGACAACTTTACACACTGTCTTCTGTCATCAGGGAATTAACTTCTGGCATTTCATTGACCAGTCATGAGAAGCTGGGAACAGAAGGGGCTTTGTCATATCTGTTTGGTGTGTGTCCCTGTGCTCTCATACCATACTCACCTCCAGGATGCTAAAGTACAAGATCTGTAGCATCTTTCTTTTTTAGGATGAAGCTTGTGGAAGATCAGGGTAGGTGGAAGGAGTTCAAAAGCAGAGCTGCTTTGCATGCCCTATGAATCCAGCAATGAACACCCTCTTCCTCCCACAAAATTATTTCATCTCCTGCCTAGATGTTGTCATCTCTTGTCACCCAAGCATCCACTAATTCAACTTTACATGACAATAGTTCTTTTCCTAAAGAATTACATTGCTCCCACATTTGTACTTCAAAAAGGATGCATTTTTACATCAATAGCTATCTTCAATCTACCACTTTATATACACATAGAACCCCAGCAGAAAGGAGATCCTGGTTTTACCTTACTGAAACTAGACAAGATAAGGCTTCAGCTGGTCTTCACTTAATGCTTGAGGAGAGCTGTGGAGGAAATGTGGCACAAAATGGTTTCAGCAGAGAGAATCAAGCTGCAAAGCAGAAAATTTCTGAGGGCTCTGCTTGTACACCACATAATGTAAAAATTCCCAGCCTCTGACAGGACTACTGGTGCTATGGTGACATAAATACAGAGAGCTGCCTGAAATTTTTTACATTATTGGCATATCAGACATACAATTATTTTGGTAATAAAAAGAAATCAACAAGATTTTGGTTTCTAAAAAACTTCAAACATACTCTACTGCACAGGAAAAGATGAGGCACTTTGGACAAAGAAAAAACCACAAGCATTTTCAAGTGGCATTTTGATATTTTCCATTAAAGCCTTTCTTTATTTATATTGAGATCTCTTTGAAATAATGTCAAGGGAACATGTTTAAATCTAATCCACATACAGAACACTCATATACTGTCAACTGTCATGTCCTATCAGACAGGGTTGTGGGGCTTCTTTTCATAATTCTTTGGAAGAATTCTGTAAAAATTTAAGTTAAAAACCTTGTAACATGTGGATCTAACTCTAAAGATGGTTCTTACTAACCAGGAATTTCATTGGTCTTGCCCTGTGACTGCACAGAGGCTACAGGAGTGTGAAAGCAGAGCAGATGTAGCAGGACTGCAGTGTAGATGCAAATCGGGCTCTTGGCCAGTGCCAGCTCACAGCTCATTGCAAAAGTTTGGAAAACTGAACTCTGTTGCCCTGTGGGAAGGGACAGCAAGCAGGAATGCACAACAGTAGGAAAAGGAACACAGAGGGACCAGCAAAGGTGAATGTGATGTAGGATAAGAGTCCTGGAGAGATAGCATATCTTTTTTTTTACTACTGCAACTTGCAAAAGATAAATAGGTTTCGTTACCTAATACCTTTATTCCCAAAAGCTCACTAAATACCAACTGAAAGCTTCCCACTTGAATTCTTTGCTAGAGAAGGCCATCAGTGTCCATTTATTGCAGTTGAACTCCACCATTCAGCGGAGCATTTCAGTTTTACCTTGCAGAAGAACAAAATTAAACACGAAATTGTTGATGGAATTATGAGTTTAAGATTTGAAGATTTAACCCATGTCTCCAGCCTTGCCAGCTCTCTCATGCAGTCATGATCTCAAGCAGCCACAGTTTGATGCTTAAAACCAGCACAGCTGAGGATCATGGACTGAAAGGGTTCAGTTCATTAAGAATTCTCATTTCTTTTCTGAGTTCCTTCAGGAGTATGTAATTTCACTTTAATGTATTCATTACACACTATACCATTTGTTTTTATGAATATGGATTTATCTTCTGATTACTGTAGCAGTTAGAGAAAAGAAGACAGAGACTTTTTTTAAAGGTGCCACCGTGCAGGTCTACACCTTCTGCAAAGGTCAGTTCTTGATTTTCTCTCAGTTATTTCACAACAATTTGTTTACTCACAGCTGATGCTCTTTCCAATGCAAGCATTCCACCTCTCAAGCATTTTTCAAGGTCCAGTCTGTCAATCAATAATTGCATTGTGCAAAAGGCATAAGGACAACACTGACTTCTACGTGAGACATAAAAAGAAACCAGGAAAAATGGTGGGAGCAAATGTGTAACATGAAGGCCACATGAAGGTGGCTTGTTTGGGCTTCCAGAGGACTTGGATGTGGCTCTTGCTTTCTCTGAGTAGCAAGGGAAACCATACAAAAGGATGTGACGCTGGTGCTTGGACACTTAAATGACACCTTCTGCCTTTGTATGTGGATACAAATGCTATTAGGAAGATCTCAGCATGGCCAGAAGCCATCTCTGGCTAGAAGGATCAGTGGGATCTCAAGGAAGAGCTGACCTCCTGCTACTTCCCACTATTTCTTTGTGCATCTGAGGAAAAGGCAGAACACTGCAGCTTCTTAACAAATAAACAGGCAACCAACTGAAGCTTGGACTATTGAATAAATTGATGGTATTTTACTAAACCTTAGGCCTCCTTCTTCTGAGAGCACCAGCAGTATGGGTCCTCTTTATATTTGCACTAGACAAACACTTAAAATATCTCAGCAATTATTTCATGTTGGCACAATAACAGCATAATTTCAATGGATCTTCTTACATATGAGAATACAGCAAATGATTGTCTTACTAAGAAAAGCCTAACCCTTAAGAGGGCTCGTGTTCTCGTGCTCTTCTTCTAATGACTCACTTTAGGAGAGGTAGATAGGCAGGAAGGATGATTCATCTTGGGACACCTACTGTACACTATTCTGGAATATATTTTTCTTCATCTCTCTCCCACTCTACCTATCAGAAAGGGATAAATAAGACCACAAGGACTTGGGCATTCAGAGAGAAGGGGAAATTGGCTAAAAGTCAATGCTGGCAGTGGGGTGTCTTTACAATTGAGTAAAAAGGTGGTGACGACAGCAGGGTAATGTATTGGCCTCGCAGGTCAGATTGGCCATGGCAGATATACCAATAAATCTGTAAGCATCAGACAGCAAAATTGAGTCAGAAGTTCAGCCACATCCTCAGTCTTTGTGTCCAAGCTTTTGTCTTTGCAAACTGCAACTCCTATTCCTAGCCCTCTTTCCCCAAAGAGCCCAGGAGTAAAATATCAGGAAAAACACAAGCACAAGATAAAAGCAACACAATTCAGTCACAGGCTCGGTGTGGCAAAAGGAAAATTGCACCCTCACAGTGTCATGCTTTTCTGAAAACTACCTTTGAAAAGAGGTCAAGAAAACCAACTCAATAATATAATTCAGTGTCACAGAAAATTTGTTGGAGGTTCAGCCATGCATTAAATTTTCATTCCAGCAAGTTGTGCTCCAGTCTGAAAGGTCACACAGGAAAATGAATTTTAGGGTGTCATCCACATGCTCAGGCCACAGATGCTTAACTTATTTTCAGCACTAGCTAGAAAAGGAAAAATTCATCTTGTAAAAGCCCAGGACATTAGAAAAGATGAGTGGTGAAGCCTGCACAGGGATTATGCAGCTGCAGTTGGTTTGAATGTGCACTTAGAAATATTAAGTGACGATTTAACAGGACAGATAATGCTACACAGAAAGTGAGAGCAGCGACTGAATAATCTCTATACCTGCAGCTGCAAGAGCGGAAGATGGCAAAATAGGATTCATGGGCTGGAACTTGAGCAGAAAGATGTATTAGCAGAGGACATTTGTAGAAATGTCATGGGATCATTTATGACCACA